>NC_058082.1:625419070-626048145 GCF_014858855.1 Bufo gargarizans
TGATAGCCAGGCTACGCAGGTGGCAGTCAGGGTGCTGATGAAGGATGACCAGAGACAGTACTGCCCAGAGGATGCCATGTCTCCTGTCCATATACCAGGCCTACCAGTATTACCCCTTCATATACCGCCTGCCCGCCTGGCCAGGGTGACCAGGCGAGCAGGCGGTATATGAAGGAGTAATACTGGTGGTAGGCCTGGTATATGGACAGCAGAGATCTGTATTATTAGTATATATAATGTCCCGCAGTATTATTAGTATATAATAGCCCCCTCTGTATTATTAGTATATATAATGGCCCCCTCTGTATTATTAGTATATATAATGGCCCCTCTGTATTATTAGTATATATGATAGCCCCCTCTGTATTGTTATTATTATAATATATAATGGCCCCCTCTGTATTATTATTATATTATGACCCCTTTGTATTATTATTGTAGTATAAACTGACCCCCTCTGTATTATTAGTATATTTAATGGCCCCTCTGTATTATTATAATATATAATTGCCCCTTTGTATTATTATAATATATAATTGCCCCTTTGTATTATTATAATATATAATTGCCCCTTTGTATTATTAGTATATATAATGGCCCCCTGATAGTAGAGGATGATAGTAAAGTGAGGAATCTGAAAATGTTTTCTGTGAAACTCTGCAGAGATGAGAAGGTATCATGGCGGTCTAATCTCTGAATGAATACATTGAGTAAAGTCTACATGACAGGAGATGTCACTGGATGTAAGAGGTATGTGGTGCTGTATTCTACTGTATATAATAATATCCATCCACATATTTGTTTCACGGTAGGGTTGGGGGGTGGATTGAGAATATGGCCACACTGCCTCAGCCTGGCCCCAGACTTGAGGTCACACTGTGCGTGTTCTGAAATCTGGGGCTTCACACCCATCTACTACATTATCTGTACTCAGAGACTTATCATTGTGTTATATGTGGTGTTACACAGGACTGCAGGCGACATCTACTACATTATCTGTACTCAGAGACTTATCATTGTGTTATATGTGGTGTTACATAGGACTGCAGGCGACATCTACTACATTATCTGTACTCAGAGACTTATCATTGTGTTATATGTGGTGTTACATAGGACTGCAGGTGACACCTACTACATTATCTGTACTCAGAGACTTATCACTGTGTTATATGTGGTGTTACATAGGACTGCAGGTGACACCTACTACATTATCTGTACTCAGAGACTTATCACTGTGTTATATGTGGTGTTACATAGGACTGCAGGTGACACCTACTACATTATCGGTAAAAAGGGGGGTGTCCACACGTTGGAGGGGGGCTTGGGGGGTGACACAGTTTTTTACCGCATTGGGTGACACCAGCCCTAGCAACGCCACTGGTGGATTTACCTCCCTCTGACAGTGGAGCTCAGGAGTCTGTGTGGCTGTAAACTGAGGGCTGTGCTGGGATTTGAGGTTTGAGCCGGGCTGGAGGACTTAGGCCCCTCTAAAGGCGAACAGGCCGCCTATGGACTTGATGAGGCCGAACTGCTAACAGGGTGTGAATTAACACCCAGGAGAAAAGGTGACTTTTATTGTTTATGGACGTTCCTTGTGTGTGAACAAACCCCAAGCCACCAGCGTTTTGTGATACACCATATCTGCATTTTGTTATACAGCAATGTGTGAAAAATCACCGATGTTTGATTCAAGACCTGTGTACTTTGCCTCTATACTGCATCCGCTAGTCCTAACTACTAGAGCGAACCCCCACAGATCAGATAAGAGTAAATGGGAGCTGCCATTTCCTGGGTGACCATGTTGCCAATGTGTGATAAAATAACTTTGTTACTTACTGCGCTTCCAACACAAAAAGCGGTAGGCCAAACATCTGTGGTGTTCTTCAATGACATATTGGTTATAAGAGATGGTGAAGATATCCATACTGTTGATCGGAGTATCACACCTGGAATGTAGATTATATTCTCAGTCAATAATGTGAATGAGACCGACTGCAGTTCCCAGCACAGAAGGGTGGCGGGGAGTGGCGCTGTGCACGAAAATACTGTGCTGTAGACCGAACTTCTTTCTCAGAAATAGTAGGGTCCCATTCATAAAGTGATGGCATATTCTAGAGGTATCATACAAAAGAGATGGGCACCTCAGAAAAAAAATCATAGGGTGCTGCTCTGTGTAAGGCTAGTTTCACGCTAGCCCTGTGAGATCCAGCATTGCCGGCTGATCTCTCTGGATCTGGCATTGCCAGAAGCCAATGGGCTTCTGTTCGGACCTATTAAACTATAATGAGGACCAGCGGACATCCAGCTGCAACCCGGCAAATATGCCGAAAATCGGTTGGACAAAAACCACTGCACGGTGAGAAAGCCCAGAATGGGCAGGAATGTAAATGAGTAAAATACAGGTTATATTGAATCTTTTCCCACAAAACGATATGACAAATTGCTCAGCAAATCCTGCTCTGTAACATGCCGCCTGCAGAATACTTTGCATTTTCATGTTGACAGGTTGAAATAATTTTTTTTTCATTAGCCTAAGGGCCCATTCACATGACCGCATTTTTCTGTCTGCGCAATTTTGCGGATCGGTTGTGGACCCATTAATTTCAATGGGGCCACAAAAGATGGGTTTGACTAATAATCACTGACCAAATGTGTGAACTAGGACTTTGTTTAACCCTATATCATTTATTTGAAGGGAATCTGTCACCAGCGGCCTCCCTATCCAACTGTTTTCATAGACACAAAGCTGCCGTTCACCTGATTAAAACATTATTTTTCTTTTGTTGATCAAATGCTCAGTTCGCGAGTTAAACTTTTTCATGATGTGCAAATTAGACCTTTGGTGCATCATCATTGCTCTGATTGCACCCAAGCTCCTCTCCATTCTGTGGCCATCCCCTGCCTCTCTGCGTTGCCACTGCCTTGCCCAGTCAATCAAAGCAGAGAAGGGCTGGGTGCAACAAAAGCAATGGTGACACCCTCATTGTACCAAAGGCCCAATTTGCATATTAAGATAAATTATAATAACTCTGTAACTGAGCCTCCTATCAACAAAAGAAAAACAGCCTTTTGATCAGGTGAACCACAGCTATGTGTCTACGCAAACAGTTGGATAGGGAGGTCGCTGGTGACAGATTCCCTCTAAAGGGATTCTGTCACCCTCCAAAACTCATTTTTCATTTTTGGGCATATTAAAATCCTTATTGGACAACTATTCCCTATATAGGGCTCTTACCATGTTCTGTGGCTTGGTTTCACTAAAAATCGATCTTTTAAAATATGCAAATGACTTCACTACCAGCAAGTAGGGCGTCTACTTGCTGGTAGCCGCCGCATCCTCCTTTCAAAAAAACGCCCCCTCCTCCTCCTGCTGATTGACAGGGCCAGGGAGCGCTCTCCTCCTCCAGCAGGCCCTGTCAGCATTTCAAATCCCGCGCCTGCTCCTCATTCGGTGCAGGTGCTCTGAGAGAAGGACGCTCGCTTCCTCAGCACTCCCTCAGTGCGCCTGTGGCGATGATGTCACCTCTAAACCCAAAAGAGAAGACATCATCAGCGCAGGTGCACTGAGGGAGTGCTGAGGAAGCGAGCTTCCTTCTCTCAGAGCGCCTGCACCGAATGAGGTTTGAATTGCAGACAGGGCCAGCCCGAAGAGGAGAGCGCTCCCTGGCCCTGTCAATCAGCAGGAGGACGGGGCGTTTTTTTGAAAGGAGGATGCGGCGGCTAACAGCAAGTAGACGCCCTACTTGCTGGTAGTGAAGTCATTTGCATATTTTAAAAGATCGATTTTTAGTGAAACCAAGCCACAGAACATGGTAAGAGCCCTATATAGGGAATAGTTGTCCAATAAGGATTTTAATATGCCCAAAAATGAAAAATGAGTTTTGGGGGTGACAGAAGCCCTTTAAAGTTAAATTGAACATCTTTACTAAAATTCAAAGGATCCATTGTTGACTTCTATTTAGTGTAAAAGGGAAGAGAATTGACAAGAAAGATGGAAAGGTGTGAACTTGGCCCATCTGCAATACAATTGCAAGTTAAACTGATCCTTTTTAGGCCTCGGTCTGTTTGGTCTACACAACAGAAAAACTCTCAGCTCAAGTCCTAAATGTGTCCATAGATCCCTATGCCTTCAGGCGGCCATCCAAAAAAGCATAGTCCACCTTTCTTTCCTATGCAGAGGTATAAGAAAATGGCTGACACTGTAGAGCGGTGTATGTCAGAGGCTTCGGTAAGAGGTATACACTCCAGACATATAAAGAAGCTAAAATTGAGGTGCGAATTGATCATATGGCATCCGCAGAAAACTATGGGCCCCACTCTACCACCGGAATGCCATCAATTTCATATTGATGTATACAGAAACACGTAATCTGGCAGAAAACATTGTCCAGATTTACTAAGCCTAAAGATGGCAGAAGCTTAGACAGTTTGGACCTACACAAGATTTATTACAGTGGTTCAGGTTGGCTGACTCTGGTGTCTAAATCTACAGAGTGAGTCAAAAGTCTCAGGACACCCTTTTATTTCAGAAACGAAAGGGAAAATGAAATATCCCAGCAAGTAATGGGTGAGGGGGCATATTTTTTAAGCTATGTCCGGAACATGGCCACCATCTTGATAGCCGCCATATTGGATCAAAGGCATATTTTTCTAATGGGAAGGGGGTCATGTAGATTATCTCAGAATTTTCTCAGAAATCAATTGCCGCAATCAGATTTGCAATATCTCTTCTGGTTCAAAAGTTATCAACACAGAAAATCGAAAACTTCAAAGTTCTGTGCTCGGCCCCAGGGACGACACAGCAAACAAATCAAATAGCTATGCATCATAACGAACGTTCCTGGTTGTTGTTGCAACTTTCTGTGTTGATATTGCAAATCTGATTGAGGCAATCGATTTCTGAGAAAATTCAACCCCACTGATCAGCTGTTTGAATAGACCACTGTGCTTACCCGAATTCCAGTACATTGTACATCGGCTGAGCTGCACCTAGGCTATGTGACCGATGTACAGTGAGGTAAATGGCCTTGGAAAAGGCATAGGCGCTCACTGAGTGCCGCAGTCTCTTTGAACAGTAGATCAGAATCCCGTCAATCTGATATTGATAGGCTATTAACATCAAATTACCAGATGATACCTTAAAGCCAAGTTGAGGAACTTCTTAGATTCTAGATGTAGACACATTAGTAAATCTGGGCCTTTGTGCCATTTTTCATTCAATGCTAGCTTGCAAAAGTAATGGTTTTTATAGTAAGAGGCCTATGACAATGCCCGAAGTTCAGTCAGTGCGTGCATCAATGGAAGAACACATTCATCCATACAAAGGAAATCAATCCTGAAAACATAACCGGCAGGTGGGCCCTGAGCACTGGAGTTGAGGAACACTGGTCTACATGGTCCAAATTGCAGACTCGTAGAGCAGTCTGTCTAGTATTGCATTTACTCGTGTACATGGGAAGGCCACATGCATAAGCCCTAAGTAACAGCTTAAATATGAAAGGTGTGTACTATTATATCAGAAAATGCTGTAATACCATTAACTCGTTTGTGAACCATTAAAGAGCTCAAGTACTCTGCAAATTCTCTTCATTTTACAGCTGTCAGTTATTGACTGAGAAAGTCAGCATTGTTTTATACATCAGTTCTCAGCATGTCTCCTGGGAGTAAACAGTCATAGTAGCCTTAGTTACACTTTTTTCATGGTGCCACTACAGTAAATAATAATTTAGAACCAGCTGTCCTGATCTGAGTGACCACTCTATTTTACATAACTGTAATATTACAATATATTAGCCTTACATGGAATATTTATTGTAGTCCATATAAATAAATCAATGTTTGCAAAAAGCTATAATAAACCATCTCTTCTTACCTAAGCATCCAAGAAGGTCACAGACCACGACCAGAAGAAGGATCCTCGATGAAGATGGCTTAGGCAAAGTGGATCTGCCCTGTTTTCTGTAACCTTGATTTGTCTTTGGTAGCAGTTGTATAACAGTGAGAATGAAACTAACCAGCCCACTACCAATGCAGAGAGAGCCAAACACTGTTGGCTGATAATCTAACACTAGCTGGGTGGCAGGATCCCTATTGGGACAGCAGAAAGTCTCCAGCCGGGGAGAAGCCATGGCTGGACTCTTCAAAGCACGCACACAAGTCACGAAAAGAGAAATCCTAGTGAAATTTAGCCTGACTTCTAGGCTTCATTCTTCAGTGCTGTTCATCACGAGTTTACGCTGATCATGTGCCTCACAATCCCTGCAGCTATGTCTCCCCTCTCCTTCATTCAAAGAAAATCTTGGATCCTTTGCCAACACGGTCTGTAGTCATGTGTACACTGTCCTATATACATGACAAACTAGGCTACAATGTAACGTAGTCTCATGTGCTACTCACCTAAAGAAAACCGTGTTCATGAATCATGTGTTTTATGTAAACTCCTGCGGCAATGAAAATCAAGTCTTTCCACTTTGAGTTTTGGACTTGTTTGCACAGGTATTTTAAGCCTCCATGACCTAAAGAAGGTGATATGAAAACAGAGCAGAAGAAGCAAGAGTATTAAAGAATAACAAAATATAATTAAAAAAAATGTACAAATAATCGCATGCATGAACTGCATTGATATTAACTCAGGTAGAGTAGAGAGGGTAGAACATTACATAGACCAGGAACTGATTCATAGGGTATGTCCAGACGGATTTTGTAAATATATATCATTAATACTTTTTAAACTGAAGCTGAGTTATGGTCTGTATTTTCTTCTAAGAAATTTTAGAATAAATTGACAACTACATCCTACCATTCTCTTGTCAGGGGGTGTCCCTACACAGTATGGCAGTGTCAGTAATGATTGAACAATACCAGGCTGGGCAGGGTCACAACCCTAGCTGTCAATTTAGGCTACTTTCTAGCATTTTAGTTTTCCGGTATTGAGATCAGTCATAGGGGCTTAATACTGGGAAAAAAACGCTTGTTTTGTCCCCATTCATTGTCAATGGGGACAAAACTGAACTGAACAGAACGGAATGCACCAAAATGCATTTCGTTCCGTTTAGTTGCATTCCCATACCGGAGAGCAAACAGCAACATGTTGTAGTTTGCTTTCCGTCCTGGGATGCGGAGCAAGACGGATCCGGCATGACCCCCAATGGAAGTCAATGGGGACAGATCAGTTTTCTCTGACACAATCAGCCACAATAGAAAACGGATCCATACTCCATTGACTTTTAATGGAGTTCATGACGGATCCGTCTTGGCAATGTAAAAGATAATAGAACGGGATCCGTTCCGGAAGCGTTTTTGCTGAACCCTACCGGATCCAGTAAAAACACTAGTGTGGAAGTAGCCTTACTCACAAAACTTTAGGAGGAATAACAAAGAAATATCACAACACAGTTCTAAGATATGTACTTGAATTGTTATATTCCGGGGGGGGGGGGGGAGTTTTTTCTCAGTCAAGCAGTTCAGAATTCAATTTTTGTGGAGCTGTTTAAAAGTGATGTGGCTGGTATTTCTGAATGTGTGCCCAGGTATAATTTGACCTGGTCCCAGAAGCAAGCAACTGATAAGTAGAGATGGTCTTGTGGTTTGCCCGCCATATTCTTTTACATTGTGAAGAACTTTGACCCATGACACATGGGTGTGGCACAGGACAGCCAATTGAGACATTTCAGCACATAGACATACACCCCCTACCTTATTAATAAACCCGATCTGGCCGCCATTTTACATTCAGTCTTTTGCCAGTGTAGGGAGAGGTTGCTGTGCGGAGCAGGGACAGACTGTTGGGGACACAAATCGCTAGCTAATAGGGCCACAAAAGTCTTTTTAAGGACTGGTATAGGTGTGCTATCGATAGGTGTGATATACTGAGGGGTGTGATATACTTATAATATACTTTCTAACATAGGTAGGTGCATTTAGGTAGAGCCGCATTTGTTTGTGGTTTTTCTACATAGAGTGACAAACACTATTGGAACAAATCATTTCTACTGGTGTGATATACCAGTAGCCCCCCAAACAAGTGATTGAAGCAGGGGTGTTATATACAAATAATATACTTTTTATATAGTGCATTTGGGTAGTAGAGCATTTGTTTGCAGTTTTGCAGCGTTCCCGCAGCTACACAGAGTGACAAACGCTATTGGAACAAATCATTTCTACAGGTGTGATATACCAGTTGCCCCCCCAAAAAACTGATTGAGGCAGGGGTGTGATATACCTTCTTCCACAAATACTGCTCCTCTATAGGGACTTTTGTCACAGGGTCATTTTGAAAATGACAGGCAGAGGAAGAGGCAGGCCATTCCGCATGGGTGGTAGGGGTCGGGTAGGTGCACCAGGCTGGAGCCTAAGTGGGAAGTTGCAGAAGGTGCGTGCGATTACGTCAAAGGACGCACCAGACTTGGTTAAGTGGCTCACTCAACCTTCCGCTTCTGCACTCTCCGCATCCTCTCTATCTGCACCCTTTTTACTCTCTGCTGTGTGCACCACCAAAGACACCACCACCACCATATCCCCTCTGCTCGACTCAGAGGAATTATTTTCCCATCCATTCCAAGACCTTACCGATGCGCAGACATTCTTGGCATCGGATCAGGAAGAGAAGGTATGAATGGTCGCCACCCAGCAGTCTGACGACAGTACCCAGATCAGCCCAAGGAAGGTGGTCCCCGCTGTTGCTGCCTATTCCGAGATCTCTAATGTCAGTGGTGGTGAAGGGGACGATGATGATGTGTCTATGGACGCCACATGGGTGCCCACAAAAGAGGAAGAGGAGGGAAGTTCAGAGGGAGAGCAGCAGTTAGGGAGGAGAAGCAGGCAGAACTTATAGTGCACAGGAGGCAAAAAGCAGACTGTTAATGTATCTGGAACGAGCCATCCACCATGCACTGTCACATCTGGTGCTCCCAGGACGCCGACACATGGCTCCGCAGTGTGGGATTTTTTTAACGTGTCCGCTGCTGACAATAGTGTTGCTATCTGCAGCCTATGCTGTCAACGCATAATTCGCGGTATGCCCAACACTCACCTAGAGATGACTGCCTTAAAAAGGCACCTGGCCTCCCATCACCGAGCCCAGTGGGAACAACAACGTCAGAACCCACAAAGCCACACTCCAGGTGCTCCACGTCCTGCTTTTTCTCCTCTCACCTCCAATTTATCCTCCACTCCACCTTTCACCGTGCCGTCGTCGCGTTCATCTGGCAAAAGGCAGGCTTCCGTGGACCAAATGTTTGAGCGTAAAAATATGATGACGCCGGATAACCCTCTTGCCCAACTGCTGACAGCTGGCTTGTCGGAACTGCTAGCCCGCCAACTACTGCCATATAAACTGGTGGACTCGGAGGCCTTTATAAAATTTGTGGCCATTGGCACACTGCAATGGAAGGTCCCAGGAAGGAAATATTTCTCCCAGAAGGGCATCCCGGAGCTATATGGCCACGTTCAGTGGCAAGTGACTGTATCTCTGGCACACAGTGTTGGTGCCAAGATACATCTGACCACAGACACATGGTCTAGCAAACACGTGCAGGGAAGGTACATAACTTTTACTGCCCACTGGGTGAACTGGTGACGGCCGTCAAACATGCAATCCGTGGCACCCGTGTGGATTTGGTGTTACCGCCACGGATTGCATGCAGGCCTTCTTCTTCTTCTCCTCCTCCTACTCCATCCTCTGTCTCTTCCTTGGCTGACTCCTCTTTTTCCACTGCTACCACCTCTTCTGCTGCGCCCCCCAAGCTCCCCAGAACCTATTCGACGTGCCAGGTTAGATGTTGCCATGCTGTGCTGTGGCTGTTGTGCCTGTAAGCCAAGAGCCAGACTTGTCCTGCACTGCTTTCAGGTCTGTGGTCACAGGCTGATCAGTGGCTAACCCTGCTCAATATGACAGTTGGTAAAGTGGTGTGCGATAACGGTGATAATCTGCTGAGGGCGCTGAAACAAAGCGAAATGACACACGTGCCGTGATTGGCACAAGTCCTGAACTTAGTTGTGCAGTGATTTGTTGTCAAATACCTCGGGGTCGAGGGGGTCTTGCGGCAGGCCAGGAAAATCTCTGCCCATTTTAGAAGATCTTACACGGCCATGGCTCACCTTGCTGACGTTCTGCGGCGATGCCACCTGCCTGTCAGACGTCTGATTTGTGACTGCCCGACGAGCTGGACTCCTACTTATATATGCTTGATAGGCTGCTCCAGCAGAAATGTGGAGTTAACGACTACCTGTACGAACTCTGCGGCAGGACAAGTTCTGGGGAGCTTGTTTTTCTTTCACCATGCCAGTGGCTGCTCATGCGCGAAGCATGCAGACTTCTGCGGCCATTTGATGAGATCATTAAACTGGTCAGTCGCAGCCAGGGAGCCATCAGTGACATCGTACCTTACGCCTACTTTCAGAAGCGTGCATTGCGTCGTGTCATTGATCAAGCCATTGAGGAGCAGGAGCAGGAAGATGGGGAAGTCGCAATGTTAGATGAATTCCCAGGGGGAACGACTCCATCTGAGGAAAGTCAACAGGATTCTGAAGAGGAGTCAGAGGAGGATGGTGCCGGGGCGGAGGAGGAGCAGGAAGAGCATGCTTTAAACTTTTCTGGGATCCCTGGTGTTGTCCGTGGCTGGAGGGAGGAGACTGAGGACGACATTATCCTGGACGATGAGCAGGAGCCAAGCCATTCCACCGCTTTCAGTTTAGTGCAAATGGGGGTATTCATGCTCCAGTGTTTGAAGAGGGACCCCCATATGAAAAGCATAAAGGGCAAGGACCAGTACTGGGTGGCAACATACTTAGACCCCCGGTACAAAAACAAAATGGCGAACATGTTACCAGCATCACTTGTTCTTTTATGTACGCTGAATGCATATTTTTTGGGGCCTGTAGTCCACTGGCCTGCTGTAAAATTGATATCCAATGACCGTGTAATCTACCTCCAGCCACATACTTAGGCCTCATGCACACGACCGTTGTGTGCATCCGTGGCCGTTGTGCCGTTTTCCGGTTTTTTTTCGCGGACCCATTGACTTTCAATGGGTCCGTGGAAAATTCGGAAAATGCACCGTTTTGCAGCCGAGGCCGTGATCCGTGTATCCTGTCCGTCAAAAAAATATGACCTGTCCTGACGGACAACGGTTCACGGACCCATTCAAGTCAATGGGTCCGTGAAAGAACACGGATGCACACAAGATTGGCATCCGTGTCCGTGATCCGTGGCCGTAGGTTGCTTTCATACAGACGGATCCGAAGATCCGTCTGCATAAAAGCTTTTTCTGATCTAAGTTTTCACTTCGTGAAAACTCATTTCCGACAGTATATTCTAACACAGAAGCGTTCCCATGGTGATGGGGACGCTTCTAGTTAGAATACACTGCAAACTTTGTACAAGACTGCCCCCTGCTGCCTGGCAGCACCCGATCTCTTACAGGGGGATATGATAGCACAATTAACCCCTTCAGGTGCGGCACCTAAAGGGGTTAATTGTACTATCATATTCCCCTGTAAGAGATCAGGGCTGCCAGGCAGCAGGGGGCAGACCCCCCCCCTCCCCAGTTTGAATATCGTTGGTGGCACAGTGTGCCCCCACCATCGCCCCCCCCCCCCTCCCTCTATTGTATTAAATCGTTGGTGGCACAGTGTGCCAACCACCATCGGCCCCCCTCCCTCCCTCTATTGTATTAAATCGTTGGTGGCACAGTGTGCCAACCACCATCGGCCCCCCTCCCTCCCTCTATTGTATTAAATCGTTGGTGGCACAGTGTGCCAACCACCATCGCCCCCCCCCCTCCCTCTATAGCAGTAACATTGGTGGCAGTGTGCGGTCTCAACAGTAGAAGATTCATACTTACCTGCTTGCTGCTGCGATGTCTGTGAACGGCCGGGAGCTCCTCCTACTGGTAAGTGACAGTTCTTTAGCAATGCGCCGCACAGACCTTTCACTTACCAGTAGGAGGAGCTCCCGGCCGGACACAGACATCGCAGCAGCAAGCCGGTAAGTATGAATCTTCTACTGTTGAGACCGCACACTGCCACCAATGTTACTGCTATAGAGGGAGGGGGGGGCGATGGTGGTTAGCACACTGTGCCACCAACAATTTAATACATTAGAGGGAGGGAGGGGGGCCGATGGTGGTTGGCACACTGTGCCACCAACGATTTAATACAATAGAGGGAGGGGGGGGCCGATGGTGGTTGGCACACTGTGCCACCAACGATTTAATACAATAGAGGGAGGGAGGGGGGGGGCGATGGTGGGGGCACACTGTGCCACCAACGATATTCAAACTGGGGAGGGGGGGGGCTGCCCCCTGCTGCCTGGCAGCCCTGATCTCTTACAGGGGAATATGATAGTACAATTAACCCCTTTAGGTGCCGCACCTAAAGGGGTTAATTGTGCTATCATATCCCCCAGTAAGAGATCGGGTGCTGCCAGGCAGCAGGGGGCAGTCTTGTACAAAGTTTGCAGTGTATTCTAACCTGAAGCGTCCCCATCACCATGGGAACGCCTCTGTGTTAGAATATACTGTCGGATCTGAGGTTCACGAAGTAGCTCATATCCGACAGTATATTCTAACATAGAGGCGTTCCCATGGTGATGGGGACGCTTCAAGTTAAAATATACCATCGGATTGGAGAAAACTCCAATCCGATGGTATAAAAGAACTCCAGACTTTACATTGAAAGTCAATGGGGACGGATCCGTTTGAAATGGCACCATATTGTGTCAACATCAAACGGATCCGTCCCCATTGACTTGCATTGTAATTCAGGACGGATCCGTTTGGCTCCGCACGGCCAGGCGGACACCAAAACGACTTTTTTTTCATGTCCGTGGATCCTCCAAAAATCAAGGAAGACCCACGGACGAAAAAACGGTCACGGATCACGGACCCACGGACCCCGTTTTTGCGGGCCTTGAAAAAAAACTGTCGTGTGCATGAGGCCTTACTTGTTCTTTTCTGTACGGTGAATGAATAATTGTTGGGGTGTTATCCAATTTCAACTATTATCATTAGGTTTTGTTTTAAAGAGGTGGGATTTCATTAGTCATGTTTTTAATCCAATTTTATATTTTTAGTTATTTTAAACATATGTATTTGACCTGTATTTGTACTGGCCTGCAGTAAAATTGATGTCCATGGACCGTGTATCATACCTCCGGCCACATAATTACTTGACCTTTTCTGTGCGGTGAATGCCTAATGTTTGGGGCCTGTAGTTCAGTGACCTACAGTAAAATTTTTATCCATGGAACACATAATGTACCTCGAGCCACATAATCAGAATTTCTTTTATGTCATGTAAATGCCTAATTTTTAAGGCCCGTACTCCAGTGGCCTAAAATTTAAATTTTCTAGGCTCTGACAGGGCACATTTCAGAGAATTTCCTTTTAAGACACATAAAAATGTCTCCTGATTAAGACATTGTGGGACTATTTGTGCATTTCTACTAAGTATTTGGTGGCTGCAAATATGAGCTGAAGGTTTTTTAGGTTCGCCTGCCATTAAAGTGAATGGGGCCCGCCGCGAACTTGCGATGTTCGTCCATCACTACTGATAAGTTAAAAAAATCTTAATGATGTAGTCATAAAACCAGCTAACATGGGAGAAAATGTTGTGATATGTCTGGCACAGATCTATGAGGGAGAGGCTTTAAGACAATTTAATATAGTGAGCTGTTACAGGAGGCTCCTGAGTGATCCCAGAGTTTATATTAACCCCATAGTGACCAATGACGTACTGTGTACATCATGATGTAGTGTTAGTTATCGCATCATGATGTCCACAATACGTCATGAAATCAAAGTTTCACCGCAAGTATACGAGTATGCAAGTATTGCGGTGACACCGGCATCTAAACGGGTGCTACGGACAGCTGAGCTGTCCGGGCACCTGACAGGGGACCAATCACAGCGGTCCCTGCCTTTGGATCGCTGTGATTGGTCAGTCAGATTTGACTTACCAATCACAGCATTCAGCAGCGCAGCTTCGATCTCATCAGTGAGTGTTGAGGAGATCAGGGCTGCGCTGCTGTGTCTATTGTGCCCTAATCACCCCCCTTTCAGGATGGCTGAGTGGGACCAGGTAACATGAGGGGGCCGACCCCCCACGCCCCCCACAATTTTCCAGGATGGCCAAGCGGTGGTAGATTGTGAGCTGTAACATACATCTGACAATCTACTGTAACGGCCAACATCGGTGCTGGCACTGATGTCGGTCGTTTAACCTCTTTTATGCCGTGGTCTGTAGGGCCCCCCCCATCGGGTGCTGCGTTGCTGTGGCAGCGTCCCGATTGATCATAACAGAGGGAGGGAGCTCCGTCCTTCCCCCCTCCCATCGGGCCGCCGCTCTGCTGTGGCAGCATCCTGATGGTTACCATGGCAACTGGATGCCTTACACAGGGCTTACCATGGTATGTAAGTCTGACAGGGTCCTGCCAGAGGCTGATATTAGGGAAGAAAGCCCAGGGCCAGCAACACTGCAGCAGGGCGTTTCTCCTAGCCACCAGGAGGATGACCGCTGCAGTAAGGATGGGAAAAGGAGTGCAGCAAAGGTTAGACAGATGCTGGTGGTAGGGGACTCTATTATTAGGAGGACAGACAGGGTCATCTGTCGCCAAGACCATGAACGCCGAACAGTGTGTTGTATTTTTTAAAATGTATTTTCACAAATTTCAGAAGTCTAGCTAGCAAAATGGGGGAACTGGAGGCTATGGTACTAGAAGAACAGATAGATATAGTTGGTGTGGCTGAGACATGGTTGGAATCTTCGCATGACTGGGCTGTAAATATTAAGGGTTTTATACTATTTAGGAAAGATAGGGTCAATAGAAAAGGAGACGGCATGTGCCTGTATGTGAGGAGTGATCTGAAGACATTTGTGAAAGAGGTCATTGTGGGTGAGGATGTGGAAACCTTATGGGTGGAAGTTCAAAGGGATATAAACACTGAAAAAATTATACTTGGTGTAATCTATAGACCCAACATCACAGAAGAGATAGAAATGCAACTGTATAACCAAATAGAGTGGGTTGGTACAGTGGTCATAATGGGAGATTTTAACTTCCCAGACATTGACTGGGGTCATGATTCTGTCTCAAAAGCAAAGGGGAGAAGATTCCTCAACTTGGTGCAGGACCACTTTATGGGCCAGTTTGTAGAAGCTCCCACTAGGGGCATTGCTCTGTTGGATCTGGTAAGCTCTACTGATGCAGAGCTTGTTGGAAATGTTACTGTTCGAGAAACACTAGGTTATAGTGACAACAATATAATTATATTCCCTTAAACTATAAGAAGCAAACTCTGTCAGGCAGAGCAAAGACACTAACTTTCAAAAAGGTTAATTACCCTGGGTTGAGGGCAGCATTTCAGGGCATAGACTGGGAGCAGCTACTGTCACACAATACTGAGGCTAAATGGGAGAGCTTTAAATCCGCATTGAGTAATTGTGCAATGAGCCGGACCGTGGGTAAAGTTATACGGACGCCAAATTATGCAGTGGGTCAGGATATGGGTATAATAGTCTATTGTTTGATCATGATGCCAATAACAACGTGCACAGGGTTCAGTCACAGGGCCCTTTAAGATGTTGTAACTCACGTATCAGGTTAGGAATGCCAGAGTGGTGTAATGTCTCTATATGGTAGTGGTAATGGTGGCAACGGTGTCTCCTACCTGGGTACGGCTGGTCTTGTCTTTACTGGTTGTAACTTTCATCCAAGCAAGGTACAGCATTAGTCTTTGGTCCCAGCAGGTATTGGCAATGTGTGGCAGGAATTTATCTTCTGCTCTATCATGTACCTGGAGCTTTGCAGGAAAGGACGTGTGCTTAGTAGCTCTAAACTGTGGCAGGAATTTGGCTTCTGCTCTTTCTATCTTCTGCTGTATGGGGACTGACTAGCTGAGGAGGAATATGGCTTCTCCTGGGTCTCTGGACTTTGACTCACAGCTATCTTCACAGGGTATGGTTCTTCCTGGAACTAGAGTTTTCTGCTTGCTTCTACCAGCTGAGGCTGCAAGGCTCAGGCTGGGGATGATGATCAATGTCTCAGCCAGGACAAGATCCTGGCTTTGGATCCCTATAGCTGGGAGCTCCTACACGCACACCCTACCCCAAGCAGGGGGTGGGTTACACTAACACTAACTTCCTTCCCTCCCCATGAGGCAGGATGTGGGCACAGCCCACTTCTGCTCATAGAGGGGGAGCTGAACTGGAATGTACTATTCCAGTTCAGGAACACTAAACTGGCTTAAGACCCTGCCAGAACATTGCTTCCACCTGCTGGTGAACATGAAGAATGACAACAATATACATTTAGCAAGGCTGATAATGCACATTTGTGAGGATATACAGTGAAATTACATTAGATGACAAGGCAAATACTCTTAACAAGTTGTAGCGGGGTAAAAGAGTTTCGTAACACAACTCTGGAGTGTTACAATTGCACAAAAAAATGAATTCCTTTTAGGTAAGTATAAACTGCTAAAATTAAACCCCCCGTGGCTTACAACTACTGTAAAAAGGGCAATAAAAGACAAAAAAAGGGCATTTAAAAAAAAAAATCTGAGGGGTCAGCTAGAGCGTTTGAAGATTACAAAGGGCTTAATAAAATCTGTAAAAAGGAGATAAAATTAGCAAAAAAAATACTAAACAAACAGCAGGTAGCAAAACAGAGCAAAACAAATCCCAAAATATTATTTAAATATATAAATGGTAGAAAACCTAGTTCTGAGCAGGTAGGTCCACTAAATAATGGTAAAGGGGGGGTAGTCACTGAAGATAAGGAAAAGGCAGAGATACTAAATGGGTACATCCAGTAATATACTCAATTGGCTAACTGTAGATATGGTCCAAGACAAGTTGAAAAGGGTAAGTGTGAACAAGGCTCTAGGTCCAGATGGATTACACCCAAGAGTGCTTATAGGGGTCAGTTCAGTCATTGCTGTGCACCTGTTTATAATCTTTAAAGATTCTCTAGGTCAGTGGTGGGCAAACTTTTTTGTCAACTGAGCCAAATATCGCCAAAACCACATTTTTAAAACCTGAAATATATAGGAAGGAAGCACATGCTGAAGTGAATGGGTCCATGGTGCGGGCTGCACACGGCCGTATCCAGGGTCCGGGATATGAGTGCTACAGAGTGCTTCCATGGTGCTTCTGGCTGTGCCTCCGCACCGCAAAAAAGTAGTGCATGCGCTGTTCAGCTTCTGTGGAGGATGCACTGTTATGTGGGGGATCTGTGGAGGACGCACTGTTATGTGGGAGATCTGTGGAGGACGCACTGTTATGTGGGGGATCTGTGGAGGACACACTGTTATGTGGGGGATCTGTGGAGGACGCACTGTTATGTGGGGGATCTGTGGAGGACGCACTGTTATGTGGGGGATCTGTGGAGGACGCACTGTTATGTGGGGGATCTGTGGAGGATGCACTGTTATGTGGGGGATCTGTGGAGGACGCACTGTTATGTGGGGGATCTGTGGAGGACGCACTGTTATGTGGGGGATCTGTGGAGGACACACTGTTATGTGGGGGATCTGTGGAGGACGCACTGTTATGTGGGGGATCTGTGGAGGACGCACTGTTATGTGGAGGATCTGTGGAGGACGCACTGTTATGTGGGGGATCTGTGGAGGACGCACTGTTATGTGGGGGATCTGTGGAGGATGCACTGTTATGTGGGGGATCTGTGGAGGATGCACTGTTATGTGGAGGATCTGTGGAGGACGCACTGTTATGTGGGGGATCTGTGGAGGACGCACTGTTATGTGGGGGATCTGTGGAGGACGCACTGTTATGTAGGGGATCTGTGGAGGACGCTGTTATGTGGGGGATCTGTGGAGGACGCTGCTATGTGGGGGATCTGTGGAGGACGCTGTTATGTGGGGGATCTGTGGAGGACGCTGTTATGTGGGGGATCTGTGGAGGACGCTGTTATGTGGGGGATCTGTGGAGGACGCACTGTTATGTGGGGGATCTGTGGAGGATGCACTGTTATGTGGGGGATCTGTGGAGGATGCACTGTTATGTGGGGGATCTGTGGAGGACGCTGTTATGTGGGGGATCTGTGGAGGACGCACTGTTATGTGGGGGATCTGTGGAGGACGCACTGTTATGTGGGGGATCTGTGGAGGACGCACTGTTATGTAGGGGATCTGTGGAGGACGCTGTTATGTGGGGGATCTGTGGAGGACGCTGTTATGTGGGGGATCTGTGGAGGACGCTGTTATGTGGGGGATCTGTGGAGGACGCTGTTATGTGGGGGATCTGTGGAGGACGCTGTTATGTGGGGGATCTGTGGAGGACGCACTGTTATGTGGGGGATCTGTGAAGGACGCACTGTTATGTGGGGGATCTGTGGAGGACGCACTGTTATGTGGGGGATCTGTGGAGGACGCACTGTTATGTGGGGGATCTGTGGAGGACGCACTGTTATGTGGGGGATCTGTGGAGGACGCTGTTATGTGGGGGATCTGTGGAGGACGCTGTTATGTGGGGGATCTGTGGAGGACGCTGTTATGTGGGGGATCTATGGAGGACGCTGTTATGTGGGGGAATCTGTGGAGGACGCTGTTATGGGGGGGAGGGATCTGTGGAGGACGCTGTTATGGGGGAGGGATCTGTGGAGGACGCTGTTATGGGGGGAGGGATCTGTGGAGGACGCTGTTATGTGGGGGATCTGTGGAGGACGCTGTTATGTGGGGGATCTGTGGAGGACGCTGTTATGTGGGGGATCTGTGGAGGACGCTGTTATGTGGGGGATCTGTGGAGGACGCTGTTATGTGGGGGATCTGTGGAGGACGCTGTTATGTGGGGGATCTGTGGAGGACGCTGTTATGTGGGGGATCTGTGGAGGACGCACTGTTATGTGGGGGATCTGTGAAGGACGCACTGTTATGTGGGGGATCTGTGGAGGACGCACTGTTATGTGGGGGATCTGTGGAGGACGCACTGTTATGTGGGGGATCTGTGGAGGACGCACTGTTATGTGGGGGATCTGTGGAGGACGCTGTTATGTGGGGGATCTGTGGAGGACGCTGTTATGTGGGGGATCTGTGGAGGACGCTGTTATGTGGGGGATCTATGGAGGACGCTGTTATGTGGGGGAATCTGTGGAGGACGCTGTTATGGGGGGGAGGGATCTGTGGAGGACGCTGTTATGGGGGAGGGATCTGTGGAGGACGCTGTTATGGGGGGAGGGATCTGTGGAGGACGCTGTTATGTGGGGGATCTGTGGAGGACGCTGTTATGTGGGGGGATTCTGTGGAGGACGCTGTTATGGGGGGATCTGTGGAGGACGCTGTTATGGGGGGGGGATGTGTGCTATGACACATAGGGCCATGAGGGGGGCCAGCATAAGACACACATATAGCATCTTATGCTGGTCCCCCTCACGGCCCTCTGTGTCCCCTCATGTGTCCTAAACTGCGCACATAACTGGCTTTGTGTGTAAAGTTTTTTACTACTGTCGGAACTCTGAAACAAGCTCTCTCCTATTGATAATATGGCCAGCCTCTGTACTCACTGTCACTGTGAATGCACTGCAGCGAGCGGGCCGGTGTTCTGCCACTTTTCTATACCTGGATGTGATGTAGCTGCACCAGAAGCCGCTCGCTGCAGTGCATTCATAGTGACAGTGAGTACAGAGGCTGGCCATATTATCAATAGGAGAGAGCTTGTTTCAGAGTTCAGACAGTAGTAAAAAAACTTCACACACAAAGCCAGTTATGTGCCCCATCATATATAATTTTCGGGTCCGCAAAATCGCATTTATCGATTATTCGCGATTTGATTATTGCACACCAAAGAGCCGCATAGAAGTGTCTAAAGAGCCGCTTGTGGCTCGCGAGCCGCACTTTGCCGACCACTGCTCTAGGTACTGGTACAGTGCCAAGTGATTGGCGCAAGGCAAACATGGTGCCCATATTCAAAAAAGGATCTAGGTCCTCCACAGGTAATTATAGACCAGTTAGTTTAACTTTTGTTGTGGGAAAAATGTTTGAAGGACTCTTAAGGGACTATATACAGGAATATGTGACTATAAATAATATTTTAAGTGATCACCAGCAGGGTTTACAAAGGACAGAAGTTGTCAGACTAACCTGATTTGTTTTTATGAAGAGCTGAGTAGTGATGAGCGAGCATGCTCGGCCAAATACCTGTTCGGCTTGAGCATCGCTATACTCGGCAGATCCGAGTGCTCGGCCGAATAATTTGGGTGCTTGAATACAATTTAATACAATGGAAGTCAATGGGAGACAACCAGGCACCCCCTGCTCGGAAGATATTCGTAATATTCTGAAAATCGAATATATAGCAATATAGCGAATATTATGTAATAAATATGTAGTAAGTCAGTGATAATATCTGACACTAGAAAAGCTGGGTAATAACTCAGTGTAGATCGCGAGTTATTACCCAGCTTTCCCAGTGTCAGATTTTATCACTGAGTTATTACCCAGCTTTTCCAGTGTCAGATATCATCCTAGTGTAGATTGCGAATATTCTAATTGTGCGTTTTCCATGCAAAAGGCTACACTAATAAGCTTGTCATAAGACTCAGTCTATTATTCTTCTCAGAAGACTATAAAAACCAATAGGACACTATTGAGTTATGAACAGCAACCTCTATTGGTTTCATAGTCTTCTGACAAGAATATTTGTCTCGTCATAAGACTGTGAAATCAATAGAGGGCGTTGTTTATAACTCAATAGCACCCTCTATTGGTTTTCATAGTCTTATGACAGCTGAAAAACAAGGCAGATTCTGCTCATTTGCATGTATTTCCCATATGCCCATGTTTATGCAAATTAGTTTTTACATGACAAAACTGTATAGAAAGGTTATTGAATATTATGTTAGGACAATTGGAAAACTTTTTGTCTCCCTAATGATATTGATCTAGGTGTGCAGGTCCACCCATCCAACAGATGCAAACTTTGAGGTTTACTGGTTCTCAGTCAGATGAGAGCTGGTTTGGAATATCTCATATTGCACAAGGCTGCCAAGGTATGCTGACTAAGCCTGTCATCTGTCTTATGGATAGATTGATAGCTTGCACATACCTGGCTTGTGGCATACAGCCTTTGTGTGGTTGTCTAGTGTATGTTGTACATAATAGGAGTCTAAGACACATCCAGCTATCCTCTTAAAGCTATTTCCAAACCACTTTAATGGGGTTTCCATCAATTTCTAACCTTTTTTTATGAACCAGACACCCTCCTTTCTTCCGAACAGGGGGTGCTTGGTTGTCTCCCATTGACTTCCATTATACTCGGGTGCTCGGCTGAGCACACGAATATAGCAATGTGTTCAGACCGAACAGTCGAATACTTCGGTGCTCGCTCATCAATAGAGGTGAGGAGTAGCCTGGACAGAGGGGTGGCTGTGGATGTAGTGTTTCTGAATATTGCAAAGGCTTTTGATACTGTCCCTCATAGACATTTAATAGGTAACATAAGGTTTATAGGTTTGGAAAGTATAGTTTGTAATTGGCTTGAAAACTGGCTGAAGTACCATGTCCAGAGAGTTGTGGTCAATGATTCCTATTCAGAATGGTCGCGGGTTATAAGTGGTGTACCCCAAGGTTCAGTGTTGGGCCCTTTATTATATAATTTATTTATTAATGAGATTATGAATGAGATTAATGGCATAAAATACCCTAAACATGTTTGGTATTGCGCGACCGTAACAACAAGCTCTATAAAAATATCACATGACCTAACCCCTCAGGTGAACACCATAATATTTTTTTTTTCAAAGTGCCACAAAAAGTGCAATACCAAGCGATCAAAAGGGCTTATGCCCCCCAAGCTGGTGTTCTGGAGATTCTAAAGAGCATGCGCCAGAGAAGGCTCAGCGGAGAATACTATAGCCGGCAAGTACGCAGATCCAGCGGGGAGTGGCACAACGAGGAGTCGCGCTGTCAAGCCGGGAGTAAGCCAAATTGAACTGACCGAATACAACTGTGAGTAACACGGACATATTTTGATATCTTAATGTGTGGACTAAATCAAGTGCCGCATGAACACAGTATAAAGACACTGACTACTTCGATTTACTTCGATATATGTGGCTGAATTAACCGTTTTGATATATGTGGCCGAATCGAACATGCTACTTACATACTAACTACCAACTAACAGTAGAACTAAAATAAGTACACAAGATTTGTTGCAACAGAACATGGACTAAACAAGTGTTAACCAGTAGCACAATTGAAGTTAAAACAGTGCAACAAAGTGGTTAAATAAGTTTTTATACTGATGTGTTAAAAGCTATTCAACAACACAATTGAAGCAAGTTGAGAGAAACAGTGCAACAAATACAACGTGCCCTGAATTTATCTTCCATTGAGAACTTCGACACCATTTGGTTAAATGATTTAACCAGTATATAAATAACCGCATTCTGTACTTTTCAGGCATATTTTAAATTTTTTATATATGCGTGATCAAATTAAATACATCAACTTTATTTTACTAAATGATTTTATGTATTGTATTAAATGTTTAAATGCACCTATGTATCTTATTATTTGTTAAATAAGGGCTCTTTCACACTTGAGTTCTTCTGTTCCGGCATAGAGTTCCGTCGTCGGGGCTCTATGCCGGAAGAATCCTGATCAGGATTATCCCCATGCATTCTGAATGGAGAGAAATCCATTCAGGATGCATCAGGATGTCTTCAGTTCCGTACCGGAATGTTTTTTAGCCGGAGAAAATACCGCAGCATGCTGCGCTTTTTGCTCCGGCCAAAAATCCTGAACACTTGCCGCAAGGCCGGATCCGGAATTAATGCCCATTGAAAGGCATTAATCCGGATCCGGCCTTAAGCTATCGTCGTTTCGGCGCATTACCGGATCCGACATTTAGCTTTTTCTGAATGGTTACCATGGCTGCCAGGACACTAAAGTCCTGTTTGCCATGGTAAAGTGTAGTGGGGAGCGGGGGAGCAGCATACTTACCGTCCGTGCGGCTCCCGGGGCGCTTCAGAGTGATGTCAGGGCGCCCCACGCGCATGGATGACATGATCGCATGGACAAGTCATCCATGCGCATGGGGCGCTCTGATGTCATTCTGGAGCGTCCTGGCTGCCATAGTAACACTGAACGCATTTTGAAGACTGATCCGTCTTCAAATGCTTTCAGTTCACTTGCGTTTTTACGGATCCGGCGTGTAATTCCGGCAAATGGAGTACACGACGGATCCGGACAACGCAAGTGTGAAAGAGCCCTAAGTAAAGACACATGCATATTAATGTGAGCCAGCCAATTTGTTTTTCTATACAAATAAAATAAAATACCCTAAACATGTTTGGTATCATGTGACCGTAACAACCAGCTCTATAAAAATATCACATGACCTAACCCCTCAGGTGAATACCGTAAAAAAAAACTTTTTTTTTGTCACCTACCATCACAAAAAGTGCAACACCAAGAGATGTAAAGGGCTTATGCCCCACAAAATAGTACCAATCAAACCGACACCTCATCCCACAAAAAGTGAGACCTTACCTAAGACAATCGGCCAAAATATGGAGACACTAAAACAAAAAAATTTTGTTTCAAAAATGCTATTATTGCGTAAAACTTAAATAAAAATAAAAAGTATACATATTAGGTATTGCCACGTCCGTAGCAACCTTCTCTATAAAAATATCCCATGAACTAATCCATCAGGTGAATGCCGTGAAAATAAATAAATAAAAACTGTGCCAAAATTACCAATTTGCCCCAAAAAGTGTAATAATGAATGATCAAAAAATCATGTGAACCCAAAAATAGTACCAATAAAACCATTAACTATTCCGGTAAAAAACGAGCCGCTGCACAAGATGATCGGTAGAAAAAAATATGGCGTTCAAATGGAGACAAAAAAACATAATTTTTTCTGAAATGCTTTATTATGTAAAACTTTAACAAACAAAGAAAGTAGATAATGAAGTGAAGAGGGACCTGGGCATCGGCCGCTTGCACACCGCCCCTGGGCACCTTAAGACCTAATTTGCATATTGAATTTAAGTGTTTTTTAAAGAAAATAAGCGACAGACAGCTAAACAGTAAGTAGCATTCCAATATGGGGACTATAATGCAGATTATGGTGTTAGTGTTCTATAATGGTCAGTATAGGTGAAAGATTCCCTTTAACCGCAGAATCAGGGTAATCAATATTTTGTTTTGTTTGGCTGTTAACCCTCGATGTGTTAAAGAAAAAAATTGATAAAAAATTGAAAATCTGCCAAAAAAGTGAAATTTTAAAATTTCATCTCCATTTTCCTTTACTTCTTGTGGAATACCTAAAGTGTTAACAAATCAGTTTTAAATAACTTGAGGGGTGTAGTTTGCAAAATTGGATCATTTATGGGGGGTTTCTACTATGCAAGCCCCACAAAGTGACTTCAGACCTGAACTGGTCCTTAAAAAGCGGGTTTTGGAAATTTTCTTAAAAATTTTAAGAATTGCTTCTAAAATTCTAAGCCTTCTAACGTCCTAAAAAAATAAAATGATATTTACAAAATGATGTTAACATAAAGTGGACATATGGGGAATGTTAAGTAATAAATATTTTATGAGGTATCACTTTCTGTTTTAAAATTTAGAAAATTGCAAATATTTCTATATTTTTACAAAATTTGGGATTTTTTTATAAATAAAGTTTAAATATATTGACTCAAATTTCTGACTGTCATGAAGTACAATATGTGAGAAAAACAATCTCAGAATTGCTTGGATAAGTAAAAGTGTTCCAAAGTTATTGCCACATCAAGTGATACATGTCAGACTTTCAAAAATAAGCCTGGTCACGAAGGTGCAAAATGGCCTGGTCATTAAGGGGTTAAAGGGAAACTAAAGCTAGAATACAAACACAAAAAAGGAACAACCGACAAAAAAGAACAATCTTCTTATGTGTCTTTGTTATTTGCTTTTATTTAATCAGATATCACAATTGCAATCACATATAAAATAGAGTAGTGCATTGTTTTCTTAGGCTGCAGCCATGTCTATTACCCCTCCTTCTCAACCCTCTTATGTTAGTGCATTTGAGGCAGGAAGTTTAGGAGGACAGGACTGGGTGTAGTCTGGATAATTTTTGTTAGGCCTCGAGCACACGACCGTTGTGTGTTTTGTGGTCCGCAAATTACGGATCCGCAAAACACGGATGGCGTCCGTGTGCGTTCCGCAATTTGCGGAACAGCACGGACAGCCATTGGTATAACTGCCTATTCTTGTCCGCAAAACGGACAAGAATAGGACAGGTTATATTTTTTTTGCGGACCACGGAACGGACCGTGTGCTGTCCGCATCTTTTACGGCCCATTGAAGTGAATTGGTCCGCATCCAAGCCGCAAAAACTGCGGCTCGGATGCGGACCAAAACAACGTTCTTGTGCATGAGGCCTTACACACAAGAGTGGTCATTTTGGTGGAAGGAATATCCTAGCTTGTAATAGTACTAGTTAAATTTGGTTACACCATGTGTTACTGTAATAGACTAATGAATACTAAATTTATCAAGATAATTCCCATTCTCAAGTCTTAAGCAGCACCACAGCTAGGCAGATTTGCCTTTCGGGCTCCTGAGAAAGCTGAGTAAGGGCTCATGCACACGAACGTATTTTGTTTCGGCTTCAGTTTTTTTTTAGGACCGTAGGCGGAACCATTCACTTCAAAAACAATAGAAGGTACTCCATGTGCATTCAGTTTCCGTATTTACGTTCCGCAAAAAAGTAGTGCATGTCCTATTATTGTCCGCAAATCACGGTCCGAGGCCCCATTCAAGTCAATGGTTCCGCAAAAAATACGGAACGCGCACTGAACACATCCGTATGTCATCCGTATTTTGCGGATCCACACTGTAGAAATGCTATGCCCAGACCATATTGCTCATGTGTTTGGTGATTAATAAGTTACTGTTTCCGTTTCCGATCCGCAAAAAATTATATCGCATACGGAAACCAAACGTATATGTTTTGTGGGATAACGGAACGGAAGAGGACTTAAATCAGAGAAAAAAAAACTCAGATACAGAACAATGGATCCATAAAAAACGGACCACAAAACAACAACGGTCGTGTGCATGAGCCCTAAAAGTGATAAAACATAAAAACAAAATATTTAAAATTGGTATCTCTGTAATCATAGGCGTGCACACGGGGTGTGCCGGGTGTGCCTGGGCACACCCTAATAGTTTCTTCACCTCCGTGCGCACTGCCCCCCAGCTGATTCCCCTTGTCTGTCTTGCTGGCTGCCGCCGCCCGCCGCACTGTCAATTCATTTACAATACCTGGCTGTGGGCTGCCGGCGGGCGGTGGCTAGTATTCAAATAGGGGGCGGAGCCCCGAACCCGGCGGAGGCAGAGAGGGAGTGCGTGCTGTGCGGCGCAGGCTGAGTTGACGTCACGCCATGCCACATCTGAGTACCCTGCGCGCCTGGCCGCCTGCTAGCTGGTGAGGTGAGGGCATATAAAAAAATAAGTGTTATGTACCCCCCTGTCCCACAGTGCTACGAATCCTCTGTTGTCGCCTGTAGTACCCTGGTATCCCTCAGTTATATAATATATCTGAGGGATATCAGGGTAAATTATACAGGGGGTAATATAACTAGGGGTATCAGGGTACATGAGGGGCAATATAACTGAGGAGGGCTAGGCTACTATCAGACATTTTACAGGGGTAATATAACTTATCTTACCCCTCACCCCTGTATTATGTCCCTGATAGCACTGCTCACTTATATTACCCCTGTATAATGTACCCTGATAGATACCCCTTAGTTATATTACCCCCTGTATAATGTACCCTGATACCCCTCAATTATAAAATATAACTGAGGGGTATCAGGTTAAATTATACAGGGCGGGGTAATATAACTAAGGGGTATCAGTGTACATGATTATACAGGGGTAATATAACTAAGGGGTATCAGGGGACATTATTATACAGGGGTAAAATAACTTAGGAGGGCTATCAGGGGACATTATACAGAGGTAATATAACTTATATTACCCCTGTATAATGTCCTTGATAGCCCTCCTCAGTTATATTAACCCTGTATAGCGTACACTGATACCCCGTAATTATATTACCCCTGTATAATTTACCCTGATACCCCTCAGTTAAATTACCCCTGTATAATGTCCCTTGATAGCCCTCCTCAGTCATATGTCATCCACAGGTCCCCCATAACAGTGTGTCATCCACAGATCCCCCATAAAAATGTGTCATCCACAGATCCCCCTAACAATGTGTCACCCACAGATCCCCCATAACACTGTGTCACCCACAGATCCCCCATAACACTGTGTCACCCACAGATCCCCCATAACACTGTGTCACCCACAGATCCCCCATAACACTGTGTCACCCACAGATCCCCCATAACACTGTGTCACCCACAGATCCCCATAACACTGTGTCACCCACAGATCCCCCATAACACTGTGTCATCCACAGATCCCCCATAACACTGTGTCACCCACAGATCCCCCATAACACTGTGTCACCCACAGATCCCCATAACAATGTGTCACCCACAGATCACCCATAACACTGTGTCACCCACAGATCCCCCATAACACTGTGTCACCCACAGATCCCCCATAACACTGTGTCACCCACAGATCCCCCATAACACTGTGTCACCCACAGATCCCCCATAACACTGTGTCACCCACAGATCCCCCATAACACTGTGTCACCCACAGATCCCCCATAACACTGTGTCACCCACAGATCCCCCATAACAGTGCACTTGCGCACTATGGAGAGACTGAAAGAAGGGGAAGATCCGCGGAAGCAAGCAGAGGACGGCACAGCAGATGACTGAATAGCTTCTTTTGTAAGTAAATTATTTTATTATAGTGCTGAAACTGCTTTAAAGGGAACCTGTCACCGGGATTTTGGGTATAGAGCTGAGGACATGGGTTGCTACATGGCCGCTAGCACATCCGCAATACCCAGTCCCCATAGCTCTGTGTGCTTTTATTGTGTATAAAAACAGATTTGATACATATGCAAATTAACCGGAGATGAGTCAGAGCTTGAAAATATGTCTCTTCTTTGGTCAAACAAGTAAGATATGACTTTTTTATGTTCATTTGCATATGTATCAAATCGGGTTTTTTACACAATAAAAGCACACGGAGCTATGGGGACTGGGTTTTGCGGATGTGCTAGTAATGATCTAGCAACCCATGTCCTCAGCTCTATACCCAAAATCCAGGTGACAGGTTCCCTTTAAACTCTAAAGAAAAGTTTAGGCAACGTGGGGGCGTGTGTGTTTGTGCTTTAGGGTGCACACCCTAATGCAATAGGCTGCGCACGCCTATGTCTGTAATTGTACTGACCAGCAGAATAAAGATAACGTGTGATTTTTCCCACACAGTGGACGCCCAAAAAACAAACCCCCCCAAAAAAGCAATGGGAGAATTGCTGTCTTTTTGTTATCCAGTTTCCAAAGAAGCAAAATAAAAAGTGATCAAAAAGTTGTATATACCCCATAATAGAACCAATGATAATGGCAACTCGTCCTAAAAGAAAATAAACCCTCACACAGCTCCATCGAGAGAAAAATAAAAAAAAATTATGCTTGACAGAAAACATCTGGACTAGTTCCCCAGAGGCTGTATAAAAGCAACATTTCACACTGACACATGTTGGGCACAACATATTGAGCACTGAAATGCCATATCTGTGTAAAAATTGCAATTTTCCTTGCATCATCTGCTGTAAATTAATTTTTGCAAAACACCTGTGGGTTCAAAATGCTAACTAAATCCATTGAGAAATACTGTGAGGGGTGTGATTTCTAAAATAGTGTTACTTCTCAGGGCATTTATTTTTTTATTTAACCTCAGAGCCTCTGCAGTTGTCGGCCAGTGCTGTATAAATCCCCAGACTAAGCCTCAAATGGACATGGTGCTGTTTCACTTCTGAACCCTGTAATGTAATTTCTCCTGTTGCCCCTTGTGAAAATGAAAAATTTGTTCTAAAGCGACATTTTCTTGTAAACAATTGAATTTTTTTATTTTTAAGGCCAGGTTTTTCTAAATTCTATGAAATGTCTGTTCAGCCAATGTGCTCATTACACCCCTTGAAATATTCCTTGAGGGGTATAGTTTCTAAAATGGGGTCACTTTTTTGAGGTTTCCACTACAGGGGTACCTCAAGGTCTCTTCATGTGACATGTCACCCAAAAACTATTCTAGTAAAATCTGCCCTCCAAAAACCATATGGCACTCCTTCTATTCTGATCCCTACGGTGTGCCCATATAGCAGTTTACGACCATATATGGGATAGTGCAGTATTAAGGAGAAAATGGGTAACAAATTGGGTAACCCCTTGTAATAATGGGGAAAAAAATCACGGCCAAGTGTTCTGAATTCCCAAAAACATTCAGCAGTTCTTCCCTTCTGAGCCCTGCGGTGCATCCATACATTACAACCACATTTGGGGTGTTTATGTATATTGCTGAATCAGAGTAATAAATCTTGAGGTTTGTTTGGTTGATAACTCTTGCTTTGTTACAGGAAAAATGGACAAAAAGTGAAGATCTGCAAAAAAGTTAAATTTTACCTCAATTTTCCTTTAATTCTTGTGGAACACAAAAAGGGGTTAACAAGGTTTGTAAAATCAGTTTTGAATAATTTAAGGGTGTCGTTTCTAAAATTGGGTCATTTATGGGTGGTTTCTACTATGTAAGCCTCACAAACTCACTTCATAACTGAATTGGTCCTTTAAAAAGTGGATTTTGGAAATGATTCTAAAATTCTAAGCCTTTTAGCATCCTAGAAAATAAAATAACATTTACAAAATGATGCCAACATACACATATGGGGAATATTAAAGAGGTTCTCTGGGAATTAAGAATATTAAAATACTTAAATATTATGTTATTATAAATGTATTCCCAAATACCTTTAATTAGTTATAATGGATCATTTTGTCTAGGGTGAAATCATTAGGAGAAATAAAATGGCCACCGTCCTATTAGTCCACACAAAAACCTGTCCAAATCACACAGCAGGACAAATTACTTCACAACACTAAGCTAAAGAGCTGCCTCATCCTCCTCTCGGCTCTGTTCTGCTTGTCATGGATTATGATCCTGAATACAGATGATAAGATCTTCAGTTGAATCTCTATAGGAATGGAGTTCATAAGGAGACATGAAGTACAGAGAGGAGGGTGTGGCTAATGAGTAGCAACACTTGTATGCAGTCTCCATTACTACAGCTCCACATTACCACAGTCTGTCCTGTCCGTCCTCTCTGTACTTCATGTCTCCTCATCATCTCCATTCCTATAGAGATTCAGCTAAAGATGAGCTATATTCAGGATCAGGATTCAGCTAACTTGTTCTCCTGTGTGATTAGGACAGGTTTTGTGTGTACTAATAGGACAGCAGCAATTTTATGTATCCTTATGATTGGTTCCCAGATAAAACAAGCCATTATAACTAATTAAAGGTATTTGGAAATATATTTATAATAAAGTAATATTTAAAAGGAATCTGTCACCGGGATTTTGTGTATAGAGCTGAGGACAAGGGCTGCTAGATCGCCGCTAGAACATCCGCAATACCCAGTCCCTAAAGCTCTGTGTACTTTTATTGTGTAAAAAAAATGATTTGATACATATGAAAATTAAGCTGAGATGAGTCCTGTCCCTGACTTATCTCACATACAGGACTCATCTCAGGTTAATTTGCGACCCACAATGTGGATGATGTATGCCTCGGAAAACTAGGAATTTCTTTTGGTAGTTATATCCACAAAACAAACAATTCCTCCATGTATAATTCCCTATAGGTCTTCTATCTGATAACCTATCTGATAACCTATCTGATAACCAATTACTACCCCTCTCTTCCCTATAGCGACTCCTCACAAGCTTGTCCCTAAGTGTGTGGCACTTTTTAAACGTTACTAACGGTCTATTTTCCATGTATTCTTTCAGACCCTCTTCATTTCTCAAAATGGCCCAATTATTACAAATCACCTGTCTAATGGTGTCCGCCATAGGGCTGAATTTAAACGAAAATGCAAATCTGCTTATTCCTTCCTTAGTTCTCCTATAACTCTTTGGCAGTAAATCATCCTGCGTATATATTTCAGCTTTTTTCACAGCTTCATCCAAGATATTTTCCGGGTACCCCCTATTCAATAATCTATCTTTTAATTCCTGGGCTTGTTCATAATACCCTTCTCTTGTGCTGTTAATTCTTCTTAGCCTGATGAACTGCCTGATAGACTACGTGGATAGAAACTATCGTGGTGCAATAACAAATTAGTAGCAGTGGGTTTGCGATACCCCTTGGTAATAAGAGAACCACCCTCCACCGTCACCAATACATCATGGAACTCCAACGTCATACCACCGTATTTCTAAGTAAACCGCATCTTCATGTCATTAAACTCGTTTAAGTGCGATACAAATTCACTGAATTGGGTTTTAGTCCCCGACCATACTATGAAAACATCATCCACATTGTGCAAGTAGAGCTGTATATATCGTAGGAAAGGGTTCCTGGTAGAGAATATAAATCTATCCTCAAATTTGGCTAAATATATATTCGCAAAGGTACATGAGACAGGTGTGCCTATCTCCGTTCCGTAAATCTGCTTGTACCACTGACCCCCAAAGTAAAATTCATTGTTGGTAAGGACAAGCTCCAAGGCTTCCTGAATAAACTGACGATAAAGACCGGTCTTATCAGTATTGCCCAAAACTTCCATTACAGCTCTAACACCCGCCCCATGTGGTATGCGGGCGTACAAGCTTTCAACATCCAGCGACACCAAGTTGAAACCCTCCTGCCAGTGGAAATCCGTCAATGACAGGAGAAATTCATTGGTGTCGCTCAGACACACGGGGGCTTTTTTAAGAAGCGGTCTCAAAAGCCAATCAATATATTTTGATAACAATAGGGTGGCCAGGGTGCTGGGCCAGTGACTGTACGCAAGCTTCTTGGGGTACAGTGGTACAAGTTTTTCTATCACATTACTAGACAGGTAATATGCAGATATATATCTCTGTAACATTTCTTTAAGCTGTGATTGTATACTTGCTGTTGGGGTCACTACTAAGTTTCTCATATACTTGGGTATCCCCAAGTTGTCTATTAGACTCCTGTACATAATACTCTCTTGTCATAAGGACCACATTCCCGGATTTGACGGATTTCCACTGGCAGGAGGGTTATAACTTGGTGTCGCTGGATGTTGAAAGCTTCTACACCCGCATACCACATGGGGCGGGTATTAGAGCTGTAATGGAAGTTTTGGGCAATACTGATAAGACCGGTCTTTATCGCCAGTTTATTCAGGAAGCCTTGGAGTTTGTCCTTACCTACAATGAATTTTACTTTGGGGGTCAGTGGTACAAGCAGATTTACGGAACGGCGATAGGCACACCTGTCTCATGTACCTGTGCGAATATCTATTTAGCCAAATTTGAGGATAGATTTATATTCTCCACCAGGAACCCTTTCCTACGATATATACAGCTCTACTTGCACTATGTGGATGATGTTTTCATAGTATGGTCGGGGACTAAAACGCAATGCAGTGAATTTGTGTCGTACTTAAACGAGTTTAATGACATGAAGATGCGGTTTACTTAGAAATACGGTGGTATGACGTTGGAGTTCCTTGATGTATTGGTGACGGTGGAGGGTGGTTCTCTTATTACCAAGGGGTATCGCAAACCCACTGCCACCAATTCGTTATTGCACCTCGATAGTTTCTATCCACGTAGTCTATCAGGCAGTTCATCAGGCTAAGAAGAATTAACAGCACAAGAGAAGGGTATTATGAACAAGCCCAGGAATTAAAAGATAGATTATTGAATAGGGGGTACCCGGAAAATATGTTGGTTGAAGCTGTGAAAAAAGCTGAAATATATACGCAGGGTGATTTACTGCCAAAGAGTTATAGGAGAACTAAGGAAGGAATAAGCAGATTTGCTTTTTCGTTTAAATTCAGCCCCATGGCGGACACCATTAGACAGGTGATTTGTAATAATTGGGCCATTTTGAGAAATGAAGAGGGTCTGAGAGAATACGTGGAAAATAGACCATTAGTAACGTTTAAAAAGTGCCACACACTTAGGGACAAGCTTGTGAGGAGTCGCTATAGGAAAGAGAGGGGTAGTAATTGGTTACCAGATAGAAGACCTATAGGGAATTATAAATGGGGGAATTGTTTGTTTTGTGGATATAACTACTAAAAGAAATTCCTAGTTTTCCGAGGCATACATCATAAAGTGACCCAAATTTATTACATGTAAAAGTATTTGTGTGGTTTACCTGATTTTGTGCACTTTCTATATATAGGCAAAACAATCAGACCGCTGTACGATAGATTTAGTGAGCACATCAATTCTATAAGAACAGGAAAAGGCTGCCCCAGGCTGATCACTCACATTCGCGATGTTCACGGAGGTAACATCAAATGTTTGAGCTTTGCAGGTATCAAATTTGTTCCAAGTATGCCGCAAAATGAGGCTAGATGGATCGCTCGTACTGCAGCTACAGGCCCTCTAGGTTTAAATGAAAGGAACGATTTGAGCGTGTTTATATGATGCAGACAGTTCATATGAGTTGTAACATTATGTGTCATTTATTGTTATTTTGTTTTAATAAGAGATAGCCACAAGGGTTGCTGTGGAGTGACCCTTAAAAGGTGCGCGTGCTCGCGCGATGAGGTCAGTGGCCTGAGGAGTTCTGTGTAGAGGCAAGAGTCCGCCCCAGCCCGAATTTCACTGTACCTGGTTGAAAGAATAAAAGAAGTATTTTTACTGCAGTGGTGAGTGCCACCTTTTTGTTGATCTACCCGTGCAGTGAATATATTTACCCCACTCCCTGCACTGCTCCTGGTCCCCGCACCACTGCTGCTTCTCTCTGTGCACGCATAAAAACATCCAGTGTCGGAGGAGCAGCCAACAGCAGCCGGGGACGAGCCGCCCTAGAGGACCAGGAGCGGCGAGCAGGGTAAGTAGATTCACTGTGGGGGATATTTTTTATAGTATTGGATTATACCTTTAACCCCTTAAGGACACAGCCTTTTTACACCTTAGGACCAGGCCATTTGTTGCAAATCTGACCAGTGTCACTTTAAGTGCTGATAACTTTAAAAAACTTTGACTTATCCAGGCCGTTCTGACATTGTTTTTTCGTCACATATTGTACTTCATGACACTAGTAAAATTAAGTCAATAAATATATTTTTTTGCACCAAAAAATACCTAATTTAACAAAAATTTTGAAAAATTAGCAAATTTCAAAGTTTCAGTTTCTCTACTTCTGTAATACATAGTAATACCCCCAAAAATTGTGATGACTTTACATTCCCCATATGTCTACTTCATGTGTGAATTATTTTGGGAATGATATTTTATTTTTTGGGGATGTTATAAGGCTTAGAAGTTTAGAAGCAAATCTTGAAATTTTTCAGAAATTTACAAAAAACACAATTTTTAGGGACCAGTTCAGGTCTGAAGTCGCTTTGCGAGGCTTACATAAAAGAAACCACCCAAAAATGACCCCATCTAAGAAACTACACCCCTCAAGGTATTCAAAACTGATTTTACATATGTTGTTAACCCTTTAGGTGTTGCACAAGAGTTATTGGCAAATGGGGATGAAATTTGAGAATTTCATTTTTCTGTCTAATATTTAATTTTTACCCATTTTTTCCACTAACAAAGCAAGGGTTAACAGCCAAACAAGACTGTATCTTTATTGCCCTGACTCTGCAGTTTACAGAAACACCCAATATGTGGCCGTAAACTACTGTACGGCCATACAGCGGGGCGTAGAGTGAAAGGTGCGCCGTATGGTTTTTGGAAGGTTGATTTTTATGGACTGGTTTATTTACACCATGTCCCATTTGAAGCCCCCTGATGCACCCCTGGAGTAGAAACTCCCTAAAAGTGACCCCATCTAAGAAACTACACCCCTCAAGGTATTTAAAACTGGTTTTACATACGTCGTTAACCCTTTAGGTGTTGCACAAGAGTTATTGGCAAATGGGGATGAAATTAGAAAATTTCTTTTTTTGCCTTATTTTCCATTTTAACCCATGTTTTCCACTAACAAATCAAGGGTTAACAGCCAAACAAGACTGTATCTTTATTGCCCTGACTCTGCCGTTTACAGAAACACCCAATATGTGGCCGCAAACTACTGTACGGCCACACAGCGGGGCGTAGAGTGAAAGGTGCGCCGTATGGTTTTTGGAAGGCTGATTTTTATGGACCGGTTTATTTACACCATGTCCCTTTTGAAGCCCCCTGATGCACCCCTGGAGTAGAAACTCCCTAAAAGTGACCCCATCTAAGAAACTACACCCCTCAAGGTATTTAAAACTGGTTTTACATACGTCGTTAACCCTTTAGGTGTTGCACAAGAGTTATTGGCAAATGGGGATGAAATTAGAAAATTTCATTTTTTTGCCTTATTTTCCATTTTAACCCATGTTTTCCACTAACAAAGCAAGGGTTAACAGCCAAACAAGACTGTATCTTTATTACCCTGACTCTGCCGTTTACAGAAACACCCAATATGTGGCCGTACACTACTGTACGGCCACACAGCGGGGCGTAGAGTGAAAGGTGCGCCGTTTGGTTTTTGGAGGGCTGATTTTTATGGACCGGTTTATTTACACCGTGTCCTGTTTCAACCCCCCTGATGCACCCCTGGAGTCGAAACTCCCTAAAAGTGACCCCATTTTGGAAACTACGGGATAAGGTGGCATTTTTTGGGGGAGTATTTTTAGGGTAAATATAATTTTTGGTTGCTCTATATTACATTTTTGTGAGGCAAGGTTACCAAAAATTGAAATTCTGATATTTCATCTCCATTTGCCATTAACTGTTGAGGAACACCTAAAGGGTTAATAAAGTTTGTATAATCAGTTTTGAATACCTTGAGGGGTGTAGTTTCTTAGATTGGGTCAATTTTTTGTGGGAGTTTTTACTCTAGGGGGCATCAGGGGGGCTTCAAAAGGGATATGGTGTCAATAAAAAAGGCCATCAAAATCGGCCTTCCAGAAACCATGTCGGTCCTTTCCTTTTGCGGCCTCCCTTTTACGGATACAGCAGTTTACGACCACAAATGTGGCGTTTCTGTAAACTGCAGTATCAGGGTAATAAATTTTAACTTTTGTTTGGTTGTTAACCCTTGTTTTGTTACCGTAAAAAACCACGGACTGAAATGGAAAAGTGCCAAAAATAGCGGTTTTGGCACCTTTTTTTTTTTTTTTTTTTTTAACCGTGTTAATCTGGGTAGTTAGGTCATGGAATATTGTTATAGAGGAGATTCTTACGGATGCGGCAATACCTAATAAGTCTACTTTTTTTACAATTATTTAGGTTCTTGACTATATTATCTTTTTTGATACAACATTTTTTTTTGGGTATCTCTAAAGTCTAAGTGTCATTTTTTTTATTTTCTTTCAGCCAATTATCTTATGTGGGGGCTCATTTTTTGCGGGATGAGCGGACGGTTTTATTGGCACTATTTTGGGGGCTATATGACTTTTTGATCGCTTGCTATTAAACTTTTTATTATGTAAGGTGACAAAAAAAACATTTTTTGCACTTTTTTTTTTTTTTTTTTACTGTGTTAATCTGGGGGGTTGGGTCATGGGGTATTTTTATAGAGGAGATTCTTACGGACGCGGCGATACCTAATAAGTCTACTTTTTTTTACAATTATTTAGGTTTTAGACTATATTATCCTTTTTGATACCCTTTTGGGTATCTCTAAAGTCTAAGTGTCATTTTTTTTATTTTCTTTCAGCCAATTATCTTATGTGGGGGCTCATTTTTTGCGGGATGAGATGACGGTTTTATTGGCACTAATTTGGGGGCTATATGACTTTTTGATCGCTTGCTATTAAACTTTTTATTATGTAAGGTGACAAAAAAAAACTTTTTTTGCACCTTTTTTTTTTTTTTATGGACCGTGTTAATCTGGGGGGTTAGGTCATGGGGCATTTTTATAGAGGAGATTATTACCGACGCGGCAATACCTATGTCTACTTTTAATAAATTATTTTAGTTTTTTTGGGTGTCTCAAGTCTGAGAACCATTTTTTTTTTTATCCGATGTCAGTGCTAAATTGGGATATAAATTTAGTACTCCATGGAAGTGTGATACTCCCTGAAGCAACCATCAATGCAGAGGCCCGGATGATCGGGGCATGTGTCGCACTGAGTAGTCGTGTCCTTCCGTATCCCCCTCCTACGACACACTCTGCACTTTTTTTGGGTTCGTCCCTTCTTTCCAGTATGGGGGACCACACCTGGAAAGTGTTGGCCAGGGACGATCCGGGCGCCTACAGTTCCCGAGGTACTCCGGCCTGCTCTTTCCCGGTCCGAAAAGATCAGGGCCTTGAGGACTGCCTCATAGAACTGGAGGAATGTCCCTGTGCTGCCAGCGCTTCGGGATAGTACAAAAGAGTTGTATATGGCAACCTGTACCAAGTAGACCGCAACTTTTTTGTACCATGCCCGGGTTTTGCGCATGGCGTTATATGGCTTGAGGACTTGATCCGAGAGATCAACTCCTCCCATATACCGATTGTAGGCGACGATACAATCGGGCTTGAGGACCGTTGCCGCGGTACCTCGCACAGGGATAGGGGTGATGCCGTTACCATGAATTGTGGACAGCATAAGGACATCCCTCTTGTCCTTATACCTGACCAGCAACAGGTTTCCAGTGGTAAGGGCACGGGTCTCACCCCTGGGGATAGGTACCTGGAGGGGATGGGCAGGGAGGCCGCGTTGATTTTTCCGCACGGTCCCACAAGCGGACGTGGATCTGGCGGCAAGGGACTGGAACAAGGGGATACTGGTATAAAAGTTATCCACGTACAAGTGGTAACCCTTATCCAGCAGTGGGTGCATAAGGTCCCACACAAGTTTCCCGGTAACACCCAGAGTGGGGGGACATTCTGGGGGTTGAATCCGGGAATCTCGCCCCTCGTATACACGAAATTTGTAAGTGTACCCTGAGGTACTCTCACAAATTTTGTATAGCTTCGCGCCATACCTCGCCCGCTTGGAAGGCACATACTGGCGGAAAATGAGTCTCCCCTTGAACGCAATGAGAGACTCATCAACCACGACCTCCCTTCCAGGTACATAGGCCTCCATGAATTTGGCCCCAAAGTGATCGATGACCGGCCGTATCTTATACAGACGGTCATGGGCAGGATCACCTCGGGGTGGACATGCTGCATTATCGGAATAATGCAGACATTTCCTGATGGCCTCAAACCGGGAGCGTGTCATAACCGTACTGTAAAGTGGGGTCTGATATAGGACGTCCCCACTCCAGTACAGCCTGGCACTGGGTTTCTTGACCAGGCCCATATGCAGCACGAGGCCCCAAAATGTCCTCATTTCGGCTGCACTGACCGGCGTCCAGCCACCGGGCCTGAGCAAAAAGGAGCCCGGGTGTTGAGCGACGAACTGTTGGGCGTACAGATTCGTCTGCTCCACCATCAGATTTACCAGTGGGTCACTGAAAAAATTACCAAAAAATTCATATTCAGTGTAGCCCACTGTGGAAATCTGGATTCCTGATTGTCCTACGAAATCAGGAATCACGGGCTCGTATCGCTCTGGGCTACACCAGACAAGTTCACCGGCAGGGTGCTCCGGTGGATTTAACTGGTAGGCCGGGAAACCAGTACGAGCCCCAGAGCTGCTCGTACTAGTGTGGGCCACAGGGTCCCTAACATGGCGGCCCCCTTGCTCCGCCTGGCGGCGTCTCCGCCGCCTTGGGGGCTCATCATTATCGCTAGATGATGAGGAGGATGCGGATGACAACAGGAATGTGGGGTCATCCTCATCCTCACTGGGACTCTCGGACTCGGAGGCAAGCTGGGCGTATGCCTCCTCGGCCGAGAACGTCCGGCGGGCCATAGGGGAGTGTGTGTCTGCGTGTATATGTGCGTGTGTGTAACTCTTTATTTGGTGTGCATGTGTGAGGGGGCACGGGTGTTCACGAACTCACCCTAAAACTAACAGAAAAAATAAATAAACTAACTAAAAAAAGGGCAAAAAATGTGGGGAAAAAAAATTCAAAACTGCTGATCAACCGTCCGAAATTGATCAGCGGTGGGGTGTGCGATGCGCTAACAGTGGCCGGACACTAAGTGCCGGCCACAGTCAGCGTACGCAAAAAAAAAAAAAAAGCACCCCAAAAAAGGTGGGGGGGCAAGTGGCAGCACCCCTGGGGGGTCTAGGGTCACACAGCTGTGCTTGGGTGATGCAATAAAAGTTCAAAAAAACTACCTTTCCCTTTTTTTTCCCTGCCTAAACCAAACTTTCCCTAGCTGTCCCTATGTACCTGATGGGGTGCTGGGGGCAGAGATCGGGTCCTGGGGGCACAGATCGGGTGCAGGCAGCGGTGCAGCGGTGGCAGCAGACACGTGCAGGCAGCTCCTCTCTCCTCCGGCTCCGGAACACAAAAGGAGGAGGAGAGGGGCGCCTGCCTCTCAGGATCGCTGGATGGTGATTGGTGGAGTGAAATCACACCACCATCACCATCCTGTTCCGGGTTATCGGGTCTTCAGAGACCCGAATAACCCGGAAACGCAGAAAACCGCAGGTCTGAATTGACCTGCGGTTTTCTGCGATCGCATACATGGGGGGGTCACCAATGATTTGAGCAGGCACGGGGTTCCGATCGCTGCCGGCCGCGCGGCGGTGATTGAAAATACACAGGGCGTACATGTACGACCTGTGTCCTTAAGTACCAGGGCTCAAGGGCGTACCTGTACGCCCTGTGTCCTTAAGGGGTTAAGTTGAAAACTGGCTGTGTTCTGGAGAGGTTAAGGCACCTTTTAGAGGCACCAAGCGAGCTCCACCTCCCAGCACCCGGCAAAGCAGGGCACGTGCTGGCGCCCACTGCGGTCTAGTTGCAGAACAGTGGGGAATACCAAAGAGTTGGGAGTCATCTATATATGGATCCAGTGCTATGACCATGACGGGGGTATCCCCAAGCATTGTCAGTATGCTTGGGGACACCCAGTGTATTTAAGTCTAATTACCCTCTCTTTCTGAAATATTCCTGCAGGGATTTGAACTCACAACCTTCTACATTAAAGGCAAGAACCTTAACCACTGAGCTATTGAGCTATTGAGCTCAACGCTAAGCTGTGACAGAAAAACCTCATAGTAGTTTCTCATGTATGAGGTATTCCTATACCGCAAAAGTATAAATTTTTTTTTATTATTATTTTTTTGTAATTGTAAAAAAAATGTATGGCACAAAATAAATGTGTAATTACTAAAAAGAATATATAAAATCATACCTCTGATATGAATGCATAATATGTGGGAAACTACTACTGAGGTTTTTAGCCATAATATTGTTACAGCAGGTTAACATGAAACTCTATAGCTCAATGGTTAAGGGTCTTGACTCTAATATAGATGCCTGTGTGTTTGAATCCCAGCAGAATTGTTTAAAAAATAGAAGCTAAATAAAACTTAAATAGAAACATCAAACTTTTTAATTTGTGTAACTATTATTTTTTGTTGGGAAAGGTGGCAACCCTAACATAATCCCTGCTCCGGTGACCCCCATAACTTTTTTTATAGTTTTGTCTACGGAGATGTGTGGGGGCTCATTTGAGGAAAATCAGTATTTTTTGACAATACCATTTTGGGGTGTGTGTAACTTGATCACTTTTTATTCCATTTTTTGGGGGCAATTCAGCCTTTTTTTATTTTTTCTGTTACATCCTTCACCATATGGGCTAACTTTTTTTAAAATATTTTAATAGTATGGGTGTTTTCGCATGCGACAATGCTCATAATGTTATTCTTTTTTTGTTTATTTTTATTTTGGGGACAGTGGGGGGATTTTACTTTTAATTTTTTTTATATTTTCAAAACTTTTTTTAACTTTTTTTAATTACTTTTCATCGGATTGCAACTTATACAGAATAATGGAAATTGCTCCATTATTCTGTATAGAAATCACAATATCACAGTTTAGTGCTGCCCCCTAAAGGCCTGAACCGGGATATACTAATACTAAGCCTGGAAGCCTAGTACAGGTCGCGGCTCATTTTTAGAACAGGGTGCTTTCCACGATCTCCCCTCCTTCTGAGCATGAAGCCCGGGCTTCCGTTTTTTAACACTCTCGGATGCTGTGGGGACGTTTGACAAATGCCACAATGGAGCCCACTGAGAATTATCGCCCATGGGCCCACATGAACATGGAGCCGGCCCTGAGGGGGTTGCATAGCATTACGTTGATTTATGATGCTATGTAACTCTTACAGATCTGGAATGTATTGGATAACACAGAATAAGGCCTCATACACACAACCGTTCTTTGGGTCTACATCCAAGGCGCAGTTTTTGTGGCTCGGGTGCGGACCCATTCACTTCAATGGGACCGCAAAAGATGCAGACAGCACTCCGTGTGCTGTCCGCATCTGTTGCTCCGTTCCGAGGTCCTGCAAAAAAAAGATAGCATGTCCTATTCTTGTCCGTTTTGCGAGACAAGAATAGGCATGTCTACAATGGGCCGCCCATTCCGTTCCGCAAATTGTGGAAGGCACGCGGTCGGCTTCCGTTTTTTGCGGATCCTTGGTTTGCGGTCCGCAAAAAAAAAACAGCACGGTCTGCATGAGGCCTAACTCCATCGATCAGCAACACTTCTCTGGATATCTAGTAACTATAATTTGCAATATTGTTACTCTTATAAAATGCATCCAGGCTCTTGTATGACTGTGCCCTAAATGTTTAGTGAACTCTCCATCACCACCTCCTCAGGCAGAGAGTTCCATAGTCTCACTGCTCTTACCGTAAAGAATCCCCTTCTATGTTGGTGTGGAAATCTTCTTTCCTTTAGGCCTCATGCACACGACAGTTTATTTTCACGGTCCGCAAAAACGGGGTCCGTAGGTCCGTGATCTGTGACCGTTTTTTCGTCCGTGGGTCTTCCTTGATTTTTGGATGATCCACGGACATGGAAAAAAAGTCGTTTTGGTGTCCGCCTGGCCGTGCGGAGCCAAACGGATCCGTCCTGAATTACAATGCAAGTCAATGGGGACGGATCCGTTTGACGTTGACACAATATGGTGCCATTTCAAACGGATCCGTCCCCTTTGACTTTCAATGTAAAGTCTGGAGTTCTTTTATACCATCGGATTGGAGTTTTCTCCAATCCAATGGTATATTTTAACTTGAAGCGTCCCCATCACCATGGGAACGCCTCTATGTTAGAATATACTGTCGGATATGAGCTACATCGTGAAACTCAGATCCGACAGTATATTCTAACACAGAGGCGTTCCCATGGTGATGGGGACGCTTCAGGTTAGACTATACTACAAACTGTGTACATGACTGCCCCCTGCTGCCTGGCAGCACCCGATCTCTTACAGGGGGCCGTGATCAGCACAATTAACTCCTCAGGTGCCGCACCTGAAGGGGTTAATTGTACTATCATATCACCCTGTAAGAGATCAGGGCTGCCAGGCAGCAGGGGGCAGACCCCCCCCTCCCCAGTTTGAATATCATTGGTGGCCAGTGTGGCCCCCCCCCCTCCCTCCCTCTATTGTAATAAATCGTTGGTGGCACAGTGTGCGCCCCCCATCGCCCCCCCTCCCTCCTTCTATTGTAATAAATCGTTGGTGGCACAGTGTGCGCCCCCCATCGCCCCCCCTCCCTCCCTCAATTGTAATAAATCGTTGGTGGCACATTGTGCGCCCCCCATCGGCCCCCCTCCCTCTATAGCAGTAACAACATTGGTGGCAGTGTGCGGCCTCCCATCTCCCCCCCCGATCATTGGTTGCAGCGTAGTTCCGATCGGAGTCCCAGTTTAATCGCTGGGGCTCCGATCGGTAACCATGGCAACCAGGAAGCTACTGCAGCCCTGGTTGCCATGGTTACTTAGCAATAGTACAATAGTAGAAGATTCATACTTACCTGCTTGCTGCTGCGATGTCTGTGACCGGCCGGGAGCTCCTCCTACTGGTAAGTGACAGTTCTTTAGCAATGCGCCGCACAGACCGGTCACTTACCAGTAGGTGGAGCTCCCGGCCGGACACGAACATCGCAGCAGCAAGCAGGTAACTATGAATCTTCTACTATTGTACTATTGCTAAGTAACCATGGCAACCAGGACTGCGGTAGCGTACTGGTTGCCATGGTTACCGATCGGAGCCCCAGCGATTAAACTGGGACTCCGATCGGAACTACGCTGCCACCAATGATCGGGGGGGGGGGGGTGGGAGGCCGCACACTGGCCACCAATGTTGTTACTGCTATAGAGGGAGGGGGGCCGATGGGGAGCGCACAATGTGCCACCAACAAATTATTACAATAGAGGGAGGAAGGGGGGGCCCGATGGGGGGCACACACTGTGCCACCAACGATTTATTACAATAGAGGGTGGAAGGGGGGGCCCGATGGGGGGCGCACACTGTGCCACCAACGATTTATTACAATAGAGGGAGGAAGGGGGGTGCCCGATGGGGGGCGCACACTGTGCCACCAACGATTTATTACAATAGAGGGAGGAAGGGGGGGCCCGATGGGGGGCGCACACTGGCCACCAAGCTATTATTACAATAGAGGGAGGGAGGGGGGGCCGCACTGGCCACCAATGATATTCAAACTGGGGAGGGGGGGGTTCTTCCCCCTGCTGCCTGGCAGCCCTGATCTCTTACAGGGGGATATGATAGTACAATTAACCCCTTCAGGTTCCGCACCTGAAGGGGTTAATTGTGCTGATCACGGCCCCCTGTAAAAGATCGGGTGCTGCCAGGCAGCAGGGGGCAGTCTTGTACACAGTTTGTAGTGTATTCTAACTAGAAGCGTCCCCATCACCATGGGAACGCCTCTGTGTTAGAATATACTTTCGGATATGAGTTTTCACGAAGTGAAAACTTAGATCGGAAAAAGCTTTTATGCAGACGGATCTTCGGATCCGTCTGTATGAAAGTAACCTACGGCCACGGATCACGGACATGGATGCCAATCTTGTGTGCATCCGCGTTCTTTCACGGACCCATTGACTTGAATGGGTCCGTGAACCGTTGTCCGTCAAAAAAATAGGACAGGTCATATTTTTTTGACGGACAGGATACACGGATCACGGCCTCGGCTGCAAAACGGTGCATTTTCCGATTTTTCCACGGACCCATTGAAAGTCAATGGGTCCGCGAAAAAAAGCGGAAAACGGCACAACGGCCACGGATGCACACAACGGTCGTGTGCATGAGGCCTTAGAGTGAGCATGTCCCCTTGCTATCAAAGCTCCAGTTATAGTAAAAAACACAAACTCGAGAAAATGCACCCTTAAAGAGGCACTTAATATTTTGGCCTGTATAGTGCAGCATAGACTATTATTAAAGAAAAGTGTAAAGGCTCTTGTGTATGTTTTGCGTATACCTTGATTGAGTTGAGGGGCTTTTAAGGCTTGTCTGCCATTTTGATTACTTCTTCCCCTCTGATGAGGTCCGCCTAATGCAGCCTAATTACAACTAACTACAAATAACGAATTCCCCTAATTACAACTGGAACAACTAGTAGTAATTGCATTGAAAGGGAAACAGCATGCAGTTAAACACTGAAGAGGACTCGGCACTCGCACAAGAGCCACTACCCCCACTGGACAACCCTTTTAAGTAAATTAATAATCATTTTTGAAAACGTGTTTATGCACTTTGTGTATAACATATTCCATGTGACTAGTATGGCACATTAGTGGGTAAAAATATTTTCATTACACTGCATTTGTTAATTGTTGCCATTTTTTTCCTAATCTCGAAATACAGTAATTTTTAAGACTCTATTCACATATTTTGCAAATACATTTAGTGCAAGTGGCAGGAAAGCTCTGGACCGACACACCAATCGTATTTATAGTGCCCCATGCGTCCAGCACATGCCAAAAGACTGCCTTTTGGCATATCCTTGGCCACTATGTGTTACCATTGTCATTCTGCTGAGCTTTTGCACACTGATGGCTACAGTAAAACACATTTAGGGCTCATGCACACGACAGTATTTTGCGTTCAGTATACTGGCCGTTTTTTAAGTTCAGTATCTGGTACATATACTGAACCATTAATTTCAATGATTCAGAAAAAAAAAAACGGAAGTGTCTCCGTGTGCATTCCGTTTCAGTATTTCCGTACCGTGAAAACATAGAACATGTCCTATTCTTGTCCGCAAATCACGGTGCTTGGCTTCCGTTTTTGCTGAACCATCTATTGAAAATGTTATGCCCAGCCCAATTTTTTCTATGTAATTACTGTATACTGTATATGGCATACGGAAAAACAGAATGGAAAAACAGAAAGGAAACAGAAACACAACGGAAACACAAAATGGAACAACGAATCCGTAAAAAATGACCGCAAAACACTGAAAAAGCCATACTGTCGTATGCATGAGCCCTTATACTGCATGAGCCCTTATACTGCGTAGCTATAGGGGGTGCAGAGGTAGCAGTCGCTAATGGGCCCAGGAGCCTGAGGGGGCCCAAAGACCCTTGTGCCACATAAGACACTGGCATTATAGAAAGTGCATACTGGTCAACTTACACCTCTGGCTGGAGGGAAGGGGTTTGGTTAAGAATTTGGCATGAGGGGGTGCCCTTTCAATGTTTGCCTCAGGCAGCAGGAAGGCTATGTGCTCCCCTGCCCCTTGCCACCAAGCACTGAGGGACGGGGGCCCGGGCTTAACTCTTGCACCAGGGCCCATGAGCTTTTAGCTACGCCCCTGCTGCACAGTATCCATTTTTTACATTAATGTCAATAAATGACATATGTGTGTGTTTCCCTAAGTAACCATTAGAGGGAGTCTGGTTGCAAGAAACAGCCCATAGTGGTCATCAATATCAATGTGTTGTAAGACAGATCTCTACGCGCTATACTTGCTGTTAACTGACTTTACTGCCGCTTATGTGACAAAGCCATTGACTATCAATTTGAAGGCCATCCCGATTTGCAGTAAACCTGCGTGTCACCGCAGATTCTAATCACATCCCAGCCACTAAATGATAATGCACCTCACACACCACAGGTTTGTTGCGGATATTTCTGAGACTGTCTCGCTTATCTGGATGAGGTTTGCAGAAATTAATGAGTTTGCAACCCAAAAAAACTCCCAGAAATGTATGGAATGGATTTTCTGTTGCAGAAATGATTGCAACAAATCTGTCCTTTATGCTGGTTTCATTCGCAGTGGCCCAGATTTACCATACCTCCCAACTGTACCGGATCTGATGGGACAGTCCTAAACTTTGGACGGCCGAGGTATGTCCGGATTTCCTTAGAAAGTTGAATGCAAAGGTGAAGCAGAGAGCTGTCCACTCCCTGCTTCACCATTCAAACGCTGGTGCTCTCCCCAGGAGCAGGCACAATGCAGTGCCATCATCGCGTCTGGTGAGCTGGACAGGGCAGGGGAGCTGTGCCCGGGCAGGGGAATTGTCCTGTGTACTCTTCAGCTCACATCACCACATCGCGCCTGGGAAGAGCATGATGTTCTTCTTTTGTTCATGTGTGTGGGCACTAAGGGGCCATAAGTATTGTGTGGGGGTATTAAGGGGACATCACTACTATGTGGGGGCACTGTGGGGTCAGAACTTCATGTTGACTTCTTTTGGCCACGTCTGGTCTCTGCAGAGTTTGCCTCACAGACATCTTAGATTCCTCACTTTTCCATCATCCTCCCCATCCTGGATCCCCAACAGTGTCCACCTGCTACCATCCAAATACTGTGCACACTGTGTATCCCAATACCCCCAAATGCTATACTGCAGTAACAATACCTCTAGTAACAATAATGCCCTTATACTGCCCCTAGCAATAATAATATAATGCTTCAGTAGTGCTGCCAGTATTAATAATGCCCCTACAGTGACTTCAGCAATAATAATGTCCCCTATAGTGCACCCAGTAATAATAATTGACCCTATAGTGCCCTCAATTATTCCCCCATAATGCATCCTACTGTGCTCCCAGTAATAATGATGTCCATATATTGCACCCAATAATAATAATGCCCCCTATTGTGCCTCAGTAATAATGCCTTTACGATTAGTAAATCTAGGCCACTGTCTTATGACATTTTGTATAGTTTTTATGGCAGTATTTTTTGTGGCCAGATGTTATTTAAATATTTAAACTCTAGAGGCTACTTTCACACTGGCGTTTTAGCTTTCTGTTTCTGAGATCCGTCATGGGATCTCACAAGCGGTCAAGAACGGATCAGTTTTGCCCTAATGCATCCGCTCAGAAGGCATCAGTTTGTCTCCGTTCAGTCACCATTCCGCTCTGGAGGTGGACACCAAAACGCTGCCTGCACCGTTTTTCTGTCTGTCATGTGGTGTGGAGCAAGACAGATCCGTCCTGACACACAATGTAAGTCAATGGAGACGGATCCGTTTTCTCTGACACACTATAAAACTGATCCGTCCGCCATTGACTTTCAATGGTGGTCATGACGGATCCGTCGTGGCTATAGAAGACCTAATACAACCGGATCTGTTCATGACGGATGCATGTGGTTGTATTATTGTAACGGAAGCGTTTTTGCAGATCCATGACGGAAAAAAATGCTAGTGTGAAAGTAGCCTAATATAGAATGCACTATATACAAAGAATTTTTATCTCTTTTTAAAAAGTAGTGAATGGGGCTGTATTGAGATTAATGGAAAGCAGGTGGCATGGATTGTCACTATGCAGGGAAATACTATGAAGGAGTAGCATCCATAATTAAGCCCTCTTTCACACGTAGGTGATGAAATCAGTGACAAGATGATAAGTGGTACATGTATCCGTTTGGTCCGTGTGTTTGTTTTTTGGGATCAAACAGAGATGCCATCCATGTTGTGTCCTTGGTTTTCACACACCCATAGCACATTGAGCGCACGCGCAGTACAGGGATGGAGATCGCCAGGCAGATGAGCGATCTACATCCCTGTGCTGCTTTTTCGCCAAATACACTACTGCCAAACTTCAGGACCAGGCATAAGTGTGTCTACATTGCCTGGCCCCCAGTCAGAGCAGTGAGTGTGTCTACATTGCCTGGCCCTGTCAGTCAGAGCAGTGAGTGTGTCTACATTGCGTGGCCCTGTCAGTCAGAGCAGTGAGTGTGTCTACATTGCCTGGCCCTGTCAGTCAGAGCAGTGAGTGTGTCTACATTGCCTGGCCCTCAGTCAGAGCAGTAAGTGTGTGTCTACATTGCCTGGCCCTCGGTCAGAGCAGTAAGTGTGTGTCTACATTGCCTGGCCCTCAGTCAGAGCAGTGAGTGTGTCTACATTGCCTGGCCCTGTCAGTCAGAGCAGTGAGTGTGTCTACATTGCCTGGCCCTCAGTCAGAGCAGTGAGTGTGTCTACATTGCCTGGCCCTCAGTCAGAGCAGTGAGTGTGTCTACATTGCCTGGCCCTCAGTCAGAGCAGTGAGTGTGTCTACATTGCCTGGCCCTGTCAGTCAGAGCAGTGAGTGTGTCTACATTGCCTGGCCCTCAGTCAGAGCAGTGAGTGTGTCTACATTGCCTGGCCCTCAGTCAGAGCAGTGAGTGTGTCTACATTGCCTGGCCCTCAGTCAGAGCAGTGAGTGTGTCTACATTGCCCGGCCCTCAGTCAGAGCAGTGAGTGTGTCTACATTGCCTGGCCCTGTCAGTCAGAGCAGTGAGTGTGTCTACATTGCCTGGCCCTCAGTCAGAGCAGTGAGTGTGTCTACATTGCCTGGCCCTGTCAGTCAGAGCAGTGAGTGTGTCTACATTGCCCGGCCCTCAGTCAGAGCAGTGAGTGTGTCTACATTGCCTGGCCCTGTCAGTCAGAGCAGTGAGTGTGTCTACATTGCCTGGCCCTCAGTCAGAGCAGTGAGTGTGTCTACATTGCCTGGCCCTCAGTCAGAGCAGTGAGTGTGTCTACATTGCCTGGCCCTCAGTCAGAGCAGTGAAGTGTGTCTACATTGCCTGGCCCTCAGTCAGAGCAGTGAGTGTGTCTACATTGCCTGGCCCTCAGTCAGAGCAGTGAGTGTGTCTACATTGCCTGGCCCTCAGTCAGAGCAGTGAGTGTGTCTACATTGCCTGGCCCTGTCAGTCAGAGCAGTGAGTGTGTCTACATTGCCTGGCCCTCAGTCAGAGCAGTGAGTGTGTCTACATTGCCTGGCCCTCAGTCAGAGCAGTGAGTGTGTCTACATTGCCTGGCCCTCAGTCAGAGCAGTGAGTGTGTCTACATTGCCTGGCCCTCAGTCAGAGCAGTGAGTGTGTCTACATTGCCCGGCCCTCAGTCAGAGCAGTGAGTGTGTCTACATTGCCTGGCCCTGTCAGTCAGAGCAGTGAGTGTGTCTACATTGCCTGGCCCTCAGTCAGAGCAGTGAGTGTGTCTACATTGCCTGGCCCTCAGTCAGAGCAGTGAGTGTGTCTACATTGCCTGGCCCTCAGTCAGAGCAGTGGGGCTTCAGCCAGGAACAAATTGAGCGGACCCTCTGAGTGCAACTGTAACGCTGTTGTAGGGGCTAATTCGCATAACATAAAAAGGCATTTTTCTCCAGATTGGCGGCACATATGGAGATGGGACAAATATCATTAGAATATGCTGACAAGCGCGGATCTACAGAGGCTGATGATTTTACCTACTAGTATGTGGTGACAGATTCCCTTTAAGTATATGCATACATTTAAAACCATTTTTATTAAACTTATGCAGCAAAAACTTGAAGCAACTGTGTAAATAGTTTTAATTTATAATAGTTTACCATTTGTGTCTACAGCTCCTTCGCAGACCAATGTGTCTTCATGGTTTCAAACTACAAACAGACCCTATGTGTTGCAGGAGCCTGCAATCATGTGCGCATGAGACTAAATGGCCAAATGAGACTGAAGACCTCAAACCAATTGAAAATCTAAAGACTGACAAACATGGAACTTAATGAAGCTTGATGGAACATCGGGCTGTTTGGTACTTTTATACTGATGGCCTATCTTCAGGATAAGCTGTCAATATTTGATCAGCGGAGGTTCAAAACCCAACATCTCCACCGATCAACTGTTCTGCAGTTGCTTCAGCGCCAGAAATAGGCCTCAAGCTACATGACTCCGTCCATCGTGTAGTAGACAGAGCTGGTTATTGCAGCTGATCGGCAGGGGTGTGAGGTGTCGGACCCGCACCGATCACATACTGATGGCCTATCCTTTAAAACGGTTGCAAGAGCTGGCCGGGCAGTGTAAATATCATCAGTCAAAATGCAGAGGGCACAGCAGTTGCAGAGAGATCCTCTAGGTGTAATGATAACGCCCCCGTTGCTCCTAGAGGCTCATTTGCATATATTAAAACTTTATTTTTATCAGCAATGTTGGCACATATGAACATGGGACCAACACAGATGCCTACAGCTGCCAAGTGCACACGTATCAGGTCAGCCAGTGTCATAGGGACAAATCTGCTGACAGATGAACTTTAACCCGTAGAGGACACGCGCAGATGTCCGTGGCTTTGGAACCAGCGCCGTACAGCGCTGTGATTGGGCGGGTGCAGGAGACGTGCCCGCCTGATCCGTGGCAGGGGTCCGGCAGTCACTGATAGCTGGACCCCTGCTGCATGCGCCGACATCAAGTAAAAAACAAAAAAAGCGTCCTTTTCCCAAAATAAAGGGGCCATAGGTATTGTGTGGACCAATAAGGGGATATAACGACTGTGTGTGGGCGCTAAGGGAACATAAGTATTGTGTGGGGGTATTAAGGGGACATCACTACTATGTGGGGGCACTGTGGGATCAGAACTTCATGTTGACTTCCTTTGGCGTCCTTTTCAGAATGTGGAGACACTAAAAAAATATTATTTTTTTTCAAAAATGCTTTATTATGTAAAACTGAAACAAACAACCAAAAAAAGTCATATTTGGTATTGTCGCGTCCGTAACAACATTCTCTATAAAAATAGCACATGATCTAACCTGTCAGATGAACGTTGTAAATAACAAAAAATAAAAACAGTGCCAAAACAGCTATTTTTTTGTTACCTTGCCTCACAAAAAGTGTAATTTAAAGCAACCAAAAATTATATGTACCCTGAAATAGTACCAACAATACTGCCACCTTATCCCGTTGTTTCCAAAATGGGGTAACTTTTTGGAGTTACTACTCTAGGGGTGCATCAGGGGGGCTTCAAATGGTACATGGTGTCAAAAAAACTGTCCAGCAAAATCTGCCTTCCAAAAACCATATGGCGTTCCTTTTCTTCTTTGCCCTGCCGTGTGCCTGTATAGCAATTTACGAACACATATGGGGTGTTTCCGTAAACTACAGAATCAGGGCAACAAATATTGAGTTTTGTTTGGCTGTTAACCCTTGCTTTGTTACTGGAAAAAAAGTATTCTTGTGGAACACCTAAAGGGTTAACAACGTTTGTAAAATCAGTTTTGAATACCTTGAGGGGTGTAGTTTCTAAAATGGGGTCACTTTTTTGGAGTTTCTACTCTAGGGGTGCATCAGGGGGTCTTCAAATGTGACATGGCAGCTTAAAATTATCCCAGTGAAATCTGCCTTCCAAAAACCATATGGCGTTCCTTTCTTTCTGCGCCCTGCCGTGTGGTCGTACAGCAGTTTACGACCATATATAGAGTGTTTCTGTAAACTACAGAATCAGGGCACTAAATATAGAGTTTTGTTTGGCTGTTAATCCTTGCTTTGTTACTGGAAAAAAATGGATTAAAATGGAAAATCTGCCAAAAAAGTGAAATTCTAAAATGTAATCCCCATTTTCCATTAATTCTTGTTGAACACCTAAAGGGTTAACTAAGTTGGTAAAATCAGTTTTGAATACCTTGAGGGGTGTAGTTTATAAAATTGGGTCATTTTTGGATGTTTTCTATTATGTAAGGCCTCATGCACACGACCGTTGTGTGCATCCGTGTCCGTTGTTCAGTTTTCCGTGATTTTCTGCGGAACCACTGACTTTCAATGGGTCCGTTGAAAACTCGGAAAATGCACCGTTTTTCATCTGCGTCCGTGATCCGTGTTTCCTGTCCGTCCAAAAAATATGACCTGTCCTATTTTTTGGACGGACAACGGTTCGAGGACCCATTCAAGTCAATGGGTCCGTGAAAAAACACGGAGGCACACAAGATTGTCATCCGCGTCCGTGATCCGTGTCCATTTTTTTCCTATCATTTTCAAGGCAAACTTTTTTTTCACTTTTCTGGTCTGGTGATCCTCCAAAAATCAAGGAAGACACACGGAAGAAAAAACAGACACGGCTCACGGAACAACGGAACCCCGTTTTGCGGACCGTGAAAAAATACTGTCGTGTGCATGAGGCCTAAGCCTCACAAAGTGATTTCAGACCTGAACTGGTCCTTAAAAAGTGGGTTTTGGAAATTTTCTGAAAATTTTCAAGATTTGCTTCTAAACTTTTAAGCCTTCTAACGTCCCTAAAAAATAAAATGGCATTCACAAAAGGATCCAAACATATGGGGAATGTAAAGTAATAACTATTTTTGGAGGTATTACTATCTATTATAGAGAAATAGAAATTTTCAAATTTGCTAATTTTTCTACATTTTTGGTAAATTTGGTATTTTTTTATAAATAAAAATGACATATTTTGATTCAAATTTACCACTGTCCCGAAGTACAATATGTGACGAGAAAACAATCTCAGAATGGCTTGGATAAGTAAAAGCGTTTTAAAGTTATCACCACATAAAGTGACACATGTAAGATTTGCAAAAAATTGTGAAAAATGGCAAGGTCCTGAAGGGATAATAGGGCTATGGTGTAATTCTGGACAAAATCTACAAAAAAGAGTGGCATTGTTTTTGGACGTAAACAAACATTTTTATTGTAATTGAAGCATCCACTTTAAATAGTTCTGACTACAGCACAGAACATGGCGAGAGCTGTAGTATTACAGTTGAGGGGTGATACGTTGGAGAGCCATGTTCTTAGAAATATGAATACTATTTTTGGGGATTGTAAATAATCTCTGTATTTTGTGTACAGAGATTACACATACAGAGGTATGTGTAAGGTTATTTTAAAAAAGTGCCACATGTGATCTACAAATGTCTTCTGTGTGCAGACACTGAGCTCTCACCTAACAGGTAACACCTCATCACTAGCAGGAGGCAGATATTAATTAACTATGAAAAAGGTTAAAAGTTGCCACGCATGGAATTTCAGGAGAATATACAAAACGGCTTGGAATTCACCAGCTGGGAAATATCTCCTGTCTCCTGATCCAGGCAGTAGAGTTCATGGGAACACAAAGAAAATAAATGGCACATGTATTCCTGTGTCACTGAAATTACAGGTTAAGTATTCATCTTTCTACATCGGAATTCCGTCTAATCTATCAAATTCTTTCTGAAGCAGAGCGTAATATATTAGTTCCCTGTACTGGAACTATGGAGATATGAATTTACAAGAGGACGTCCATCTATTCAAAATATATACTCTATGCCTTTGGAGAGATTGCAGCCAGGGTACTATGATCCTTACATTTCTTCTGGGTGCTCTGGCTTCCATCTTCAGTTGAAAAGCACTGCTACACCCATTGCCAGACTTGGCGCTATCTACCCTCTTCAGAAAAAGCTGGCGAATTTGCCCTGCAACAATGCTATAACTACTGGGGCCCTGCCTATCATAGAATAACTGCTCGCAATAATAATCCCACTCAGGGACCTAACTAGATAACCCTGAGTAATCTTGCAGGTAATTATGGAATTTGTTTTGCGTTGATCAGGTAGCTACTGGCAGGTGGAGTGGACAGGTTGAGTAATCCTACTAGCTGGAGTCAGAAACAAAGCAAATACTGTATCCAATTATAACGTCAGAAACAAGCTACCTCAAAATCAGGAGAGAACAAAGGGTACAGAGATGCAAAGGCAAGATAATAGTCATTAAACCATGTGAGGACAAACAGTATCAGGCAAGGAGAAGTCAGATAAACAAGCCGGGTCCGAAACACAAGTCTGTGAAATAACCCGCAAAAGTAGTCCTAGAGCATAGATTTAAATAAAGCACCAATCTTACTGATTCACTTTCAAGCCAAGCCTCCTTCTGCTTCTCAGGTCGGAAACCAAAGGTTAACTTGTCATGCTACACACTTTCCTTTTTGCCTGACTTCTGGAGCAGAGACTGGTACAACTAACAGATCAATCCCAGTAAAAAAACTGACATAACGTGGCTTACTGTGTGAACTGATTTCCCTTACATAATTTTTTAACCAATAAATTGTAAAATATAACAAAGAGCTACATGGAGCCATGGAAAACGTATAAGTGGCCAAATGCATAATTAGAGTTTGGTAGACAGTAGGTGAAAAAAAAGTGGTAGCGAAGAAATGGAAGATTTAAAGGGGTTATCTTATGATTAATGTAAAAAATTAAAATCAGACATCATATAATACATGACAGTATCTTTCTAACAAAGCTAGAACCAGCCCTGTACCTCACATGAATCCAGAGATCTCCCTATTCATTGCTCCAATAGATTGATATCAAGCTGGCAGCTCAAGGGGAGTGTCTTTTCTGCTGGAGCTCTCCCCCTATCACAGCTCAAGAGGAAGTTAAAGGATGAAACTGGGCATGTGCGACCATCTCAGTGAGCAGGACAAAAAAATAAGAAAGACAACAAATAGCAGGTGACCCTATACAGATACATGTTATTAAATAACTCAGTGGTATACAAAATTTTTAGTGGGAGAAAAGAGGCAGTGTGTATTATAGTCTGAAAAGCAATGACTACTTTCATTATGGAAGCAGTCTTTAGCATGTGGGAGAAACAGGGAGGTGAGGGCAATGCTGCGGTTGCTGTACTCACCCTTCCTGGTCTTTTTCTGGGTCCCAATGTGCACTGTGTCCCAACCGCGTACAGCGTCAGGACATAGTATACGTAGGCACGCATTATGACCTGACACTGTGTGACGTCATGTCACAGAGCAGCGGGGGCCGGAAGAAGAAGCGATGCAGCGAGCGGTGAGTCCTGGATCTGCAGTGCCATCCAGAGCAAGCTAGGTAAGTTTATTTATTTTTTAATGCCTGATCTGAGGCTGATTGTGGGTTCTCATTTGAGGCTGGGGAGGGGTTTGATCTGAGGCTGATTGGGGGTCTGATCTGTCTGATGGGGTCTGGTGGTCTGATGGGGAGCTGATCTGAGGCTGATGGAGCTTGGGAGTCTGATTTTGGAGTCTGATCTGAGGTCTGATGAACAATGGGCGTCTGATGAGGGTCTGATCTGAGGTGTGATGAAGAATGGGGGTCTGATTTGAGGTCTGATGGAAAAAAAATATATCTTATTTTCCTCCTCCAAATCCTAGGTGCATCTTATAGTTCGTAGCGTCTTATAGTGCAAAAAAAATGGTACACGCTAGGGATGAGCGAATCGACTTCGGATGAAACATTCGAAGTCGATTCGCATAAAACTTCATTTCAATACTGTACAGAGCGAGAGCTCTGTACAGTATTAGAATGTATTGGTTAGGATGAGCCAAAGTTATTACTTCGAGAAGTCTTGCGAGACTTCGCAAAATAACTTCAGAAATTGATTTATACTGTAAAGAACCATTTCCCAAACTTGGGTTCGGTTCCAAGGTAATAACTTTGGCTCATCGGAGCCAATACATTCTAATACTGTACGGAAAGGTATTTAATTAAACAAAAAAAAATACATGAAAGGTCCTCTTTAAATGCAGATAACCACTATATATAAATGGGTTGTCCGACCCCCAAAGCAATTTTTATTAATCCTGAAAGTGATTAGCATAAAGAAAAAAAGTTACTCATCCAAGCTACTTATTGTCCCATGTGCACTGGAAATGGGATGACTCGTCCATTGTCATATGTACCACTGCATTCATTCACTGACCTTGATGTGTCCTCAAGTACACGTGACCACTGAGGTCAGTGAATGGCTACAGTGTTGCATGTCACGATGGGCAAGATGTCCCACTACCAGTCCACAGGGGACCAGACAGGGGCGTAGCTAGAAATGCATGGGCCCCATAGCAAAAAAAAATTATGGCCCCCCCCCAGCCCCCACATATCTATCGGGCCTCCCACCACCCCTTCCAGAGCTCCCACCCAAACACCCATCCTAGATCTCCCACCGCCATAAGCATAGAAAAGTCTGAGGGTCTGGAGTTGTCACATCTGGTCTGGCACCTACCAATAAGGCCCCATTTACACATCCGCAATTCTGTTCTGCATTTTGCGGAATGGAATTGCGGACCCATTGATTTCTATGGGGCCGCACGATGTGCAGCCTGGACACGGAGTTGCGGACCCGCACATCCGGGTCCGCAATTCCGTTCCCGAAAAAAAATAGAACATGTCCTACTCTTGTCCACATCTGCAGACAAAAGTAGGCATATTCTATGCAGTGTCGGCAATGTGCGGTCCGCAAATTACGGATCGCACATTACCGATGTCAGTGTTTTGCGGATCCACGGGCCCGTGGATTTGCAAAACACTTACGGATGTGTGAATGGGGCCTTACCATGCGTCTTCAGTTAGATGAGAGAGAAAAGTCTGAGTGCACTCAGACTTTTTTCTCTCATCTAACTTTTACAAGTCGGTCCCATCAGACTCCCTGTCCAGACTAGCCTGATGCCTGCCACAGTAGTGCGTCTGCCACCACCAGACCACCAGCCCTGAGCCCGCCCACAGTGGAACTATCTACTGCGAGTACAGCAACCTTCAATAAGGAGCAGAACTTAGGGTAGTCCTGCCGCTATTTCGCCTTGCCACCACTCCATTCCTATTGACTATAATGGGAACGAGGACGGAGCTCTGATGCAGCGCAGCAGTGTGCGGTGAAAGGCTGGCGGCCGAAAAGTACTGCAAGTCCGACTTTTTCGTCCGGTGGCCTCTCACCGCGCAGTGCTGTGCTGCGCAGGAGCTCCGCCCCATCCCCATTATAGTCAATGGGGACGGAGCAGCGGTCCAGCGAAATAGCGGCAGGACGGATACGACAGGCTGAACAGCCTGCCGGATCCGTCCTGCCACAAGTGTAAAAGTACCCTTAGTCTGTCATATAAGAGTGTGTCCCCCAAAATAAGGAAGGGGCGCCCTCCTTATCACTGCTGGCATCTCTTTTTAACTTCAGATCATCAGACTCTCACTAACTAATTACAGCCAGGGGAGGGAAGAAAAGAAACCCCAGAACTAGAGTGTCAGTGTGCCCCCCAAGTGGGGGGCACACTCTAGTTCGGGGGTTTCTTCCCTCCCCTGTCTGATGGTGGACACTACAGGCCAGGGTGTGTGTGCTGTAAATTTTTAATTAGTGAGAGTCTGATTATCTGAATTCTGAAGTTAAAAAGAGCTGCCTGCATACAAGGATAAGGAGGGCGCCCCTTGCTTCTCTTGGGGGCCCCACTCTGCATGCAGCTCTTTTTAACTTAAGAATTTAGATAAAGTATCTGAGAAATCATAAGTTCTCACTTCCTTAAATTCACTTTAAGTGAATCACTTACTTTTAGAGTCACAGACAGCAGGCACAGTCTGGAGTGGGAGGACTGGAGACTGGAGACCAGTGGGGAGTGTCATTATAGCGATAGCATAGCCGCATAGCGCCGAATCTGACTGGCGCCAGTGTGGCCGGCGGGACCGTCACCCTCCCCAGTCCCTCCACAACAGGTACCCTCCCCCCAACCCCCCCCCCCGGCCCGGCCCCGCCCCCTCCACCGCCTGAGTCTGCTCTGCCTCCTGAGTCCTCCCTCTAGTTACTAGGAGGCGGAGCCGGAGGAAATCTTTCCTGCACTGCGGTGCTGGTGCCAGCCTGGCTCCGCCTCTGCTACGCCCCCGTTCCGGCCCCCTCCACCGCCTACCTCATGTTCTCCTGGTGCGGCAGACAGTGCGCCCCGGGCCCGCCTGCTCCAGGCCTACTACAGCTCCTCCTTCCTTGGCTTCCCCCCAGCCAGGCCCGAGCCGCTCCCCGCCCGCTCCCAGCCCACTACACTGGGTGGGCGGTCGGGCCTGGCTGCCTGTGTGTATTAATAAAAAATAAAATAAAAAAATTATGCGGTCCGGACGGGCCCCCAGTGGCGTAGGGCCCCATAGCCACTGCTATGGTTGCTATGGCGATCCCTACGCTACTGGGACCAGAATAAGACAGGGACCTAAAACTGGTCTAAATGGGTCCTCTGCATTGGATATTCCCTATGACAATAGGTAGATATCAAAGTAATTAGCAATCAGTTGTTATCTGTGTGGGGACATGTTTGTACCAAACCCCCCCAAACTCATAAAAAAATTAAAATGCTAGCTTTTAACCAACCCTGCAACCTGAAAATACAAGTTTTTCCAGAAGCCCAAGTAACCATAGACAAGGTCACTGTAACAAAACCCTCTGTACCAACAACTTTGTATCTCCAGGTGGGTACTGCTTCCTTACATGAACATCAACCCCAACACCATCATTTACATAGGAGGAATTCCTCCACCAGGAAGCAATGAGATCTCTCCTTGTACAATAGAACAGCATCATTAGGTCTCATTCACTCTTCTGTATACAGATCCCTATTTTGCAGTATTATTTGTAAGGATGGGTTCACATGTACCTAATAATCCAGTGAGAGTGTTAAAGCTATCTCGGATGGGAAAAGCAGATGCCAGAAGCTGGATGTGTTGCACCCCTCATCCTCTCCGGCTCTTTATGGGATACCGCGCCAAACCTGTCAACTAGGCGGATTGAAGGATGCTGCAGTCATTGTTTTTTGAACCAGTCCAACCACACTGGAGGCTTGGCCAACAGGGATAGGTTGAAATACATGGAAGAAGTATAAGAACAGCCATATACATTCAATAGCTCCCGGCCAAATGATTGTTTGGCCCACAGCTATATCTCCTAACTCCCTAAACATTCCTCCATACACATACCCATCCAGCTCAGCTGAACGTGTATGTGTATTATACAGGGAAGTGGAAAAAGCTGCTCCTAGACACCTCTGGTGGTGGCCCGAAGAACAAAAGGATCGGGTGACAATCATACTCAATTAATCTGATCGTTCTCTCCTCTGATATCACTGTTTACAAGTTGACACAAAGTCAAAAGCAGTTATAAAACCCCCTGGGGAAAAGTCAAGCCACCCTGACAGGCACTGCCAGCTTCCACTAAGTTGAAGCTACTGCCCGCACCACCCTTGCCTGTACCACCCTTAGACAACCTCCAGCTAGGGCTAGGTGATAGGGCTGATCTGGCTGTCTAGGCGGATAGGTCTGATCTGGCTGTCTATGCGGATAGGGCTGATCTGGCTGGCTAGGCGGAGAGGGCTGATCTGGCTGGCAAAGCGGAGAGGGCTGATCTGGCTGGCAAAGCGGAGAGGGCTGATCTGGCTGTTTAGGCGGAGAGGGCTGGTCTGGCTGTCTAGGCGGATAGGGCTGATCTGGCTGGCTAGGCGGATAGGGCGGATCTGGCTGGCTAGGCGGATAGGGCGGATCTGGCTGGCTAGGCGGATAGGGCGGATCTGGCTGGCTAGGCGGATAGGGCTGATCTGGCTGGCTAGGCTGATAGGGCTGGCTAGGCAGATAGGGCTGATCTGGCTGGCTAGGCGGATAGGGCTGACCTTGCTGGCTAGGCGGATAGGGCTGACATGGCTGGCTAGGCGGATAGGGCTGATCTGGCTGGCTAGGCGGATATGGCTGATCTGGCTGGCTTGGCGGATAGGGCTGATCTTGCTGGCTAGGCGAATAGGGCTGATCTGGCTGGCTAGGCGGATAGGGCTGATCTGGCTGGCTAGGCGAATAGGGCTGATCTGGCTGGCTAGGCGGATAGGGCTGATCTGGCTGGCTAGGCGGAAAAGGGTTGATCTGGTTGGTTTGGTTGATAGGGGTGATCTTACTAGCTAGGTGGATAGGGGTGATCTGACTAGCTAGGTGGATAGGGGTGATCTGACTAGCTAGGTGGATAGGGCTGATCTGGCTGGCTAGGTGATAGGGCTGATCTGGCTGGCTAAGCAGATAGAGCTGATCTGGCTGATTAGGTTAATAGGGGTGATCTGACTAGCTAGGTGATAGGTGTGATCTGGCTGGCTAAGCATATAGGGCTGATCTGGCTTATTAGGTGGATAGGGTTGATCGGGCTGATTAGGTGGATAGGGGTGATCTGACTGGCTAGGTGGATAGGGCTGATCTGGCTGCCTAGGCAATAGGGCTGATTGGATGGCTAGGCAGGTGTCCCTTTTTCCCTCACAGATGGAAAAGCTCCAGACACATCAAGCATGGCACTGCATATTGCCGTGGGCCCTTCTGTTATGGAATCTTCTTCTATGGGTTCTTTAGTCATAGACTTCTGTATCTATGACATCAGCACAGCTGCCATAGTTACTACAGGTGTTTATTACAGATGCATACCTAATTCACTTTTCATAGGAAGTCACCCACAGTGTTTTCCAAGTATTAACCCTTTTATGACTGGCATTGTGTTATTCTACAGAAGCCTCTATGTACTTGTCAAAAGGCAGGCCCTTTATCATCATGCCATTTAAAAGATGCCCTAACAAAAGGAACTTAGTGAGAGTACCTACAGATTTGAGCCTCATACCACAATAAGTCCCAGAAAGGTGCATCAGGTGAAAGGTGCATCACCCTCTTCAAAGTTTACCAATCACATCCATTTGATAGTACGTCCACTTGATAGTGGCTGTGATTGGTATTGCAGCTCAACCTATTCTCTGAGCTGTGACCAATGACGTGATGTCACATGGTCTAAGAAGAGGCCTAAGTGCTCATGGAGAAACAAACCCTCTTTATACATCTGATCATCGGGGGTCCTAAAAGTAGGACCCCCACTAATCTGACATTGATGACCTATTCTGAGGACAGAATCCTTTACACGGATTGATGACCTGCTGTGTATCACATTAGGACACTTGCTTTTTAAAGACACCGAGGTGTGATGTATGTAGTTAATGTCATTCATCCCAGAAATAAGGAAGAGAAGGTGCAGTCACATGACCACATCTAATGGGGTTTAGGAAGCCTTATCAAGAAAGGAAGTACATTTGAAAGTGGTTATAATAAAATTGTAGGAACAACGGTAAAGAAAGGATCTGAAAAGCACTTAAAAGAAACGGATAAAAAATTCTGACTGAATACTGAAGTGTGAGGGTGTAATGTGAAACGACATCTATGAGCTCCTGCAAGGACTGCTGGTCGTGTAGAAAGTGGCTGTCACTATCATAGGTCACTCATGTATTTCCAGGACGATTCTTTCATTCTCGGTTTATAATTGGAGATGCTTCCAGCCAGCGCTCCCCATGTGGGCTTCCTGTCTCCAGGCTCCAGAGCCTCTGCATCAGAAGAGTCTGAGGTGGTTCTCTGTGGGGGAGGAGAAGGAACCCCAGGAGAGAGGAATGTAATCAGCAGCTCCAGCACTGAGCCGCTCAAGCTTCCATAGTGAAGGGCTAAGCTTGACACAACACAATGTGCTGCTCTCCTTATCCTTCTCATTCCATACCCCTCACGGCATACTTCTAAATCCTGTGTATTTATGTACGATCAGTGGAGGTTGCACAACCGGTCCCCCACCGATCAGTCGATGGTCCCTTCACTGTCTGTGCAGGCTCCTCAGCCCCATCTGCATCAATAGGTAAACTTCAGGACTGATAAACGTTAGGGTACAGCCAAGGCTGACCTGAAAACTGTCTTTCATATGTGCGAGTTCTGATCCGCAATATGGTGCGTATTAGAGAAGGTTTGGGTTCCATATAGCTCACAAATAGTCACTTCGCAAATTAATTATTACTGTAAAAAACCTCGGGTTCGGTTCCAAGTGGTACCGAGTTTGGTATAATTTTTTTTACAGTAATAATTAATTCACAAAGTTATTACACGAAGTCTCGCGAGTAATAACTTCGGCTCTTCTGAGCCAAAACATTCTAATACTGTACGGAGCCCCCCAAATTCCCTGACATCTCATACAGGTAATACTTACCCTGCTCTCCGACACCCACCTTGCGAGGATCAAAACATACAGCACCGGGGGGGAATGGGTTTATTGGCAGCCAATAACAGGCTGCAACAGGAACGAGCCTCCCTAGCATGTGGGTGATGTTAGGGAGGCATGTTCCAGTCGCGGCCTGTCATTATCTGCCCCCTCCCCCGTCAATGGCTGTTTTGATCAGCGTGAGGGGGGAGATAAAGTGGCGGCCGGGCGGGCATCAGGAGTGACGGGGTTTCTGGGGAGCGGGGTAAGTATAACCTATATGAGATGCCTGGGCATTTTGGGGGGCATTATAGGTGTTGGATAACCCCTTTAAGATCTTATTCACGCATCAGTGATTGTGACTCCTAAACAGTATAAGCCTACATGCACACGAACGTGGTTTGGTTCCGCATCCGAGACGCATTTTTTGCGGCTCGGGTGCGGACCCATTCACTTCAATGGGGCCGTAAAAGATGTGGTGTGCTGTCCGCATCCGTTGCTCCGTTCCGTAGCCCTGAAAAAAAATAATAGAACATGCCCAATTCTTGTCAAAAAAAGGAAGCCATATGAACGCCATCTGTTTTTTTTGCGGATCCGTAATTTGCGGCCCGCAAAGCACAAACATTCGTATGCATGTAGGCTAATGGAAAGATTTGCAATGCTTCTGTGGCTTTGTTCTGCACCTAGTTTTGGCTCACAATCACTGAAGAAAATCTGTAACCAAACACTGACTATGGGAACAAGGCCTAAAGGCTGTTTTAGACAGCCCTATTCTGCGTTCCTTCCTGGCAATCGCCTGCTCGCTAGAAGAGGAGACCACTACTATTACATGCAGTGATCTCCTCCACAGTATAGGGAGGAGTGATCGTTATACCATCGCTCTTCCCTATACCGAATCATTGTTTGCGGGCAGCAGATCGCCTGCAAACGATAATTTTTAAACATGTCAAAAGATTTTGATTGACGGATGAACGAGCCAGATCATCACTAATGAACCTTACTATGAATGCTTGTTAGTGATCATTTGCCCATCTAATACTTTAGGCTTCTTTCACACTGCCGGCAGAGAATAGCGTACTGGAGCCCTCTGGATCCGACATTGCCAGATGTTACCGGAATGCCCACCGGTCAATTCAGTAGGCAGCCTTCCAGAACTTCTGCTGGCGGTGTGAAACAGGCCTAAACATCCCACCAAGCCCTTGTCTGTCGACCGATCGGATCTTTAATGTGAAAATACAAATGCTTGCTGGTCGGCAGCTCGTCTCTCAGTGTAAACTGTCAAGTGGATGGGTGAAATAAAAAAAATTAAAAATTAAAATTTGAAAAAAAAAAAAACAATACTTTTGATCAGTCTGTGTAATAGCTGTTTAAAAAATTGTCAATCGCCGTTCAATACCGCCCAGTATCAGGTCATCTAAAGGCGATCTAAAGGGTGATGCCGCAGATGATTGTCAGGAGGGAAGAGTTCCCACCCGGCAATCGTCAGACAGCTAGAGGAGGAGACCTCTGCTATTACATGCAGCGATGTCCTCCATGGCATGGGGAGGAGCGAACACTATCCCATCACTTGTCCCCATGCAGGGCAGTGGTGTGCCGGCGGCAGATCGCTATAACACAGCGCTATCGGCTGCAAGCACCATTGTGATTTTTATATATTATAGGTTTAACCCCTGCTCCGCAGTGCCAGAACTGGATACTGGACAAGAAATATCGCCCACCTTTAGACCCCATTCACATGACTGTTTTATTGATCTGTATACCATTTGCATTTTTGCAGATAGGATGCAGACCCATGGAGGCACACCGCACCCTCCTCATAAGAACTTACTAACAATCACAATCTGGGTTGGATAAACAATGGCCGCAATGCTTTATTATGGGTTAACTTAATTAAATTAACACCAGAAAAAATTATCGTAAATAATTATAAATACTACTCCAATAAATAATAATTCAATAACCCATAAGCATAATCAATTAATTAGAACTACATCCACCCAGCTACACTGAGTGATTCTGCCCCACTAACTCAGCAAAGCGGCAAAACCTTTTTTTTTTTTTTAATAGGGAGGAGAGCAGGACGATGCTCCTCTTCACTCTTCAGGCTGGCCCCGAACCACCGGAGCAGCTGCAATATAAAGGGGACAAGATTCCCGCCGCAATCACCAGAACAAATCAAATCTCCGGAATTCTTCCCCCAGCAACAGCTCTCCACCAATCAGCTTCCAGGATTCTTCAGCCAGCCAACATCCCAGAACAGGAAAGAACCGGTTACCTCAGAACACCTTTACAGGTACCCTAAAACAAAAGAGCGGGAAAAGAGAGAGAAGAGGGGGGGGGGGGGGAGGCACTACCAATATATATATATACATATATATATATATCCCACACATATATGTATATATATATACATATACCTACTCATATAAACACATAGAAATGTACCTATATATACCTAGCCTACCTATTTAACTGAGGTGCCTGTGCCATCCAAGCTAGACACTCTGGGGGGCTTATTCATTAATGTCAATGGGTCCGCAAAAAATGCGGACAGCACACCGTGTGCTATCCACATCCGCATGTCCGTTCCGTAGCTCCGTACATAAGATATAGCACGTCCTATACTTGCCTGTTTTGCGGGCAAGACACATAGGCATTGTTACAATGGATCCGCATTGTTACAATGGATCCGCAAAAAAAAACTGATGCAACACGGATGTCATCCGCAAAGTACATACGGTCGTGTGAATGGACTGTGTCTACATTGTTTAATTCATTAGCTGGCTTACTTTGTTCCACAATAGGTCTAATGGTTCATGCACACAACCCTATGCATTTTGCAAAAAAATGCACTTCTCTGTCCACAGTCCTGCCCTGCCAGATCCTAAGTGGCTTTGTCCTCTGACTGCTGCTGCCAATCACATATCCTAGAATGGCGTGTCACTAGCAGGACAGGGGTCGGAAGCACTGTGGACCATGTTATGGGCAGGGGTTAAGTCAGCTTTTAGGCTGGAGAATCCCTTTAATAAATGTGGTATAAAGCATATCCACCATGTAACAGTAAACCTGCCCCTCTTTGTGTCCATTATGTTCGGAGCTGTGCCAATAGTAGTGCTTAGGACTAGTGTTGAGCAAACTTGTGTTTTGGCGTTTGGCGTCTAAAGTTCGGGTTATCGAAGAATCGCGTTATGGATTCTAAATTCCGTTATGGTCCGTGGTAGCGGAATCCATAACGCGATTCTTCGATAACCCGAACTTTAGACGCCGAACTTAAAACACAAGTTCGCTCAACACTACTTAGGACATTTACCTTGGTACCCCAATTTCATCCTGAGTTGAATGGAGTCTTCAAAGCCCTACAGAACCCAGCATCCCAACTCCGTGATGTGTGCATAGGGGCATCTAGGATCCATGAGCGTTTATTTTAGAGAAAAAAATTATTATTAAAGAAAATGACATATGACATAAAAAAAATGATGCCACCAAACAGCGGTCTAAGGAATGTAATACTGCACTGTTAACCATTAAATGTCCAGGTGAAGAGCTGATGTGAAGAGCAGCAGGCTCTCCCAGGGATAATCAGTGAGTGATTGCTGGCCAGGAGGGGGAAGGGAGGCAGCAGCAGCTCCTGCAGGCCGTGCATTGTGGTGTCCAATCCCAGACCTGTGCCAGCACAACAGGAAAGAGCTGATCGCTCCCGCAAGTTCCTGCTGCTCTGAGTCACCTCTCCGGTGATCGCTGGGAGGGGACACAATGAGGAAATTGTCATCGGTGAGGACCTGGGGAAGGTGAGCGAGCACCGATCTCTGCAACAGGTGGACAAGGCTGGAGAGTGATCCCGGATCTGGAGATCTGCCCTGAGACTGATACTGGAGGAGGAGGAGAAGAAGGAGGAGGAGGAGGAGGAGGAGGACATGTGTTACCTGCTCACCATGTTTGATCCTGAGGAGGGAGGGGAATGGCCATTGTGCTGGGAGCACTAGCAGGGCCCGCTCCAGGCATTACTACCATAAACTTCTCTGCTGGATGCTGGAGGGCTGCCTCTGATATGTAGCTGAGGACACCCTGCAGGAGCTGCCACTTGTGAGGACTACAGAACATGGAGAACCTGGAGAGCAGAGCTGGGCATGAGAGGTTTCTGCCTGATGACACGAGAGCTCACCCTGGCATGGTGGACCATGGGCAGACCATGACGATGGAGAGGAAACTGGTGGAAGGTTACAGGCTTGTGGATGTGTTTCTTACTGGAGGAGCTCCTTGGGGATTTACCTTGAAAGGTGGTAAAGAACATGGAGAACTTCTTATCATTACTAAGGTAAGGGAACATTTGTGGTAACTTTATGTAGAGTTATGGCGTGGAGTAGAAGTTTTACAGTCTGTATGCTGTAGTCTGCTGTGTCGTTCTATACTATAAAAGTGCCAAAACGTAATGGGTCCGTCAAATGGACCATAAGGCTAGGTCTACACGACGATGTGTCACGCGGGCACAACTACAGTGCAGCATGTGTCGCGCGGCATTTTGTCGCACAACAATTTTTATAATGATAGTCTATGGTGTCGCACTGCGACATGCTGCGACGCGACAGTTGCAGAAAAATCCATCTTGAATGGGGTTTTTGCGACTGTCATGTTGCAGTGCGACACCATAGAGTATCATTATAAAAATTGTCGCGCGACAAATGTTGTTGTGTAGACCTAGCCTAATAGTCCATCACATTGTAGTAAATCCTGGAAGGCCTCATTCACATGACAGTATTTTTGGTCCATGTCCATTTTTGCGGGGCCGCATAGCGGACATAAAGATGCAGGCAGCACACGGTGTGCTGTATGTTTCTTTTGCGTGAATTGAAATGAATGGGTGCGCATCCAACACGCAAAAAATGCGGATTGGATGCAGACACAAAATACGCTTGTGTCATGAGCTCTAAGGCTTTCACTTCACAATATTTGCATCTGTTGGAGGTGTATATCAGTAGAAGTTCCGGGAGCATACCTCCGAGGTATGTCGCTGTATAGCTGTGAAGTGTCATATACATCTGCTATTGGCCAGAACATCAAAGAAGGTATTTTTTTGCGCTGTCCACTGTATTGCCGAGCGCGATCTGCTGCACTTTCCTAGACAGTAAAAAACGTATGTCAGCAAGTCTTTTGACCTCTGTCGGGTCAATAGAGGCCAGTTGCTAATTTGACGTATTCACCAGGAACTTTCCTGGCGCGTAGGCCAAACATAGCCTAAGATTGAAGCATGACATCAGTGTGAATAGAGCCTTGTCCATCATACAGGAGGCCATGTATCTATGAAATATTAAACGTATGATCGCCCTGTTTATTACTGAACAGCACGATACCAAACTTCTGAAAGTTACATAGATGTTACTTGTATATCAGGTAGACCTCAGGTAGTCACCTAGTTGCAGAAAATCCATTTGAGATTGCAGTGTAGTTGCGCCCTATCTGTCGCGCGACAAATGTCGTCGTGTAGACCTAGCCTAATCATGCCGAGAGTCTCCTTGCCAGTGTCCTGCACCTTCTATATCCTGAGTAGTGTATAGCACATGGAGGACAGGGTTACACAGGACACACATATATATATATAACCACACATGCACCAAGGAGAGCTGTTATGTCAGGCATACCACAGGCTCCTGGGTCCTGACCACATCATATCTCCAGAAGAGTGGACTCAAGTACTGACAATTTGTTGCTTCCAAGTTTTAATGTGCTATAACTTTATATCCTCTATAATATGTAAGAATGCACCTCGACTTAAAAAAATGCAGAAAAATACACCCAATATATTGTAATGTAAAGCCGAAATTGAAAATGTTGACTTTTTGAGCTGTAAGTTCTTGATATGTTGCAAGTGATTATGTGAGTGTTGCAGCTGTTGCACTTTGTGCATTTAGGGCACATGACCATTGCGTTCCGCATTTTACAGAATGTCTGGACCATAATTGAACAGTCCTATCCTTGTCTGTAATGCGGGAAAGAATAGGATATGTTTGAGGATGCCACGAAACGGATATACTGATGTGGACAGCACACTGTGTGCTCTCCCCGTAGAACTTAATTGGTCCGCTTCCAAAAAATACGTTTGTGTGCGTGAGCCCTTAACCAGAATATAGACAAGTTTTGACAGGAGAACATCTAGTGCAGTTGAGAACGATGACAGCGCCGCTTCCTGTGTGATCTTCCTTTAAATTTTTAGATACACCGCACATCTGAGACCCATATTTGTACCGTATTTGTATACATACTGTATATTACATGTAGCTGGGGCTGACTTGCTGTTGTGCGATTATTTTACAGCTGTGTTTTGGCGGTAAAAACACATCCAAGTCACAGAAAAGTGGCAAGAGAGTCACTGGAGTGAGACTGGGCCTACATGGTCATCTTGGCCATGGGGGGAGATTTATGAAAACTGGTGTAAAGGTAAGCTGGCCATAGCAACCAATCAGATTCGACTTTTCATTTTTGACAGCTCCTTTGGAAAATGAAAGATGGAATCTGATTGGTCAACTAAGCCAGTTTTACTTTAAACCAGTTTTGATAAATCTCTCCCAAGAATGCTGTGTAGAAGCGGAGCCGTAGAAATGAATGTGGTCGAAACATGACTCCTAAGCTACTGTGGCCCCAGAATCTCAAAAGCGTTCAACCCTGCTTGATTTTTTTCATGGTTGTAGCAAGTTGCGAGCTTCCCCATTCATTTCTGTGGCTACACTGCGTTACAGGGATCCTTGGTCCCACAATGGGTGTCAGACCTACGATCACTGTGCAGCCCCACCTGTGACTTCCAACCAGCGACACGAAAGCCATCAAGTCTAGATTTTTTGTTAGATCACAGTTGCATCGCATGATGATACTATTGACATTCATTAGATCCAATGTCGTACAACTTTCATGTCACCATGTAGCCACAGCAAATAACTTGCCACTTGCTGTTGTTCGGCAGGAGAACAGCCTGCCGTATGCGTACTAACTCTAGCCAATGTGGCTAGTGCTACTTGAGACAGAAAATCTAACAGCGTTGGATTTCTTGTGATTGTTGTGTCGTAGTCGCACTGTGACACCACAAACAACCATTAGACGCAACGTTGTGTGAGTTTCGTGTTGTGTAGCCCCAGCCTAAAAGCCTGTTTTCTCTTAAATTGTTTAATGATGTCTTCCAGTGTCTGATCTGAGGTATTCCCAGACATAATTGTCACTTTCCACCGTTTCCCATCTTTGTCGCTATCTTCCCAAGCTTGTAGAGTCAGAGAGGACTCTCTTCAGGTTTATATTACTTCAAAAGCTTAGTGTAGTCTAACAAGTGACATGTATGACAGGAAATAATTAGAGGGGTGGATAAAACTATCCAGGTGTAATAATACGTTAGAGAGGCCCGCCAGCCCTACACCCTTCCTTAGCTCAGTGTCAATGAACAGACATTGCGTGTTGGTATTATTTTCTTTTTAGGAGGTTCTGTGGCTGATAGGAACTATTGCTGTCGCTTCTGTGTCAGAGGACATGCCTTCTATAGCCCTAGCTGTCAAGGGCCTGTTATGATAGTGGTTATGTCATGGTCACTGCTCAACATCCATTTGTCTAACAGGGTAGACTTCTGATGAGTCACACACCACCTAAGCTCATCTTATACAACATGGACATCAGATAAGTGTTGCTCAGCAGACAGCTATTCCCCATCCCCCAACTCCACCATAAAGATGCCTCTGGTGCCGCATGTCTCAAGACAAACAATAGGATTCAGTGGGCTGAAATCTGTCTATTCAGGGCTGGACTGGCCATAGATCCTACAGTGAAATTTCCTGGTGGGCCGTTTTCCAGAGGACCACCTGAGCCCTCCTCATGGCCACTTTCCAGGGACATAACATCCAGATGCCCTCAGCATTAAATAATGCCAGGAGCATCAGGTACTTATAAACGTGGTTGGCAGCCAGGTACCCTGCTGAATTCAACTGTATTACTGTCCTTACTATGGTGATAGGGCAGTATTTTATGCTGCACTATGGTATTTTGTGCTGCACTACGATATTGCTGGTCCCACCACCTTCTGTTGTCCCTGCCTACTTGTGTTGTCCAGCTTTATGTCAATTTGGACTCGCCTACAACATTGGGCCACTTTTAGGTTTTTTTTCAAGGCCACTTTAAGTTCTCAGTCCTCCCCTGTGTCCAATACCTGAATTTGGCCCTAATTATTCCTAACAATGGCCTGCATCTTACCGTAGGCATTCAGTTGGCAACGGGATCCCTTTGACCCAGGTTCAGATACTTTGTTTTACAAAAAATTATTCTCGGGAATAATAAGTCATCGATATCTGATAGGTGGGGGTTCAGGATATTGATAGACTATTCAAAGAATAGGCCTTCAAAATCAGATTGTTAGGGTCTGACTCTCAGCACCCCTGGCAATCAACTGTTTGAAGGGGCTGCGCATCCGCTGCATCCTGTTCATTGTTTACATTGGACTGTCTACTGGCACATTGTCTAGAAGTGGTGCTGGATATTGCAGCTTTGTCCCACTTCAGTGAACAGGACGAAGCTGTAATACCCTGCACCGCCACTGCTAAGTACTCGGGTAGATGGACTGCGGTAAACAATGAACAGACCGCTGAGCTTGCCCAAGGGCCATGGCCTTATTGAACATCTGATAGATGGTCGTGCCAAGGGTCAGATCACCACCAATCTGATATTGATGGCCTATCCTGAACCTGGAAAACCCCTTGAACATAATCTTGTAAAACAACTGTCATTGTAAATGTGTGACATAGTGGCTGTCTTCTGCTACATCATGGCATGCAGCACTGACAATATAGCTTTTATTTTTTTCCTGTTTAGGGTCCATTCACACGTCCGTAGAATGGGTCCGCATCTGTTCCGCAAATTACGGAACGGGTGCGGACCAATTAATTCTCTATGGGTCAGGAATGGATGCGGACAGCACACAGTGTTCATTTCCAGAGAGCGCCCCCGATCTTCCGTTCCGAAGCTCTGGAACAAAATAAAACATGTCCTATTCTTGTTCGTTCTATGGGGGTGCCGGCTGGGTGTATTGCGGATCCGCAATACACTACGAACGTGTGAATGGACCCTTAGGAAATGAATGGCCAAGCCACCACCACATTAACTTATGTAGTGATGTGCTGTTGCAAAGGAGTGGACTCAACAGCAGAATAACCCCAAGTGTCCAAGTCATCAGTCTTACCATATCCTTACTTTTCCGGACAAATGTTGGTTTGAAGTTCTCCTTTGATCGTGAAGTTCATTGCTGACTGCAGTGTTGCTTTACATTCAGGATAGATTCCAATAGCCCAAAAACTTGCTACTGACAAATGTATATATATATTATTTTTTTTCTGGTGATAAGTTTGACAGTTGTAATAAAAAAATAGAGATGGCTACTTGGTTGGTGGTCGGACTGTATCTCTAAAGGTAGTGATTTGTAAAGTGGCAGGACTATGTTCTCATCACGGGCATCTAAGCCCCTTTTGATGCACCCCGTAATATTATTAGGCTTGGCAGCAGCTGTCTGACACTGGTTGCTACAGTTAGGTTTGCTGTTCACTAAAATTCCTAAGGCCTTTTCCACGTCTTTTTGACAGCATCTGCAACAGAGGCCACAAACGGAGCCTCCAACGCAGATGTGAACAAGTGTGGGCCTACGTATTATGTATTTGAAATACTGTGACTTTCCTACTCCTCCTCGGGTAAAAATACTCCTCAAAAATGGTAAGAGGAGTATTTTTACTCTTCTGGAAAAAATAAAGTGTGACCTCTGATTGGGAGTCTTAAGTTTATGGTGAGCCCACACATACTTTAGCCTTCAGCCTAGAACGTATTTGGCCTACAGCTATTCCTTCTGACCCCCTTTCCAATAAACATGCTTGTTTATCTCAGTAGGGTTTGTTCCAGTGATTTGCATTCTGGGAAGTGTAGTTTTTGTAGTAGGCTCTGTGTTTTTATTCTGATCCGATCACATTATAGTAACTCTGCTATTAGCGGGTTGTTCCAATACAATACCATATGTTCTATCCACAGGAAAGGGGATAAATGTCTGATTGTTGGGGGGCGGGGGGGGGGGGGGGTCTGACTACTGAGACAATGTGCCAATTTCTAGAATGCTCAACTGTATGCGACTGGCAGAGATAGCAGACTACAACACTTGGCTATCTCTGGCACACCCATAGGAGTTGAATGGAGCAGCAGCGAGCATGTGCGTCCACTGCTTTATTCTAATGGGTAAAAGCAGGCACCCATTCTAGTGATCGGCAGGTTGCCCCAGTGGTCAAACCCCCCCAACAGTCAGATAAATTGTTGTAATGGGACAACCCATTTAAGAATATGTCTGTCTACAAGTTTGTTGACTGTTTCCGTTAGCAACCTGCAAGCTTGTGTAAATCTATATATAAACTATTTTTGTAGCAGCTTAAATACTTTTTCACTGCATTTTGTGTGAAGAAGCATGTTTTCATTAGTTTGATCCCACAGAGTTTTGCCATTTTTAGCATTTTTGGCAAGCTCCGTCTGCAGTGAAAACCTCAAACTAGTGTATTTTAGAGTTGTGCCCATATTACTGGGTCATGCGTATATTGCTAACTAAACTTTGTGGGTCTGCGGTTTACATGTAGAAATAGGGAAGGCATGTTTATTTTACAACCACGAGACAAGCCGATAAAGCAGTGCGACTGTCTATTCACTGTGCTTAGGTATGTGAGGGTTTGTCTTTGGCTCCTCAGCCTTAAATTCTGAAAAGGATCCTTTCACGTACGTTGTTGTCAATGCTGCCGTAACGGAGAATCTGTGGAAAACTACCAGGCACTTTGCTTTATTGTTCTTGTGTTGTTGCTGGGAAACTCTAGGATAAAGTACTGGAGCGCGCCTGTCGTGAATCCTAATTGTGCTAGTAAGATCACTGAATCTCTCATTGAAAACTTTTACGTTTCATCTATGGTACCCTATAGCCTGTACATTTTATCACTTCAATCAGTATCCTATATTAGCATGTGATATTCTGCATAATCAATTTATGAAATTAATAATGGATAATAAAGTAAGCAATAGGGCAGTGGGCACCTTGCAGTTGACACTAAGGCCTTGCGCCAGTTTTACACAAGCATGTTCAGTCCAGGAAACAACATGGTTTATGTGATGGCTTTGTTTCCCAGACCGAACACTGCTCTTCTGGCTGGACCTCTTAAAAGATGACGATGCTGTGAGTCCCTGCCTGGCTGTGGCTCTACTGTACTGACCAAAACCATGAGTACAGTAGACTCCTGGTCAAACAGGAACTCGCAGCATCATAAGTCATTATGATGCTGTGAGTGCAGGTAGAGGAGCCTTGTTTGGTCCGGGAAATGTACCCATCACATGGAGAGTGCTTCTTGGGCTGAACGCACATGTGTGAAATTGGCCTTATTTGTTAGTGGATTTTGTACATGTGCTGCCCATGTTCTCTGTGGACAGTACAGACATCCATTGAATTCCAGTGGTTTATTGAGATGTCTGTTTTTTTTTTGTAGACAGAAGGATGCACTTCTTTGGTCAATTTACTGGACCTAACATGGGCACTAAAATCGGTATGTCCATAAAAACCATGGACAGCACACTGATGCCATATCTGCTTGGTCTGTTTTTCACGGGCCATTACTAGGAAATGCTCTTTTTGGCTTAGAAGTTCACGTGAAAAATGGACAACACCCTGCTTATCACTGTTTATAGTATAAGTAAAGCCTCATGCAGACGTCCGTGGAACACGGTCTGTGACATACCGAACTGGCATTGCAGGAGTGCACGGCGTCATAGCAACCAATGACGCTGTGCACTTCTGCAATACCAGTCTGGTATCTCACGGACCGTGTTCCACGGACGTCTGCATGAGGCTTAACAGGGGAGAACATAGATAATCTCTCCTATCACATCTAGAACACCCTGCCTATCAGGAGAAGTGAGAACTGATTATCTGTCACCAATAGAGCATTCTGCTTCTCACTGTTTGTAGTATGAGGACAGGAGAGAACACAGGAGAGGTGAGGACTGATTATCTATCATCAGTAGCATACCCTCCTCATTACTGTTTATAGTATAAGGACAAGAGAGGACATAGGAGAAGTGAGAACTGATTATCTGTCACCTCTAGAACACCCTGCTTATCACTGTTTATAGTATAAGGACAGGAGAGGTAAGAACTGATTTTCAGCACTAGAACACTCTACTTAAGGGCCCGTGCACACGGCCGTTGTCCGGCCTTATTGCGGCCCGCATACAGCGGGTCTGCAATACACGGGCACTGGCCGCGTGCACCCCGCATCACGGATGCAAATCCATTCACTTGAGAAAAAATGTTGCTTGCAGTGGTTTTTGTCTGGCTGACTTTTATAGCCAATGGGGTCCGGCAGGCAGCAGTATCCAGCAATGACGGATCTGGAGAACTCTGGCGAAACAGCCTTCCAGAGAACTCTGCTGCAAATGTGAAACTAGCCTGTATTAGACCAGCAGATGAGACTGTCATTTGTCGGGAAGAAAGGGTCCTTTCTGACAATCGCCTGCTCGTCAGTGGAGGAGGCTGTTATTACATGCAGCAATCTCCTCCACAGTATTTGGAGGAGCGATCAGTAATGCCATCGCTTGTCCCCATACAGAATAATTATTCGCCAGCAGCAGACCATGATTAGACGGCACAATCTACCACCGGCTAACGATTATTTTGTAGTCCGCTTAAAAATTGCGATTGCCTGTTCTTTGGGTAATCGGCGGTACTTTTACACAGCATGATCATCGCCCACGTGTGTTCCTACGATCCTAGCATTCTAATGCAGCGCTGAGTTCTTCGTCAGGGAGCTGGGAAGGTTGCCTTTCACCTTTAGATCACATGAGCTCTTAGCTGAGCGGCCTGTGTATATTTTATGTTTGCCCTTTGTGGAGGGTTTTGTGTGTCAGGCTGCAGATAAAGCACACACTTGTGTTTGAACGTTCAGATACTCGATACTTTCTGCAGCCGAGTCCTCAAAGCTTTTCTTTATACATAAGATATATTTACTTGTTTTTCTTTAAGAAATGTGAGATTTAGTACAGGAATGTTAAATAGCTGCTTCATTTTCCCATGAGCTCCGCTGTACCAGTAGGCACTGGGTATGGGATCTTTAGTATTCCATTTTTTTCCCTGAAGGTTAAAAGGTTTTCTCTGCACGTACAACACGCTGTTGGAGTCTGTTCCTCTGTGAATTTATTTACACAGGTTAGATGACAGCCTCTGCTAACAATGGACTGTTTCATGCTGATTAAAAGGGATGTCTCACAAAGACAGTTCCTTAAAAAATATGTTATGTATTGTGAGTACTATTTTTGATCTGTTTATAAATATTATAGAAATTCAGTGTTACAAAAAAATAATAATTTGTCGACCCAGTTATAGGCTATTTGCTGTGGATTTGGGTGCGGCCACACTGTTTAGGGTAGGCTCTCGCACAGTTTTTTTAGAGGAGGTTTTGAGGCAGCTTTTCCTTACAGGTTTTTCAGCCAGAGACAGAAATGGGTCCAACAAGAATCTTTCATCCTATAAGACCCACTTTTTTACCCCCAAAAGTGGAGGAAAAGTGTCAGTGCAGCTTATAGAACGAATACTAATGGGAGCGCTCATTAGTACAGTAGGACCAGGGAGTGGTGAATACATCACTTCTTGTGCTGGCTCTCTACTCACCGATCCATGGTCTTCATCTGCCATAACGGCACGCTGTGACCTGTGCACAGTGCGAGGACGTAGGCACGCTCTGTGACCTCACGGTGTGCAACGTCGGGTCACAGCACAGCAGGAAGAGCGTTGCATCTTAGGAGCGGCGGTGGCGGCAGCAATGTCTGGACCAGGAGAGGTGAGTTGATTTATTTTTTATTTGTCTGATCTGAGGTTTTATTAACATTGAGGGTCTGAGCTGAGGTCTGATTTAATATTGGGGAGCTGATCCAAGGTCTGATGATTTTTTTTCTTAAGTGTGTCTTATAGGGCAAAATACGGTCTGTCCTTCCTTTTATATTTCTGATTCCTCCCAAAACTACTGATGGCTTTGGCTGAAAAACCTGAAGAAAAATCTGACTCAAAACCTCCTCCAGAACACTCCGTGTGAACCTACTCTAAGTCAGTCTGCATTAACTGCAGTGCAGCTATAAACAATGCAAACCAACTAAATAGTTTGATCTTCATAAGTTCAAATAGAGCATAATGCGCCTGTACAGCCATGCGGTGCAGTCGCGTCACAGCCGCGTTATGTGGGCGTAGCCTCCTTCTTCATGAAACCTTCAATCATAACTCCTGAACCTGCTGTATGGCCAAACATTTCACCCGAATGTGCTACAACAAAGCCACTTCTGGTGATCCAAGCGCTCATATGGAAAGGGCTTAGGTAAAGTGGTTGTTCTAGTGAGATAACCCTTTTAGGGAGCACAACATTGGAAAACAACCTTGTCAGAGTCCAGTTTCTTCTGTGGATTGCCACTGTGTTTGATTGAGGCATTACCTGGAATTTCCTAATAAAATCCACGCAAATTGCATACCAATACCAGCCAAACCAAGGAAACCCATCTGTACATGGCAGTTTAAGGGTTCTTTCCACTCATCCGTATAGAGCAGAGTACTTGGCTGAATAAAATGCCTAAGACTCATCTAAGGAGGGTTACTGGAGACACAGTGGTATATGGAGACTGTTTTTCAGGCAGTGCTCGATGGGGATAAAGTATGCAAATTAAATCATACCAGCCAAATGTAGACACCAGTTTCGCGGTTCTTGCCCCTCATTAGTACAGGGCAAGGTTCTGGAGCATTGTCTGAAAACTACGGTAAGTCTCCATACACCACTGTTTCCCTTTTATTGAGAAACATTTCCTCCTCGAGCCACATCTGAGGCATCTAATCCGGCTAACCAGTACCCTGTCTTGTACTGATGAGCAGCAGGATCCCCAAAACAGCTACACTTGCCCCTCCTAGGTCTGTGTATTGCATGATCCATTATACTGTAATAAAAAATGTATTCTATCGGTATTTTGGGGAAGTGACTTTTTTGTGTGTTTGCACTAAGGATGGCATGGGTAAATTGTTACAATGGCTAGACTATATTTTGTGGTAATTTTTCATTGAGTTATTAGAGGGGCCGTTCAAGAATTTGATATTAATGACCCATCCTCGGAATAAGTCTTATCAGATCGGTGAGGGTCTGACTCCCCGCACCCCCGCTGCTCAGCTGTTTGAAGAGGCTGCTACTCTTGCAGGAGCTCCTTGAGCGCTGTGGTTTCTTCACAGCTTAGCCAGCACAGTGCCATCAATTGTATAGCGGCTGTGCCTAGGGTTGGGCGATATCAAAAATATTCCCACCATAACAATATTAAGAAATTTATCACGATAACGATATATATCGCGATAAATGCCCATTTAGTTAAAAAAAACACAACAACCTCAAAACATGTACTCGTGTTTCCTTGTTGCCCCCATACATTATAATGTCTCCTTGATGCCCCCATGCAGTAATATCTCTTAGTTGCCCACCAAAAACGGGGTCACCGTTCCCCCAAATCTGATGGAGCGGCCTGCTCCATTCATTATCTATGGGAGTGTTGGAGATAGCAGCGATAAGCCATCTTCACCGCTCCCACAAAAAATGGGACATCCTAGCGGAAAACCCTGATAAGTGGGTTGTTCAGAGTGTGCCCATCATAGGTGCACATTGTCAGGATGGGCACCTTGGCATCATAAAGATGTCTTTCAGTCAAATAAGACATTGGGGGTCATTTACTAAAGACTGGTGCTTCCCATATGGGTCTTAAGTCCCTACAAATAAACAGATTTCCAGCACGAAGGAGATACAATCTTGCACACGGTGCAGTGAAAAAGGTCCCTCCATGTCCCTGGTCAGACCGACATGTTTCGAGCCAGCCGCCTCTTAGTCATGATTGTATGGGTCTGGACACACATATGGGATCCCACCTCCAATCAGGGGGAAGACTGGGAAGAGGGAAGGGGGGGATGGGAAACTGTGTGCAGGTGACCGGAGGCCGGGTCGCAGATGGAAATCAAGCCCAGGCAGCAGCCTGCTCTCAACATAGTAAAATATACAAAGTGAAAAGACCCAACATAAATAAATACAAAAAAAGATTTTTTAAATATAAGTTTTTTTCATATATAATAATTGTTCCAGATATCTGCGCGTTCATATGAATGACGGTCATAAATGAGACCTAAACATAAGAGAAAAATAAATAACGTGCAATCTGCATGAGACCCTAGATAGTCCCAGTTATAAAAACGCAGCAAGGGGAATAACATTATCTATTGTTTAGTAGAAAAAAAACCTTTGTATACAAATCGGCAAGATGTTAAAAGAGAAAAGTTGTCTCCTTTCTTTCTTTTTCTCTTTCTCTCTCTTTTATATATGGCATATAGGAAATGTAAACAAATAATTAAATCAGAATAAGCCTAGTAAAGATGCATTAACTCCTTCCTTTTTCTTTTTTTTTTTTTTTTTTTTTAGCCTATGGGGACTTCTAGTATTCAAACGAAAAATCCAAAAGGCCTCTCTCAGGAGTATTTTCTTTTTAATATTGCCTCCTCTGATGGGTATAGCAACCTTCTCAAAGGCAAATGCGTTCAGATAGTCAGTCTTAGGCTACTTTCACACTGGCGTTTCTGGGTCCGCTTGTGTGATCCGTTTCAAGGCTCTCACAAGCGGCCTAAAACGGATCAGTTTACCCCCAATGCATTCTGAATGGATGCGGATCTGCTCAGAATGCATCAGTTTGCCTCCGTTCAGTCTCCATTCCGCTCTGGAGGCGAACACCAAAACGCTGATCCGTCCTGACACAATATGGTGCAATTGAAAACTGATCCGCCTCCCATTGACTTACAGTGTAAGTCAAAACTGATCCGTTTGCATTATCATGAACAATTTTTTATTTATTTATTTATTTATTTTTGTTCATGGTAATGCAAACGGATCCATTGTAAACAGATACAAGCGTTTGCATTATAGGTGCGGATCCATCTGTGCAGATACCAGACGGATCCGCACCTTACTCAGTTGTGAAAGTAGCCTTACGGTCATGGCACCGCCTGCGTCCTCCAAATCTACTCCTTGCTCACAGTTAGATTGCTGTAATCTCGTGATGCGAGAGCTTGCGCATTCGCAGTGCCAGTATAGTGTTCCTTCCCTGTGCTGGCATCAGCCTCGGGGAAGGAACTGTGCATGCGCGAGCTCGCGGCGATCTAACTGTGAGCAAGGAGGAGATTCTTAGGACGCAGGCGGTGCTGGGCTCCTTCACAGGGGGGCGTGGCTGGGCACCAGGAAGGTTTGTACAGCCCCTTTGGGCTCCTTACAAGACTCATTTACATATCTATAAACTAATTTTTTAAATACAATAAAAGGACACAGCCCTATAGGACAGGTATATTGTGGACATGCTAGCGGCGATCTAGCCGTGCATGTCCGTCCGTATATCTATAGCCTAAAACGAGGTGACAGAATCCCTTTAATATATTTCTGAATTGCAAACTTCTCAGTATGTAGAGAATTTTTAAAAGATATAAGGCCAGATTTATCATTACTCTGACGGCTCACTCCACTTTCACATATGGCTAAAGTCAGATTTATGATCGGCCCTTTAAGACTGTAATAAATGGGGTTTGACGGTAGCAGTTTATCCGTCAGTAAGCAGCTTTAAAAAAGTCGCACGTCTTTACAAAAAAGTTGCATGTTCTTTTAAAAGTCGCATAAGATAAGCCTGGTCCACACTGGATGATTTAGCGTTTTTTTTTTTTTTTTTTTTTTTGCGACTTTTTAAATTGTCACAATAGTAAATCTGTCTAGAGATTAATTTACTTAAGAAAACACGCCCATCTCGGAAAACTGGCGAGCATAGTGCAGAGCCAATAAAAGGCGCAAAGTTTTGCGCAGTTTAAGCGATTGTGCTAAAATTTGTGACTTTTTCACTCCATTATTCTGACTTGAGCGAATGATAAATCTGGCCCATTGTTTTTTTTAACAAATCTACAGGTCCGACATGGGTGACTTCCACATCTAAAAACCACCGATTTAAGCCAGGTGCTACTTGTAGGTGGCCGTGCACTGTTAAAAAACGAAGGAGACAATATATTGCCCAGTGTCTGGGATCTTCTGGGCACTATACGACTGCCTTTCTTGAGGATATCAAACCGAATATGGTCCTCATAAAGTATGGGAAGACATTTTTGGATTGTCCGTTTGATCTCCGCAAATTGACGACTGTAGGTGAGAACTAATATGGGTGCATCATTTGTCCCGTTTGTCATTTGAACCTACAGTTATGTCCGCGGTTTGTAAATTAGACACCTGATAACCCCCAGAGATCAATTTGATGTTATTTGTTTTTTTTTACAGAAAAGTAAATCTACCCTGCTTTTGTTTTTAGCGATATTAAATGCTCTGTTTAGCGATATTAAATGCTCTCTCCCCAAAAAAGGGAGCATTCAGATTCGAACGCAGCATCAGTGCTGCAATTGCATCTTGCTCGAATAAATTGTCCGAAAGGGAATCGCCTTAATGGTGTGCATAGGATGATGACTGGAGGCTTTCAGGATTTCCTGACATTGGTTTACGGAATATAGTAGTTTGAATTACCAAATTATGCACCCCCATAAGTGTAAGGTCCAAAAAGGAAATGGTGTTTCTGGCAAAATGACAGGTAAAATAAATATTGTAAGGATTGTCATTGACGTACCCGACGAGGTCTGGTATGGCAGACACACCACCGCTCCAAATAAGAAGCAGTCATCGATGTATCTGCCATACCAGACCACGTCAGGCACGAATGGATTGTTCCAAGAGAAAATATAGCGCTCCTCCCAATATGCCATCACCAGGTTGGCTAGGGTGGGGGAGTACTTAGCCCCCATGGACACACCTTTGATCTGTAAATGTGTTGTCAAATAAGAAATATGTTTCATGAGGAAATTTGTTACCTCCGACACATAATCCACAAATTCGGTAGTATAATTGGTGTGTCCATGGAGGTAGTACTCCAAAGCCCATATTGCCACCTGGTGTGGAATAGAGGGATATAGAGCAACGACATCCAGCGCAATCCAAGTAAAATCAGAATTCCATTTTTAATTTTTTAAAAACTTAATAGAGCCATATTACCGTCAGTAAAGCCCCTTTAACCATCCATGGTACAGTACATGAACATACACAATGGTTTAGCCTTATTATCAAATATATGTAGCACGTAGAAGGTTATAGAGTAATGTTGGTGGTATGTGGTAACGAGAGGAACTATTATGTAAGCTATGGGATTTTCCTGTGCTTTGTATAGTGGTTGTGTATTCAGATGGACAATTGACTCCAGTATTTTTAGCACAGTATATTGTCCTAATGAGTAAGCTTGGTACCTATTCTCTCTGTTGTGAGCCCATGAACCGTTTGTATGTCAACCTTTTACTGCCTTTCTCTATTGAATTAGACTCTTCTGGTTTCACAGCACTCATGAAAGGTGGAGAGTAGGAGCACAAGGTCTCCCAGATTACTACTCCTCCTTTTCCCAACACTTCATTCAGCAGATGTCAACCTTGCATACAGACGGGGTGACGTCCACCGCTGCAGCCAATGACTGGTCTCCGTGGTGACATGTACCCAAGTAGTACATGACCCAGAAGTGGCATCTGGCAGTAACCTGCGGCACTTCAGCTGTTGTGAAATACAACTCCCAGCATGCTCCATTCACTTCTTGTGTGGTTCCAAGGACAGCCAAGCAAGTGTGCATGTTGGGAGGATAAATGAGGCCTAGTGTTTCTTTCTCTTTGGACCTTGCTTGTCAGTGTCCATCCCACAGTAGGTGCTCAGTATTGTTTGCTCCTTCAGAGGAAATGATTGGTCACTGAATGATTCCGCTCAATAATAGCTGATCATGAGAGATCCCAGCAGTAGGATCTCCATGATTAACTTTATTCTAGGGAAACCTCCTAAACTGGCCATACACATTAGTCTTTTGTCGACCTAACCCATTGAGAACCGCGGGTTCCGCTGACACATCGACACTCTTATATATGTGGGAAGCTCCCGACTCTACCGACAGATGATGATTGGGGAGACAAAGTTTAAGGGAAATTAATATTTTCGCTCAATCTATTTGTTCTCCCAGGAGATAAGCTGCCACCTGAAGTGTCTGACAGCGACTCTCTCCCCTCTCCACATAAATGTTTGGCCGAGTAGAACGTGAATGTGTATGGGGATGATCGTTCAGCTAACAGCTATTGAATGTGTATAGTAAGGCCTGGTTGTTTAAAGGGGTTATCTCATCTTAGACATTGTCTGATAGGTGCGGGTCAGACCTCTGGGACCCGCACCTACAAGAAGAACAGAGCCGAGGAGAGTTGTGGCTGGAGGACCCCAAGTTTCCCGGGGTCCGTCCAACACCAGGCACAGCTTCCCGCCTCCTCCACTGAAGTGAATGGGAGCGCACCGCGCATGCGCGGCCACCACTCCCATTCATTTCTATGGGTCTGACGGAAATAGCCGAGCCAGCGCTCAGCTATTTTCGGCGGCTCCATAGAAATGAATGGTGGGCGGCTGCGCATGCGCAGTGCGCCCTCCTTAACTTTCTCTGCTCCGTTCTCCTTGTAGCTGCGGGTCCCACCTCTGGAGCCTATTGATGACCTATCCTCAATATCAGATCTGCAGGAGGGCTAGTGCAGGCACCCCGGCCAATCAGCTGTGAGGTGGATTCACATCTGCGTTGTGAACTCTAGCACGCTGTTCCGGTCATTGTATCCCGCATTCATGCCGGCTTTCGGACAGACAAAAATGACTATATGCAGCATTTCTTGTCCGGCTGAGAGCCGGCTTATATGTTGGAAAGCGGACGGATCCCATTATAGTAAATGGGAATTCGGCTGTGCACAGTGGTATCCGGCTACACCAGAAGCAGTGAACTCCAGCAGTCTCTTCCTCCACTGGTCCTAACTAAGTGCTCCTTTTACATGTCCATTGAGCTTCCGGTTTTTCTGATCTGTCAGAAGAACAGAAAAATGAAAAAATGAAAATGGATCCACTTTATTTTGAGCATCAGTTTGCATCAGTTGTTGTCCGTACCATCAGTTTGTTATTTTTGAAGGGAGAAAAAAATCTTTTTATTTTTTCTCCTGTAAAAAATAGCTAAAGCTTGACTGAACTGATGGAAACTGATGCTCAAAAATAACCCATTCAAATGAATGGGGACTAAAACAGATCAGATTTTTTAATTTTTCTGTTCTTCTGATGGATCAGAAGAACTGAAGGCTTAAGGCAGATGTGAACTCAGCCTAAAAAAAGGAGCTAGTTGCTGCTTACAGATGGATCTGCCAGGGGAAGTTGGGTTTTCCTGACTAATTTCTCAAGGGAGAACATTTTTAGATATAGAAAGCAATGAATGGGAAAAGATTTGACTCCATAGAGCAACAGATTGCAGTGATAGTGAAAAGACAGGATGTACTTGGCTGAAAGTGATAAATGATGCCATTGTTTTCTTCTGTTTTGATTATTGTGATTAAGAGCATTCCTAGTTTAATCCCTCTTAAAGGGACACAGTCTAGAAATGAATGGGGGAGGCAAAACACATAAAGTAGGCCGGACTGCAACTATGTAGGATTCTGGCAGAGAAAATTTCATATTTCACTGGGGACCAGTTTATGGGACAGGGCTTAGCTTATTTTGGCTAGATTCAGAGGAGACTCACGCTCTGTTGGTGCCTAGGCCTTGATTTCAGAATGCACCTGTCACAAACTCTCCTGTCTCCAGTGGCGCTATCAGCTATCACCAGCTTCAGCGCAGCCGTGCTGGGAGAGATGCACTGCTAAGCCACGCCCCCTTGTGACAAGACAACATCCTTAGCAATAGGATGCAATGCTGTTTTTTTTCCCCTGCGGTTGGCATGTGCTGGAGGAGATTAGCAGTGGATGTGCTAGTGTCTCTGACTAAAGGAGTGTCAAGTCATGGACCTATCAGGTTCTGATCCTGGAACTCGCTGCTCTGTTTAAACTCCTTTCTGGGCATTCACCAGTGCGGACTCACTAGCCATGTTCCTGGTTCCTGTGCTTATTGGATTGCTTGTTCCTTTGACCCTGAATTGTTTTCTGACCACTTTCTGTCTCTCGCTTGGTACTGCATAGCCTGTTTGGTTCTAACCCATTTATATACAACCTTGTTTTAGTGTAGTTTTGTCTATTGGTGTATGTCTGTCTCTGCACCTAAGTAGCACAGGGGCTGTCGACTAGTTGCGGTCTTGCTAACTAGGGCTTGTACTGCAAGTAGGTAGGGAAAACAGACTGGTTTGTAGGTCAGGGCTCACAGTCCGTGTCTGTCCCTATCTACAAGTGTTACAGCACCCCACCACCCTCAGCCCCTAAAGGTTTAACATGATAGTTGATGGATGAACAAGAATTAGTACCTTTCCCCATCAACCCCTTATGTTCCTTTTTATGCAATGCAGCTCTGATTGGTAACAAATGACAAAACATATTTTTTTATTTATACATTGTGTCCCTTCAACGATGCCCTAAGCAGCCACCAATACTGCCTACCCCACATCCTAATTCTAGACCTCGCAGTGGGTAAAAGGTTTATCAGAGCTGATTAACTCAACAGTTGCGAGACAGCATAATACCACCAAGGTCCCACACATTTTAGTTAAAAAAAAAAAAGGAAAAAAAGAATGCATCAAAACTTGTGACTTTTGTACCCCACATAACCTGTATGCATGGCTGTCAGCATCTGATTAGGCTAAAAACTCAAAATAATTGTGAATTTTATTTCATATTGCTAGGGAAATCAAATAATAAACAAAAAATCAACAAAACTTTTTAATTTAACCTTGAATTAAAAAATACCCCTCAAATTCTGATATGGAACACAACACATTCACACCCCGCTATCCTTATTAATTTTGGATGTTGTATATACCTATAATATAAAGCTATCTGCAGCTCGTGCTCTGTATGTGTTAGTGGTGACATTGGTGACCTACTGTTTCCGGTGATTTGCATGGGCAGCCTAGATTCAATTTCAGATCAAATTCTTTGTTAGGCCACTTTCACACTAGCGTTTTTTGCTGGATCCGACAGGGTTCAGCAAAAACGCTTCCGTTACTGAAAATACAACCATCTGCATCTGTTGTTAACGGATCCGGTTGTATTATCTGTAATATACCCAAGATGGATCAGTCATGAACTCCATTGAAAGTCAACGGAGGACGGATCCGTTTTCTATTGTGTCAGACTGTGTCAGAGAAAACTGATCCGTCCCCATTGACTGCGGTTTGCTCTGTGGTATGAGAACGGAATGGAATGCATTTTGGAGCACTCCGTTCTGTTCAGTTACGTTTTGTCCATTGACAATGAATGGGGACAAAATGGAAGCATTTTTTTTTTTTTCGGTATTGAGACCCTATGACAGATCTCAATACCGGAAAATAGAAGCTAGTGTGAAAGTAGCCTGAGAAGAGCAGTTCTGTAACTGGGAGTGATAGGGAGTGGAAGAAATGTTTGTGTTGGAGTTTTCGAGGTGCTGGATCACTTGGAAATACCATGTAAGCCTCATTGGACGCCACTATTTTGGTCAGAGGTTCAGCTACTGTTAGGAATACGTATATTGTTGGAAACTGCAGATATTGTAGCTTCCCCTATCAAGAATTGGCCAGACCTAGCCTGATGAACTACAGAATAAACATATTCCATATGCTTTTCACATCTGGAAAACTGGCCAAAGACGTGAGAGTAAAGTTGGCAGAAATGTTTAAGATTGTTTTTCCCAATTGTTAGTCATTCATTGATTATCTTTTGTGCAAATGACTCTCCAAAAATCTGTCCACATTTGGATCTGTTTTGTCTGCACTGTTAAAGGAACACTAAACCTAGAACTTAATGATAAACATGATATATACAGTAGTCGTCCTCACAGTCCTATGAGCCTGAAACTTTTTTTTTTTTACTACTGCAGGCTGGGCAAAATAAGGAGGATCCTGCTGCAGCCAGTTATCTTACAGCCAGACACAAGACAGGGAGAAAGAGGAGGGAGAACGTCTGATCTCCTGGGACACAAAGAGAAAATTTCTTTAAATATTCTGTAATATCAGAGGAGAAGAGAAAGAATATAACTTTTTTTGTACATGATCTATTGTTAGCTTTTTTTTTTATGATCTCCCTTTAAAGAGGAACTGTCACCACAAAATGCAGTGCACTCTGCAGGCAGCATGTTACAGAGCAGGAGGAGCTGAGCAGTTGTTATATAATTTTGTGTCAAATAATTCACCAAAACTTGTAATTTCTGTATTTAAATCTCAGATCTGTCTGAACTTAGTTGTCCATGTAGGCATATTAGGCATCCCCTGTGTATGGTGTATACAGATACGGCTGCCAGTTACTGATGGCATGTGATCTGTTACATAAAACAAATAATAAAGCACTAACACAATGGATGCAGGCATTATGTATGGACTAAGCCCGCATTCTGATATAATGAAATCTGATACTCTTAGCCAACATATTTTGATCAAAACACATCTGTGCCCACCTACCAGCGCCAAGGTGGTCTCTAAACGTACCTATGCCGTTGGGCATCTATTTTCAGGAGAGCAGACCCTGCACATATAGAGTGCTGCTCCTAGTCACCTCCATGTGCATCCAGCAACCGATGAGAGGAGGAGCAAGCACAGCTATATATACCACGTAATCAATGTGGTCAGATTTTTGCTTAGTTTGTAGCATACACTTAAGGGAGTGGCACCTTCAAGTGTGAATGCGCTCCTATTATCTGGGCAGTAGCATTCTTGTGCACTTTTGCCCTTCTATCAAACAGGCCGCCTTGATTAAGTAGTACATATACCATTGGTTGCTGGATGCACATGGAGATAACTAGGAGCAGCACACTACAGTCGTGGCCAAATGTTTTGAGAATTACATAAGTATTGGAAATTGGAAAAGTTGCTGCTTAAGTTTTTATAATAGCAATTTGCATATACTCCAGAATGTTATGAAGAGTGATCAGATGAATTGCATAGTCCAGTGGTGGCGAACCTATGGCACAGGTGCCAGAGGCGGCACTCAGAGCCCTTTCTGTGGGCACCCGCACCCTGGAAAAAGTCTATGTTGTACCAATATGCCTTAGATGTTTCCTGCCATTCATCAGCGCAGGGCGCACTATGAACGGCACAGACGACGCATTGAATGTAGGCAGGTCATTATAGCTAAAGGATAAAGTACATGGAAGATATACTGTATCGGACTGTAGTATTTAGGTTAAATTGCCGTGTTGGCACTTTGCGATAAATAAGTGGGTTTTGGGTTGCAGTTTGGGCACTCAGTCTGTAAAAGGTTCTCCATCACTGGCATAGTCCTTCTTTGCCATGAAAATTAACTTAATCCCCCAAAAACTTTTCCACTGCATTTTATTGCTGTCATTAAAGGACCTGCTGAGATCATTTCAGTAATCGTCTTGTTAACTCAGCTGAGAATGTTGACGAGCACAAGACTGGAGATCATTATGTCAGGCTGATTGGGTTAAAATGGCAGACTTGACCTGTTAAAAGGAGGGCGATGCTGGAAATCATTGTTCTTCCATTGTTAACCATGGTGACCTGCAAAGAAACGCGTGCAGCCATCATTGCGTTGCATAAAAATGGCTTCACAGGCAAGGATATTGTGGCTATTAAGATTGCACCTCAATCAACAATTTATAGGATCATCAAGAACTTCAAGGAAAGAGGTTCAATTCTTGTTAAGGCTTCAGGGCGTCCAAGAAAGTCCAGCAAGCGCCAGGATAGTCTCCTAAGGGCCGTTTCACACGAGCGGATGCCGTGCGTGGCATCCGCTCCGTGAAAGAGTGCCAAGACCCGCTGCAGACTGCAGAGGCACGGAGCAGTAACATGACTGTTAATGCTCCGTGCCTCTCTGTGATCTCTTTACTACGAAATCACAGTTGTCACTGTGATTTCGTAGTAAAGAGATCACAGAGAGGCACGGAGCATTAACAGTGATGTTAATGCTCCGTGCCTCTGCAGTCTGCATCCGCTCGTGTGAAGCGGCCCTAAAGAGGATTCAGCTGCGGGATCGGAGTGCCACCAGTGCAGAGCTTGCTCAGAAATGGCAGCAGGCAGGTGTGAGCGCATCTACACGCACAATGAGGCGAAGACTTTTGGAAGATGGCCTGGTGTCAAGAAGGGCAGCAAAGAAGCCACTTCTCTCCAAAAAAAACCATCAGGGACAGATTGATCTTCTGCAGAAAATATGGTGAATGGACTGCTGAGGACTGGGGCAAAGTCATATTCTCTGATGAAGCCTCTTTCCGATTGTTTGGGGCATCAGGAAAAAGGCTTGTCCGGAGAAGAAAAGGTGAGCGCTACAATCAGTCCTGTGTCATGCCAACAGTAAAGCATCCTGAGACCATTCATGTGTGGGGTTGCTTCTCATCCAAGGGAGTGGGCTCACTCACAATTTTTCCCAAAAACACAGCCATGAATAAAGAATGGTACCAAAACACCCTCCAACAGCAACTTCTTCCAACAACAGTTTGGTGAAGAACAATGCATTTTCCAGCACGATGGATCACCGTGCCATAAGGCAAAAGTGATAACTAAGTGGCTCGGGGACCAAAACATTGACATTTTGGGTCCATGATCTGGAAACTCCTCAGATCTTAATACCATTGAGAACTTGTGGTCAATCCTCAAGAGGCTGGTGGACAAACAAAAACCCACTAATTCTGACAAACTCCAAGAAGTGATTATGAAAGAATAGGTTGCTATCAGTCAGGAATTGGCCCAGAAGTTGATTGAGAGCATGCCCAGTCAAATTGCAGAGGTCCTGAAAAAGAAGGGCCAACACTGCAAATACTGACTCTTTGCATAAATGTCATGTAATTGTCGATAAAAGCCTTTGAAACGTATGAAGTGCGTGTAATTACATTACAGAAACTGAAACAAAGATCTAAAAGCAGTTTAGCAGCAAACTTTGTGAAAACTCATATTTGTGTCAATCTCAAAACTTTTGGCCACGACTGTATATGTGCAGGGTCTGATCTCCTGAATATAGATCCCAAACGGCATAGGTAGGTTTAGATCTATCTATTATGTTGGTGCATTATTATTATTTTTTCTGCGGCTTTTTTATTTTATTATTTTTCCATAAATGTAGCCAGGGACATTTGCATATTTTTTTTTATCATATCGTGCAGGATGTTTATCTTTTTTTCTGTGATTTTTGCTCATGTCATCTGTTACCACATATTAATGCTTTATTCTGTTCCCAGTGCCACGTAGTTGACATACAACGCATCTCAAACATACCTTTTTGTTGATATTTATTGCCTCCCAACACGACTTTTGACTCATATGAAAGTTAGTAGAAAAGAGCCCTATGGGCAGTCGCCATCGCCGACAGAGCCCAGCCACTCCCACTGAAATTGAGCCCTACTTCTCCCCTCTGCGCCTTTTTTCCACCTCTTGACATGATCAATCCGCTGCTTGAAATCTTGCGCAGGTGCGCAGCTATGCTCTGTTCTCGCCTGTGCCGACTGTGCCCGCCTGCGGGTTAATCTACCGTTCTGGGATGCCTACCCTGATGACACCGCTGTCCACAGAAGGGCACAGAGGTGAACAGAGCATAGGTGTGCGCCTGCGATGTTGGAAGCAGAGGGGAGTGGGTGGGCTCTGACGGCATTTGGAAGAATATGTCTCGCGCATTGCACAATGCTTTCGTACTTTCTCATAGCCTCATCCAAGCATCATTATTCTCACTTGAGCCCTAATTTGTTTACCTGCAGGAGAAGGGGAAGTAGCTGAGTAAACTCGACTACACCTTTGAGTAACTTCTTCACTTTCTTGTTTATCTAACTATTGACTTTGTTAATCCAGGGATGACACAGATGTTTGAGCTCACCTGCCCTGTGTATCATTACAGACATGAATCATGTCTGTATTTGGTGCTCTGTCTAACTTACTTCAGACAAAGATATGATGTTTTAGTTATTGTGTGTTGTTTATTTTTATTTTATGCACTTATATAGCGCTATTATATTCCGCAGCGCCTTACAGACATTAGCAACCAACTGTCCCCACTGGGGCTCACAATCTAAGGTCCCTATCAGTATGTCTTTTGGAGTTTGTGATTTTTGTGCATACAGCGCCACTCCTACCCATGAGCCGTGTCTGGTACTGCAGCTCAGCCTCTTTCCACATTTTAATATTTGTGTTATAGATTTTCACAGATGTTTTCACTTTATAAATGAAGTGATAGAAATATTGTAGCAGAAAAACATCCTTGGAATAAGTTATTCAGCCGACAGCTATCTCAACCCTTCTGGCAGTGGAGTATCTTCTTTGAATATAAAAAGATTGGGCATGTTGAAATCTAACTGCCTGATCCTTCTTTCTACCAACTTTGGCCTTTGGAGGAAAGTCAGGACGCCCTCATACATTAGATGGTTGGCCAAGTCTCACCGAAGGCAGGTTTGGCCAATATAATCTAATGTGTATGGCCACATTTTATTAAAGACCATGGACACCTTTGGGGGCATTCGTTAAATTATTGCATGCTACACATTTTGGGCTAAAAATAATTTTTCAACAGATCTTCATTTAAATTTGCCTAAAAAAATACTTAATATGGGGACAAGAAACAGTTATACCGGATCCCCGCCGTTCTACCTCTGTGCACTTTAAATAGCACAAATAGATAAAAATGGCTGGCTCACGTAATTAATAAAATACATAAAAAAATATAAACCGTATAGAATGCAATCACAGTCCCTTCAGTAATTTTTACATGCTGAGCTCACACATGTAATATTTGATAATGACGGAGAGCTTATTATTTGCTCTATCAGAGATATTTAATATCTGCCAAAGTCTGTTTGCGCTTCCACGCTCCTCGTCCTCCATACAGCGTATCAGTACACACTGAGATCTCTCAAATGTTTTAAGAGTTCGCTGCAAGAAGCGCGTTATAAGGCCTCATGCATACAAACGTATTTAGTTTCTGTGTCCGTTTAGTTTTTTTTTGCGATAGGATGCAGACTCATTCATTTCAATAGGTCTGCAAAAAATGCGGACCTATCCGTATGTCCGTTCTGTAGCCCCGCAAAAAAAAAATAGAACATGTCCTATTCTTGTCCGTTTTGCAGACAGGATAGACATTGTTACAATGGATCCGCAAAAAAAATCGGATGCCATACGGACGTCTTCCATTTTTTTCGCGGATCCGCAATTTGTGGACCGCAAAACACATATGGTCGTGTGCATGTAGCCTAAGTGACCAATGTTGCGCTACAGACTGTATCCAGTATTGCAGAATAATATGCCAATGTCCTCCTATATTGCGGACTTAGCTGTGGCTCAAGTGCTTCCGATAATGGTTGGGCATCTCTTACCAGTCTGTCTATCTTCCTGCACTTGTTAGAATATGCCGGCTCAAACATCTTCACACATGCACTCTTGGATCTTACCGTCTGACTTTTGGAAACGTCAGATTTGCTATCACTGCATTCACAGGGTGTTCAAAATGTGTTTTTTTTTTTTTTTTTTTTTGTATATTCAGTCAATGTCGCCGTCCGCACCAGACACGTTTCGGAATCTCTATTCCTTCCTCAGTGGAAAGACAGTCATCAATTGAATGTATTGATGCTACTGCAAGCCAGCCATATTTATCTATCTCTTTATTAAAATTTGTCAAATATTTTTCTCCTTTACATCTTTCACTTTCAGTGCATCTGCAGACTGTTGCTTTCTGCTTCTCAGTGAGCTGCTCTGTCGGCTTGATCTTTAGCCCTTCTCTGTGCTTTCCTAACAGCTCATAAATACTCATTATTGCTAAATTCTTACCAGTTTGATAAAACTTTAGCTATAACAAGTGTTTATGAACAGTCAGGAGTTCAGAGATCGAGCTGCCACAGCAAGCTCTCTGACTGAACCTCTGAGGAGAGGGAACAACCGTCTGCAGATACACTGAAAGAGAAAGCTGTAGAAGAAAAACTGTTGGGAATGTTTAAATAGTTGACTTTTTTTAATTTAAGCTCAAAATGAGAAGAATGCAATAATGTTTTAAAAAAGCCCCCAAGAGGTCCATGTAGTCCTTTAAAAATGTTGTGTTGCTTGGTATCTACAACTCATATGGAAGCTTTTGTGTATCCATGGTAACAGACTACAAGCAAACTCTGTGTAGTCTGGTTGTGAAAGAAATACTGTCTAACCTGCAGGTATCAGACCCCGCCAATCAAATATTGATGACCTCTTTAAGGTGGTATAACCTGAAAATTCTTGTCAAAGGCATAAAGAGGCTGTGAACACAACACTCATAGTGTTTGGGAGCTATTGCCAGTTTCATGTAGGTAGATCCGTGGAGGAGGGCTGCTGCTTACTCCAGTTGTCTTACAGTCATAGATTGAGTCTCAGCTTTGTGAAAAAGGGAGAGTGGATGGCACACAGGGTAAGTGCCATTGAGAAAGACCTGCCAGTCACTTTTAACCAGTCCTTAATCAGGTATGAAGGTTGTATAATAGGCATCTCGCAGAATAGAGCGGTTTTTATTGTAAATTGTCACAAATCTTAGCTAGTTTTAGGTATGTATTATCCTGTAAAGTTGCTCCTATGGGAAATGGCTATGATTCAGCACTTTTCATTGTTACTGTGGGCTAGATGTTGATACTTTCTTGTACAGAGCTGTATGTCTAGTCTCTCTTGTCTATGTAAATGAACCAGTCTCGATCATGTCTGGATAGACAGGCATTGGCGGACATGCCGGGCCTCTTACTATTTGTTTGTTTTTCTACCACATTCCTATGACAAAGCAGATGAGCCGGCGTGTCACGCTGTGCAGATGGCTTGGTCACATTGTCTACCATCACAATTAAATAGTCTGTCAGAAGCACAGGCCTCACAAACCTACAGAGTATTTTGGTAGCAGATGGCAATTAAAGAACACTTAGATTCTCCCTCTCTTTTGGACTCAACACTACAATAATTATCATCATGTGGAACCAAAATCTGAGTAAGTAAAAACCTTAAAAATTGTAGAATAGTTGTTGCGACCTGTTTGATCATCGTTGTATATATTATTTTTAGTAAGATATATAATTCTGTAGAGGAGCTATACATGCCTGACTTCTTGTTTCAACTACTCTGCATGGTAGACCTTCATTTAAAGGGACACTGTCACCTGGATTTCACTTACTGAGCTAATAACATCACCACATCAGTCTCCACGATTTACATTATAATATACTAGTATTACTGCCATGTGTCTTTTATTTGGTCTATAAAATCGGTTTTATTAATATGCAAAGTACCTCAATAAGGAGCCCAAGGGGACGTCCCTCCGGCAGTTGGAGCCCAGCACCGCCCCACTGCTAATTTATTCACTGCTCCTCACAGACGTAATGTTTGTGCAGCGACCGTAATCCCACGGGGCGCTGACATGTGTATCCAGGGCGCATGCGTGGGATTACGGGTGCTGCACAAACATTACGTCGGCAGTGAGTAAATTAGGAGCATCATGCTGTGGGGATGGGACTGGGAAACTGGTCAGAGTTGATGGAAAGATGGATGGTGCTAAATACAGGGATATGCTTGACCAAAACCTGTACCACTCTGTGCGTGATTTGAGGCTAGGACGGAGGTTCACCTTCCAGCAGGACAGTGACCCCAAACACACTGCTAAAGCAACACTTGAGTGGTTTAAGTGGAAACATGTAAATGTGTTGGAATGGCCTAGTCAAGCCCAGATCTCAATCCAATAGAAAATCTGTTCACAAGCGCAAACCATTCAACTTGAAGGAGCTGGACCTAGCAAGGAGGAATGGGCAAAAATCCCAGTGGTAAGATGTGGCAAGCTCATAGAGACTTATCCAAAGCGACTTGGAGCTGTGATTGACGCAAAAGGGGGCTCTACAGAGTATTGACTTTAGGGGGGTTAATAGTTATGCACATTGACTTTTTCTGCTATTTTGTCCTATTTGTTGTTTGCTTCGCAATAAAAAATAAAAAAAAGCATCTTCTAAGTTGCGGGCATGTTCTGTAAATTAAATGATGCAAATCCTCAAACAATCCATGTTCATTCCAGGTTGTGAGGCACCAAAATACGAAAAAAGTCATGGGGGTGAATCCTTTGGCAAGGCACTGTATGTGTCTGTCTGGACCATATGGTGCCCTCAGCTTATCATTGGCCTTCAGTTCACCTTTGCAAGTGACTAACGTCTGATAACCTAGCAAGCTTCTACACTCATCTCTTATTTTAGGGTGTCATATTCTAATTACAACCCAGTCCCGAATTTTATTTACCTGGTAAGTTGCCTTCAGGGTGACTTAAATGTTCTAAAAGTCATCAGTTGCCCCACTCGTGGATGACTCTCTTCTTCTGCTAATGCAGAGTTGGTTGGAAATAGTGGTCTACTGTAAAGAGGACAAGAGATCACTTAGGGTTTTAGGTTAGGTATGTTATGTAACCAGATACTTCGTTTTCCCCCCCCTTGCTTTTGCTTTAACATCCCTGCCAAAAGTGACTGAATGTATGCATAAAATATAGGTATGAAGCTGTGTAAGCTTTGTTTGTGTTTTGAGCTCTTATGTGATATTTCTGTATATTTCGGTGATTCTGTATTACCATAAAGGAAGTCTGTCGCCAGGCGTTTCTCTTTTAAACCAGGTACAATGGGGGAGATTTATCAAAACTGGTGTAAAGGAGAACTGGCTTAGTCGCCCATAGCAACCAATCAGATTCCACCTTTCATTTTTCAAAGAAGCTCTGAAAATTAAAGATAGAATCTCATTGGTTGCTATGAGCAACTAAGCCAGTTTTCAATCGACGGACTGGGAACTTAAATTGGCCCTGTAAAGAACAATAAAATAAGTAGCCCTATGTTGTAGGCGAGTCCACCTTGACAGAAGGGGGGGCCAACACAAGTAGGCAGGGCTAGCAATGACATATTGTGGTACAACATACCACCACAGCAGGGTCAAATACTACAGTGAATTACAAAATATCTCCCCATTAGCTGCCCCTCTGTGGTGACTCATTCTGTCCTCCTACTCCTGTGGCCTCTGGACGGCACCTGTGGCCACCGGCCAGATACACAAGTACTTGATGGAGCATTAAGCGTCGAGGGCCCTTTATATGGGTTGAAAATCTGCCAGATTATCGCTAGCGAGCGTTCATAGGAACGCTATATAGTGACTATGTGGTGGTGGAAAGGTGCCGCAGATTACCCGATGAACAAGTGAAACGCTTGTTCGTCAGGTAATTGAATCATTTGTTCGGTCACCTAAATCGTTGTTTGCCATCACCAGATTGTGCCATCTTGGGGTCCATTCACACGTCAGTATTTTATAATCCACATTTGCGGAACGGGCTGCAGACCCATTCATTTCAATGGCCCCGCAAAAAATGCGGACAGCATTCGATGTGCATCCATTCCGTTATGCGGATCCGCAAAAAAAATAGAGCTTGTCCTACTATTGTCCACAAAATGCCGTCCGTGGTCCCATTGTAGTCAATGGGTCTGCAAAAATGCGGATGACATACGGAATGCATCAATATGTCATCCGCAATTGCGGCTCCGTTCCCTGGAAATATAATTCTTTTTTTTGTACCCTAGCAACATATATTCCGCCTTCATTTTTTTGGGGCGGAAAAACAGAAGAGATGCGGATATACAATTGGTAAAAACAGAAGGTTTTTGCAGAAACACGGATCTTCAAAAAACGGAACGGAATTCTGGAAAAAAAAAATACTGACGTGTGACTGGACCTGAAAGTCTGCATGGGGACGAGTGATGGCATTAGCGATCACTCCTTAACGGTCCATTCACATGTCCTCAAATGGGTCCGCATCCGTTCCGCAATATTGGGAACGGGTGCGGACCCATTCATTCTCAATGGGGCAGGAATAGATGCGGAGAGCAGACTATGTGCTCTCCGCATCCGCATTTCCGGAGCGCGGCCCCGAACTTCCGGGCCACGGCTCCGCAAAAAAATAGAACATGTCGTATTTTGGTCTGCGGTTGTGGACAAGAATAATCAGTTCTATAGGGGGTGCCGGTCGGGTGTATTGCGGATCCGCAATACACTACAGACGTGTGAATGGACCCTAATATTGTGGAGGAGATCGCTGCATGTAAATGCAGCCGCCTCCTCCACTGACTAGCAGGCCGTTGTTGGAAAGGAACGGTCCTGGCAATCTCCTGCTGAATTGTCCCATCTAAAGGGACCTTTGATTAACTCTGGGAGCGTCATATCATTACATATCTGGCTAGTGACCATAAGAAGTGACTAGGCACCCCCCGGGGCATTGGCCCACTGGGAAGTTTCACTGTAGGGTCTATGGCCAGTCCACCACTGCAATTTCCCTTTACACCAGCGTTGATACATCTTCACCATTGTGCCTCATTCATTACATTCGTCTGAAATGAAAACTTTGTTGCCCATAGCAACCAACCAGAGCTCGGCTTTCATTTCTTAAACTGCTCTGGGAAAATGAAAGCTGGGCCCTGCCGGTTGCTATGGGCAACAGAAACAAGTTTTGGTAAATCTGACCAAATTTCTTGAATTCAATGATACTTAGGCCTCTTACACATGGCCGTTGTTCTGCCAGTCCATGCATTGGGGACCGAAATATACTGCGAGGGATCTAGACCCTTTCAGCTTGAATGGGCCCGTGATCAGTCCACACTGCAAAAAAAAAATAGAACAAGTTCTATTTTTTTGCGGTGCAGAGGCACGGACTGAAACCCTATGGAAGCACTCCGTGAGGTTCCATGCCTTTGTTCCGCACCGCAGCTCCAGATTGCTTCACTTTAATGTGTTCGCATCCGTGATGCGGGGAGCACATTCCCGCATATTGTGGACCCGCTGTTTGCTGGCCACAATATGGGCCACGGCTGTGTGCATGAGGCCTTATTAATATGTAGCTTCATTCTAGAGAAAAGTACTGTTAATCCATATGCAGATGAGCAGTTAAGTGCACCGAGGGCGGGCCCAAGTCACTTAGTGCACCTCTTCTCCCTTTCTTTGATTGAAAGAGCTAAGTTAGTCATAATGCCTAGCCCTGTCAATTAAGTTGGTCAATATCGGGTAAACGGGAATATGACACCCAGCTGATGAGTTAATTGCAGAGCATGCACCGCACTGGAAGCAAACTCTACTCCATACGCCATGTAGTGGTCATGCCTAGTCACTGCAGCTCTCTCCCTTTTTATGGGACGGAGTTACAAACACCAGGCACTACACCGTGTACATAACTGTGCCTGGCTCCGGTGCCCTGTGTGGTCTGCAATCAGATGATTGTTGGAGGTGCGGGTAGTTGGACCCCCTCTGATCTGTTGATAACCTATTCTAGGGATAGGCCATCATTACTGCAGTACAGGAAAACTCCTTTTAAAGAGGGCCTACCACCAGAGATTATCATATTAGTTTTGTCGATCATAAAAATGAGCAATTCTGTTTACATACCAAGAATTATGACGGTTTCTTGCAATAGTATGGGGACACCCGGTGTGTAGCAATATGGGCGCTCACCTAAATAGCTCAATGGTGGCGGACATGCATGCATAGCCCCTCTGCTCACAGCCAGTTTAGAAATAGGTTTCTGCCCTGCTTGTCAGTAATGCCTCTAGTATAGCTGAGAAGACTTTATCTGAATGTGTACTGGAATTTTTTTTTATAATTGTCTGCTGCCAGAGGGGGAAGGAGACTGATTCTGTCTAGATCCCACTCCCAGCATCACAGAAGGGAAACACGTGTTCTAACTGGCCTAGTAAAATCGATGAATTTACAGCCTTTTATCAGCACTTTTAAACTTGGCATGAGCATTCAAACTGTTGTTGCCCATGCGTGAGTTTGTATAGCGCCACCCTTTGAGGGGTAAAGGTTCTGCACTCTGATTGTGTTCCTATTACAGTGGCAGGCAGGTCTTAGATGGACTCTTAATATAAAATAAAGAAAGGCTAATAATAAAGGCGCGCTAGTCCCACATGTTTACTTTAGTGAATAGCGTGCGGCCTCCTCTACATTCTTAAGCAGGCTCACGCTAGAAAACGGCTTCATTAACAATTTAAAACATGTAATCCTGTAGGTGATTTAAACCAGTTTTACAAGTCCGTAAAATGAAAACGTGTGTAGAATTAAATAAGCGATGTGAGCGTGGAGGGGCCATAAAGCATTGCATGGCGGAGGGCAGCGTCAGTCTGCAGGGGGCTCGTGGAGACCTAGCAGGGGCCATCTGGTTTAGGTACCGGCTTGATTAAATGCACAGACTCTGGTTTAACTGCTCAGCTGCTATGGCAATAGTGAAGAGATAAAAATGTAATACAGTATAAGACGCTGAAATCGGTTAAGCTGCGTGGCTTCTAGTCATCTGCTATGCAGTAGGTCCTGTATTTATCATGTATTGGCTTTGATAACACTGTTTAACTAGATATGCTAGACATGTGTGATACGCATACATTCTGTATGATATCAGCATAGTAAAACCCTAGCTGTGTGGTATGTCCATGTGCATTTCTGCTTCACGCGCGTGCTTACTGGTGACCTGGTGTTTACTATATTGTTCTTAAAGGCAAACCACCATCAAATTTTAAAGAGGACCTTTCATGGGTCCAGACATTATCAAATAAGTATGGGGTTGTGTAGGGTCACTTACTAGTTTATCTGTGCAGCACTCCGTTCCCCCCTTTTACTTTTCCCACCTGGTATGTAAATTAGTATCATCGGTACAGGGAGGAGGAGACGGCCCCGTTTCTCAATGGGCGTCTCCTTCTCCCTGGCTGTAGCGCTGTCCAATCACAGCGGAGCGCGTCACAGCCAGGGTGAAGGTTTGTCTGTGACGCTCTCCGCTGGAGAAGGCCGGGGCGGGGGTCCCTGGTGTCGGCCCACACGGATTAGATACCGATGACTAGTGTTGAGTGAACTTGTGTACGAGGTTCGGGTTACCTAAGAATTCCATTATGAATTCCGCTACCACGGACCATAAGTTATGGTTTGTGATAGTGGAATCCATTAGGGAATTCTTAGATAACCCGAACCTTGTACGCTGAACTTGAAAACACAAGTTTGCTCATCCCTACCGATGACCTATCCAGATGACAAGTAATAAGTTAAAAAATCTCAGAAAACTCCTTTAAAACCAACGGCACAATAATGTAACCTTTCTATTAGAAATCCTCAGAATTGATTTATGTGTACGGCCAAAGATTGATATATTTTTAGCAGTTGTTGGAGTCTTCGCCATATTCCACGCTCAAAAACCGTATGAACATTCCCTAAATTGATCCCAATAGACATACGATTGATGCCAAGTAAAAATAGGACTGGGGCAGATTTATGATCACTACCTGAAAGTGAAACTGTCTTTGTTGCCAGTAGCAACCAATCACAGCATAGCTTTCATTTTTCATGAGCCCTATAAGCAGTGAAAGCTTTTTTGTGATTGGTTGCTACGGGCAACAAAATGCAGTTTTCCCTTTTGACTGTTTCTTAGATCTACCTCAATGTGTGTGAAACCCACGCATCCTGGAAAAAAAATTCCAGTTGTTCCCTGACGCCGACTATAAGATTATACATTTTTCATACTGCCGTTTCCTGGTCAAGTTGTCAAATCTAGAAATAAAAATTCTCTTTATATTAGGTAAAGCCTATAGGTATGCACAAAGCCTGTACCACTGCCATCTGTTTATTGGACAGATGGTAGCGTGCATGATAATGCTATAAACATGGCTGCTCGCCAGTGATGTATGTTTAGGTTGTCTCTCTTTCCGAGAATGCGTATTTATTTGCCAAAATGGGTTTATTCAGTTTGGGAAAATGACGTCTTGGAATCCTGTTTTAATTTTAAGCATATCTCGCAAAGTTCACCAGGAGTTGAGCATGTTCCTTATGTCATCCTGTGGCCTCCTCCATTACCCAACTTATCAATTAGGCTCTTACCTCTATGGGTGGTGTCCAAAGTAGTGGAGCTGAACACGAATTGTTTGTTGGTGCAGATTGTTAATGGACGCATAGGGGGTCATTTATTAAACTGGTGTAAAGTAGAACTGGCTTAGTTGCCCATAGCAACCAATCAGATTCCACCTTTCATTTTGGACAACTCCTTTGAAAAATGAAAGGTGGAGTCTGGTTGCTATAAGCAACTAAGCCAGTTCTACTTTACACCAGTTTGACAATTGACCCCCATAGTTTTAGGCAAACCGCGCAGCCATTAACAATTAGCAACCACTTAATTAATTTGCAGATGGCAGGAACCTCAGGCTTTTGGTTGCGTTTTCCCCACGCGGTAGCGGCTATGCAGTACACCACCCTATAATTGATGATCACAGATTGTTTTAAAGAGGTTGTTCCATAAAAAATATTCTACATTTTCCAAACCAGCGCTTGGATCTGAATATTTTTGTAAGTGCTCATTTTTTTTTTACATTTATTCACTGAGTTACTCAACAAAATCTGTATAGTGCCACCTACTATTTGTTTTTTTGTTTCTCTGTCCACCTCAGTAAGATTGCTGAGGTGGTCGCACATGCTCAGTTCCATCCTTCAACTGCCACAAGACATATCTACTGTTAAAAGCTCGGACAGTTGCAGGGAAAAACCTGCAGCAGAGAAGACACACCCCTGAGCTGTGATAGCGAGAGAGCTGCAACAGAATGGACACGCCTCCTGAGCTGCAGCAGAGAAGACACACCCCTGAGCTGTGATAGGGAGAGAGCTGCAACAGATGGGACACGCCTCCTGAGCTGCAGCAGAGAAGACACACCCCTGAGCTGTGATGGGGAGAGAGCTGCAACAGAATGGACACGCCTCCTGAGCTGCAGCAGAGAAGACACACCCCTGAGCTGTGATAGGGAGAGAGCTGCAACAGATGGGACACGCCTCCTGAGCTGCAGCAGAGAAGACACACCCCTGAGCTGTGATGGGGAGAGAGCTGCAACAGAATGGACACGCCTCCTGACCTGCAGCAGAAAAGACACTCCCCTTTAAGCTGTCAGCTTGATATAAATCTATTGCAGTAATGAATGGGGAGATCTCTGAATCCCTTTTAGGTACAGGACTGGTTCTAGCTTTGGTAGAAAGAGACTATCTTCCACTATATGATGTCCTTATTTTTTTTTGAATGCTACAATACCCTTTTATGACACTTCGTATTATTAAATGTATTTTATTGCCCATTATTTATTTAGCTGTTATATATTGTGGGACATTGTACAACCAACTTCTTTTGTCCCCTGTATATTAAGAAAATTGCAAATCTAGCAGTTCACTAATAGGCTTATCGCACACGACCGTATGGCTTTTTCAGTGTTTTGCGGTCCGTTTTTTGTTTCCATTGTGTTTCCGTTTCTGTTCCATTTATCTGTTCCATTTTTCTGTATGCCATATACAGTATACAGTAATTCTATAGAAAAAATTGGGCTGGGCATAACATTTTCAATAGATGATTCCGCAAAAAAACGGCCCGTAAGGCCTCATGCACACGACCGGTGTTCGGGTCCGCATCCGAGCCGCAGTTTTTGCGGCTCTGATGCGGACCCATTCAGTTCAATGGTGCCGCAAAAGATGCAGACAGCACTGCTGTCCGCATCCATTGCACCATTCCGTGGCCCCGCAAAAAAGAAATATAGCATGTCCTATTCTTGTCCGTTTTGCGGACAAGAATAGGCATTTCTACAATAGACCGCCCCTGTTCCGCAAATTGCAGAAAGCACAGGGGCGGCTTCCGTTTTTTGCAGATCCGCGGTTTGCGGACTGCAAAAAACTGAACGGTCGTGTGCATGAGGCCTAAACGGGAGAAAAAAACTTTCGTGTGCATTTGGCCATAGGGTGAGTTCACATATTGTGGTCAGAATGTGAACACCAGCCTACTTGAACATCAAACTGACTTCCTAGTTTTACAGCAGCTTGTCCGTCCCTGTGTGTCATGTAATACCTTCATCTACAACTGGTGGTTCGCCATAGTTGAAAGCAGCTGATTAATATATTAGGGCATTGGTGGAGAATGGGGTAACGTGTGTGGTATACAGTATTTATTGCCTGAAAACTGAATTACTGTACACCTGTCTCTTGTAGATTGAGGGCCAACTGTAATACGGATGCTTTACAGGAACGTATTACACTTTATTAGCTTTTTGTTTCTTAGATCTTATGGCATTCATGGACCACATTGTATGAAACAATTCCCTCTGTGTGGTCCCCATAATGGATTTTAATTGAAGTGTAATCAGTCCCTTGTGTTCGGTTTGAAAAAGTTCACTTTGAAAAAGCTAACATTTCCAAGCTTGGTGTAGTGCCAACTGATATAGCAGTATTTTAGAGTGGATTGGCAGATGTGGTGGACGGTGGACAATCAAGACATGGCTGTGATGTGGCTGAAAAACTGCTTGACCTTGCAATCCCCAGCTGGTTTCTATTAGATCTCTAAACATTGTTTGGCAATCACTTGCTTGTTACTAAATGTCATCTATTGTTTCAGATGACTTCTCATGTGAGAGAAGTATATCTGACCTGTATGACCTGGGTCCAGCTTTTTTTAGCAGTTTCTTCTCTGCAGGCTCCAACTCTCAGTTGTCCCTGAGGTGGTAAGTGGACACCAGCTGTAATGATGTCTGTCCATAGAATACACATGGAGACAGCAGATTGTGCTCCCTAAAGGTAGCCATACACATTAGATAGAAGTTGGTGGATGGTTGAAGAGCAGTTGAACAAACAAACTTCTGGTGAACGTTCATTTCACATACACGATCATACAAATTTTAGTCCATATTGGCCATTTACGGTTATACAAACTGCCCATACATATCCAATAAAACCAGGCAATGGATGAAAGATCATTTTCAAACAATCCTTGATAAATTTCAACTGAAGAACGTTTGTTTTGGTTGAACTCAACCATTGTCATCAACTTTAGACTAATGTGGATGTTAGTTTAGGAAAAGGGGAGGAAGAAGAGAGCTGATAACTGGAGAACAAGACATTATATTCACTTGTACTATTCATTTATGAAAGTTGGGCCGTTGTATGGGTGTTTTTTTTTTTAGGTTTACCCGCCATTTAACAATGTATAACAGAGTGCATACAAAACCGGTAATCTGCCCGCCTCAGTTATTTTGCCATAAAGTGAGGGGGAACTCGCATACGTCATATTTGTGGCAGAAAATTTTACAACCGTCCCATTGCTCCGAAAGAGATTTGCTGAAAACCACGTGGTTGCGGCCAAAAGATCCCTATTTGAATAAATGGAACTGATTTTCAGTTGCAGAAATTACTGCAACAAATCTGTCGCATGTGAATTAACCCTAAGGGCAAATAGTGATCTGCACTGCACAGGTCTGGGTCCGTGATCTGCAAGATTCAGTTCACGCCTCAAAAAAATAGAACATGTTCTATTTTTTTTTGCAGTGCAGAGGCAGAGACCGAAATCCCACAGAAGAGCTCCTTAGTGCTTCCGTCTGCTTCTGCTCCGTGACTCCTCTCCACACCACTCCGTCTTGCAGATTGCGGACCTATTCAAGTGAATGGGTCCCCATCCGTGATACAGAGCGCACATGGCCGGTGCTCGTATATTGCGGAACCCACTGTTTGCATGCCAATACAGGCCGCACACGTTAGTGTGCATGTTGCTCTGCTCTCTGTGTAGCCCTTACTAAACCTCGGTATAGCAGCGTACGTGATGTAGTGCTGTTGCACTTACCGTAATTAAAGTTTCAAGTGACATTGCTGCTAAGCAACCGGTCATTTATTAGGTTTGTTGCATACACAACCCCTATTTAAATCTCATTATAACAAGGCTTGGAAGCGACTGCTGCAAAATAATAAACACATGATGCAATCTGATAGTTTACATGGAATGTATGCCCTTGTGAAGTGAACGAACCATATGTGCTTTTATATTCTTCCTAAAACATCTCTGAAAAGTAATGTAAAAGGGTCCTAAAACTGTATGTCAACGTAAAGGGCAACTCTGCTCAAAAAGGTTCCGTATTTCCATCTCAAATATTGGTGGCATGTCACCAACGTCAGATAGGTGTGGGTCCCTTTTATTTCTTTATTTAATGCACTTATATAGCGCTGACATGTTCCACTTTACAGACTTTAGCATCAAACTGTCCCCAATGGGGCTCCCAATCTGAGTTTCCTATCGGTATGTCTTTGGAGTGTGGGAGGAAAACAGAGTACTTGAAAGAAACCCCCACAAACATGGGGAGAACATGCAAACTCCATGCAGATGTTGTCCTTGGTCAGATTCGAATCGGTATTGCTAGTGTCAGACTGCAGGGGCACACCCCTAGTTGGTAACGCCCAGGTGAACATTTATTGCAGACTACCGGCAATTCATTTATAAACGTATTAAATGAATAGAGAAATGTTACAAAATAAACTTAAGAGTAGATGTTCCAGACGTGGTAGGTTATGATGGTACTCCTATTTTTTTGGATACGATTTTGTGCTGCTACTATAATAGACCTCTTGCACACAACCTTATCAATTTTGGGTTCTGGAAGTCACGGATCTGCAAAATATGGATGTGGTCATAGGAAAAGGCCTACTCTTGACTGCAAAACGGAGAAGAATATGGCAGGTCCTATAATTTGTGGCTGGCCGCACAGATGCGGATGACATCTATGTGCTGTCCTTTTTTGAGGACCCAGAGAAATGAATGGTTCCGTTTGTGATCCTCAAAAAATGCGGATCCAATATGGACCAAGAATACAGACATGTGCATTGGGCCTTGAAATGTGAATTTCACATCCCATGCCGCAGCAGAAAATGAGCAACTTATTCACCATTTGTGAACATGCCCTAAACATGAAGCCTGCTCAGAGTAGTTGTCACTTCCCTACTCCTACACAACCTGCTAACCTTAACCCTTCAGTAATTTATACCATGATATATAAGCTTCATTAGTCAGACTCTGGTATACGTCAGTATACTGCAAAAACCAGTGTGGAATAGCGTAGTAGACTGCTCTGTTCTACCCTGCAGCCTACTGTGAAGACAATGATCCGGAGGCCGTACCAGCCTATGGTTGGTGGATGTTTCTGTATGGCATCTGTCACTAGCTTCCATTAGGGGACCTGGACACGTTGCCGAATACACACAATTTTTCTTTGCGAATTGCAATGCGAAAAAAATACGCAGCGTAGTACAGTACCAACAAAGTGTATGAGATTGACATGTACACATTGTGGATGTCTTCTGTGCGGAAATTGACCTGCTGTTTGGATTTAGAAATCTGCAGTGTGTCGGTTATGTCTGTGGTTTTAGCTGCGGATTTCGCGTTTTTCTTATGAATGATGAGATATGCGGCAAAACCACGTCAAATACACACAAAAAATTGCTGTTAGAAATTGCGGATTTTGGTGCGGTTTAGGCGCAGTTACCCTTAAACTGATGCCTCAGAGATCTTCTGTGACAGTTTAACTCCTTCCACCATAAGCAGTGCAGCTGGAGTCTCTGCCAGCTTATGGTGGAAGGGGTTAAATGTTGCAAAATAATTCAGTGGGAAGGGAAGGTAGTGAATACGTAGGCCTATACAGTGGGATACTGACTGATGGCTCAAAACGGGATGTGAACCCAGCCTTACGGGCGTTTATTCTACTACGTATCAGGTAGAATAGATGCCGGTAGAAAAACTGTATACAACCAACTTGTAAGGACAGATTTTAGAAATATTTAGAGTATGTGAAGTATTTTAGGGAGTATGGCTTTACCTTGATCCACAGAACCCTAGTTTACTGGGAATGCGAGCACATTAACTTGTGGTCTCTTTCCAGGGATTGGGTACGTAATTAAATAGCTCAGTATGGGGCTGTTGATCCTGTAACCTCATGTGTCATGGGGGATTTTTCTACCGGCGGCTGAGGAATGGAATTCTAGGGCTTTGCAATTTGCTCAGTGGAGCAGAACACGGCGAATACGATATGTTGGTCACTGCAGACTTTTCTCATTAACGTAGAGTGGACAAATGGTAAGAAAGACACGATAAGAAACTCTGTTTACTCTGTCCCACTATAGATATCTACATCTATAGATAGATAGTGATAGATGGATATTACATAGATATAAGGCCTCATGCACTCAACCGTTGTTTTGGTCTGCATCCGAGCTGCAGTTTTTGCGGCTTGGATGCGGACCCATTCACTTTAATGGGGCCCTAAAAGATGCGGACAGCACTCGGTGTGCTGTCCGCATCCGTTGCTCCATTACGTGGCACCACAAAAAAATATAACTCAAGAATAGGCAGTTATATCAATGGCTGTCCGTGCCCTTCCGCAAATGGCGGATCGCACACGGACGCCATCTGTGTTTTGCGGACCGCAAAACACACACCGGTCGTGTGCATGAGGCCTTAGATAGATAGATGGATATTAGATAGATAGATAGATATTAGATAAGAGATAGAGAGAGAGATATTAGATGATAGATAGATATTAGATAGATGATAGATATTGGATAGATGATAGATATTAGATGATAAATAGGTGTATCATCACTCGTCTTTCCCAGTGGGCTCACAATCTAAGTTTCCTATGTCTTTGGAGAGTGGGAGAAAACCGAAGTACCCAGAGGAATCCCACACCAACACAGGGGAGAACATATAAGATCCATAGATCTGAATGTAAATGAAAAACATGTAACTATGCCAAGTAGAAAGTGTAATAACTGCTACTAAAATATCAGATACTATGCATTTTATTATCCCAAATTATCATTTTAAAGGGGTTTCCCGGAATTTCCATACTAATGGCCTGTCTTCCGAATCCCGGCACCGATGCTGACCACCTATTTGAGGAAGCCTTGGTACTCACCAGAGCTGCGATGAGTGCCTTGGACTCCTTACGGCTTACCAGGCACAGTGCCAGCCGTTTGATAGTGGCTGTTCTTGGTATTGCAGCTCAGCGCCATTCATAGAATGTGACCGAGCTGCGCCTAGCCACAATGTGTCCTATGAACTCACACTCGTGGAGCGCTTAGCCTAGATCTGTTGATAGGCCATTAATATGACAATTACAGAGAACCCCTATAAGTACATCTGTTGTATTTTATTGTATGATCAGATGCCGGCACCATCAACAGAGGGTCTCTGGAAGACCAGTACATGAATTCAAAAGGCTAATTTTATGCCACATATGAAATGTCCACTCCTGAAATGACTTGAAACTAGTAGTGATGTCACAGCTGATTACTTGACAGGAACACTCTCATAATATCATTGTAGTTTACCTAATCATGATGTCACAGCAGCTTACCTAATGACTCATGTTTGTGATGTCACAGCAGATTATCTGTTTGGAACCTATTTGTGATGTCACAGTAACTTGCCAAAGACTCATGTTTGTGAAGTCACAGGAGATGATCTGTCTGAATCTGCTTAGTGGCTTACCCGATGGACACACTTGTGATGTCACAGCAGTTTAGCTGAATGACTCGTATTTGTGATGTCACAGCAGATTATTTATCTGAAGCCTACTTGTGATGTCACAGTGCCTTACCTGACTGAAATCCACTTGTGATATCACAGTAGATTCCTTGATGCAAAAACATTTATGATATTAAAGCGGTCCAGTACTTCTGTCGGACTGGGAGAAATAGAGAGTACAGTAATTGGCTATTTCTGGGAGATCTTCTATAGACTAATGGAGCGGCACAGTGTACATTTCCAACCTCCTTTCATTTTGGGGGGAAGCGAAGTTGTACCTGTTCTTGCGATCAGTGGGGATCCCAGCGGTAGGTCCACCATTGATCGAATAGTTATCCCTTGTTCTGTGGATAACTTGAAATTACCGGACTACCCCTTCAAATGAGGACTGCCATAACATGTATATTAATATCTTTTTAGGCTATTACAACACGTGTAGGTTTTTATTTATGCATTTTTGTAAGTAAAACCAGAAAAGTAGCTGTCCGTTATTCTGGTTCCATTTATGATCCACACCTAATTTTGGCTTTCATTCAAATGTGCTTGATGGAAGACAAGTCCTGAGATGCTGGAAGCCATGGTAGCATGTTTATGCCACACAGACTGCTCACAAGCAACCAGCGGCCTCTCCGTTGTCCTGTTGGAAAACGGAGAGATAAACCAAGTCTATCCATTCAAGGATTCTGTCCTTATTAGTTTGGGACAAGTGGCGATAACTGGCAGGTCGATGAACAGGAGGCATTGCATAATCATGCCACACTACTTGATCTGATGTTTGAGTATTCATGTGGCTAAAAAAAACTTAGCTTTCAATCTGGCTTTTATGCCCCTCCCACTTGTCACAGATTGGAGCTAGGTGCTTGAAAATTTGATCCGTTTTTGCAGATCTTTGTGACACCTTCTGCAATTTGCATAATTTTAAGGCTTGTCCTTCTTGGTGTTGCAATTTTAATGTTGGAAGTGTATTTCCGCAGCGTGTGGAGTGGATGAAATTTACTAAAATCTCTTCTTCTTTGCTGGTACTTGAAGAAAATCCACAAGGTATCCTCCACTCCAGAGGCCAGCAGCTACACAAGTAGCCCAGGAATCATAGTTGTTTTTTACATTTTACCTGCGCCAAAATAACGAGAAGTGGGATCTATTCCAGCTTGTAGGTTTTACTTCTCCTAGAACATTTCCATTAACCCTCAGTACATTTTTTACAAATCTGTTTCCCATTGTTTTTTTTAACCTGCATTTTTTGGACCTTTTTTTTAATAGCACGTTTTAGCAAATATACTGTGGCTTGATCCTATCTTCCTTCAGGCTGACAGACTGGTCTACATATATATATACAAATTCCGGATATCTTGATTGCACATTTTTATGTGCTGTATCATCTTGCAAACATGTGTTAACCATTGACCCTTCATGCGTTTACATTTTTCATGTGACATTACTTATGTTCAGTGGTAACTTCGCTCATTGCATGGCTTATAGGGATGAGCGAATCGTTCCAAGTGGTACCTTGGAACCGAACCCGAGTTCGGGAAATGTTTTTTTAAAGTACAAATGAATTTATGAAGTTATTACCCGAAGTCTTGCGAGACTTCGCGAAGCAATAACTTCTGCTCATTGGAGCCAATACATTCTAATACTGTTCGGAGCTCACTGTTTTATGCAAAGTCGATTCGCTCATCCCTAATGGCTTACTCTTGGTTACTCTGAGGTTCTTGTTATATCGGGGTTCAAGGACCTCTGGTGTTTTCTCATCCCCAATGTCTTTACCTCCCTCTACCACTGCTTTCTTAAAATTTACTACTGAAGTATGTTTAGACAATTTTTTATGTAACATAAAATGTATGGAGAATATTACATAACCTGCTGTACATGATTATGGAGACACCTATGTTGTCTGAGTTACTAAAACCATTACAGCATTCACATGGTCCATAAGAACCTGTAATCTGGAGATGACTCATTGACTTCTATGGGAGAGTTTTGTGGGCATGCTCTATGACCTGTAACGAGGTTACTGTGTAGAGGGGGTGCAGAGGTAAGAGGGGGTGGAGAAAATGGAGTCCACTGTTTTCGATACCTCCTGGCATAATGACACGACCTCAAATGGTTGGAGATAATTCCTTTTATTTAGATATAGATAACAACGCGTTTCGGAGTTGAAAAACACTCCTTTTTCAAGTCTAAAAAGTAGCAGTCAATTTCCATAAAAATAAAATTAAGACAGATAATAATATGATAATAATAAAAACGAAAATGCTAATTATAGTAGTGGTAATAATGATGTCAAAATCACTAAAATATATGTAAGAGTTTCAAAAGTAATCAAATTGATGATAAAACACACCATAAGCTGATGATATTACTTAAAAGAATATGATTAAAAAATGATAATGATCAGAAATTATTAATAAATATACTAAAATTTACTGGTTGTTGATATGGTGATATAATAAATTATAATAAAATGGTGACCATTCATAAAAAGAGGTTCAGATTGAGCATCAGGGGGATGGAAAATGGACATTGCACTGACATATTGATGTAGATGGTATGATCTTAAACATTAGATGATAAATCATGACAACAAAGGTGTGTGTGTGTATGTATGTATGTGTGTATATATATATATATATATATATATATATATATATATATATATATATATATATATTTTGTGTCCGAGAAAATCCCAGGATGTAGCATGCTGTGGTTTGCTCTCCGGTATGAGAACGGAATGGAATGCATTTTGGAGCACTCAGTTCTGTTCAGTTACATTTTGTCCCCATTGACTATGAATGGGGACAAAACGGAAGCATTTTTTTTTCCGGTATTGAGACCCTATGATGGATCTCAATACAGGAAAATATTATTGCTAGTGTGAAAGTAGCCTAAGTGGTATCAATGTTTTTACCTGTGGTCTGGAATCCGTGCCTCCTGGTACAGATGGCGCATTTTTCTCAGCGTGTGTGAGAAAAAGCGCGCTCAGAAAAAAGGCCAGGAGGGGGGGGTGACTGAAATTGACAGCCTGAAGGAGCTGCAGTATGTTCAGCGAAGGGCGGCGAACGCTGATGATGCAGGCAGAGGGGATTCTGAGCGCTTAAGGTGGAAGTGTCAGATCGCTGATACTTAGTATGATGATGATATTGGTGGAAGGGAAGAATTGGGGTCCATTCACACATCCGCAAAATGGGTCCGCATCCGCTCGCAGAGGAAGGCGCGCACACTGGCACTGATTGGACATTGTCAGTCCGTGTAATGTTAAATTTCCCACAATTCGACCTTATGGAAGGTACAAAGGGTAATAAAATGTATTAACTTATAAAAGAAAGTTAAAAAACACAATAAAAACACAAAGTAAAAATACATAAAAAAGCAACCACAGACCACACCGCAGCTTCTGGCTCTGCCCCCAAGCAACCATAACTCATACACCCCATGTATGAAAGTGACCGTCACAGAAAGGGTATTTAATTGAAAAAATTTGTTCCAAGTTGTGCTGTTAACAAATAAAACAATTTGAAAACAGACTTTTTTCCTATACTGACACTGAGATTAGGGAGAGAGCAGGAAAGCTACTGAGCATGTCAGGCCACCACTCAATGTAGGAGAAAGTGGTAGAAGAAAATGCAGGATGCTCTACCAGAGAGGAAAAACCTTTTTTAATTTATTATTTTTGTTCTTTTTAGGCTTGCGCTGTTTTGTCCGGATTTTTTATAAATTTTTAGAATCCTATATAAATTCCATCGCTACATGTTTATGGATGCGAAAACATTTTTTTAGTCATAGCCTGATGATTTATTGCATCCATTGTTTTTATTTGGAGCAGAGAGCAGACCAGTGACATGTCCTCCTCATCCCCCACATGTGGTCTATACATCATTAGGTCTGTAGAACTGCATAGTTTGCCTTTTTGACAGTGTTAAAATAAACAGGATGACAGATCTTAACATTCCACAGCGAGAACAACCCTTGTATCCATCCCAGAAGAAATAATCCAGTCCTGATTGCAATCATGTTGGCATTGTGGAACCAATCTGAGCAGTGGACTGCAGCGTTGAGGAATATCTTACGGTGTCCACCTACAGAGTGTGATTACTGTATTTGTTTGACGTTCGGGTTGACGTTTGGGTTGAGCCTTTTACCACAGGGTGATCTATCGAATGGTAATTTCTACCCGATCTTTGCCCATTGTAAACATGTCCGGCGAACAGCTGGCAAATGATAAAATGCTCACATGTTGTTGATCTGAGGACATGATGGTATATGTGCCGCATCAATAATGGATACTGTAAGAGATGAAGGGGAAAATGAAAGGAGTATTCCGGTTATAACAAGTTGTCCTCCTTATTATTATTATTTATTATTAAAGCGCCATTCATTCCATAGCGCTGTACATATGAGAAGAGGTATACATACATAATACGGATGAAGTTGGTCATGGCGGGATAGAGGCAGCATGGTCACTGGTTGTAGGCTTGTCTGAAGAGGTGAGTTTTAAGGTTTCTTTTGAAGGATTCCACTGTAGGTGAGAGTCTGATATGTTGGGGTAGCGAGTTCCAGAGTGTGGGGGATGCACGGGAGAAATCTTGGAGGCGATTGTGGGAAGAGGTGATAAGAGGAGAGAAGGAGGTCTTCTGAGGATCGGAGATTGCGTGTGGGGATGTATCGAGAAAGTAGCTCAGAGATGTAGGGAGGGGACAGGTTATGGACGGCCTTGTATGTATTTGTTAGTATTTTGAACTGAATTCGCTGGGCAATGGGGAGCCAGTGAAGGGATTGGCAGAGGGGAGAGACAGAGGAGTAATTGGGTGAGAGGTGGATTAGTCGGGCAGCAGAGTTGAGGATAGATTGGAGGGGTGCGAGAGTGCTAGATGGAAGGCCACAGAGGAGAGTGTTGCAGTAGTCTAGGCAGGAGATGATGAGGATAATGGATTACTTTCAGAACGTTCAGGGTCCTACTGAGTACAGCACTCGGCTATCTCCAGTGCTACCATAGAAATGAATGGGGTGGCACTTTCAGATCGGTGGGGGTCCTACTGAGTACATCACTCGGCTATCTCCAGTGCTACCATAGATATGAATGGTGTGGCGGCGTGCATTTTCAACCAGCCACTCCTTCATGGGGCTCCACGGGGTGCGGATCTCCCGTTCTTGTGATCTGTGGGGGTCTCAGAGGTAGGACCCTCACCGATTTTTATGGAAGTTCGCCAAGTAGAGTGCTCGGTGACATTTCCTAATTTTTCCCGAAGTAGCCATGGCTTTCAGCAAAACGAAAACACCTTTAAAGGGTCCACCTCTGGGACCCGCACCTGTATCTGGAATGGATCCCCGCACGGTGGTGGCTGGAGGACTCTGGTCCGGCCACCACCAAGCGCTCTCCCCATAAAAGTGAATGGGAGCGCACCGCGCATGACCGGCCACCGTTCCCATTCACTTCCATGGGCCAGATGGAAATATCCAAGCCAGTGCTTGACTATTTTTGGTGGCTCCATAGAAAATGAATGGAGGGCGAATGCACACACAGTACGCCCTCCAACACTATAGGTAGGACCCCCACCTATCAGACAATAGGGGTATATCCATTGCCTGTGATGAGACAACCCCTTAAAGGCTAGTTAGTCAGTTGAAACAGCAAAAAAGATTGTTTTTAATGGCCATTTTTTATACTGATGCCTTTCCGATAAGCTGACATTAAAGACAGTCCCCTAAATTGTATGGGGGATGTTGGCCTATGAAAACCACCAAAATAGGACATGTTCTATTTGTTGACGGCCATTAAAAAAACTGCCGTGTAACTAACCCCATAGACTACCATTGTTCTTAAAACAGACATGTGACGGCTGTTAAAAAAAAAAAAAAAAAAAAAAAAAATGTCCGTTACACATCTATTTTTCCTCGCTGTGTGAATGTAGTCTAAAGGGACACTAACATCAGAGAGCAATATATACATTTTTCTTTACCTCGACCCTTCAGAAAGCAGGGTAAAGGGGGTCCAGGGTGAAATCCCCCGTACAGAGACAGTACTGTGTTAGGAGTTCCCTTCTTCGTAGGGACTCTGTATAGTGCATGTAGGTGTAATGCATTCCAGCAGTAAAACCCCGCTCCATTCAGTTCTTGCACGTGACATGACATTCTCGACTGTATAGGTAATGGGTTTATAGCTCTAACATTTTGCGCATTCTTTCCTATAAACGACATTCTCCATGAGAAGTGCACAGCAGGCTTAGATTTAGGCCTCTTGCACACGACCGTATGTATTTTGCGGTCTGCAAAAAATACAGATGACGTCTGTGTGCATTCCGTATTTTGCAATTGTATTTTGTAATTCAGCATAAAAAAACTACTTTTGTAATTTACGTTCTGTTACAAAAATGCACAATTTTTTAGATATTCTTTTTTATTATAATGGTGCCCTCTGGTGTATAATCTGCGTAGTAATGTGTGTGTCTACCTACAGAAGTGGTCGCACGTGCTCAGTTCCTTCCTTTAAACTGCCACCAGTCATGACTAATGTTAGGCTAGTTTTAGATCTGTGGCAGCTATTGCAGCAGCCTGTCGGAATTCTCCAGAACCAGCACTGCCAGATGCAACCAGAATGTCCGCCGGCCGCATTAACTATAATGGGGTCCGGCGGAAATCCCACCTCAATCCGGCAAAAATGCCTAGAATTGGTCAGACAGAAACGGGTGCACGCTATGGTTTGTGTCTGGCTGATTCCTTGCATTCTCGGGTGGAACTGGCGCCCCGATAGCAATGCCGCAAATGTGTGACTAGCCTAAGGCCTCATGCACACGACTGTATCTATTTTGCGGTCTGCAAAAAACGGATCCACAAAAAATACGGATGACATCCGTGTGCATTCCGTATTTTGCGGAGCGGAACAGCTGGCCCCTAATAGAACAGCACTGTTCTTGTCTGTAATGCAGACAATAATAGGACAGGTTCTATTTTTTTGCGGAATGGAAATACGGACATACGGAAACGGAATGCACACTGAGTACCTTCCGTTTTTTGTTTTTTTTTGCGGACCCATTGAAATGGTTCCGTATACGGTCCGCCCAAAAAAAGGGAACGGACAAAGAATGAAAATACGTTCATGTGCATTGAGTTTACACATAGTTTTCTCTGTAAAAAACCATGTGAGATTCACTTCAAAATTTCGCTTTTTGACCTGGTATTTGATTCTACTCATTTCACAGGGAACTTTGGATGTGGATTTGAATCCACACCAATAATGAACATGTCAATTCTGTTTTCCACGCTGCAGATTTTAAAACTGCGAGCAAAAAAATAAAATCTGAGTGTAAATCCTCTTTCACACGTCCATGTCCAAGATGTCATCTGTGGTAAGTGGGTTATCAGTGAAATGTTGGTGGAGAAACCACATGTCCGTTTTTTGCACCCTGTATTCTACAGTCACTGCTAGGCTGAAAATAAATGTCCAGAGTATATTCTAACAACAGTCTGTGAAAGCCAAGGACAAACCACAGATACCAAACGTGTTGTATACGTAGTTTTCTAGGACTGACAGACTTTAATGTACATGAGGACATACTTCCGTGGTGTCACCATGAACCCATGGTCCATGAAAAACCACTCATGTGGTGTGTTTTGCGGTCCGCAAATCACAGATCCACAAAACACGGATGGCGTTTGAATGGGTCCGCATCCGAGCCGCCAAAACGGCGGCTTGGATGCGGACTCAAACAACGGTCGTGTGCATGAGGCCCTAAAGGGGTTGTCTGGGTTCAGAGCTGAACCCAGACACACTTCCAGGCAGCCCCCCTGACTTGAGCATCGGAGCAGTTCATGCTCCGATGCTCTCCTTTGCCCTGTGCTAAATCGCGCAGGGAAAAGGCATTTTTAGGAGTTCCGGTGACGTACCGGGGCTCTCCATGGGGCTGCCAGGAAGCCCGGTGACGTCACTGGCACTGATGGGCGGGCTTTAGCGCTGCCCTAGCCAGTAAAACGGCTAGGGCAGCGCTAAAGCCCGCCCATCGGAGCCAGTGATGTCACCGAACACACTGCCAGGCGGAAGTTTCCACCCGGCAGTGTTATGATAAACAAAAGAGCCCTTGCCCTGCACCGATGCTAGCCTCAGGGATGCTGCAGGGGTGAAAATAACGGTATGTCCGGGTTCAGCTCTGAACCCCGACAACCCCTTTAAAGTTGGTGTGTACAGGTGCTGTCCGTGTTCACAGGGCTAAATTAGCATGCAGGTTGGAAAAAATTTCTGTGCAGATTTTAGGCACGGGGTCCGTTGTGAACTCGGCCTTAGAAGCTGTAACAGTTACAGAGAAAGAGCTGCAGCAAAAGGGCCATGCCCCCTGAGCTTCCAGTCTGAAGATGATCTAGCAGAGCAATTGGAGCGGCGAATGTGGAGATCACTGGATCCATGTCAGGTACGGGGCTGGTTCTAGCGGTGTTAAATAGATTATCTTGTACTATATGACGTCCGATTTTCATTCTTGCATCAATCACGACATGACCCCTTTAAAGGGGTTCTCAGGATAGGTAATCAATATCAGAAATGGGGGGGTCCGAAACCCAACACTCCTGTCGATCAGCTGTATGAAGGGGCAATGCGTCCGTGCTGTCTCCCTTCTCGTGCACCTTCCTCTCATACAGCTTGATTGTCAGGGTTTGCGGCGTGGGACCCCCTCTGATCTGAATCAATATTGATGACCTATGCTCGGGATAGGTCAACAATAATAAAAGCCCAGAGAACCCCTTTAATGATTGTTTGCTCCCATACAGTACGATGTATTATATTTAAATGTACTAAACAATTGCCAATCTGCATTCTGTGTTATCAGTTGTCTGCCCATGTAACTTGAACCTTAGAATCTTATCATTGGAAAGCAAGACCACATTTCTCAAGGGATCCTTTCCTGTTTTTAGTAAACCTGTACAATCCTCACGACCATTTGAAGGGGTTGTCCAGGCATAGCAACTCGGGCAACCCCTGTAAATGTTTAGCTGCCTGCAGCAGTGAAGTACTATGCACGCAGGTCACTGCTGCAGCCAATTACTGGTCTCAGCAGAGACGTCCTGTGCACGGCTGAGGCCAGCGATTGGTTGCAGAGGTAACTTGTACATGGAGCATCACCACTGCAGCCAAGAAAATGTCAGCAGTGGGAGGATCGGAGTGCAGCGCTGGAAGACTCAGCAGAGAAAACAAGTGAGTATTCATTAACTTTTTTATTTTAGGTCATTTACGTAGGCCCTTTAAATGCTGTTATAGAAACAGAACCATGAACCCTCCAGGATGGTATCAGTCTCCGAATACAACTAGTTGAAAACCTGTAAAAAATCAAATGGCGTCCAAAGGATAAAGAGGTTGTCCCGGAATAAAAAAAACATGTCCGCTTTCCTTCGAAAACACCACCACAGGTTCCACAGGTTGTGTCTGGTGGTGTTGCTCCGCTCCATTAAAGCGAATAGGGCTAAACTGCAATACCACACACAAGCTGTGGACCAGTGTGGCACAGTTTTTTTTTGTTAGTTTTTTGAAGAAAGCAGGCATGTTTTTCTAATCCTGGATAACTTGTTTAAGCTTGTCCTGAAGGCTTTGGCTGTGCTAGCAGCTTGTAACGTTGTCTAGAGACTCTCTTGGGGTATTTATCAAACTGGTGTAAAGTAGAACTGGCTTAGTTGCCCATAGCAACCAATCAGAGTCCACCTTTCATTTTCCAAAGGAGCTGTCAAAAATAAAAGGTGGAATCTGATTGCTATGGGCAACTAAGCCAGTTCTACTTTACACCAGTTTGATAAATGACCCCATCTGTGTGTGAATATACAAAATACCCCACAAAAAAGCTGCCTATATCTTGACACTATTTCATTTTGGTTTTAACGTGATATTGTTTACCCATCCACCCGTTCAGGGAGTCTCCCGCTATTAGATAGCTGCTCCCTGACGCCCGCATGTGAAACAATATATCCTGGAAAGGTTTACTCGCAGTAAACCTTTCCGGCAACCTGCAGCAGTGTCCCCTTCTCGGCGCGTGCACACAGTGCAAGAAGAAGCTGATGCCAGCAGTCCGCAACGGCGCATCAGGCTGAGCCTGTGCGCACATGCGGGATCCCAAAGCGGGAGGAGGGGGAAGGAGGGAGAGGTGGCACTGAGGAGTAGAAGGCGGCGCTGGGCACGAACGGCGATGCGTGCGGCCGGGCACCATGCATCCACAGACCTCCCCTGCTTGGGCACCTTAATTCAATGATTGACAGGTTAGTAAAACCTGTTTTTCCACAGAATAAAGCCACAAATAGCTTTTACAAGGCCACCTTAGAAATCAGATAATTTAGGGCAGGATAATGAGCCCAGTCCTCCACACCATAGAGCAAAGTGTGAAGATATTGCATATGTTTGGAAAATGTAATAAAAAGTTTGTGAAAGAAAAAAAAAAAAGAAAACCTCCCTGAAATGAGTTTTTGCAGGTTGGGATGTCTGCATACACGCAGTTACTCAATCTATGAAGAAGTTACACTGACGCACCTGTGACCTGTATAGGTGGGACTACAGTGTCCCAGCATGCCAAAAGGTTTTGTCAGAGCAAGTATGAATGATTGGATTCCTGGAAGCAACTACTGGTATGTGATTAAGAAAATACCCAGTATAAGGCTACTTTCACACTAGCGGCAAGGAACTTCTCACTACATGTCGTAGTTTTATTCTTGCGGCCTCTGAGCATGTTTGCCGCGCTACCGCTGGAACTCCGGCCCACCCCTATTATAGTCAAAGGGGCCGGAGCGGTAGTCCGGGGGCACGTGCGCACTAGCGGCAGCATGGATCCCACAGGCTGTTCAGGCGGAGTTCCTTGCCGCTAGTGTGAAGTCTAGTTATAAGCTGACAAACTCATCATCCACATACATTAGCAATGATTTACGAGCAAGTGCTCTTATTAGCCTGCTGTGTGCACTCATGCCAGACGACGCATTTCAGTCACTGGAACTGTGAACTGGAAGAGCCGAGCAGATGTTGTGGCTCAGCTTTTTACATTCATTGTATTTTTTTGATCCAGAAATATTGGTTGACGTAGGCTTTCTTGGAAAGAGCATGAAATGTTTTCTAGTAAGGAACCTTTACAGTTTACGTATGGAATTATTTTATGTAAAAAGTATAATAGCTTTGTGAATATATTGCTTTACTTATAGGACGATACTCAGTGCTAGATACCAGGATGCATTTTTCAAGTGTTTTTACTGGTGTGTTTTTTTTTTTTTTTTTACAAAAATACAGTGTGGATAGATGTGGAATGTGGGCTGAAAGTTAAAGGAGTTCTGCAGTTCGTTTAAACTCTATCTTCTGGATAGATCATCAGCATCTGATCGGTGGGGGTCCCGGTTGTCAGCTAAGCTCTGTTCACTTGAATGGAGCTTAGCCCCGCCCAGGCCAGTTGATACTCATCAGTTTAAACAAACTGCAGAACCCCTTTTAAATTTAAAATGCTCCAGAAACAACAGCATGGTCTGAGTATGGAGGCCCCCCCCCCCCCCCCCCACTCTATAGGAATTAAGCTTAGGCCTCATGCACACGACTATTGTTGTGGTCCACATCCGAGCCGCAGTTTTTGCGGCTCGGGTGCGGACCCATTCACTTCAATGGGGCCACAAAAGATGCGGACAGCACTCTGTGTGCTGTCCGCATCCGTTGCTGTTCCGTGGCCCCACAAAAAAAATATAGCATGTCCTATTCTTGTCTGTTTTGCAGACAAGAATAGGCATTTTATAAAATGGGACACCCGTTCCGTTCCGCAAATTGCTGAAGGCACACGGGCGGCTTCTGCTTTTTGCAGCTCTGCAGTTTGCGGATCGCAAAAAAACGGAACGGTCGTGTGCATGAGGCCTTAAAGGGGTTATCCCATCATAGACAATGGCGGCCTATTGCTAGGATATGCCCCCATTGTCTGATAGGTGCGGGTCCCACCGCTGGGACCCGCACCTACAAGGAGAACGGAGCCGAGGAGAGTTGTGGCTGGAGGACGCCGGGTTTCCCGGGGTCCGTCCACCACCAGGCGCAGCTCCCCGCCTCTCCCATTGAAGTGAATGGGAGCTCACCGCACATACGCAGCCACTGCTCCCATTCATTTCTATGGGGCCAACGGAAAAAGCCAAGCCAGCGCTCGGCTATTTTCGGCGGCTCCATAGAAATGAATGGAGGACGGCTGCGCATGCGCAGTGTGCCCTCCTCAAGTTTCTCTGCTCCGTTCTGCTTGTAGGTGCGGGTCCCAGCGGTGGGACCAGCACCTATCAGACAATGGGGGCATATCCTAGCAATAGGCCCCCATTGTCTATGATGGGATAACCCCTTTAAGGGGTGGATCCTGCATGTGTGCTTGGCATCTGTGTTGGTCCCATGTTCATATGTGCTTGCATTGCTGAGAAAAGTGTTTTAATATATGCAAATGAGCCTTTAGGAGCAATGGGGGCGTTGCCGTTACACCTAGAGGCTCAGCTCTCTCTGCAAGTGCCGCACCCTCTGCACTTTGATTGACAGGGACAGGCAGTGAAAAACGTTATCACACTTGGCCCTGTCAATCAAAGTGGAGAGGGTGCAGCAGTTGCAGAGAGAGCTGAGCCTCTAGGTGTAATGGCAATGCCCCCATTGCTTATTTGCATATATTAAAACATCATTATTCTCAGCAATGTGGGTACATATGAACATGGGACCAACACAGATGTCTACAGCTGCCAAGTGCACATGCAACAGGTCAGCCAGTTTCAGAGGTTTTTAAGGAGACCAGCTGTGCATAGTGCCACCTTCTGGAAGTGACTTTCCTTTGAGTAGGGGCTATTAGCTTGTCTATTTTTCCTTGTCATGTACTAAGGGTTGTTAGAAAAGTCGGACATTGACTTATATGGAGCCACTTCCAGAAGGTGGCGCTAGAAAGACGGTTATCTTTCTCTGGGAGATACCTATTCGTGTAATTATAGTACTTAAAGGATAACTGTCACACTTAGACCCTAATTTCAATTTTCATATATGTAGTTACTAATAACATGATATTCCAGAATCAGTTACTATTAGACTGACTTACCCCATATTTAATAAGATTCAGCCCTTAGCAACCAGTCTGCATAAAACTGCAATTTCACTATTCAGTTAAGATGGCCGCCACTGCCCTCCCCCTGAGGATAATCCCTCCTGCCCTCACTAGCCAGTAACAATAGCCCCCAAAAGTGTCAGTAACCAGAGCCCTCCCCCCTAAAGGGTTAATCTCCTGCAGCACAAAGGGGTCCTCTTACCACATGTTGCTTTCATGTATACACTGAGCAGATGGCAGATCTCCCTTCCCTGGTCTGCGCTGCTCCAACTCTGCATTCTCCAGCTCTGCTGAGTGAGGGAGCGTCTGCCAAGTGCAGGGACAGGGAGAAGTGCACACAGCCCAGGCACTGTTATCAGCTGCTGGGGAGGACCTGGCTTTAATCATTTACTTACAGTCCCTGGCTGTCAGTAATGTGACCTTGCACGCTTGCGTGCTTCTGCGTCCTCCGTCCTTCAACACATAGACGGACCATGCCTAGCAACCTGATTTTAAGCACAGGTAAAAATAGGCAGTACAGGGAACAAAACTGCGAAATTAAGGGGTAATTGAGTACACAGTGAAAAGTTGAAATAGGGCCACCAAGGAGATATTAATCACCACAATCCAATACTCCCCCCAAAAATATATGAGGGTACTTTCACACTTGTGGCGGGACGGATCCGACAGACTGTTCACCATGTCGGATCCATCCTGCGGCTATTTCGCCGTGCCGCCGGACCGCCGCTCCGTCCCCATTGACTATAATGGGGACGGGGGCGAAAGCCGCCGGACTAAAAAGTCTGACATGCAGTACTTTTTAGTCTGGCAGCTTTCGCCGTGCTGCGCCGGAGCTCCACCCCCGTCCCCATTATAGTCAATGGGGACGGAGTGGCGACACGGTGAAATAGCCGCAGGACGGATCCGACATGGTGAACAGCCTGTCGGATCCGTCCTGCCGCAAGTGTGAAAGTACCCCGACAGTTATACTTTAAATATATATTTGTAAATAAATGCAATGAAAACTGCACAAAATTCATGAGGTTTTTTCCAAGCCAAAAAGTGACGTCCAGAGCTGTGATCACAATTCTCATTCCATTCACCTTCATAATTTTTGCAGCGTTTGCCCTGATGATTTCTGTTTGTGGATGTGTAGCCATTATACCAGGCATTAGACAGAGTGTGTGATGGTACGAAGGTATGGGCAGTTCTGGGTTGATATTGTTGTGCTGTCAGTTTATACCTGGCACTGTACAGTGTGGAGTCATAATGGTATGGGCAATTCTGGGTTGAGACTATTGCTGTGTTGTCATTTTGTCTCTATTTCTTTGTCAGCTTTCAAACAAGACTCCTATCTCTAGCTGCTACCCAGCCCGAGATATGAAGAGTTAAAACAGCCCTCTCCCCTTCAACTGGCTGTGATCTCAACCAGCCTGGAGGAAGAGGGGGAAGGCAGTGGGGTAGTTGACAGGTTGCAGGATGTTGAGAAAAAATATAAAAAAATATATAAATTTGGCAACATCATAATTGCACTGACCCAGAGAATGAAGTTATCATATTATTTATACCACACAGTGAATACCAATAGAAATCCCCAAAAATAATGTTTAAATTGCAGTTTTTTTTTATCCCCCCCAAAATAAAATTGATTTAATATTTACACTATATGTATGTATGTGGTTCCTGAAAAAAAACCTACAATTTGTCTCACAAAATGTAAGGTCTCGTGTATCTAAATTGAAGAAAAAATTGAAAAAAGGTTTTGACATCTTTAACACAGAAGGGAAAAATTGTATTAGTTGTTACCACCTTCGTGACTTCCGGATGTCAGCACTTTAAGGATACGTCTACACGACGGCATTTGTCGCTCGACAGATAGGGCACAACTACACTGCAACATTTTGTTGCACCAATGTTGCGCGACAATTTATATAATGGCAGTCTATGGTGTCGCACTGCAACATGCTGCAACTGCGACGCAACAGTCGCAGAAAATCCATCTCAAATGGATTTTCTGCGACTGTTGCGTTGCAGTGCGACACCATAGACTGCCATTATAAAAATTGTCGTGCAACATAATGTCGCGCGACAAATGTTGTTGTGTAGACGTAGCCTTACCCTGGGTTCACACCTGAGCGTTTCTGAGACGCGCGTTTTTATGCACGTTTTTTGCAATAGTAAACGCACGTTTGACGCGCGTTTGTGTGATTGACTGCAGTGTTGTCCAATGAGTCTATGGCCAAAACGCGCGACAAATGCCCCCATAAAAGCTCAAGAACTTGTTTATGCGTCGGGCGTTTTACAGCGCGTTTAAACGCGCTGTAAAACGCTCAAGTGTGAACCAGGGCCATAGGGAAGCATTGGGTTTCACGTGTTGAGCGTTTTACAGCGCGTTTGAACGCGCTGTAAAACGCTCAGGTGTGAACTTAGGGTTAAGGTGGAGCCCGCTCCAAAGACGAGCGGTCAGCAAAGCCTCCGCTAGACATTCAACCCCTTACATGCTTGGTAGCTGCTCTGTGTCCCAAAAACTTAGAGGTTGTCTCATCTCAATCGTGAGATGGGACTAAGCACTCTCCCTAGCTGGTCAGTCTTACGGAAACAGCCAAAGCAGGCCGAGGCGCCAGTGTTTCAGTAATGCCAGTTTCACACTAGCACTAAAATGACCCGGCAGAGGAACAGCTGGCCAGAGTTAATCATGTCCGGCATAGCTGGATACTGCCTTGCCTCGCCGGAGCCTATTGACTATAATGGGACTCGGCGCTCACGCATAAAATAAAAAGATAAATTAAGAAGTGCTGATATTCATTTATGTTTGGGCGTGTGGTTTACTTTCAAATAGTTCAGTCAACTAATGTAGACAGGCAACGCAACATCCATATATCTTATTGCGGTCTATTCACATCAATGCGATTTATCGCTGTTGGTGCACATTCATATGTTAAGATTGTGCTGGAGTTTGTATGTTCTCCCCGTGTTTTTTCTGGGTTTCCTCCGGTTTCCTCCCACACTCCAAAGACATACTGATAGGGACCTTAGATTGTGAGCCCCATTGAGGACAGTTGGATCATAATGTCTGTAAAGCGCTGCAGAATATAGTAGCGCCATATAAGTGCATAAAATAAATAAATTGTGCTGTTGGTCACAATCTGCTTTTCAGATAAATGGAATAATCAAATTTTGCAGATTATAGTATATGGCCGTTGATGTTCACATTCATATTTAACAATGTTGTGTGTTTCTCGCGACCTCCTGCAGCTTATCAGCTGACTTTCGCTCCGGTCCTCTTAGCGCAAGTGTCCGCTGTATCGCTCACAGCCTCTTACGGATTACTCACCGCTTTGGTTCTTCTCTCAGCGCGAGTCTCCGCTGTATCTCTTTCCCAGTGCATGCGCTCTGAGGTTCCCGGGACGCCGACTTCAATTTGGTAATGATGATCGTGTTCGCCTTGTTTACAATATGTTCTCATACACACTGCCCCTTCACAGCCGCTACCAGATGCGTTTCGGCACATGTGTACCTTCCTCAGTGGTATAAAATTCCAAATAAGAAAAAAATACAAAACGGGGAGCATTTTAAACCAACTCATGTAATACCGGTATATAAAACATGGACCAGATTATACCCATCATCCTACATATACGGCAACTGCATTGCGTGAACCTTGATTAAGTTCACGCGAATGACTCCTAATTTACACAGTGCGTTTTTAGGTCTCTGATAAAATATAATGAAATTTAATACAGCATCTCTCTTGTGGTGTGAGATTTGATAATTGGCAAGATAATACAACCTTGCCTGATATTTAATAGCTTATATAACTTATATGGCACTCCTTACAAATTGGCCAATATCAAATAATGATTTATATACTTTTAACCTTCACATTATAGATCCCTCAGATTTTGTGTATCACTACCCTTTACACATAGCCTCATAGACATTCATTTATTGAATCTGTTTTTGTATCATATATTAAAGTTTTATGTGGCACCTTTCAGAGGTTGCGTTTTTATTATTGGATAGCTTCCTATATCTCAATCTGCTAATTAACAAAAATGAAAATAAAAAATGGATTATTTTTTTTCTATGTTACCTTCACCCTCACTTCATACTCCAATGGAGGATCCATATAGAACATTTTATTTACCGGTATTTATTTATTCCCATTTTTTTTTTTCATTTTTTTTTTTATTGGAAGATTGAGATATAGGAAGCTATCCAATAATAAAAACGCACCATGTGAAAGAAAACTTAGGCTACTTTCAGACTAGCGTTTTTCTTTTCCGACATAGAGTTCTGTCCTAGGGGCTCTATACCGGAAAATAACTGGTCAGTTTTATCCTAATGCATTCTGAATGGAGAGCAATCCGTTCAGGATGCATCAGGATGTCTTCAGTTCAGTATTTTTGACTTTTCAGGACGGAGATAATACCGTAGCATGCTGCGGTTTTATCTCAGGCCAAAAAAACTGAACACTTGCCTGAATGCTGATCCGGCATTTTTATTTTCATAGGAATGTATTAGTGCCGGATCCGGCATTCAATTTGCAGCATTGACAGATTGACTGACGGATCCAATATTCCGGTCTGCGCATGCGCAGACCTTTTAAAAAATAAATACCGGATTCATTTTGCCAGATGACACCAGAAAAACGGATCCGGTATTGCAATGCATTTTTCTGACTGATTAGGACCCTGATCAGTCTGAAAAAAGGCCTGATCAGTATGAAAAAATGACATGCGTTTGCATACAGTTTGCCTGATCAGGCAGTTTAGGCAACGGATATATGAAACAAAAACACATTCAATAAATGAATGTCTATGAGGCTATGTGTAAAGGGTAGTGATACACAAAACCTGAGGGATCTATAATGTGAAGGTTAAAAGTATATCATTTATTATTTGATATTGGCCAATTTGTAAGGAGTGCCATATAAGCTATTAAATATCAGGCAAGGTTGTATTATCTTGCCAATTATCAAATCTCACACCACAAGAGAGATGCTGTATCAAATTTCATTATATTCTATTTTATCAGAGACCTAAAAACGCACTGTGTAAATTATGAGTCATTCGCGTGAACTTAATCAAGGTTCACGCAATGCAGTTGCCGTATATGTACAGTCTACACACCCCTGTTAAAATGTCAGGTTTCTGTGCTGTAAAAAAAAAAAATTAGACAAAGATAAATAATTTCAGAACGTTTTACGCCTTTAATGTGACCTATAAACTGTGCCACTCAATTGAAAAACAAACTGAAATCTTTTAGGTGGAGGGAAGAAAACAAAAAAACCCTAAATTAATGTGGTTGCATAAGTGTGCCCACCCTCTTTTATAAGTGGGGATGTAGCTGTGTTCAGAATTAAGCAATAACATTCAAAAGCATGTTAAATAGGAGTCAGCATACACCTGCCAATCCATTCAAAATGCCTCGTATTAACCCCAGATAAAGTTCAGTTGCTCTAGTTGGTCTTTCCTGAAATTTTCTTAGTCGCATCTCACAGCAAAAGCCATGGTCCACAGAGAGCTTCCCAAGCATCAGAGGGATCTCATTGTTACAAGGTATCAGTCAGGAGAAGGGTACAAAAGAATTTCCAAGGCATTAGATATACCATGGAACACAGTGAAGACAGTCATCATCAAGTGGAGAAAATATGGCACAACAGTGACATTACCAAGAACTGGACGTCCCTCCAAAATTGATGAAAAGACTAGAAGAAAACTGGTCTGGGAGGCTACCAAGAGGCCTACAGCAACATTAAAGGAGCTGCAGGAATATCTGGCAAGTACTGGCTGTGTGGTACATGTGACAACAATCTCCCGTATTCTTTATATGTCTGGGCTATGGGGTAGAGTGGCAAGACAAAAGCCTTTTCTTACGAAGAAAAACCTCCAAGCCAGGCTACATTTTTCAAAAACACATCTGAAGTCTCCCAAAACTATGTGGGAAAAGGTGTTATGGTCTGATGAAACTAAGGTTGAGCTTTTTGGCCATAATTCCAAAAGATATGTTTGGCCCAAAAACAACACTGCACACCACCAAAAGAACACCATACCCACAGTGAAGCATGGTGGTGACAGCATCATGCTTTGGGGCTGTTTTTCTTCAGCTGGAACTGGGGCCTTAGTTAAGGTAGAGGGAATTATGAACAGTTCCAAATACCAGTCAATATTGGCACAAAACCTTCAGGCTTCTGCTAGAAAGCTGAACATGAAGAGGAACTTCATCTTTCAGCATGACAACGACCTAAAGCATACATCCAAAACAACGAAGGAATGTGTTCACCAGAAGAAAATTAAAGTTTTGAAATGGCCCAGCCAGAGTCCAGACCTGAATCGGATTGAAAATCTGTGGGGTGATCTGAGGAGGGCTGTGCACAGGAGATTCCCTCGCAATCTGACAGATTTGGAGTGTTTTTGCAAAGAAGAGTGGGCAAATCTTGCCAAGTCAAAATGTATCATGCTGATAGACTCATACCCAAAAAGACTGAGTGCTGTAATAAAAAAGGTGCTTCAACAAAGTATTAGTTTAAGGGTGTGCACACTTATGCAAATGTATTTTATTTTTATATTTATTCTTCCCTCTAACTAAAAGATTTGTTTGTATATCAATTGAGTGGTACAGTTTATAGGTCACATTAAAGGTGAAAAAAGTTCTGAAATGATTTATCTTTGTCTCATTTTTTTTTTTTTTTATATCACAGAAACCTGACATTTTGACAGGGGTGTGTAGATGTTTTATATCCACTGTAGGTCCTGATGATGAGAAAAATCTGGTCCATGTTTTATGTATTACATGAGTTGGTTTAAAATAGTCCCCGTTTTGAATTTTTTTCTTATTTGGAATTTTATACCACTGAGGAAGGTACACATGTGCCGAAATGCTTCTGGTAGCGGCTGTGAAGGGGCAGTGTGTATGAGAACATATTGTCATATTGTAAACAAGGAGAACAAAAACATCATTACCAAATTGAAGTCGGCGTCCCGGGAACCTCAGAGCGCATGCACTAGGAAAGACACAGCCGAGAGAGATAAAGCGATACAGCGGACACTTGCATTGAGAGGACCGGAGTGAAAGTCGGCTGATAAGCTGCAGGAGGTCATGAGTAACACACAACATTGTTAAAAATGAATGTGAACATCCACGGCCATATACTATAATCTTCAAAATTGGATTATTTCAATTATCTGAAAAGAAGATTGTGATCAACAGCACAATCTTAACATATCAATGTGCACCAACAGCGATAAATCGCATTGACGTCAATAGGACCGCAATAAGATATATGGATGTTGCGTTGCCTGTCTACATTAGTTGACTGAACTATTTGAAGGTAAACCATCAAATTTTGAACCACACGTCCAAACATAAGTGAACATCCGCACTTTTTGATTTATTTTTAAATTTTATTCGTGAGCTCCGCATTATAAAGGGACCAGTTGTATTAATTTATTGCTAATACAGTTCTATTAATTTATTGTGAATATATTTTAAATGGGGATTTATGAATTATTGGTATATTGTGTGATTTTAAATGTTTTTAATTATATAGATGAGTAAAAATACTTGCAGAATATTGTGAGACAGACATTTTGTTGACATTTGGAAATTTTTGAGAACTGGGGGGTGGCCAGTAGGCCAGGCTCTAATAAGACGGTGATCATCCTCAATATATACATATTATTATGGGACTCGGCGGGGATACAACCTGCCAAATCTTGGCAGTAATGTCTGAAACGGGCCAGATTATAGTCAATGGGGCTTGGCTTTGCTCCGGCCCCTTCCAGCTATGTCTGATGCGATGAACGCTCCTCTGCTGGAACATGTTGCCGGATCATTTAGGGAAAAGGCGAGATGCTACAACCCCTTTAAGAAGGAAGACGATACACAATCAGCCAAATTTAAAGGTGTGTTCCAAACTAGAAAACGCATAGTCTATGCACGGCATAGGTGCAACATGTTACATTTATTTTACTCAGGTGTTTCCGTACCTTCTGTAGACTTGTATGAAGCTGCAGTGCACATGATGGACCACTTCTCCATACACCATCCCACCTCCTTGTAGTCAGACCCCCACTGATCTCACATTCATTACCTATCCTGTAGGTTAGATGGCAATGGCTGCATGCCCCTTCAAAAGAAAGACTTTGCTACACATGAAGGTTCAGGGATGCAGTTATGTTTTTGCCTACAGCATTTATTAATATATTGCAATAAGCGAGCCGAACACATGCTTTGTAGATGGCGCAAGCTTCCCTGTTGATGGGAGTTGCCTCGATTTGCGCAATTCTGTTTACATTGTATATAAAACAGGCTGCCATCTAAATAATAGAGGAACCCAGGCCAGAAAATAGTCTTACATTGTTTGTAGACTTTTCTAAGAAAATGACCAATAGTTAACTTCTGATTAATGTTTGGAAAGACTAGGCGGCTGCTCTAAACCCCCATTATGCAGCAAATTTTATAGTTAATAAGTCACTGGCCTACAGGAGCGATTTCTGCTGATACACATGTGGGTCAGTGCTACTGCTGACAAGCTTTCTCATGTTGATATGTAATCACGAGTTCAGAATGGAATTCGCCTTGGCCGCTAGAACATAATACAACTCGTTCTTATATGAAATGCCAGATTTTATTTTACATTGTTGGCCAGAGGCAGTTTTTGCAACAATTGCAGTTGCACAATGAAGTTGGTTTCGATGACTTACATAGATCATTACCTGATTGTTTTGTAAGTGATGCCCTTGAGTTATTTGAAGACATTTAGCATTTTTTCTTATTTTTTCTTTTTTAAACCATTTCCTGGTTAATGAATAATAGTGAATCTGATAGTATTGAATTAATAATGAGTAGCAATGAATCATATAATAGTGAAGTCTTTTCAATTAAAGACTTGCGTACATTGCAACTTCTATAAGTGAGTGCAGTCGCTATACTTTAGATAGCTGATGGTTATTTCTGTGGGCGCTTGGCCGGAATGCATGTATGGGAGGGTGGTTGGAAGCTGGCCTTACTCATTCAGTAGCTGTCTGTTGTTTGGCCGACAGCTATCTCTTCTGTCTCCCTCATGGCATCCCCATACACATATATACACGTTTGGCTCGGCTGAACCTGTCTGTGTATGCTATGAAGACGGCGTAGAAAGCCGCTGCCAGACAGTACTGGCGGCGGCGGCTTTTCTCCCCGGAGAACAAATGGTAGGCACGGTTCACATATGCTCTTGGAACTCAGGAAGTCTGTTCCGGCAGAGGAACCCACTGCTGGGGTTCATTGTATCCGGCATAGCTGGATACCACTGTGCACTGCCGGATTCCCATTTACTGTAAAGGAATCCGGCCACTTTCCTGCATACATGCTAGCTTTTGGCTGGACAAAAAATGCTGCATGTAGTAATTTTTGTCCGACTAAAAGCCAGCATGCGGTGATGTAACTAGAAATGACTGGTCCCCATAGCAAATTTTTGATTCCCCCCTTCCCCCAAAAATTTGGTCGCAACCTCCTCCACCTGTGACTAGTCAAGAACACCGTCTCAGACCAGGCCCGGCAGCCGCTCCGTCTGTTTCCTACACATATATACTGTATGTCATGTCACTGTATATACTGACAATGGGGGCCCTGACAAAATCTTTTAGTCTTCCTCCTGGGTGGGCCCCAAAGAAGCCGCCTCCCCTACTTCCCCTATAGCTATGCCCCTGCCGGCATGTATGCAGAGATGAGCAGCAGTCGGGCCAGGAAATGCGGACATGCATACATCCTGGGTTGAACACCCTAGTTAACTGACGGGGGCCACTTTCTAAACGAACAAAGAGGGACACCTCGTGCGTTGCAGCAATTTTTTGTAGCACTGGGCCACGACTCTTACTCCACCCAAAACATAACTATGCACCTAATCCCAACCAGTCCTCTTAATGCCCCCACATAGTAATTATTCCCCCTTCATGCCACCGAACAGTGTTTATGCCCACATTGTGCCCCCTCACAGAATTATGCCCAGCTGCGCCCCCAGTAATATTCCCTGTTATGTGCGCCCCCAGTAATATTCCCTGTTATGTGCGCACAATAATATGTCCTGTTATATGTTCCCCCAGTAATATGCCCTGTTATATGTGCCCCTCACATAAAGTAAAAAAATAAATACCAAATACTTACCTTGTTCCTAGCAGCAGCAGGACATCGGCTGCTCTGGTCTGTGAAGGATGCAGAGCCAAGGCCGACTGTCGGCCGGCCCTGCCCACCGCACAGACAAGAGGTGTGGAGAGCCGGCAGGGGTGAGAAATGAGCAGGGAGCCGATGCTGACTCTGTTTCATTGTAATACAGGCCACTGTCTCTGCTTCCTGTGGAAGCAGAGACGGCTGCCAGAAAGCGGGACATACCTCCCCCGTACCGGGACAGCCACTGAAATCCGAGACTGTCCCGCCTGATCCGGGACGGTTGGGAGGTATGCTTTACCTGCTTTGATAATATGGATGAATCTTCTGAACATCATAGCTTATAAACATTTCCGTCATACTGGTTGAGATCTTCTGTGTTAGAAATTTTTATTGCACCAATGTAGGGTCTACAATTTGCCGGCCCTGACGAAAGAAATTCCTCATGAACCATGTGACCACGGTGTAGTAAAGTATTCACCCCACTTGACTTTTTTGGTGCCTCACAACCTGGAATTAACATGGATTGTTTGAGGATTTGCATAATTTAATTTACAGAACATGTCCACAACTATGAAGATTTTTTTATATTTTTTTATTGTGAAGCAAACAAAAAAATAACAGAAAAAGTCAATGTGCATAACTATTCACCCCCCCTAAAGTCAATACTCTGTAGAGCCCCCTTTTGCGGCAATCACAGCTCCAAGTCGCTTTGGATAAGTCTCTATGAGCTTGCCACATCTTGCATCTTGGATTTTTGCCCATTCCTCCTTGCAAAACTGCTCCAGCTCCTTCAAGTTGGATGGTTTGCACTTGTGAACAGCAATCTTTAAGTCTGACCACAGATTTTCTATTTTATTTAGATCTGGGCTTTGACTAGGCCATTCCAACACATTTACATGTTTCCCCTTAAACCACTCAAGTGTAGCTCTAGCAGTGTGTTTAGGTTCATTGTCCTGCTGGAAGGTGAACCTCCGTCCTAGCCTCAAATCACGCACAGAGTGGTACAGGTTTTGCTCAAGAATATCCCTCTATTTAGCACCATCCATCTTTGCCCTAACTCTGACCAGTTTCCTAGTCCCGGCTGCTGAAAAACATCCCCACAGTATGATGCTGACACCACCATGTTTCACTGTGGGGATGGTGTTCTTTGGGTGATGTGTTGTTAGCGCCAGACATAGCGTTTTCTTTCATGGACAAAAAGTTCAAGACCAGAGCACCTTCCTCCCTACATTTTGGGAGTCTCCCACATGCCTTTTCACAAACTCACAATGTGCCTTTTTGTTTTTAGCTGAAAGTAATGGCTTTTTTTCTGGCCACTCTGCCATAAAGCCCAACTCTATGGAGAGTACGGCTTATTGTCGTCCTATGTACAGATATGTACTCCAGTCTTTGCTGTGGAATTCTGCAGCTCCTGCAGGGTTACCTTAGGTCTCTGTGCTGCCTTTCTGATAAATGCCCTCCTTGCCCGGTCTGTGAGTTTTGGTGGGCAGCCGTCTCTTGGCAGGTTTGCTGTTGTGCCATATTCTTTCCATTTGGGTATGATAGATTTGATGGTGCTCCTGGGGATCATCAAAGATTTTCATATTTTTTTATAACCTAACCCTGACTTCTCAACAACATTATCCCTTACTTGTTTGGAGAGTTCCTTCATCTTCATGGCAGTGTTTGGTTAATGATGCCTCTTGCTTAGGTGTTGCAGCCTCTGGGGCCTTTAAAAAAAAAAAAAAAAGTGTGTATATGTAATGACAGATCATGTGACACTTAGATTGCACACAGGTGGACCCTTATTTCACTAATTACTATATGTAACTTTTGAAGGTAATTGGTTGCACCAGAGCTTTTTATGGGCTTCCTAACAAAGGGGGTGAATACATACGCACATGCCAATTTTCTGTTTTCTATTTCTAAACAATAGTTTTATTTATATATTTTTCTCATTTCACTTCACCAACTTAGACTATTGTGTTCTGATCCATCACATAAAATTCAGATTAACAAAACATTGAACTTCAGGTTGTAATGTAACAAAATACAAAAAAAGTCAAGGGGATGAATACTTTTGCAAGGCACTGTATATCATGTCTCAAGGCCTATTTAAAGGGTCGAACACTGACTTACCGTATTTTTCGCCCATAAGATGCACCTTAGGTTTTAGAGGAGGACAATAAGAAAAAAAATATTTTTCATTACACCTCAGGTCAGACCACCAATTAGACCCCCAATGTTAATCAGACCTCAGCTGACAGACCCAATCAGACCCACAATGTTAATAAGACCCCAATAAAACTTCAGCTCAGACCCCAATGTAAATGACCCTCAATCAGCCCAATGCCTCTCATCAGCCCCATATCAGCCCCTATGCCTCTCATCAGCCCCATATCAGCCCCTATGCCTCTCATCAGCCCCATATCAGCCCCTATGCCTCTCATCAGCCCCCATTGTCAACCATTATGCCTCCATCACCCCCCATTGCCTCAGGTCAGCCCCCAGCAGCCTCACGTTTTATAAAAATAAAAAAACATTTACCTCTCCTGCTCCTGGACGCCGCCGCTCCTCTCTGCCCGCGATCTTCTTCCTCCTGATGTCGGCTGTGCTGTGAACTGGCATGCAAAGCGTGATGTCACAGAGCGCCCTCACGCTTTGCGCAGGACACTGCAGAGCCGACAGCTGAGGAACAGGAACTGGTGAGTACAGAGCCTTCACCGCTTCCTGGTCTTCCAGTACTAACGAGCGCTTCCATAATGGAAGCGCTCTTTAGTATTCGCCCCATAAGACGCAGGTGGTATTAGAAGCAGAGCATGCTAAGAGCTCATTTGAATCCTTCAGTGCCATCAGCTCTCCCCTACCCCAGTGCCATCAGCTCCGTTCCCCCTTGCCATCAGCTCTCCCCCCACCTGGTGCCTTCAGCTCCATTCCCCATTGTGCCATCATCTCTGCTCCCCTAAGGCCGGGCCACACTTCAGTTAAACCACGGACACACGGTCCGTGAAAGCCCAGCCTGCCATCCTCCTGACACCCGGAGTGCACAGCGTAATTGGTTGCTTTGACGTTGTGCACTCGGGGCGCCCGACCTTAGTCGCGCCCCCACCACCTGGGTTTCACCAACTTAAATTTCCAGCAGGGGCACCGAAGACACGCCATCGTTCCGCGACAAGCCTAGAGCAGCGCGTGTGTACGTTAGGAGGTCAGTGCAGCGCGGGACGTGCTGTGAAGTGTCCGGAGGCCCCCTGCTGGAAAGGTGAGTATTGCGAGCGCATTGCGGGCCAGCGGGAGACCACAGAGTGGGAGTAATAGCAAGCGCTTCACTCCCGCTATGTGGTCACGTGACAAAAATGAATCCTCGATGCAAAAAATTAGCATCAAGGATTTTTTTGCGTCAAATTACTTGATTTAATAGAGTACTCGTTGCAGCTCTAGTCCCATGTTCATATGTGCCTGCATTGCTGAGAAAAATGATGTTTTAATATATGCAAATTAGCCTCTAGGAGCAACGGGGGCTCGTTACACCTAGAGGCTCCACATTCTCTACAACAGTAATTGACCTGGTCAGGCAGTGTAAACATCACTGCCTGGCCCTGTCAATCAAAGTGGAGAGGGCGCAGCAGTTGCACAAAGAGCAGAGCCTCTAGGTGTAACGGTAACTCCCCTATTGGTCCTAAAGGCTGATTTGCATACAGTATATTAAAATTTCATATTTTTTTTCAGCAATGCGGGCACATATGAACATAGGACTAACACAGATGCCTTCAGCTGCCAAGTGCACATGTAACAGGTCCACTGTGTCATAGTTACAAATCTGGTGACAGATGACTTTTTAGGGTCAGTTCATACCAACGCTATTGATTTCCACTGTTCTTCTGTGTAATAGGAGCAGAACAACAAAAATGACAGAAGTGCCAAACAGATCCCATTGACTGTAACTGCGTCCATTTGGTTTCCATTCAGAGGTCCTCTTCTTTAGCGGACAGAAAGGTCCTGCTGCACACAGGACTTATCTATCTGCTGTTTTTGATGAATCCCCCAACGTAGATGATGACTTTACTATACAAAAAATCGATAATGAGATGCTGCATGCAAAATGTGCTCAAAATTGTCATTAGTCCTTCTACATGTCACGTCAAAGAAGCCAAACCTTTCCAGCACAAGCTGTTGACCAATGTGTATGTAAGATGACTATATGGCACTTACTAATGTAGCCAATCAAAGTGGAGAGGGCGCGGCAGAGCCTCTAGGTGTAATATCAACGCCCCCGTTGCTCTTAGAGGCTCATTTGCATATATTAGAACATCACTTTTCTCAGCTACTATGAACATGGGACCAACACAGATGCCTTCAGCTGCCAAGTGCACATGCAATAGGTCAGCCAGTTTCACAGGTACTAATCTGCTGACAGATGCCTTTTAAAGGGTAAGTCCATTAGTCCATGTTCCAATGCGAAGGACTGTGGCTAGGATATGGCATCACCATGGTCAAGAATAGGACATGTTCTAGATTATTTGCAGGGCCGCATAGAGGTCTGTCCATAAGAGTACATTCACACAACTGTATATATTTTGCCATCTGCAAAGTGCGGATCCGGAAAAAAATACGGATGGCGTCGGTGTTGCATCCGTTTTCTGTGGACCCATTTATACCTTTTATTTTATTTAGTTTTTTTATATAGATAGTGACATGGAAAATTAAAAGTTATGTCACCAAAAATTCTTTAAAAATAAGTTTAATATAAAAACATGCTTTGTACAATAGGTCCACAGATTTTTATTTTAATTTTTTTTTTTAAACTTGAGTTAAATAACCAGATTTTTTTTTATTTTTATATTTTTTTTCGTTCATGTGTGGCCTATGTGACGGTACTGACCTGTAAAAATAAAGAGCCGCCACTTATAACATCCATATAACGTGGGTCCATTCATTCTTTGTTGCAGGTTGAAGAAGGGAGCAAAGCTGCGGAGACATTAATGGCGGGAGATGAAATGGTGAATATAAATGATATACCGCTCTCTGGTTACCGCCAGGAAGCAATCTGTCTGGTGAAAGGATCTCACAAAACATTGAAGATGGTTGTAAAAAGGTACGAACCTCTCAGCGGTATTATAGGAACTGGTTTTCTTATTTACTGTGAAACCGCCGAAATAACTCTAGAAGAAGAAAAACAATTCATATTGTGTGTGGTCCGGACCTTATGAAGCCCTGCTCCTGAGGAGTAATAGTCTACGTGCCCATGTCTAAACCCACCACTCTAAGCAGTTACTTATATTACAAGGTATAGGCCACAGATAACCCCTTAGTAGTGGAGAAATCCTTTAAAGGGGTATGTCAATTTGTAAAAAAAACATCTGCAAGTAATCTGTAAGTCACATCATAACTTGCCCCACTCCATGCAGGAGACGTCCCCATCTGTGGGCTATGCATTTCTAAGCCTCTCTGTCCATGGGGCACAGAATGGCAGTGACGTGATTCACCCACATTACCACTTTCTGTGTTGTCCCCCGGGGTTCTTCTGCGCGTGCGCTGAACAGTAAATGAACTGGATCCATCCGGAAAGTGGTGATGGGGGGTGAATGATATAACCGCTACAATCTTGCTCCCTATGTATGCAGTAGCCAATGAGGGCTGATGTTTACATGGCCCACAGATGGGGACCCCGGGGGCCTTCTCCTGTGTAGTGGAGGTAAGTTATGATGTGACATACAGATGTACGTCACACAAGAAATAAATAAGGAGCTATTTCTTCAACCCCATTAAACAAATTCCATCATTTTTAACCCAAATGGTGCCCTCTTTCACCTCCAAAATTGTGCATTTTGTTCATGGTTTTGCACCTTAAAGGGGATGGCCACTTTCTGGCTGCTGCTGACCAGTGTGTATGCACGATGGCACTTACTAATCTAGCCTCTGTGCCATTTGCTATATTTCATAAAGTTTGTCACCTCCTGCACTCGGATGTAGCCGTTTTTGCGGTCCGCAAAACACAGCTGCCGGTTGCTTGCGTTGAGCATTTTGTGGATCGCTACGTCCTGCCCTCTGTTAGAGCTACCTATTCTTCTCTGCAAAAAGGACAAGAATAGGTTATGTACTATGTTTTTTGCAGGGGCATGGACATGCGGATGTGGACAGCACATTGCGTGCGGTCTGCATCTTTTGTGGCCCCATTAAAATGAATGGGTCCGCCACTGACCCGCCAAAAATGCAGTTCGGATGCAGAGCAAAATCACGGTCGTGTGTATGTGGCATTAGTTAAATCTTCTGTGCTGTCTGCGAAGGGTGGATTCACACAACCGTATTTATTTTGCTGTCTGCAAAATGCGGATCCACAAAAAAAAAAAAATACGGAGCACGTCGGTGTTGCATCTGTTTTTTTGTGGAACCTTTGTAACAATGCCTATACTTGTCTACAAAACAGACACGAATAGGACATTTTCTATCTTTTTTGCCGGACTGCAGAATGGCCATACAGATGTGGACATCACATGGTGTGGTGTTCACATTTTTTGCAGTCCTATTGAAATGCGGATCGGATGCAGACAAAAAATATGGTCGTGTGAATTGAGCCTAAGATGGCCCGTCATGTGACAAAATGGAAACCGTGTCGACCCTGTTATAGTCAGTGGGATCTGTTTTGGCTCTGTTCAGATCAGTTATGTGCCAAATTTGGCACTTCTGTTATTTCCGTTGTTCTGCTCCTATAACGCAGCAGAACCATGGAAATCAATAGCAGTAGTGTGAACTGACCCTTAACGTGTTCTTGATTCGGTGTATCACTGAGCCAAGGCGGCTATGCCAGATCTGTCTTCAGGCTGATACCAGTAAACCCCAACAGATCCCATTGATGGTACTAGGCTCCGTTTCTGCTCCAGTATTTTTGATGGCGCTGCAGGCTGCGCTCTTCTCACATCAGCAATAACGGAAAGGATGACCATGCTTACAGAACAAGTTTTGTTAAAATTTTCATTCATGGGGCTGACTGTAAATGTGAGTGACATCTTGTGTTTAGGTTTAGATCCTTTTCCATCAAGTGTATTAGATAATGGTTGTCCGCATTTCCTGAAGTCATTATCTCCCTTGACCACTGCTTCCGGATTTAACTATTGTGTCCGGATGGTGACCGTTTTTTAAAAAGAAGAAAAAGTAAACAAATTATACTCTCCTCACCGATCCCCCGCCATTCTTATTATGATGCTTCAGGGGTCCCTGTCTATTTCCTGGTTCCTGCCGACACACGGGAAATGATCACGCTGCCAATCACTGGCTGAGCCTGGTCACCGCTATGGCCAGTGATTGGCTGAGCAGTCATTTCCGGTGAATCAGGAGGGACCAGGAAGCATACCGATTGGTGAGGTAAATATTACTACTTATAATTATTATTATTATTTTTTTTACGGCATTCTGGCCAAAGTTTTTTTCCTGCCAGAAAACTCCTTTAACAAAGTAAGTTCACAAACCCTGTGATGTCATCCCATGATTAATGTAAAAAATGAACGTCAGAGAACATATGGTACATGTCAATCTCTTTCTAACGAAGCTAGAACCAGCCCTGTACCTCACATGGATCCAGATATCTCCCTATTCATTGCTCCAGTCGTTGCTCTAGTTTCTCTTCAAGATAGCAACTCAGTGGGCGTGTCTCATCTCAGGGGGCATGTCCTTTCTACTACAGCCCTCTCCCTGTTGTCACTGTCACAGCTTCTAACATGAGAATGGCTGGTGGCATTTGAAAGATGGAACTGAGCATGTATGACAACCTCAGTAGGTGGGCGTGCACATTACTATACAGATTAAACACCAGAGGGCGCCATTAAATTGAAGTAAAGGGAATATAATTTGTTGCTAATCTCCTTCCAAACTAACATTTAATGGTGGCACCCCCCCCCCCCCTCTTAAAGAGGACTTGTCAACACCTCTGACCCTATATGTTTTAGTAACTAATTGCATTCCCCATAATAAAACAATTCTGCGCCATCTTTTCTTAGAACGGTGTTGTACCATTAGGCCGCTTTCAGACGAATGAGTGTCACGCTTCAGACTCGCAGCACTGCCGTCCTGACTTCCCAGCACTGCCGGGCTCTCATAGCTGTCGGGCAGTAATAATTCAATTAAGAATTATTAATTATGGTCATAAAAATAATTAACCATAGAAAAAATAAGATGTATAGAATTTGTCATAAATTCTTAAAATCATGACCTGGTGAATTGTGGACAACCTAATCACATAGCATTATATTGATTTATGATGCTATTTAACCCTTACAGTACTGGTATGTATTGCATTCCACTGACATAACCCTGTCAGTGTTATCAGTGTTATCCAATACATTCCAGACCTCTATGGGTTACATAGCATCATAAATCAATATAATGTTATCCGACCCCGGCAGTGCTGGGAGGTCAGGACGGGTGCTGCGCTGAGTCCAGAGCTTGACACTCGCTCGTCTGAAAGCGGCCTTACTCCTAGAGATTTATGAATAAATTAAGGTTTAGGTGTTACCATTTAGGGGTGACACTTTGCAGTCATCAGTGCTACTTTTTTGTTAATTTATTCACAAATTTGTAGGAGTAACAACAGAGGAACAGCTCAATACAGTTATGAGAAAAGAAGCTTCAGAACCTGTATCTCTCAACCTTTCCATGATGGTTTCAGTCATTCTTTGCATGAAAAACACACTTTTCCTTAGTTTTTGGGTGCCCAGTGTACGGTTATGCCTATACTAGTACTCTGTTCTAATTCTGCATAGTGGAGGGCGATGCTAAAACTCATAGGCACCGCCATAACTTGTGCTTTTTTCATTATGAGCAGAGGTCGCACTAAGTTTTTTGCAGAAGAGAAAAAATATTCCTCTGATCATTTTTGATGAGTATTTTTACCCGAGGATAAGTACGGGCAGTAATTTAAATACATAATAGGTAGGCCTACACTTGTTTAAATCTGCGTTTGGAGCTTCTGGTGCAGATTCTGTCGAAAGACCAGACAAAAAAGCCTTATATGCAGCACTTTTATGTCCGGTAAAAAGACTGGATCCCAAACAGAAACTGAACGGATCCCATCATAGTCAGTGGAGTCTGTTCAGCTTCTTCCCTTTGGGGTGACAGGAGGAGGAGGGAACAGAGTCACTAGTGGGGTGACAGGAGGAGGAGGGAACAGAGTCACTAGTGGGGTGACGAGAGGAGGGGGAGCAGGGTCACCAGTGGGGTGACAGGAGGAGGAGGCAGCAGGATCACCAGTGGAGTGACAAGAGGAGGTGGGAGCAGGGTCACTAGTGGGGTGACAGGAGGAGGTGGGAGCAGGGTCACCAGTGGGGTGACGGGAGAAGGGGGGAGCAGGGTCACTAGTGGGGTGACAGATGGAGGAGGTGGGAGCAGGGTCACCAGTGGGGTGACAGGAGGAGGGGGAGCAGGATCACTAGTGGGGTGACGGGAGAAGGGGGGAGCAGGGTCACCAGTGGGGTGACAGGAGGAGGTGGGAGCAGGGTCACCAGTGGGGTGACAGGAGGAGGGGGAGCAGGATCACCAGTGGGGTGACAGGAGGAGGTGGGAGCAGGGTCACTAGTGGGGTGACAGGAGGAGGGGGAGCAGGGTCACCAGTGGGGTGACAGGAGGAGGGGGAGCAGGGTCACTAGTGGGGTGACGGGAGGAGGGGGAGCAGGGTCACTAGTGGGGTGACAGAAGGAGGTGGGAGCAGGGTCACTAGTGGGGTGACAGAATGAGGTGGGAGCAGGGTCACTAGTGGGGTGACGGAAGGAGGTGGGAGCAGGGTCACTAGTGGGGTGACGGGAGGAGGGGGAGCAGGTTCACTAGTGGGGTGACAGGATGAGGTGGGAGCAGGGTCACTAGTGGGGTGACGGAAGGAGGGGGGAGCAGGGTCACTAGTGGGGTGACAGGAGGATGGGGGAGCAGGGTCACTAGTGGGGTGACAGGAGGAGGTGGGAGCAGGGTCACTAGTGGGGTGACAGGAGGAGGGGGAGCAGGGTCACCAGTGGGGTGACAGGAGGAGGGGGAGCAGGGTCACTAGTGGGGTGACGGGAGGAGGGGGAGCAGGGTCACCAGTGGGGTGACAGAAGGAGGTGGGAGCAGGGTCACTAGTGGGGTGACAGAATGAGGTGGGAGCAGGGTCACTAGTGGGGTGACGGAAGGAGGTGGGAGCAGGGTCACTAGTGGGGTGACGGGAGGAGGGGGAGCAGGTTCACTAGTGGGGTGACAGGATGAGGTGGGAGCAGGGTCACTAGTGGGGTGACGGAAGGAGGTGGGAGCAGGGTCACTAGTGGGGTGACAGGAGGAGGTGGGAGCAGGGTCACTAGTGGGGTGACAGGAGGATGGGGGAGCAGGGTCACTAGTGGGGATGACAGGAGGAGGTGGGAGCAGGGTCACTAGTGGGGTGACAGGGAGGAAGGGGGAGCAGGGTCACTAGTGGGGTGACAGGAGGAGGTGGGAGCAGGGTCACTAGTGGGATGACAGGAGGAGGTGGGAGCAGGGTCACTAGTGGGATGACATGGAGGAGGTGGGAGCAGGGTCACTAGTGGGGTGACAGGATGGAGGTGGGAGCAGGGTCACTAGTGGGGTGACAGGAGGGGGGGAGCAGGGTCACTAGTGGGGTGACAGGAGGAGGTGGGAGCAGGGTCACTAGTGGGGTGACGGAAGGAGGTGGGAGCAGGGTCACTAGTGGGGTGACGGGAGGAGGGGGAGCAGGGTCACTAGTGGGGTGACAGGAGGAGGTGGGAGCAGGGTCACTAGTGGGGTGACAGGAGAGGTGGGAGCAGGGTCACTAGTGGTGACGGAGGAGTGGGAGAGGGTCACTAGTGGGGTGACGGAGGAGGGGGAGCAGGTTCACTAGTGGGGTGACAGGAGGAGGTGGGAGCAGGGTCACTAGTGGGGTGACGGCAGGAGGTGGGAGCAGGGTCACTAGTGGGGTGACGGGAGGAGGGGGAGCAGGGTCACTAGTGGGGTGACAGGATGAGGTGGGAGCAGGGTCACTAGTGGGGTGACGGAAGGAGGGGGGAGCAGGGTCACTAGTGGGGTGACAGGAGGATGGGGGAGCAGGGTCACTAGTGGGGTGACAGGAGGATGGGGGAGCAGGGTCACTAGTGGGATGACAGGAGGAGGTGGGAGCAGGGTCACTAGTGGGGTGACGGAGGAGGTGGGAGCAGGGTCACTAGTGGGGTGACAGGAGGAGGTGGGAGCAGGGTCACTAGTGGGGTGACAGGAGGAGGTGGGAGCAGGGTCACTAGTGGGTGACAGGGAGGAGGTGGAGCTAGGGTTCACTAGTGGGGTGACAGGAGGAGGTGGGAGCAGGGTCACCGGTGGGGTGACAGGAGGAGGTGGGAGCAGGGTCACTGGTGGGGTGACAGGAGGAGGTGGGAGCAGGGTCACTAGTGGGGTGACGGGAGGAGGGGAGCAGGGTCACTAGTGGGGTGACAGGGAGGAGGGGGAGCAGGGTCACTAGTGGGGTGACAGGAGGAGGGGGGAGCAGGGTCACTAGTGGGGTGACAGGGAGGAGGGGGAGCAGGGTCACTAGTGGGGTGACGGGAGGAGGGGGAGCAGGGTCACTAGTGGGGTGACAGGTGGAGGGGGGGAGCAGGGTCACTAGTGGGGTGACAGATGGAGGGGGGAGCAGGGTCACTAGTGGGGTGACAGGTGGAGGGGGGAAGCAGGGTCACTAGTGGGAGGGGGATCCTATTAGATTTTGTGTCTCCCCTTCTTGTATTTCTGTAGGTCATGTCCTCATAATAACTATTCTGCACACCTAGAGACTACGCTCCTCATTATCCTGCAGCCGGATGGTGGTGCTAGTTTTGGGGTGATAACAGCAACTCTCCCCTCCACCTGGTGGCCGGTGGGGGGGGGGGGGAGAGACACATGCCTGGGGTAATGAGTCGGCGGCTCCTTACCTCTCCAGCGGCCCTGTCATGTTTCCTGGGGTCCTGCCATGTTACTATACTGTAAGGAGCTTTGCTATTGGTTATTTCAGGCACAGGCAGCGCTCGCTGTGGTGATGAATGTGGGGGAAAAGGTGTATTGGTGCACCTTAGGCCTCTTTCACACGGGCGTCATGTTTTTTGCCCGGATAAGAGCCGGGTGCGTTGCGGGAAAATGCGCGATTTTTCCGCGCGAGTGCAAAACATTGTCATGCGTTTTGCACTCGCGTGAGAAAAATCACGCATGTTTGGTACCCAAACCCGAACTTCTTCACAGAAGTTCGGGCTTGGGATTGATGTTCTGAAGATTGTATTATTTTCCCTTATAACATGGTTATAAGGGAAAATAATAGCATTCTGAATACAGAATGCATAGTATAATAGTGCTGGAGGGGGTTAAAAATAATAAAAAAAAGTTAACTCACCTTCTCCTCTTGTTCGCGTAGATGCCGGTCTGTTCTTTAGCTGTGGACTGAATGACCTGAGGTGATGTCAGATCACATGCTCCAATCACATGGTCCATCACCATGGTGATGGAGCATGTGATCTGACGTCATCAAAGGTCCTTCAGCCCACAGATAAAGAACAGACCGGGATCTACGCTAACAAGAGGAGAAGGTGAGTTAACTTTTTTATTATTTTTAACCCTTCCAGCACTATTATACTAAGCATTCTGTATTCAGAATGCTATTATTTTCCCTTATAACCATGTTATAAGGGAAAATAATACAGTGAATAGACTGTCACCTAGAACCCATGCGTGAAAATCGCACCGCATCCGCACTTGCTTGCGGATGCTTGCGATTTTCACGCAACCCCATTCATTTCTATAGGGCCTGCGTTACGTGAAAAACGCACAAAGAGGAGCATGCTGCGATTTTCACGCAACGCATAAGTGATGCGTGAAAATCACCGCTCGTGTGCACAGCCCCATAGAAATGAATGGGTCAGGATTCAGTGCGGGTGCAATGCGTTCACCGCACGCATCGCACCCGCACGGAAAACTCGCCCGTGTGAAAGGGGCCTTAGACTTTTTTCAGGAAGTAAAAATGGCCTAAACAGGCATCTGTGACGCTTGTACAGGCGTTATTGCGACCTCTGATTTATGTTTTATTTTTTTTATTTTTTTTTTACTAATAATGAAGTATCATAACGCCTAAGTAAGGCCAGCCCTAGATTCCGAGTACTTGCACATATGTAATGTGAAGTGATGCCCAGACTCGCAGGTTTCCTGTGAGAAATAATAGAATTCTTTTTCGGGAAGCCTGAGCGTAGCTTCCTTCTGATAAGATAACCGCACAGAGAAAAACAGGAATTCTTTCTAATACTTGTCAGGTCTGTGGTCTGGAATATCTCTCTATTGTATTGCTATTATTATTACCACCACCATCAGAGGACCACGGTATGCTTCTGTAGGCCCATCTTCCGGACATATAAATGGGGTCCTGTCATGTCGTGGGGGTATTTACATTTATATTCGCTTTCCACTTGGAAATCTCAAAATGATCCTTCCGTATGTATTGCTCCAGTCATGTCCGCAACAAAATCCACAATGAATCGGTGGCAGAATGCGCATTTGTGACGTGAAAGTTTTGTTGGCGGTTTTCTGCCAGAGATTTCATCTTCTGCATTGCAAGGGACAAGTGTGCAGCTTGAAAAGATGAGCATGCTGCGTAATTAAAATCCACACCAGGGATCAATTTATGCAGATTTTTTATTTTATTTTTGCAATATGAGGATAAGATTTTTTTTAAATCGCATCCACTTTGCTGCTATTGTAAATTGCTGCGGACTTGCCGCATGCGTGTTGGAGAATCCGCAGCGTATCTGTCCCATGTGGATGTACCTTTTAAAGGGGTTGTCCCACAAACCAGTATCTGGATCTCAATACTTTTGTAGTTACATGTAATTAAACATTTAGCGGGAGATTTATCAAACTGGTGTATTTTTCTCAGAAATGAAAGGTGGAATCTGAACTGGTGCATTTCTGCAGAATGTACAGCTCGTTTTAGCCCTGTTTTTAAGCAAAAGAGAAAATAAAAAAGATAATCCATTGGGCCTAGCACGACTGTTTTCCAACTCTGGGTGCAGCGTAGCAGAATGTTCTGGTGGGATTAGGCCTCTTTCACACTTGCGTTGTCCGGATCCGGCGTGTACTCCACTTGCCGGAATTACACGCCGGATCCGGAAAAACGCAAGTGTACTGAAAGCATTTGAAGACTGATCCATCTTCAAAATGCTTTCAGTGTTACTATGGCACCCAGGACGCTATTAATGTCCTGGTTGCCATAGTAGGAGCGGGGGAGCGGTATACTTACAGTCCGCGCAGCTCCCGGGGCTCTCCAGAATGACGTCAGAGCGCCCCATGCGCATGGATGACGTGCCATGCGATCACGTGATCCATGCGCTTGGGGTGCCCTGACGTCACTCTGGAGCGCCCCGGGAGCCGCACGGATGGTAAGTATGCTGCTCCCCCGCTCCCCGCTACACTTTACCATGGCTGCCAGGATTTTAGCGTCCCGGTAGCCATGGTAACCATTGAGAAAAAGCTAAACGTCGGATACGGCAATGCGCCGAAACGACGTTTAGCTTAAGGCCGGATCAATGCCTTTCAATGGGCATTCATTCCGGATACGGCCTTGCGGCAAGTCTTCAGGATTTTTGGCCGGAGCAAAAAGCGCAGCATGCGGCGGTATTTTCTCCGGCCAAAAAACGTTCCGTTCCGGAACTGAAGACATCCTGATGCATCCTGAACGGATTTCACTCCATTCAGAATGCATTAGGATAAAACTGATCAGGATTCTTCCGGCATAGAGCCCCGACGACGGAACTCTATGCCGGAAGACAAGAACGCAGGTGTGAAAGAGCCCTAAGAGGCTTGTCCAGAATTTTGATGTTGATAGTCTGTCCTCAGGATAGGCCATCAATATCGTATAGGCAGGGTTCTGACACTCCACACCCCAGCCGATCAGCTGTTATCACGGCTGGGAGGTCGGGTAGCCCCCCGCCTAGGGTGCCATGTCGTTACCCATGAGGGTGTGCTTTCATGGCCGCATCAGTAGCCGTTCAATCTACTGGCACTGGGGGGAGCATTATATCCTGGCACTGGGGTGGGCATTATATCCTGGCACTGGGGTGGGCATTATATCCTGGCACTGGGGTGGGCATTATATACTGGCACTGGGGGGGAGCGTTATATACTGGCACTGGGGGGGAGCGTTATATACTGGCACTGCGGTGGGCATTATATACTGGCACTAGGGTGGGCATTATATACTGGCACTGGGGGGAGCGTTCTATACTGGCACTGGGAGGAGCAATTTGCCTGCTCTGCCTTGGGCGGCCAAATACCACCTTCCAGCCCTCAGGATAGACCATCAATATCAAACAACCCCTTTAAGATGCAACAACGTACACCAACATGTTAGCACCGAGTAAGCCAACCAATAGTTAGTGTAACTTTAGAGACTGGGCTAGTCGTGCACCAAATGTATCATATAGCGTGAGTCAGTGTGATACATTTGGCACATCATCAGGGTTAATAAATCTGCCCCCCTGTGTCACCCTTTCCATACCTGACATAAATTTGATATTGCCCATTCACCCACATCCATCCGAGCAGATAAAACCGCAGATGAAGGTCCTGCGCGACCAAAACGTACGGTTTCTGCCAATATGTGTGTAATCTGAAAAAGATTGGGCCTATGGATGACAGCAATATATGCTAATGAATAAATGCCCTATTTTTGCAAATCGTGAAAAATTGTGTGCCTCAAATTTACTTCTATATTTATTGGCTATCCATAGCCCTTGACTGGCACCTAAACGCTGAGCGAACAGAGTGCGGTTCTCAAAAAAAAATTTAAAATTTTTTTAAACATCTGTTTCTAGCAGGACCTGTTGTATGGCTGCATTCTATCACCTGCCTGCTAAAGGGGGCCAAAAGCCCAAGTGAGTTCTTCAGTGGGAGCCTGGGACAAAGGCATAGGACTGTGGATGTCGCCAATAAAGTAGCCTGCATTCCTGCGCCAGCCGCCTCCTGATAACCTTGGCACAGCAGAGCTGCCAGGTCCGCACCTTTGTCCTCCTGCTTATTTTCACTATGTCTTGGCGGATTAGACTCTTTCTAGACGTTCCACTCCCAGAACGTGCACACAAAGCAGGATGGATCATAGAATACTTGTGTGTACGTTCCAGTTACACGCCTGCGTTATCTCCTCCATACATTTCTGTGCGTTACATGATAGTATGCCTTAGAAAAGACCCCCTTCTCTTAAGAGGCCCTGTCCTAACATGTCTGTTTTACTAACTACTTGCATTCTCCATGTAATAACACTTCTGGAGTACCTTTGTGGTTCCATTCCTCTATTATTCCCACCAGAGGTTTTTGAAGCTAGCAATTCATTCATAAACTTCTAGTGGGAATAATGCAGGAATATCACTATATAGATTCATAATGATAGATGCTCTGGGATTGTTATAACGGAGAATGCACAGCATTAATAAAAGAGTCATGTCAGGAGAGTCGACTGATGCTTCCCCAGATATCCGGTATATTGCCGCCATGTTCCTCTGTGTCAGGCAGGCAGAATTGCTGTAGGTATGTATCCATATCGGTTGTCGCATCGGTTTGGCCTCATGCACACGAGTAAACAAAAAATATCATATGGCACTTGATCTGGGAGCGGTATCAGGACGGGCACCAAGTTTCTGCCCGAGAACAGATCGAATAGGTTATTTGCCCGTCCTGCCGAGATGTGGACGTTGTATTCAGCAGTAATTATAGGGAAGCGGTCACTTTGAACATGCAGTCCTATCTGCAGACACCATGTTATAGAGCGGATTATAATGATACATCTATGGCTACTTTTACAGTGGCGTTTTGGCTTTCCGTTTGTGAGATCCGTTCAGGGCTCTCACAAGCGGTCCAAAACGGATCAGTTTTGCCCTAATGCTTTCTGAATGGAAAAGGATCCACTCAGAACGCCTCCGTTTGCTTCCGAAAAGTCTCCATTCCGCTCTGGAGGCGGACACCAAAACGCTGCCTGCAGTGTCAAAATGCGCTGTGTGAACATACCCAGTAAGATCTCGGAGGTGTATGAGATAATCCAAGAAAGTAGGCACCTATGGTATATTACAATTCTTCTACATACACAGGGGGGCACTTTTACAGAAAACAGCGTTTTCCCCTTGTGCTGCCCCAGGCTGGCGTAGGTTGTAGCCATTATGTCCACCCGTTTCCAGGTGTATCTGCCAGGACTAGTGTTGAGCGAAGTTCTGTCTTCGAGTTCAGGTTACAAGGTTCGGGATATCCGAACCTTGTACGTCGAACTTGAAAACGGAAGTTCGCTTAACACTAACCAGGACCAGAGTCTCGGCGCCACCATGGCCTCTGAAACGCCCCCATTCTGCCCAGCTGTATAAAACTTTTCGACACCAGCCAAGTTACTTAATATTGTCGCGCAGCACGTCAAAAAGTGGAGTTACGGCTATTTTTTTTAATCTAAAATACTGGTAGTTTCAAGTCCCTTGGGTAATGGCTCATCCTGCACCTCTGTTATCTCAGAAAGGATGAAATCGGGTCTGGAAGATTTTACCAGCATCGGCCTCTATGTGCTGAATGCGGACTATACAGCAACACCTTGGTGTGTGAGGGATCACTAATAGACTGACCCTTTCATTAAGAATTAGCACGTTGGTAACCATTCACAGGATGTGGTGATTTTCTTACAGTGCTGCAAATCCTACTTTCATTGCCTCACGTTTAACCTTTCCTACACATTTGTTGTACTCCCCCTTGTGGCGTGACAGGCTTATTGCGTGTGTTCAGTATATTCTGACAGCATTCAGATAAGGGCTCTTTCACACTTGCGTTCTTTTGTTCCGGCATAGAGTTCCGTCGTCGGGGCTCTATGCCGGAAGAATCCTGATCAGGATTATCCCCATGCATTCTGAATGGAGAGAAATCCGTTCAGGATGCATCAGGATGTCTTCAGTTCAGGACCGGAACGTTTTTGGGCCGGAGAAAATGCCGCAGCATGCTGCGCTTTTTGCTCCGGCCAAAAATCCTGAACACTTGCCGCAAGGCCGGATCCGAAATTAATGCCCATTGAAAGGCATTAATCCGGATCCGTTCTTAAGCTAAACGTCGTTTCGGCTCATTGCCGGATCCGACGTTTAGCTTTTTCTGAATGGTTACCATGGCTGCCAGGACGCTAAAGTCCTGGCAGCCATGGTAAAGTGTAGTGGGGAGCAGTATACTTACCGTCCGTGCGGCTCCCGGGGCGCTCCAGAGTGACGTCAGGGCGCCCCACGCGCATGGATGACGTGATCGCATGGACACGTCATTCATGCGCATGGGGCGCTCTGACGTTATTCTGGAGCCCCCCGGGAGCCGCACGGACTGTAAGTATACCGCTCCCCACTACTACTATGGCAACCAGGACTTTAATAGCGTCCTGGCTGCCATAGTAACACTGAACGCATTTCAGTTCACTTGCGTTTTTTTCGGATCCGGCGTGTAATTCCGGCAAATGGAGTACACGACGGATCCGGACAACGCAAGTGTGAAAGAGGCCTAAAGCACTAATTCGGCAGTTTTTTATTGTGAATGAATGGAGGCTGTTGAATTTGTCGGTAAGCGTCCAACACAATGGTAGGTCAATTCTAATACCTCAGATTTTGTGGCAGAAAATTCTGCGACTGAAAATCAGTTCCATTCATTTGAATAGGGCAGCAAGCACATGGATTTCTGCAAGCTCCATTAAGGTGAATGGAACTGATTTTCATTGGCAGAATTTTCTTCCACGTGTGAAGGGACCCTTAACCCTGCATCAAAGGGGAGAGGATTTTCTTGGCACGCTTTACTACACTCCTAATGGACTGCCCAAGCATTCATTGGGGCGCATTAATTAAGCTTGTCTCTTTTTAGACGTACAATTAGACGGGCGTATTCGCCTAATCTGTCGGTCTCTTGCCGCTTTTTTGTAAAAAGTCCCACAGCACTACATGAATTAGACTGGGCGTATTGGCACTAGTCTGACCTCTGGTGGTTCTTTATCGGTATGACAGGTTTATATGCACTAAAGCTTATATTAGACGTACAGATAAGGCCTCTTGCACACGAACGATACAGATTAGGTCCGGATGCGTTCAGCAAAACTAATTGGAATCTTTCAACAGGTTTAAAAATCATCATTTGACGGCTGCAGATTGTGCTGTGTAATAGCGCCGGCAGATAATGATTCTGTATAGCAGGGCTGGCCAACCTGCAGCTCTCCAGCTGTTGCAAAACTACAACTCCCAGCATGCCTAGACTGCTTACAGCTATCAGCCTACAGCAGGGCATGGTGGGAATTGTAGTTTTACAACAGCTGGAGTGCCGCAGGTTGGCCAGCCCTGCTGTATAGGCATGAGCGATGGCATTAGCGATCACTCCTTCCCATACAGTGGAGGAGACTGCTGTATGTAATAGCAGTGGTCTCCTCCGCTGACGAGCAGGCGATTGCCGGGAAGGAACGCTTCCCTCCTGACAAGCGCCTTGATGATCTACTCATCTTATATGAGCTTTAGACTGGTCTGATTAGTATGCACTTGAAAATGTTGCGCGAGGGAGCTGAAAATAGGCGCACGTCTCCATGAAAGTATGACTTTTTAGGCAAAACGTGGCGCAGATGAAGAAAAGTACGTCAGTCCTGGAGTGGAGTAGAAAACAGACAAAAATCGCGAATTGTGAACGAGGCGCGAATTCCTCCAGAACGCCGCATTTTCACTAGTAAATGCAAATAAAAAAATAAGAGAGTCTAAAACAGCATTTTTATACCTAAAAACAGGCGCAGACACTATAGTAAATGTGCCCCACTGTCTGTATAAGGGCTCATGCCCACGAGAGTACTTGCTCAGTGCCGTGTGCACTCCGTATTACGGATGCAGAGCCATTGACTTGAAGGGGTCCGCATCCACCAGATACAACTGAACATGGGGCTTCACCTATCTTTTTGCACTGCGGAAGTGCTTCCGTGGGCTTCTGATCCGTGCCTCTGCACCGCAAAAAGATAGAACATGTTCAGTCCTTGGCCGTATGTTGCGGATCGTGGGCCCATTCAAGTCAAGGGCTCTGTGTCCGCAAGCGGAGTGCACATGGTCAGTGCCGTGCATTGCGGACTGCAATTTGTGGGCCTCACCACGGGCACTGAGCAAGTACATGGGCATGAGTCCTATTCAAGTAGTCGGTGAACAAGCAATCGCTTGTTTGTCAGCCGATCAGGATGAAAGATGGCCGATTAGGACATGTTGTCTGTTTTGCGGGGCTGCAGAACGGACATACGGATGAGGACAGCAGTGCACTGTCCGCATATTTTGCTGCCCCATTGAAAGGAATGGATACACATCTGATCTGCAAAAAAATGTAGTATAGGATGCAGGACAAAAATACGATTGTGTGAATGGGGCCTAAGGGTACAATTACACGTGCAGGTTTTGATGACGTTTCTTGATACAGTTTTTGAAGCCAAAAACAAGTTTGAATCACAAAAAGAGAGAAATGGCTGCACACGGTGCAGAGTTGTGTACAGAAAATCCACATGTACCAAAAACTGCGCCAACACCACACAAAAAAGTGCATATATCCGCCCTATTTATCATGTTTTTTGCGGTTTTATGTTTTGGTGCCGATTTGATGCGTTTTTGCCGCAGGTCTCACCCTTCAGAGAACATGCTGCGATTTTGTGAAAAAATGATGCTCATGTACACAGATACATTGAAATGAATGGGTCTGGATTAAGTCCGGATGCTATGCGTTCACGTCACGCATCGCACCAGGATGGAAAACTTACTTGTGTGAAGGAGCACTTAGGCCCCTTTCACACAAGCGAGTTTTCCGCGCGGGTGCAATGCGTGATGTGAATGCGTTGAACCAGCACTGAATCCGGACCCATTCATTTCAATGGGGCTGTGCACACGAGCGTTGTTTTTCAGGCATCACTTCTGCGTTGCGTGAAAATCGCAGCATGTTCTATATTTAGCGTTTTTCACGCAACGCAGGCCCCATAGAAATGAATGGGGCTGCGTGAAAATCGCAAGCATCCGGAAGCAAGTGCGGGTGCGTGCGTTATTCACTGATGGTTGCTAAGAGATGTAGTTTGTAAACCTTTAGTTTATCATGCGCGTGAAAAACGCGTCCAAACGCATTGTACCCGCGCGGAAAAAAACTGAACGTAATCGCATGCAAAACTGACTGAATTAGCCTGCAAAATGGTGCGAGCTTCACTGAACGCACAGTGAACGCATCTGGAGCCAATCCGTCAAGCTCTTGTGAAAGAGGCCTTAGGCCCCTTGCAGACGAGTGTGTTCGGATTATGTCTTGATGCGTTGCGAATGCGTTTAGTGAAAAATGCGCGATTTCGCAGGCAAAGTCATTCAGTTTTGTTTGGGATCGCGTTCAGTTGTTCAGTTTCGGATTCTGTGCGGGTGCAATGCGTTGACATCACGCATTGCACCCGCGCAGAATACTCGCTCGTGTGAAAGGGGCCTTAGGGTCCTTACACATGTGAAGTTTGTCTGACTTTTTTTTTTTTACTAGTAAAAAATTCCAAGTATAATCACAGGCGTCTTATGAACAGTGGCCCAGATTTGCTAATCATAAGGGCTCATGCACACAAATGTATATTTTTTTTCCTTGTCTGTTCGCTTATTTTTTATTTTTATTTTTTGTGACCCATATGCGGAGCCATTCATTTCAATGGGGCCACAAAAAAAAAAAAAAAAAAGACTCGTGTGCATTCCGTATCCGTATGTCAGCAAGTCCGTTCTGCCAAAAAATAGAACATGTCCTATTCTTGTCTATTTTGCGGACAAGGACAGACATTGTTACAATGGGTCCGCAAAAAAACGGATATACAATGGACGTCCCACGGATGTCATCTGATGTCACGTGCATGAGCCCTAAAGATGACGTAAACTTAGGTCTGTAGATTTTCTGACCAATCAGTGGTCGGATGGCCGATTACACACCAACTATTGGCCTGATAGGACAGAAATAGGTCAGGTGATCTGTTCAGAATTTAGGAACATTGGCGCATCTTTGGCCGCCTCCTTTTCCACTCCATTTTGCCACTTTCCTCTAAATCCCACCTCCTCCTTTGTTAGGGAGAACATGTAGAAACTCTAGAGGCGCCAATCTGCGTCACTTTTTGGCGCAGATACATTAGTAAATCTGGGCCACAGGGTCTTTCTAATTTTATAAAGCAAAAGCAACAAAGGCAAAAAAAAAAAAAACTGTTCAGAAAAGACTGTATTTTGGTGTTTCAGCCTCCTCTCAGGTACAGGCGAGTTATATCCAGTAAGCTTAGTGGCCTGGATTAGCCGGGAGGAGGGGGCTGCTGCCAGTTCACGAGCCAGCAGGGGGGTGCTTTGTCATCCTTCGCTTTCAGCAGCTTCATTAAGGTAAACAATGACGGGTGACTTTTTGGGAGTGACAGTTGTCTCAGGGCCACAAATGAAGCGACATTGCTATGCACTAAAGTAGTTTCAGTGCTCTTAAAATGCATTGTTCATGTGAGAAACTCACAGGTCCTTGTCCCCTGCCCCCCCTCTCTGGAGTAGGTAATGGAATGCTCCATTGTCAAGGTAGGACCAAACCTGCTCTCTGTGGAACCTGAGGAGTTTCATAACAAGTCCCATGTGAGCAGCAGCATGTGTGCGTACAGCGTCCATCCTGTGTAGGAGCGCGGTGCAGCTACAGTAAGTATATATGTGTGCGTACAGCGTCCATCCTGTGTAGGAGCGCGGTGCAGCTACAGTAAGTATATATGTGTGCGTACAGCGTCCATCCTGTGTAGGAGCGCGGTGCTGCTGCAGTAAGTATATATGTGTGCGTACAGCGTCCATCCTGTGTAGGAGCGCGGTGCAGCTACAGTAAGTATATATGTGTGCGTACAGCGTCCATCCTGTGTAGGAGCGCGGTGCAGCTACAGTAAGTATATATGTGTGCGTACAGCGTCCATCCTGTGTAGGAGCGCGGTGCTGCTGCAGTAAGTATATATGTGTGCGTACAGCGTCCATCCTGTGTAGGAGCGCGGTGCTGCTACAGTAAGTATATATGTGTGCGTACAGCGTCCATCCTGTGTAGGAGCGTGGTGCAGCTACGGTAAGTATATATGTGTGCGTACAGCGTCCATCCTGTGTAGGAGCGCGGTGCAGCTACGGTAAGTATATATGTGTGCGTACAGCGTCCATCCTGTGTAGGAGCGTGGTGCAGCTACGGTAAGTATATATGTGTGCGTACAGCGTCCATCCTGTGTAGGAGCGCGGTGCAGCTACAGTAAGTATATATGTGTGCGTACAGCGTCCATCCTGTGTAGGAGCGCGGTGCAGCTACAGTAAGTATATATGTGTGCGTACAGCGTCCATCCTGTGTAGGAGCGCGGTGCAGCTACAGTAAGTATATATGTGTGCGTACAGCGTCCATCCTGTGTAGGAGCGCGGTGCTGCTGCAGTAAATATATGTGTGCGTACAGCGTCCATCCTGTGTAGGAGCGCGGTGCAGCTACAGTAAGTATATATGTGTGCGTACAGCGTCCATCCTGTGTAGGAGCGCGGTGCAGCTACAGTAAGTATATATGTGTGCGTACAGCGTCCATCCTGTGTAGGAGCGCGGTGCTGCTGCAGTAAGTATATATGTGTGCGTACAGCGTCCATCCTGTGTAGGAGCGCGGTGCTGCTACAGTAAGTATATATGTGTGCGTACAGCGTCCATCCTGTGTAGGAGCGTGGTGCAGCTACAGTAAGTATATATGTGTGCGTACAGCGTCCATCCTGTGTAGGAGCGCGGTGCAGCTACGGTAAGTATATATGTGTGCGTACAGCGTCCATCCTGTGTAGGAGCGTGGTGCAGCTACAGTAAGTATATATGTGTGCGTACAGCGTCCATCCTGTGTAGGAGCGCGGTGCAGCTACAGTAAGTATATATGTGTGCGTACAGCGTCCATCCTGTGTAGGAGCGCGGTGCAGCTACAGTAAGTATATATGTGTGCGTACAGCGTCCATCCTGTGTAGGAGCGCGGTGCTGCTGCAGTAAATATATGTGTGCGTACAGCGTCCATCCTGTGTAGGAGCGCGGTGCAGCTACAGTAAGTATATATGTGTGCGTACAGCGTCCATCCTGTGTAGGAGCGCGGTGCAGCTACAGTAAGTATATATGTGTGCGTACAGCGTCCATCCTGTGTAGGAGCGCGGTGCTGCTACAGTAAGTATATATGTGTGCGTACAGCGTCCATCCTGTGTAGGAGTGCGGTGCAGCTACAGTAAGTATATATGTGTGCGTACAGCGTCCATCCTGTGTAGGAGCGCGGTGCAGCTACAGTAAGTATATATGTGTGCGTACAGCGTCCATCCTGTGTAGGAGCGCGGTGCAGCTACAGTAAGTATATATGTGTGCGTACAGCGTCCATCCTGTGTAGGAGCGCGGTGCTGCTGCAGTAAATATATGTGTGCGTACAGCGTCCATCCTGTGTAGGAGCGCGGTGCTGCTACAGTAAGTATATATGTGTGCGTACAGCGTCCATCCTGTGTAGGAGCGCGGTGCAGCTACAGTAAGTATATATGTGTTTGTACAGCGTCCATCCTGTGTAGGAGCGCGGTGCTGCTGCAGTAAATATATGTGTGCGTACAGCGTCCATCCTGTGTAGGAGCGCGGTGCTGCTACAGTAAGTATATATGTGTGCGTACAGCGTCCATCCTGTGTAGGAGCGCGGTGCAGCTACAGTAAGTATATATGTGTGCGTACAGCGTCCATCCTGTGTAGGAGCGCGGTGCTGCTGCAGTAAGTATATATGTGTGCGTACAGCGTCCATCCTGTGTAGGAGCGCGGTGCAGCTACAGTAAGTATATATGTGTGCGTACAGCGTCCATCCTGTGTAGGAGCGCGGTGCTGCTACAGTAAGTATATATGTGTGGTCTTCTGGTGTTGTGCTTGTGTTCTCTGCACTACAGTGCTACCATCTCACGGTTCCTTCGTCCTTACAGACACAAGTTTTGCACTGGTGTTTTTTTTCTTTTTTTCTTCCCCATTACAAAAACCGCCTAAATATAACTTTTTTTTTTTTTAGGGCACCTGCATATTTTAAGACTGTTTTTGTGGCTTTTTTAGAGGTTTTATTTCTTAAATGTCTGAGTAAACTGCTTTTTTTCTGGCTTTTTTCCCCCCTATCATGAAAGAGATATAAAAACGCCTGAAAAAAAAATCCAGAATGCAGTACTTTATATATGCTTACAAACCATTATTGGAGCTTTCCATTTCTTATAACCATGGACAGCACACGCATCCATTGATTTTAATGTGTTTGTTCATCAGTAATTTTTTCCTGACCGTGCGTCAGTGAACAAAATCAGAGACATGCACTACTTTGGCCTATGATGCCAACCATACATGCCCATTGAAGTCTGTGGATCTGTGAAACACCACTATTACCTGTAAGTGTGGCAGCGCAGTTGCTGCTCCGGTAATGGAAGTAGAGCCTCTGCCCTTGCACTGCTATTCCGATCAGTGTTGCAGGCGCAAGATTGTCAGGGCCGTCGCTGTCAGTCAAGGGGCAGGCGGAACGCCTTGGCTTCGGTGACCCCTCATTGCGTGTGTAGAAGTCTGCTTGATCAGATGAATCAATCCGCTCATCTCTGGTCTCTGCGTCTCTTTATTGTGGCTTTTTTAGAGGCATTATTTTCTGTCCGCTTTAATTTTTTATATGTTTTTTCATCGTAAAAGAGATGTAAAAATGCCTGGAAAAAAAACCATTGAGATGTACAGTTGTGTTTTTGAAAAGAATATAGTGCCTTTATGTGTTTACCAACCAGCCACAGTTCTTATCACGCTCTGACTCCTTCATAAATGGCCAGTAATACATTTACTGTAGTAAAATGGTGACGTCGGGCTCTTTCTTACTATTATGTAAGTCAGGGATGCCCAACCTGCGGCCCTCCAGCTCTTTCAAAACTACAACTCCCAGCATGCCTGGACAGCCTACAGCTATTAGGACATGTTGGGAGTTGTAGTTTTGCAATGGCTGGAGGGCCGCAGGTTGGACCTCCCTGACAGAACTTAAACCATGCAGTTGGAATACAGTTTCTGAAATTCCTGACATCTGCAATTCACTATACACTTATAACAATAATAACTGGAATACACTGTTATACACTTAATAACAGTCCCGTATGTGGAAGCATTCACTTCAATGTGGCCGCAAAAAAGTGTGCATTCCAGGCCCGCATGTCCGTTCCGCAAAAAAAATAAAACGTGTCCTAATAATGTCCGCATTACAGACAAGTATAGGACAGTTCTATTATGGGCCGGCCAATCCGTTCCACGGAACACACGCAGCCGGTATCAGTGTTTTGCGGTCCGCAAAACAACAATGGTCGTGTACATGAGCCTTAATTGTAAGAAATCTATGGATTTCTCATCAGGAAATGTTAGAAAAGCTCTATATGTATGTCCTGAAAATGCAGAGAATGATGTGCAAGTCTAAAGGAATAAAACGTGGATCTGCTATCTTAAGTTCTGGTCATGGAAGTGTTCTCTGGGAAGAAATCATTTTTTTCACAGGAGCCCGCAGCCTGCCTCTGCTATGGAAAGATTTATGCTTGCCCATTATCTGCAGATTTGGTCCGACGTACTGGCTCCCACGTGTCCGTCTTCAGGATTCAGTGGTGACATCTTCGCAAGAGATGCATTACCACTGAAGCCAGGTATTGGCTGCAACAGAGCAGATAATCAGGCCAGTGGCGGGAATGATGTAAACAAGCCGTGGACTAGAAGATTGACACACAGGAGCAAGCTCTACTGTGGTGGGAATAGTAGAGACTAAATTGGATAAAAGGCATTCGAGTTTGACGATTTCATATGTGTGTAGGGAATCTTGTGATTCCACCCGTATCTGACAGGAGAAAGAAGGATTGGCTATGCTGGAGTAACTGCCCTTACTGCCTCCGATTGTTGAAGCTCAACCAAATCCTGTGCTCGTTCATCTGTGATCGGCTATCCTCTAAGGTCAGGGCTAGAAAATATCCACAGTGTATTGAGCCAGAGAGACCTGTGGGGAAGTTGGTACTTGACAGTATTTGGGTCAACAGCCAGGTTTTCCCATTGAACCCACGAGTACTTGCTTGGCATATAATGCGTGGAGACAGAGTCTCCTGTGCTTTGACCACGTTTCATGGGCCCAGGTGGCAACAACTTGGGTTTCTCTGAGAAATCTGATGTTAATGACTTTGCTGCAATTTCACAAACGCCTTTTGTGTGCCGTAAATGTTCAGCTGCACATTCCTTTAGATTGGCACAGGCTGGGGGCACTTGTGTGGTCCCTAGGCAGATGGCAAACAAAAGGTCCCATCTACTGTAACCAGTGCAGAGGAGATCCTTATATTAATTTCTATAAATTCATGAGTATATACGGGCACTCGACTACCTTAACAAATAAACCTATAAGGGATTTAGGGGGGTGTAAAGCCCTGCATTTGCACTAGGCTTCTGTAAGATTTACACAGCAGGGATCCTCTCTTTGTTTAACATGGCGGATGATACAGTAGTTTACTGTATACCAATTACCACCCATAGCCATGCTAATTATGCTGAGGGAACCACATTGGTCCATGAGGTCAAAGAATTTTTTTTTTTTTTAATTCTTCTCTGCTGCAGGAATGGCGGAGATGTCACCGGCCTTCTCATATTGTAAACGATGAAGGAACCTGCCAGGTAAATGTGCAGCAGAATTGACCACGCCCCAGAGGTGGTCGAGAAGGATATTGTCCGTTTTACTGTATGGTAATTGCTGGCCCATCGCTTTTAAAGGGGTTACGCCATGATCGATAAAAAAAATGAAAATCGGCCATCGTATAGTACAAGACGATTCCTTTCTAAGGGTACTTTCACACTAGCGTTTTTGTTTTCCAGGTATTGAGTTCTGTCATAGGAACTCAATACCGGAAAAAAAAACTGATCAGTTTTAGGCCCCATTCACACGTCCGAAATTTAATTCCGCATTTTGCGGAACGGAATTGCGGACCCATTCATTTCTGAATGTGCTGCCCATATACGGAATTGCGGACCCTTACTTTCCGGGTCTGCAATTCCGTTCCCGAAAAATGTGTCCACGGATCCACAAAATGTGTGAATGGAGCCTTATCCTAATGCATTCTAAATGGAGAGCATTCCATTCAGGATGAATCAGTTCAGTCCCTTTTACGTTTGAAGTGTATTAGTGCCGGATCCGGCCTTCAGTGTTTCGGCAAAACGGTTCTGGCTTTTCGGTCTGCGCATGTGCAGACTTTTAAAAATGCAAAACAAAAATTATACCGAATCCGTTTTTCCGGATGACACTGGAGAGATGGATCCGGTATTGGAATGCATTTGTCAGACTGATCCGCATCCGGATCCGTCTGACAATTGCCATCAGACGAAAGCCATCAGGATTGTCGGATCCGGCGATGGAACTGCCTGCCGGAAGCCTCTGCCGCAAATGTGAAAGTACCCTAACAAAGCTAGAACCGGCCCTGTACTTCACATGGATCCAGAGGTCTCCACATTCACTTCTCCAATTACTCTGCTAGATTATCTAAAGCCTGGCAGCTCAGGGGGCATGTACTTTCTGGTGCAGCTGTCTCCCTGTAACTGCCACAGCATCTAACAGAACATATGGCTGATGGCAGTTGAAGATTTAAACTTGGCACATTCGACCAATTCCGTAAGGAAAAGAACAAACAGCAGGTGGCGCTATACAGATACATTTTATTGAATAACTCACTGGCTATACAAAATTTTGAATTACATGTAATTACAAAAATATTTAGATTGAAGTACTGGTTTGAAATTTTTCATACACATTAGCATATTGTCAATCGCAGGTTTCTGTGGGAACGGCCAACAATCTAAAGTGTATGAGGAGATCCTGACTCTGACAGATGATGTTGAGGGAGAGAATGATTGAGCGATTTGCAATGATCTTTTTGTTCTCCCAAGAGATAAGTCATCACCAGAGGCATCTGGCAGTGGCCTTCTCCTCTGTCCTCACATGGCCGTTCGTCCAACAGCTATTGAAGGTGCATGGCCACCTATAGACTCTTTTTCCCTTTATTTGGACCATATATCATTTCATGTTGTTAGGATGTATGTTTATCCCCTGTTCTGTTGAACTGTGCTATATGGAGTGGCCACATGAAACACGTACTGCACAGTATGGAGGGAATTTGTCATGAGGTTACTGTGAAGTTTTTCAGGAGTCTGCGATGGAGTATTCCCCACCAAATGTATCAAATGTCGCATGCTGTTTGTTAAATCAGGTGCATCTTTAAACCTAAGGCCCCTTTCACACGGGCGAGTATTCCGCGCAGATGCGATGCGTGAGTTGAACGCATTGCACCCGCACTGAATCCCTACCCATTCATTTCTATGGGGCTGTTCACATGAGCGGTGATTTTCACGCATCACTTATGCATTGCGTGAAAATCGCAGCAAGCTCTATTTTGTGCGTTTTTCACGTAACACAGGCCCCATAGAAATGAATGGGGTTGCGTGAAAATCGCAAGCATCCACAAGCAAGTGCGGATGCGGTGCGATTTTCACGCACAGTTGCTAGGAGTTGATCGGGATGGAGAGCCGATCATTATTATTTTCCCTTATAACATGGTTATAAGGGAAAATAATAGCATTCTGAATACAGAATGCATAGTAAAATAGCGCTGGAGGGGTAAAAAATAAAATAAAAAAATAATTTAACTCACCTTATGATCACGCTGCCGGCATCTCCTTCTGTCTTCATCTAAGGATACTTTCACATTAGCGTTTTTCTTTTCCGGCATAGAGTTCCGTCACAGGGGCTCTATACTGGAAAATAACTGATCAGGCATATCCCCATGCATTCTGAATGGAGAGTAATCCGTTCAGGATGCATCAGGATGTCTTCAGTTCAGTCATTTTGGCTGATCAGCCAAAAGAGAAAACCGTAGCATGCTACGGTTTTATCTCCGGCGAAAAAAAACTGAAGACTTGCCTGAATGCCGGATCCGGCAATTTTTTCTATAGGAATGTATTAGTGCCAGATCCGGCATTCAAAATACCGGAACGCCGGATCCGTCCTTCCGGTCTGCGCATGCGCAAACTTTTAAAAATGAGAAAAAAAATAATACTGGATCCGTTTTGCCTGATGACACCGGAAAAACTGATCCGGTATTGCAATGCATTTTTCTGACTGATCAGGCATTTTTCAGACTGATCAGGATCCTGATCAGTCTGAAAAATGCCTGATCAGTCAGAAAAATGACATGCGTTGGCATACAGTTTGCCTGATCAGGCAGGCAGTTCAGGCAACTGAACTGCCTGCCGGAATCAAACGCCGCAAGTGTGAAAGTACCCTTAGCTGTGTGGAACAGGACCTGTGGTGACGTCACTCCGGTCATCACATGATCCATCACCATGGTAAAAGATCATGTGATGGATCATGTGATGACCGGAGTGACGTCACCACAGGTCCTGTTCCTCCACACAGCTAAGATGAATACAGAAGGAGATGCCGGCAGCGCGATCAATTGGATTAAGGTGAGTTAAATTTTTTATTTTATTTTATTTTTTTAACCCCTCCAGCGCTATTTTACTATGCATTCTGTATTCAGAATGCTATTATTTTCCCTTATAACCATGTTATAAGGGAAAATAATACAATCTACAGAACACCGATCCCAAACCTGAACTTCTGTGAAGAAGTTCGGGTTTGGGTGCCAAACACGTGCGATTTTTCTCACGTGAGTGCAAAACGCATTACAATGTTTTGCACTTGCGCGGAAAAATTGCGCGTGTTCCCGCAACGCACCCACACATTTTCCCGCAACGCCCGTGTGAAAGAGGCCTAACACTTTTGTCTAGAAAAGCTTCTCCAGTTTTCCTACTCCACCCTCCTAATGAATGAATGAAACTCATTAACATAGATAACCACATCTATTTTCCCCTCCTATTTTTTTTTTCCTTCAAAACTGGAGTGGTATAAAAATGTAAAAAGTTCCAAACTTTTTGCGCAAGTGACCTCAAAAAGTCACAAAGTCCCTAGTATGTGACTTTTGAAGCCAGAGTTCTGGAGTGCAGGGTGTGATACATTCCCCTTATGTGTGTTGTTGTGTTTTTGCACGGGACATATAGATGACGTACATTATGCCAGTGCCCATTAGCTGCTGACTTTACTATTATAGAGGCTGGAAAATGTCCATTAAATAGCCGATTGTATCACATTTCTAGAAAGCTGCTGATTCTGATTAAAAGTTGCTTCTGTAGTGTTATCACTGTGGAGACAAAGCAGGACTTAAATCTATTGTCCACCAAATACCCAATCCCCAACGTTGCCATGGGAATTCTGAAAACACACCATGATCATGCAGATCGAAGCTCTACAACATTGCTCACTAGGAACTGATTTCTCGATTTCCCCCCCCCCCCCCCCCTCCTCACAAAAGCTTAAACCTGTCACCTACTACCTCAATATCGAACCGTTTGCAGATCACATAACTGTTGATCACCTGATTAAAACGCTGTTTTTCTTTTGTTGATCTGAGGCTCCCTTCCAGAGTTATGATTCTTTTTATTAAAATGCTAATTAGGCCTTTGGTGTAGTGAGGGTGTCACTGTTGCTCTTAGTGCACCCAAGCTCCACTCGTTTCTGTGGCAAGCCCCTCCCTGGCTGCTTTGATTATTTTGATCAGATGAACCACATCTATGTGTCTAAGCAAACAGTTGGATATGGAGGTCTCTGTTGACAGATTCCTTTTAACACCCCTTTATCTGGGCTGACTGAGAAGGCAACCATCAGGAACAAAACTTTTGTTCCCGATAATTGCCTGATCATCATCAGAGGTGAGAGCTTCATTGCCATGCAGCAGTCACCTCCACTATAGAAATCAATGTTTACATAGGACAATCTGGTGCCCAGAAAAATAGGTGATGTTACGGCTTATCTCCCCCCTCCTGACCTCTGCATAGGTCAAAGAATATGCCTAGAAAACTCTCCCATAGAAGTCAATGAGGTACCCTCCTGACCATTGTGTCTATGGCCCTCAAAAAACAGGTCTGATGAATTAGGCCTAGTAGCCAGTGTGAAAGTTGCATGATTTTAGGATTATTTTTTAACTATAGATAGGGATATGGAAAATAAATAAAATAAAAAATCGCCAAAAATTCTAAAAATATATATATACACATACTTAACCCTTTCATGATCAGGCCTGAAAAGCCCTTAATGACCAGACACGTGATGGTTTATCAATTCTCAACTTTTTTATTTTTGGACTGCAAAAATAATTTTTGAGACATTTTCATGCATTTTTTTTAAATAATTTTCTTTTTTAGGTTTAATTTGGGGAAAACAAAAAAAAGTGTTTTTTTAGGTTGTTTTTTTTTCTTCAAAATATATCTTTTTAATTTTTAAATATACAAATTGACACCAAAATAAATTATTGAAATGGATTCCCTATATTATTTTGGTCGTTGTGATGTTTGATTTGTATATTTTTGCGTACACAAGACGGCTATGGCGATAGTTTTGGTTGGCTTGGACTTTTTTTTTTTTTTCCTTTTATTTGTATTTTAGATGATATTTTTAATATATATTTTTGCCACATACTTTGCCCCCCAAGAGGTTATAAAAACACCTTTGGGGGATACTGAAACTTTTTTTTTCTTTTTGCAATTTTCCTCGTAACTGGGGCATCCAAAGCAACCCAAGTTACAGGTGAAAACAGCCCCCTGTGGGGGCATTGCTCTTTACTGAGACCTTGTAGCTCGGCTATGCCTAAGACACCTGACGATCATGTGATAGCCGGGTCTAATAGTCAGTAACACAGCCGCTTCCTCTGTTCACTGCATGGCGCTCATTGAGCCCTATAGAAGAGAGGAGAAGCGGTAACAAACCGCTTCTGTCTGCCTTTTGGGGTCTTCCTGACTGTCACAGACACTGCTAAATTGCAGGAGCTTTAATATGGCGCCATTCATGCTTGACACTGCGGATTAAAGTCGTGCAGCCAACGTTTAAATACGTGCTAACCGCATACGCCGTAGACGGCACATAAATATCCGTATAGAAGTTGTGAAAGAGTTAACATAAAAAACGTAATGTTGGCAATAGGTCATTTCCTAAGGACACATTCCCTTTAGGCTTAGTAGTGTATTAGTTTTGCCTAGAGTGCTCCTTTGAGTTGACCAACTTGTGACAACCACTGTGTCCCCAGTAAGTCACAGTTAAATTGTCCCTTAGCAGTGACCTGCTGCTAAAAGCAGTGCCATCTATAATGCCCTCATGAACAGTGGCAGCCATAGTGCTTCATTTAGTCTCAGCAACCATGCCTCTACCACCATCCCCAAGCCAAACTATCAACTGTCAACTAACCACTCTGTCACTACACTCTGACGCCAATCACCCAACACTGACTCTGGCATTCCTGCTAGCAATCAATTTTTTTTAAAGATCGATAAGACCTTAACTATATTTGCATGTATGGCACTAACCTACAATATTTCTTCTAATTACATACATTGGATTTACTAATCCTGTAGATGGAAACTTTTATCGGCTGTCTAGACCTGCACTAAATTTATCACAGTCGCTCAGACTGGATGATAAGTCTGGTGTATGGCTAGACAGTTTTGTCTAAATCTATACTACTGGTTGGTGTAAGGTCCCTTTTAGGCTAGGTCTACACAACGACATTTGTCGTGCGACAGATAGGGCCCAACTACACTGCAACATTTGTCGCGCGAGATTTTGTTGCACTAATGTTGCGCGACAATTTTTATAATGGTAGTCTATGGTATCGTACTGCAACATGTGACATACTGCGACGCAACAGTCGCAGAAAAATTCATCTCAAATAGATTTTTTATGACTGTCACTTCGCAGTCACAGCATGTCGCATGTTGCAATGCGACACCATAGACTATCATTATAAAAAAATGTTGCACGACAAATGTCGTTGTGTAGACCTAGCCTCACACTGGCCAATTCAGCAGGCGATTGTCAGGAAGGAAGCGTTCCTTCCCGGCAAGCACCTGCTCGTCATTGAAGTGGTCTCCTCTACAATATGGGGAGGAGCAATAGCATTAGCAAATAATCCCACTCATTGTTTTCTGGCAGCAGAGGATGTTTACACAGCACAATCTTCTGCCGGCAAACCCCTGTGTCAACCAAACAGATTTGGCTTGGGGCTACTCCTAAGGGCATTATCCTGGTAGTCCCTGGTCTTCCGACTTTGTACAGCTTAGGCTCCATTCACACGTCCGCATCCGTTCCGCAATTTTGCGGAACGGGTGTGGACCCATTCATTCTCTATGGGAATGAAATGGATGCGGACAGCACACAGTGTGCTGTCTGCATCCGCAATTGCGAAGCGCGGCCCCGATCTACGGGTCCGCAGCTCCGCAAAAGATAGAACATGTCCTATTTTTGTCCGCAGCTGCGGACAAGAATAGGCATTTCTATAGGGGTGCCGGGCTGGTGTGTTGTGGATCCACAATTTGCGGGTCTGCAACACACCACGGACGTGTGAATGGAGCCTTAGACAGGGATCTGGACTCTGCTGCAGGGAACCACCAGGTCACTTCCTCCTGGAATAGTAATTTTTTTGACCCATGGGGTGTGAATCAGGCAAAACTGTCAGTAATGGACCTGTTGACGTCAGGGCAAGCAGAGTACTTGTTATCCGATAAACAGTGCAAGGTTAGAGCCAGCAGCTTAGGGTCAGAATGGATATCGTGCAGAGGTCAGGTCAGGCAGTAAAGGGTCAAATCCAGGAAAGGGGCTGAATTTGGCAGACGAACCTAGAAACAGCACACCTTTGCAAGACGCTAGCAAACTAGAACCTATTGCTCAGGCACTTTACCACAGGGAAAGGTGTCTTAAATACTGGCAAAGATTAGGGTGCCCTTTAAGAGCTTGAGTGAGAACACACGCACCCCACGGGCAGCAAGAGGCCTTTCCGGCATGGCAGGAAGCGGCCTTCAAGAAGAGCCAGCCAGGTACTCCAGCGGCTGGGCTCTTCAGGAAGAAGGGGTAAAGCAAAGAGCCTGAGCCGCTGGCACACAGGAGTGGGGGAGCTAGTGAGCAGAGCGGAGGCCGTGACTGTCAGGGAGACGGAGCGGTGATGGGCACAGGCTGCCACCATAATGACCACAATTTACACCAAGATCTAACTACACTGACATTAATACGGTACATGTGGGCTATTGAATACTCACTGTCAGCACATACTGGAAATTGTAGTTTTGCAGCAGCTGACGAGCCACAGGTTGGAGATTAGTCCCTTTAATGCAATAATTGACACAGCCTCTAAGCCATCTGCTGGCATTTAGATCATATTATGAAAAGCTCTCAAATATTTAAGGCTGTGTTGTCCTTGGCAGGATTCAAGAACCTCTTAGTTTCTCTCGTTTTCACCAGGAATGTTCTCTACTTTACATTCCTCAGTCTTTGATTGTACAGTTATCAATTCGTTCTCTTTCTACTTGGCTGCCAGTGTGTAACCGACAATATCATTCAATTAAAGGAGGCCAGAAAGGGCCGGATTAGCACTTAGTCCTGGGGAGAATTTACACAAGATAAAGTCCCTGTAGAGCACATCATCTGACCAGGTACAATAGCATTTTTTGAATAGTTTCTTGAGAGGAGTAGATTCTTGAAACGCGTTGTGATCGCAGCCTTAACTTCTTAAAAAATATTTCCTACGCCTGGTTTGCTTTATGTTGTAAAACGGAGAGGTGGCTATATATTTCCAAAAGTCACCTTGTCTCTGGTTAGCTAAGCCTGTACATGATAACGGCTCCAGGGTTAGGTTAGGGACATTATCTGTTTTTACTTTTATTTTCCCAGCTTCATAGTATGGGGTTGTCAGCATTTGTGACATCTAGTATATTTGTAATATAAGGCATTCAGAAAGGATTTGGACCGCTGCTTTGTTTCCACATTCACATGACAGCCATGCTCTTTAGTGAATAATATCCTTTTTTCATCCATCTACACCAGGGCTGTGGAACCTTAAGACAAAGTAGGTCATTTATTAAGATCAGCGTTTTAGACGCAGATCTTAATAACCCCCTGCACCTGGCTGTGGATCCGCCTAAGTTATGAAGAGGCGCCAGTCTCTACATAACTTTGGCGAATCCAGCTCCAGTCTAAGGCTACATGCACACGACCGTATGTGTTTTGCTTTCCACAAATTGCGGATCCGCAAAAAAAAAAAATAGATCACATCCGTATGCCATCCGTTTTTTTTTTTTTTTGTGGATCCATTGCAACAATGCCTTAAACGAACAAGAATAGGACATGTTCTATTTTTTTTGCGGGGCTACGGAACGGACATACTGAATGGGTCCGCCTCCTATCCGCAAAAAAAAAATGGAACGGACACGGTAACAAACAACGTTCGTGTGCATGTAGCCTAAATGTAAGACAGCTTCCTAGCTGGCTTACATTTAGACCATTTACTATGCCTAAGGCTTAATGCACATAACTGTTGTGTGTGTTGCGGTCTGTAAATTGCGTATCCGCAAAACACGGATAGCATCCATGTGCATGGCGCAGTTTGTGGAACGGCACGGATAGCCATTAATATAACTGCCTATTCTTGTCCACATAACGTGGACAAGAATAGGACAGGTTATATTTTGCGGACCACGGAACGGAGCAACGGATGTGGACAGCACACGGAGTGCTGTCCGCATCTTTTGTGGCCCCATTGAAGTGAATGGGTCTGAAAACTGCGGCTCGGATGTGGACCAAAACAACGGCTGTGTGCATGAGGCCTAAAACGGGTGTAAAAAAAGGTGAATGAGACGTTAAGGTAGAGTAGGTAGATCTCCAGCATGTCTTCATTTAAAACCAAGTCTTGCGTATTAAACACGCATTAAAGCCATGATGTGCACACCAGAACCATACCGCAAAACGGACAAGTACAGGACATGTTCTATTCTTTTATTTTTTTGCGGTATGCACAGCGCACAAGGTGCCGTCTACATTTTTTACGACTATATTGAGATGAATGGGTCTGCATCCGATTCGCAAAACGGATCAGAAACAAATATACGATTGTGTACAGGCCAGAGAGCCCCTAAAGGGAATCTGTCACCGGAATTATAGTAATAAAATTGTCTGACCTGAGACATGTGCGGCGGTCAGCTGAACGTTTCTGTGTTGGTCCGATCTTCATATGTGATCACATTGCCGAGATAGTTGATGTTTGATTATATGCAAATGAGCTGTTGCACCCAGAGGTGCCATTCTCTCTGCTATGTATATGTGTGTGTCCCTCTATAAAAACCCAGCTCTGCCATCTTCTGGGTGAATTGTGATGTCATTGGCGCTGTACAGTACAGCTCCGCCGACGAGCCTCTGAACTGTGCTAAGCCTGTGCCATATACTAAAACGCATGGTGCAGGCGTGAAACTTTAGGAGAAGTCAGGCGTGATGTCAAAGTGGCGAGGGTGCGCCATTTGTAGAGTAAGAGGATCCTCTGGGTGCAATGGCAGCACCTTAGTTGCACCTAGAGGCTCATTTGCATATATGTTAAAACATCTAATATCTCGGCAATGTGGGCATATATCAAGATGGGACCAGCACAGTCATGTTCAGCTGACCAGTCCACATCCCAGGTCAGCCAGTTTCTTTACTACATCAACTGATACACCAATTATTTGCCGATGAAAGAACATCCTTTGCCAGTGTCATTGAATATGTATGCCCAGTATGGACTAAAATGGGTATGGCATTGACATGATGATCGTTCTTGTTGAAGAATTGTTCAACCATCAACTTTCTTTCTAATGTGTGGTCTCTACTTGGTGTATGGACATGGGTTGTCCTGTATGTCCTATTAGTTTCTATCAATCAGTTCAGAAAATCAATTCAGGGGCAGAGAAGGAGCTTTACATTAAAAACAGGATCTGTCCTTCAAAAAGGAAACTTGAGATACCTACGTGTGAACCTTGTCAAGTCACCACAGGAGATGTTATATCCTAAAATATAAAAGCTGTTGTCGAATATCAACCCAAGAAGTTCCCGGGGTACACAGCACCAGTTCTTTCCATTTATAGTTAAAATATATGAAGCTACAATTTTTCCTTTAAAAATAATGTGTAATTATACATTTTCTTCAGAGTGGTGATAATTCAGTGCTTTGAAGTACTTTGCTGCTCAGTCACTTCTCACTACGAGCCACAAGGTGGCAGGATTTCATTGGGGAACCGTCGAGAAATCAGAGTTTGGACCTTTCTCACTACCCCCGAGGCACATGAAGAGGAAGCAGTTTTGAAGGGCTGCTTCACAACAGTCTGACCACAACTCCCAGTAATTAGTGGAGGACCTCAGGACAATAGTTCTTTTGTGGTTTTTTTTCTTTGTGACACATGAAGCGCCTTCAATTTTCTTCAGCAGTAGATTTAGTCACTGGTTTCTAAAACGTGTGTGAAAGGTGTTACTCTCACTATCTGGCAGCTTACTATTCTCCAGGCATAGAACCACAATTACCAGCATGCTTTATTAGTCCTAGGCGTAGAATAAGAGGCAAATACTTATTTCATAATCCTGATATGAATGTACCATGTATCTACCAGATACTGATGCAGATCTTCGAGGTATTACAACATCTGAGTCACATGGAGACTTAGGGCACAGGCACGTGTATTTGCGGTTCTACTTAGTATCTAATATGCAGTTTTCCTACAGAACCTTCATTCTGCTGACCGGAGGGTATTCTGCGATTTTGAACCCCCATCAGTGACACATTGATGACCTATCCTTAGGAAACCTCCTCAACACCTTTTTAATGTTTGTCTCTCTTTTTTATACGAAACCACTAATGTTCTACCAAGGCCCAAGTCCTAAATGGTAGGGTTATGTTGTATTTGGTGACAACAATTGCATTGTATAAACTAATTGTTTTTCTATTAAAAATAGTTTTTGGGGGAATTGTTAAAGGGGTTGGCCACTTTCTGGTTACCGTTGACCAATGTGTTTGTAACATGATTATATAGCCGTTTCTGAAATTCTGTGCCCTTTTCTATATTTCCTAAGCCATGTCCTCTTGTTTTCCAAGTCTTTTGTTCTGTCTGCACATAAGTCTTGTCCATAAAATGGCTGCTGATGGGGGGGTCTTGTGACCAGGCAGATCACCTCCATGTGATGTCTCCTCCATCTAAATACACTGCCCCTGCCATCTGCATGTACTGTTGGGAGTTTATTGCAGCTGTAGTTCGAATAGAGCAGACATCACATGGAAATTATTGTCCTGGTCACATTAACCTCTATCAGCGGCTTTCTTGTGGACAGAACTAAAGATGTGATAAACAAGGGAGCATACCTTATGAAATATAGAACATGGCACAGAATTTCAACAAAGGCTATATTAGTAAGTGCTTTCTAATCATCTTACCTACATATTGGTAACAAATAGCCTAAAAGTGACCAACCCCTTTAATTTACTTAGGCCCCCTAGTGCGTAAGAACTGATGAAAAACTTATGCTAAGCGCCTTTCCAGTCCTGAACCCTGGCTCTGTTCAGCCATCTTCTGATCCCTGTTTTGTTTAATTCCAGAATAAGTATGGACATGGTCACCTGCCCACTGCAGCCATTAACTGGCCTTAGTGGTGGCGTGTCCCTGCCGGTCATGTGCTGCTTGGGGACATGTCAGTGCTGAAACCAGTTGTTGGCTTCAATGGCCAAGTAACCAATGTCCATATCCCAGCTGGAAACAAATAAGCTGGGGATCAGAATGTGACCCAACAGGAGCCAGAGCAGAAGGAATGGAGAGGTGGAGAGCATGTACGTATGAGTCTTTCATTCGGTAATACAGGCTACCCGCCATAAGTAAATAGGTCATTTTACTGCTGGTTTGTGGGAGCACAGTGTCGCAATGCAACACTGTATTAAGATACAAATTACATAACTGGACTTGGCACCACAATACACCTCTTACCCTGTTTTGGATGATGTATCGAGCTACCAGAGGACAGCTGTGTTCCCTCACCCCCCCCCCCCCCAAATCCTTAAACATGCCCACTTTTAAAACCACAAGATCCACCAAGAAAAATGTAAGGTGTAAGACCAGCTCCAGGGATCCTTTTGCATAGGTGGATAATCCACTCCAAAATTAGCTCCCATTGACAATATAGCAAGTCGATCAACACACATTTAGTACACCGATGGAGAAATCATTGTATTGTTTAGAAAAAACAATCTTTAGTGTGATCATTCATCCTCATGCATTTTGAATATTGTTGGAAACAGATGCCCTGTTTGCATGGGGAGATGTGCTGCCAGTAAATGGTGATTTTTATGCCTGCATAAAAGATGCGATCAACAACAAAGGAGTGTTTGCTCATCTGTCCGCTAATCTTTGGACTTGCATGGGGAAATTATCAAGATTCACACAGCCAATCATCAACCCATGTCAGAGGGCCGTAAAGGGAGTCTGTCAGCAGTTTTATTGATGCAAAACTGCTGACAGATATTGGTAGGGGCAGGGGACAGGAGGTAATACATACCTCTCTCCCTGCTTTTAATCAATGTAGCGCTACAAAAAATGCTACAGGTGCCACTACAGTAAGTACATTGGGAACAGTCCCACAGGTTACAGTGCTTCAGGCTCGTTTTAAGCCCCTCGACCCACTCCTCTGCTGTAAGTGACGGCTATAGTGCTCTTCTGGTTGGACACTACTACACTTCTCAGAGGGGAGGGGGCCATGGAGCAGCTCTTACACTTACATGCGTGGTCTTATTTTTTCCGTCTAAAATAACGGATTTCGGACGGAAATGGCTAAAACGGATGCCAAATGTCCATAACTGAGAATGACAGATGCTTAAAATACAGGATCCGTTTTTTCTTTATTTTTCTTTTCTTCTGATGGATCAGAAGAACAGAAAACTAAACAGTGATGTGAAGCCAGGCTTACGCTGTTATCTGTGAACCCGTGATCATGGTGCAAGTGGTGCCATGAAGCCCCAGCCTAATGTGTTCAGCAAAGTGGAAACTAACCCAGTAGAAAACATCTGGTATATTGAGCAGGTATGGAGCTGAAAGAATCACTTACAGAAGTGAGTTCTGTGCGCGTTTATATCAACTCGGGACTAGGCTGTTACTAGAACAAATTATATTTCAGTGATTTAGTTTTACATCTCAAACTGGTTTGTCCTCTTTATTGCTTGGCTGCTCAGGAAGAGGCACGTAATGGTGAATATTATAACAAAGAACATGCCATCAGATAAAGATCTTCTTGTGGCCAGGAGTTTTCTCATGAACATCTTGAGAAGTTCCATGAGGTACAGTATGGATATCTAGTGTAGTGTTTCTTGTGACTGTGGTCAATGTGCTCATAGTGGTACCTCATAGACCTCTGTGCCCCCCTCCTTCTGTGTTCCTCATTTGTCATAATGCATTTTAGATTTATCTTATGTCCTTTTTGATAAATCTAAATAGTGATGTGTACATTATGCCTATTGCCATCGGTAGTTCCAGTTGTCTGTACAATATGCAGTAGTATATCCTTTTGGTATTCCATTGAATGATGGTTCTTGTGTTTCCAAGTAAGTACTTCTAAAATTTGATTATTTCAGTGGGTGTCAAACTCTGTTAGAGACCTAATACAGATTTAGATAATACAATGTTAACCTGAGAGTTTGTCACCTAAACAGTAAAACTAGTTGCTTAAGGTCATTGCATCATCAGGCCATGGGACTAAAATCATCCTTTAGTACAGTAAATACATTTAAAAAGTTTATGAGATTGAAGAAACATGGCTGCTGCTTTTTTGAAACGGCACAACTAGGCTCTCATACAGTACAGACCAAAAGTTTGGACACACCTTCTCATTCAAAGAGTTTTCTTTATTTTCATGACTATGAAAATTGTAGATTCACACTGAAGGCATCAAAACTATGAATTAACACATGTGGAATTATATACATAACAAAAAAAGTATGAAACAACTGAAAATATGTCATATTCCAGGTTCTTCAAAGTATCCACCTTTTGCTTTGATTACTGCTTTGCACACTCTTGGCATTCACTTGATGAGCTTCAAGAGGTAGTCACCTGAAATGGTCTTCCAACAGTCTTGAAGGAGTTCCCAGAGATGCTTAGCACTTGTTGGCCCTTTTGCCTTCACTCTGCGGTTCAGCTCACCCCAAACCATCTCGATTGGGGTTCAGGTCCGGTGACTGTGGAGGCCAGGTCATCTGGCGCAGCACCCCATCACTCTCCTTCATGGTCAAATAGCCCTTACACAGCCTGGAGGTGTGTTTGGGGTCATTGTCCTGTTTAAAAATAAATGATGGTCCAACTAAACGCAAACCGGATGGAATAGCATGCCGCTGCAAGATGCTGTGGTAGCCATGCTGGTTCAGTATGCCTTCAATTTTGAATAAATCCCCAACAGTGTCACCAGCAAAGCACCCCCACACCATCACACCTCCTCCTCCATGCTTCACGGTGGGAACCAGGCATGTAGAGTCCATCCGTTCACCTTTTCTGCGTCGCACAGAGACACGGTGGTTGGAACCAAAGATCTCAAATTTGGACTCATCAGACCAAAGCACAAATTTCCACTGGTCTAATGTCCATTACTTGTGTTCTTTAGTCATAGTCATGAAAATAAAGAAAACTCTTTGAATGAGAAGGTGTGTCCAAACTTTTGGTCTGTACTGTATATTACAACCCTGTCCCATTTTAGATTTTAGTGAATGGACTTCAACTTCAATATCAAACACAGCCCATGTGGTGCTGTGTTTAAAAATGAAAGTAGCACCCATGTTTTTCAATGTCATACAACCCCTCCATCCAACACTGATCACCCAAACAATGTTCGTTCAGGCAGGTGGCCGCAGAAGGTGTGTGTGGTGGTGGTGGGGGGAGTCATTTCTGAGGACTATTTCTTAGGCTGTGATTGGGCTACAGCCACAATTTTCTTGTTTTAAAGCTGATAATCTGAGCGTTAAAACAAGGCGAACCTTAGAAATAGTTCCCATATACCTGCAGCTTTCACTACTGACCCATTTTCTTAAAGCTGTATCTCTTGCTCTTCTTTAAAGGGAACCTGTCACCAGGATTTTGGCCATAGAGCTGGGGACATGGGCTGCTAAATGGCTGCTAGCACATCTGCAGTACCCAGTCCCCATAGCTCTGTGTGCGTTTATTGCGTTAAAAAAACGTTTTGATCGATATGCAAATGACCTCATATGTGTCCTGTATACGTCACAGAGCTGGAGCGCCGAAATCTCGCGATGCGCGAGCTAGCGCATGCACAGTGTCGGCATCATGTTCATTCCCTGTGCTGGCATCAACACAGGGAACGAACTACGCATGCGCTAGCTCGCGCATCGCGAGATTTCGGCGCTCCAGCTCTGTGACGATCAAAATGTTTTTTTAATGCAATAAAAGCACAGAGAGCTATGGGGACTGGGTACTGCAGATGTGCTAGGGGCCATCTAGCAACCGTAGTCAAAGCGTAGTCAACTTTCGAAAACAAGACCAGGATACACAGCCTGAGATATGAAGAGATAAAGTAGCCCACGCCCTTCAGCTGGCTGTGATCTCAGACAGCCTGAAAGGGAGGGAGGGGGGGCGAGTGCTGACAGGCTGCTGGACATAAGACACAGATTTTATCTCTGTATAAGGACTCATGCACACGACCGCTGTTTGCTTCCGCGTCTGTTCCGCCGATATTAGTGTTTCAGGTGCGGATCTATTCATTTCTATGGAGCCGTTGAAGATGCAGGTAGTATATCGTTTGCCATCCCTGTCCGTGATCCGTGGTTCCAGTCCGTCAAAAAAATATAACCTGTCCTATTCTTGTCCGCGGAAAACTGTTCGTGGACCCATTCAAGTCAATTTCAAGATTGTCATGCGTGTCCGTTTTATTCCTATCATTTGCATGGCAAACCTGTTAGACATTTTTTTTTTACCTTCCTTTATGTCTGGTGTTCCTCCAAAAATAAAGGAAGACACACGGAAACAAAAACGGATCACGGAACAACGGAACCCCATTTTGCGGAACGGAACACAACAACGGTCGTGTGCATGAGGCCTAACTGTACATGATTCCAGGGGGAGGCTAAGATGGTATTCTGTGCATGTTATCTATCCCCCTCTCCCGTATCGATCATTAAGCATACTTGCTCCCTGATTGTCACATATGCAGCAATTCTTGTTTTTTTTTCTCTAAGAAAGGAGTGAGAAGATGAGCACTTGTTTATGTAATCTCCCCTTTGCACCTAAATAGGCCATTTATTGACACCAAGACCTTGGAGTTTAACAGTGTCCAGATAACGGCATCAAATAAGTCGCACCAAACATTTGTACCCACACCCACAAACATCAATAAAGTTTCCATTTTACCCTATACCCGATCGTTAGCATAAAACGGGTGGAGAGCTTCTCTTTCAATAGATGCTGCAGTAATAGCAACAATTACTAGAGACACACTAGCATTAAAATCTTTTGGCAGACGAACAGCCTGCTGGACTTCATCGTATCTGAAAGGGCTGGAGCACATCCAGGCCCCATTGAGTATAATAGGATCCAGCGGGGATCTAGCCTGTTTCCGACTTTAGTACCGGGATTTGGCCAGACAAAAACTGGTACAAGTGGTGTCTTTTGTCCGGCCGAATCCTGGAAACGGAAACAAGCCTGATCCCCACAGGATTCTATTTAGTCAGTGGGCTCTGGTGGGCAAAAGCAGTATCTGGCTATCCTGCATATAATTTGTGTGACTATTTTTATGTTATCCACTTGTGTGTATGTTTATATATATATATATATATATGTATGTATGTATGTATGTATGTTCCGCGATCACTTAAAAAGCAACCATCGATTTCAACGAAAATTGGTATACACATTCCTTGCTACCCGGAAAGAAATCTTGTGGGGGTCTCAGCTCTCTAGGACGTACCGTTCCTGAGATATTCCCAAAAAATGACCTGCATTATCCAATACAAGCCTGCAGGTCTTTCTCTTTATATCCCAACTGCCATACACATGGTCACATGTCCCTTATCAGGCAATAGAAGCTCACAGGCCCTTAGTCTCCACATACACACAGTTTTACTCCAGGTTTCCATAACAACCCAGCCATTTTTCTTCACTGCTGTAGGTCAGCTTTAGGCTAGGGCTACACGACATGTGTCGCACAACATCAAGACACATAGGGCACTACTACACTGCTACATGTGTTGCGCGACATTGATGTCACACTAATGTTGTGCAACAATTTTTATATATAAAGATAGTCTATGGTGTTGCACTGCGACATGCTGCGACGCGACAGTCCCAGAAAAATCTATCTTGGATGGATTATTTGCAACTGTCGTGTCGCAGTGCGACACCATAGCCTATCATTATAAAAATTGTCGTGCCACACATGTCATTGTGTAGCCATAGCATTAAAGGGGTGGGCACTGTGGAGGTTACTGTTAAGGGGGCAGGCCTTTGGAGGTCACTGTTAAAGGGGTGGACATGTAGAGGTCACTGTTAAGGGGGCAGGGGTCACTATTAAAGGGGGAACTGCTGTGGAGGTCACTGTTAAGGCAGCGGGGTACTGTGGAGGTCACTGTTTCGGGGGCGGGCCCCTGAGGAGGTCAATGTCAAGGGAGTGGGGTGCTGTGAAACTCACTGTTAAAGGGGCTGGCTGCTGGGAAGGTCAAAGTTAAGGGGATAGGATGCTGTGGAGGTCCCATTTTAAAGTGGTGGGGCACTGGGGGTGGGTCAGTGTTAAGGGGTGGGGGACTGTGGAGTTCACTGTTAAAGGGGTGGGCTGCTGTAGAGGTCACTGTTATGGGGGGGATACTGTTAATATCTTTTAACAACACACACAAACCTTAAATGAAATAGATGAAGTATACCCGTGCGAAGCCGGGTCCTTCTGCTAGTTGGCTTAATGTAGATCTATATGTAATGGATTATACCATAATAATCTTTATTTATGTAGTGCCAACATATTCTGCAGCGCTTTACAACCAAAACCTCTGTATTGCTAGTTTTATTACAGTAATAAAATGTCTATATATTTCATTTATATAAATCATTTTTTATTTATTACATTTTCTTCTTGCATTTTTTTTTGTTAGGAAAAATGACATTGCTTATCGGCCTCATTCTTGGCACTCGACAAAATTTATTGAAAACCCAATGGAGACTTTGACTGCACAGCTTGCAAACTCAAATTTGAACCCTACGTGGGGCAATGCATATCATTCCAGGTAACCGTTTTTTAATGATATATAGTACGTGTATTATTTTAAATGCATTATTGTAATAAAATAGTTATTGATTAACAAAAACAGCCATTTGACATGGAGACCTTTCAGGAGTTCAAATCATCCAAATATCTGCATCATAAGGATTCATGTATGCATGAGTAGTGAAAAATATGTTTGCATGTATATGTGCACATTGTGATTTGGATCCACACAGTTTCACCTTGATAACTTATAAGGCTGACAAAAATCATATCCGAAAATGAACTTCAGTTTTGCCTGTCAGATCCACATTCAGCCTACTACTGACTGCCAGACTGCACAACTGCAAGTGCAGGAGCTGCCTGGCAATTGGCAGTAATCAATACATGGATCCCACGGCCATACCACAACATGTATAGGCACCCTTTAAATCTCTGTTCAGTGGAGCCCCATCCTTTGGGCCTGTAAAGCTAACAACACAGACAGGAACATCAGACAATTTTATGGGGGTGTCCCAGTGTGCAATGGCAGATGCCAAGGCAAGGAAGCTTAGGACTGTTTGATTTCGACTTGCCAACCCCTTATTTTTGTGGAAATTAGCTGCCTCTAGAGGAGTCTGGCAGAGTTTGAGGCTACTTTCCCACTAGCATTTTAGTTTTCCAGTATTGAGATCCATCATAGGGGCATAATACCGGAAAAAAGAGCTTCAGTTTCATCCCCATTCATTGTCAATGGGAACAAAACTGAACTCAACAGAACGTAATGCTCTAAAATGCATTCCATTCTGTTTAGTTTCATTCCCATACTGGAGAGAAAACCACAACATGTTGTAGTTGTGACGCCCATGTTCATGGTCGTGACTCCTTGGGAGCCGCATGCAGTTGCCCGCGGTCTGGGTGTTGTGTCAACCGCAGCTGGGGGCACTTAGTTTTTTGCCTCAAGTGCGGTTGCCGCGGACAACAGGTATGTGTGCGGTTGCCTTTGGTTATGTGTGTGTGTTTGTATGCACTTTCTATGTCTGGTGTGCACAGGGTTTATGTATATGTGCACTGTGACACTTTTCCTTTTGCCTGTGGCTGCCCGTGGCAACGTGTTGTATTGTTTACATGTGTTGGCAGTGTCTCGGCCTTCTGGCCGGCTCCCAGGACACTGTTGCCACGCATGTCGTTGTCGCTGGTAACAGCTGCAGCGTGATAGTTGTTTGTGCACTTCCCCTTTTAGTGGCTTCACTACCCTGTTTGGTGATGGAAGGGTTAACTCCCTTCCCAAAGTGTGTCTGTGTGGGTTTGGCCACTTTGGGCTATAAAGCCTCTGTGGAGACCTGAAGCTGAGGGGTTCTTCAGCCATGGTTTGCTGGAGACATCCTCCTGGTTATTCACCATCTCTCCAGTGAGGGCCACCCTTGTGGTCATAACTCTTGTTTGATGTTATGAAGATGTGTCTGTGGTATGCTTGTTTATTGCACCTTATGGTCCTGGGTTCCTGTGTGATGTGTGCTGTGTCCTTTTGTAGTGGATAGCAGCACTTGCACATGGGTTCCAGGCTTAGTGTCTGTGGCAGGTGAATGTTGTGTTTGTGGCATGTACCTGCCATTGCCATAAGTTGTATATGTTCCCCCATTCCTTGCAGCTTGGCCAGTGAGACTCCTGTTCCTCCGTATCCTGAAGGAACAGGTCGTCTTACCCTGCTCCTAGTTTAGGGCCTCCCTGAGGGCTAGCAGGGACTTCAAGGTTCCGGAGTATGAGCCCTCCTACCATCAGGGTCGGCTCATACAGCTAGGAGTCAGGGTCAGATTAGGGATGCGATTAGGAGGTGACCTGCTCCCTAATTCTGTCGTCCTGGTCGAGCAGCGACCGCAATCTTCTGTCATCGCACGGCTGAGGGTTTTCCCCATCCTCAGCCGTGACAGTAGTTTGCTTTTTGTCCTGGGATGCGGAGCAAAACGGATCCGGCATTACCCGTGCAAGTCAATGGGGACAGATCCATTTTCTCTGCCACAATAGAAAACTGATCCATCCTCCATTGACTTTCAGTGGAGTTCATGACTGATCCGTCTTGGCTATGTTAAATATAATACAACTTGATACGTTCATAATGGATGCGGATGGTTGTATTATCAGCAATGGAAGCGTTTTTGCTGAACCCTGCCGGATCCAGAAAAAACACTGTGGAAGTAGCCTTACTCCCTTCTCCTCATTCAGAACTAATGCATGGTTAGTGGAGCCGAGCTTGTTGTGTAGGAAAGGGTTAGGGACAATTAGGTGTTTCTATCTAAAGTATGGGGCTAGCTTTACTTCAAGAAGTCGTTTTTTAGCATAGAAGTGACATTAAAAAAATTCATAAATACAATATATATTTTAATGGTCACTGTATTTTGAACAAACTTTGTAATATATTTTGTCAGTTTCTCTCTTTCCCAGTCCTAAACTAGCATTCTCTGCTGAATCTGTCTTGAGAGATAAGATGGGCTTGCCCACTCACTGACTGATCAGATTTCATGCTGTCCATACCAGTTTATGGAGAGGGAAGGGGTGAGAAAGAGGCAGAATATCCGGAGACACACAAAGACATGCTGCCCATAGAAGCCTATGTAGAAGGGAGGGGTGAGGAGGAGTGAGCTGCTAGGAGAAAAAAAGCATTATATTAAAAATGTTCCTACAATCATTTATACTATTTATTTATTCAAAGTTTGCTGACAGTTCAGTCACCACTTAAATATACACCAAAGGTCATTTTACACATTTCTTATGGTGAAGTGTTAGGCTGTGGTCACCTCACGTTTTTCTCATCTGTTTAATGTAGAGAACAAATGTATACGCCAAATGGATGCATTAGACTGCCATACAGTGGCATCCGTTCACCATAGAGTTCCATTGAAGTAAGTTTTACCCAACTCTGCAGGATACAAGAACGTGGTGTACAGCGTTTTTGTATCCTTTTTCTTCTAACATATACGTTAAACGGAGACATAAAAGGTGATGTGAACCAACCCTTATGGAGTCATGTCAAGTACAATGGCACAACTCTGTAACCTTTATAATTTTTACATCTGATAACTCTGCTACTGGAAATGTTGACTGCCCATCCATAGGAGGCAATAAGATTAAATTGGCTATATTATGTAGAATGTAACAAAATGACATATTTTTATTATGAACTATGATTCTACCCCCTATAAATGTTTATTAGTCACTGTAGCCTCCTGCCTTATCATAAATTCATTAACCTCCCATTCATTTGTTAACAATCACATTTAGCTTCCAGAAGCTGCAAGTAGGTTAGGTTTGATAAGGTCTAACTAGCTACTTATTAAAGGTTTTATCACAGAAATATTACATTTCTCCGTTAGATCACGCAAAACATGAATCATTTTCAATTGCAATAATTTCAAATAATGCTTCTGTATTTAATGGAACAGATTTACTAATGATTAGAGTGTAAACTTAGGGCAGTGCGAGTGCCGATGGATGCTAACACTTCTATCAACGCTCGTTTGCATTGGCCTGATTACACAGGCTGGCGTAAGCTGAATGTGGGAGGAACAACTACTACCGCAGTCATCCCTCCCTCATTCAGTTTTATTGATTACACAGGGAGATGTGCTTCCAATAATCGGGCATCTTTCATCCCGCTTGTTCCTGATAATTAAACTTAGTAAAGTGGGTTCTGCCGTTAGAAGGATTTTCATGGATTTTAGTATTGTTGGATGATGTGTTTATTCATGAGGGCTATTAGTAGATACTTAACTGATCTGTTTTTGTTTTCTCTTATAGCTCATCATCTCATGACTTAACAAACTCTTGGGACCAAACCAACTTGCATAGGACCTCTGGACATTTTAGTTCAATGGGTAGTATGGACAGTATTGACCAGACCTACCATTTTGGCAGACTATCTTCTGCCAAGTCTAATAACAGCATAGATAACATAGGTAATCACAGTAAGAGGGATTCGGCATATGGCTCTTTCTCTACCAGCTTTATCACCCCAGAGCATGCACTACCCAAAAGTGGATCTGTTTCAACGGAAAATATATTGTATAAAATTAATGAGTGGGACAGTACAATACAAGGACATGGGAAGAGTGGTCAATATCTACATGAAACCAAGGGAGCAGAAGATAAACATGTATACCCTTCTTCCTCTGAGACTAACAAGTCTCAAAGAGTAGATGATATTGGAGATACAAAACATTCTGGTCGATCAAGTTTTGGACCAGTTTGGCATGTTCCCGATAAGAAAAAAAACTCATCTTCACCTCCGCCGCCACCACCTCCACTTCGAAGTGATAGTTATGCCATTGCTAAAACCCATGAGAAACCTCCTCATACACACTCAGAATTACCAGGCACACAGCACTTTAATGTTGCAAACAAGTCTCATTCAAGGCTTGAATGGAATTCAGATCCTCCTGACTATCATCCGCAAAGATATTTTAGAGGACCTGATAGGAACATATCAGATGTGAGGCGAATTAGTAATTCTTCTTATCAATCAGAAATCAATTTGGATCAGATAGTGTCCTATCAAGAAAAATATCAAAACATGTCACCTCATTCCAATAGATTACAGCTCTCTCAGTCCACCACGGATATAAGGTTTGCACAACCATCTTACAATTACCATCACCAGCGTCAGTACAGTGATCAAAGCACTTTTTTTCCAAATTCAAAAGCTCCAGCCTCCATCAAAGCACAACCTCAACAAGTGACCTTTCATTCTGGATCTCATGAGTTGATGGCAGACCCAACTCATGTTTACAGTACCCATCAGTCAAGAATCCCTAGTTCTTCTGAAGTCAATATTGGGTTAAAGGTAAAAGGAGACAATACTGGACATAGTCGCGTTAGCAATACAGGTACCAAACTGCCACCTCAGGGAAGCATCACACATCAGTATAGAGAAGACTATAGTAAAGTAGATGCCTCTGATAGAAGATCCACCTCTCAAGAAAGTACTGCCCTTAAGACCAATTACTGCCTACCTCTGCAGAACAATCAGCCTTCACCAGAAAACTGTGAGAAATATAGTCCTAAAACAACAGGGAAAAAGGACAGTCATGTAAGTAGTAATGAAAGGATGAAACCGAGAAAATGCAGTGATTACTATGAAGGACAATATGATAATAGCCATAATGTTGCACAACATGACCTAACAAATAGGGCTATCTCAAACAGTAAGTACAGACCACATCAGAAAGATTATTCTTGGAGTGAAGAAGAAGACAGCAAAATCACACCTCAGATTACACCTATGTTACATTCTCTGGCCCAGGAAGGAAGAAATCGATCAGTAAGCTCTCCTGACACAGAAGCAAGCAAACAATCACGAAGAAGTGACCGCTTTGCAACAACTTTGAGAAATGAAATTCAACAGAGACGGGCACGTTTGCAGAAGAGCAAAAGTACAGCAACCCTGACTGAATCAAATGATGGAGAAATTTTAGAAAACTGGAACCAGGATTCTCTAGAAAGCATAAATCCTCCGTCCAATGGTTCTTTTTCAAACACATACAAGAACCATTTGAAGGAGGCCCAGGCCAGAGTTTTAAGGGCTACTTCCTTCAAACGCCGAGATTTAGAACCCAGTCTTGCAGATCCTTCACTCTCTCCAGAACGAAGAAACCAAGGTTATATCATTTCCAAGCCTATGTTACCTCCTGATGGTTCGTCTTACCAATTTGACAATATTCAACCAAAGCAGAGTACAGCAGTGACCAACACTCAAAACATATCTCGTATTGGTGGTCGAAAAAGGTTTACGACACAACAAAAACTTAAATCCTACTCTGAACCTGAGAAGATAAATGAAGTTGGGATTTATGAGGATCATCCTCCGCTTCAAAACCAAGATGCCACGCAAGGAACTGTTGGTTCATTTGCAGATCGATGGAAATTTTTTGAAGAGACGAGCAAAAGTACGGAACCTCCATCTTCTCCAAAACCACCACCTTTTAATGTGTCAGGAGAAAATCTCCATGTCAAGTATGATATGTATATTGTCAAGGATTATGGAAAATTACCAGTTGAATCATGGAATGAAAAGAGGTCTCGGGCTGCATCTCTAGGATTTGAAAATCTATCTGAAAAGGATAGAAATCATAAAGATGAATATTATGGGGTTAGTTCAAAATCAACTGATGATATTGCACCACAAGCTCTAAGGTTGGGCACTTTTGCAGAATACCAAGCATCTTGGAAAGAGCAAAAGAAACCTCTAGAAAGAAAAAATTCTGGCAGATGCCATTCAGCTGATAACATTCTAGATGCGGATTTTGATCAGTCTCAGAAATCACAATACATGCATGAGAGGTCAAGATCATCTCCTACAGCAGACTTCTACACACAGGTAAATGTGTTCCTCCTACATGTGAACTTGTACTGATTGTGCTTGGTCTTTCACTTATATTTGCATCCAAAGCAAAGCTACCAAATGCTGTATATAAGGCTACATCTCTGTTTTAGATGATAATAATAACAATTCTGTAGTGTTGTACTGTTACTCTATTATTTTTACTAGAAATATATAAATACATTGACAACAGGGTGTTACCAGTTGTGGTGTGCCCAACCCACTCATTTAGACAAACAATATTTCCCCTGAGTGATGTCTGCGTTTAGAACAGACAGCACCTGGAGTGAAAACTGACCCCTTAAGGTGAATGAGTCAATTCATTGGTTCGTGCTGAGAAAATCACATCATATACTATCCTTCCCAGGAGACGCCGCCCATGTGTGGTCCGCTTAACAACACATCAGTGTTTACCATCTGGAAGACATGTTTCCTGTCTGTCTGAATGTAGCCTTACACTGGCCAGTCGATGCTGACAGTATCAGACTTGGTGGGAAGACACGTCTTTGATGAGAGGAATGTCAATACCCTATTGTCAATTTATTCATAAAATCTAAGAGGTGTTACAGAGGAACAGCTCAGCATAGGGTTATGACAAAAGATGAGAAGAATGGTAATATATGTATGTAATATGATATGTAAAATGTTTTACATTATGTCAATTTCCACCTACCTAATCATAGTACATCTCTGGGTGCAGTTTCTCCTTCTGTAGACCACCAGAACGGACATAGGGAGTCTTAGAGCAGTGATCCATGGGAAAAAGGATAGCAAGAAAGCGGTCTCTGTACTGTCACCTAGTGGAGGTAGCTACCCTTTAGTCATTGTCAGACGGTGGATTCCGGTTTTGCAATTTTAAGCATCAATTACCTGGAAACAACACTTACTTGATAGTTTATCTGTAATGCTTCGTTTTCCTGCACTCCATCATAGTCTCATGACATTTCAACTGTTTTAGTTCCCTACCCCTATGACATCACCTCAGCATCTGAGGTGTAGCCTCTCAGGGCTGTGTTCTGCTCATTCTCCTGGACCCTTCCCTTTAGGCCCCATTCACACTTCCGTAATTCCGGCTCCGCATTTCTGTTCCTGAAAGAAATAGAACATGTCCTATTCTTGTCCGCAATGCGGACAAGAATAGGCATATTCTATTAGTGCCGGCGATGTGCGGTCCACAAAATGCGGAACACACATTGCTGTGTCCGTGTTTTGCGGATTCGTTGATCCGCAAAACAAGTTACGGACGTGTGAATGGACCCTTAGACGTGATATCAGCAATCTTGCTGTCTATTAGGGCGGGGTTTATCAAGTCAGGCTTCAAGCAGGCTCCATACAGGCGAAAGGCTCATACAAACGAATTTATTCTTTGTCTGTTCAGTTTTTTATTTTATTTTTTGGCACATATGCCGAACAATCGGGAATGACTCCGTGTGCATTCCGTATGTCCATTCCTCCAAAAAATAAAACTTGTCCTATTATGTTCCGCATTATATACAAGGATAAGACTGTTGTATTATGGGCCGACTGTTCTGTTCTGCAAAATGCGGAATGCACACAGCTGGTATCAGTTTTTTGGCGGATCCTCAATTTGCGGAACAACAGTCATGTGCATCAGTCCAAACTGTGTGCCCCCCCCTTATTTTTAATTACGCTGTTTACCAATCACCATAAGTAATTTGTTCATTATATTGTATGTGTCTGTGAAGGTTCTCATTTATCCAGGTCATGGTATATCTGTAAAGAATAAATCAAGGCAACTGGACTTACTGTAGATTTCTTGAAAATGTTTCACTCATTCTTCCAACGAGCTTTCTCAATTTCTTATATTGTATAGGCTATTATGATTACAGTGATAGCAAATACTGTTTTGTGATAGTTAATAATAAAAAAAACTGTACTGTACTATAAGGCATAAAAATCCCATCTGTACAGCAGAGCTTTTCTATAGAGTTGTGGGTAAGGGAGCTGTGTACTGTACAGAAGGTCTGGGATTCAAATCTCACTGATACCTATTAAAGTTGTGGTAGAGCTGTGTTTTTACTTTCCAGCTTTTTTATGGTAAAATGTCCTGCAATGGTTCTCCCTAAGAAGGGAGAAGCATTAAAGTATATATAACATACTTAGTATGAACTATCACAAAACCGTATTTGGTATCCCTGTAATCACAATATTCTGTCAAATATAGTAAATAAATGATTTATGGTGATTGGTAAATGGCATCGTTTTTTCCCCTCGTTTCAGTAATAAACTATTTATTTAGTGCTATGCCTATGAAACAAAATAGCTTTTAAAGCACAGAAAATTCAGCGCTTCTAACAGAGCAGGTCTGTAGTGTAATGGTAACTCTTCTGCCTGCCATGCAAAAGATCTGGAGTTCAAATCCTGATGAAGACCTGTTAAGTTATTACTAAAAGTCTATGTGCTGGAAGAAGGTCCCTGCCCCAACCAATATCGAACACAGCTTCATTAGTATCCACTGCAATGTTCCCGTTTGGAGGGGAAGAAGAGGCAGAGACCTGATGCTACGGACACTTCCCATGAGTTTTGCACTGGGATGTAAACACAGGGGGCCAGATTTATCATTAGCTCAGGTCAGAATAATGGAGTGAAAAAGTCCCAAACGCTAAAACTGCGCACAAATTTGCGACTTTTTTCTGCTCTGCACTATGCTTGCCAGTATTCTGAAAGTGGGCGTGTTTTCTTATGTAAATTAATCTCTAGACAGATTTACTATTGGGACTATTTAAAAAGTTGCAAAAAAGTCGCAATTTCACTCCAGTGAGGACCATGCTTATCTTATAAGACTTTTTAATAGAACATGCGACTTTTTCATAAAAACTTGCAACTTTTTCGTAAAGATGTGCGACTTTTGTAAAGCTGCTTACTGACGGATAAACTGCTACCGTCAAACCACATTTATTACAGTCTTAAAGGGCCGATCATAAATCTGACTTAGCTAAAACTGACTTTAGCCATATGTGAAAGTGGAGTGAGCTGTCAGTCATGATAAATCTGGCCCAGGGTGCGGATTACAGATCGAAGTTACGCTGGTGGAGTCAAATGCATTCTGAACTTCATCATCAGATTTATATAATGCAGTAAGGTTCGATGCTGGTGTTCATTTTTTGTGTAACTGGAAAACCCCTTTAACAGGGCTTGCAACATGACTTAGGATATTAGTTCCCGTTTCCTTTTGGACAAGGTGTGGAATCAGCCACTACTTTATCGATATTCCAATGTAGATTGATAATGAGGTGATGCACAATTTGACAGTACATGGGACACCTAGCAGTCAGATAATTGACAGTCCATACAGTTCATGAGAATTCAAACCACAACGTAAGTACAAAGGCAACACCTAAACCACTATTACCCACATCTATTAGGTTGTTTAGTCCTAGAGGGCACACCCCTGAGCCACAGAAACTGAGCTCCCAAGGAACCCTTGTCAAAGATCGATTCATGGTTTTATTCCTTGTGAGTTTTTTTTTTTTTTTTTTGTCTTTATTTTTCTGTTCGTGGATTGACATTGAAAATCAATGACATTTCTGTAAGCATGAGTAACATTGAGTATTACAGGGGAACTGTCACTGTAAACAACGGGCACCATGAAATACCAACAGGCTCCTTTATTACAAAGAATGGTGGGGGAGATTTATTAACACTGGTTAAAAGGCAAACTGGCTTAGTTGCCCATCCCAACCAATCAAATTCAGCCTTTCATTTTTCACATTGCCAGATTATGACCACAATAAAACATACAAGGGTTTTTAACTTCTGAGACATTTATGGTATATTGAGAGTAAATGCCCAAAATGTCTGATGTCCCCACAGATCAGTAGAATTGAATAAAATGGGTTATCTCCCTTCAGCAAATAGCATTTATTATGTAGAAGTTGTTAATACAAGCCACTTACTAATGTATTATGATTATCCATATTGCTTCCTTTGCTAGCTGGAATCATTTTTTCATCACATTATACATTGCTCGTTTCCATGGTTACGACCACCCTGCAATCCAGCAGCGGTGGTCGTGCTTGCACACCATAGGAAAAAGCACTAGCCTATGTGAGCTCCGATGATCGCGATCAAAAGAGAGGCCAGCATTTTTTCCTATAGTGTGCAAGTACGACCACCACTGATGGATTGCAGAGTGGTCGTAACCATTGAAACGTTTAATGTATAATGTGATGAACAAATAAATCCAGCCAGCAAAGGAATTAATATGGATGATAACAATACATTAGAAACTTCTTCTACACAATAAATGCTGTTTGGTGAGATGAGACAACCCCTTTAAGGATGGTGTGAGCTCAGCTCAGTGAAAACCTCAGTTGGGCCAGGTCACACATCCAAAATACAAAAGCAAAATGTGGCCCTATTATACTTGTGTGAACATGGTGGTAGACGAAAAATGTTTTGTCTGGATTGTTCTGTTTAGTCTCATATAGCACTGATCTAGCCCTAGAGTGCCAGCCTCCCAGTGCCCCACAGTGCCACCTTATCGGTGCCACCAATAAAATGCAGCTATCAGCAGACAGACATTTCTTTTTGAAGGTACAGAACATGGGCAAAGCATGTTTGTGTCCTGATGGGTGGGAGCCTCACAGAATGGCATTGTGGGCCACAAGTTGTGAATGCTTAATCTAGAGAAAGGAACAAACCTGTTTGAGGTAGGTAAGGCAAACAATACCTCTTGGGGCTCATTCACACAACCGCGCCGTGTTTTGCGGTCTGCAAATTGCGGATCCACAAACCACAGATGCCGCCTTTGTGTGTTCCTCAATTTACGGAACGGGCAGCCCACTATAGAAATGCCTATTCTTGTCCGTAAAACGGTGAAGAGTAGAACATGTTCTATCCTTTTTGCGGGGCCATGGAATGGAGCAACGGATGTGGACAGAACATGGTATGCTGTCCGCATCTTTTGTGGCCCCATTGAAATGAATGGCTCCTGTGGATGCCCCAGTTACAGTGGAAACAGTGAATAAAAAGTAAAAATAAATAAAATCTGTGTTCTCCAGAGGTCTTTTAATGACCTCCTGGTGGACAAATTATGTGCCAAAAAGAAATTAAAATATAAGTAAAAAAATAATAATGCAGTTAAAAACTGAAACCGTCACCATAGTCGTCCCATTCTCTCAAACCTATACATGTTATATATGAAAATAATCGTCACAAAATAGGGAACCCATTGCAATAATTCATTTTTGTCAGTTTTAATATTTAAGAAATAAAAATATATAATTTAAAAAATTACCTTTTAATAGTAATTAGCAGTTTTCCTCCAAATTAAACCTAAAAAAATAAATAAATAAAGTCCTAAGTGTCAAGTAAAATAAATTGCGAAAATTATTTTGGTAGTCAAACGAATAAAAAAAGCTATGGTCACTAAACCACCACGTGCACCGAATCACAAAAAGTTGCCTGGACATTCAGGCCTTTTTTGGTCCTGGTCACGAAAGGGTTAATATCTCACCTCTGTCCGCAGTTACTGTTAATAGTACCAGACAGAATGATGCAGCATGCTGCGCTGTTGTGTCCAATAAAATGCTGGCCTCCCTGACTGAAATCTGACTGGCCCCATCATATTCCAAGGGATTCGTTAGGCACTGCTTTTTTCAGTCTTTTGACAAAAATGACACTAACATTATTTTTATTGTCCTGCTTCTAAAATGAAACAGAAAAATGGCAGTTATCATGTAGACAAAGTTAATACAAGGCACTTACTAATGTATTGTGATTGTCCATATTGCTTCCTTTTCTGGTTGGATTCTTTTTCCCATCACGTTATACACTGCTCGTTTCCATGGTTACAACCTTCAGTGCAGATACCAGGTGGCCAGGACTGAAGCTGCTGCACATTTGTGCCTATACGTGCACACGTGGTCCCGGCCACCAGAGAGGCCGGTGCTTTTTCCTATATTATGCAAGCACGTCCACCGCTGGTCGTAACCCCTGGAAACAAGCAGTGTATAACGTGATGTAAAAGTGGATCCAGCCAGCAGGAGGCAATATGGACAATCACAATACATAAGTAAGTGCCTTGTATAAACTTTGTCTATATGTTAAGTGCCATTTGCTGAAGTGAGACAACCCCTTTAAATCTCAACTGTGAGCCTAGCCTAACATGTCATTTTCATCTCAAAGTGAATGTCATAGAAACAAAACCCAAAAAGCAATGGTGGAATAACATTTTTTTTCCATTCCTCCCTACAAATAATGACTCGGATTCACTAATTCTATAGATCTGTGATGGCTAACCTCCGACACTCCAGCTGCGGTAAAACTACGACTCCCACTTGCTTGGCTATTCTCAGAACTCCATAGAAATGAATGGAGCATGCTGGGAGTCGTAGTTTCCCCACAGCTGGAGTGCTGGAGGTTAGCCATCACTGCTATAGCTGGTTGTCTAGACCTGCCCGGATTTATCACAGGGGCTATATGCCGCTAATGTCATATAGGTGTGGGTCCCCTGAAGTGAACAAGAGCACACTGCGCAAGCGCGGCAACTCTCCACTCACTTCTACGTTAGTTCCAAAAATAGCTGCGCGCTGGCTATTTCCAGCACGCCGCACATGTGGGGACCCCTCGCCTATCTGACAGGATATGCCACCAATGTCTTAGATGACACAAGCCCTTTAAGGGGTTAGGGTAAATTCACATGCTGCAGATGTGTTTCAGAAAACGACTGTCTCGTTCGTTCACACGTGCATGGTGCAGAAACAACCGCAGTCACATTTACGGAACCAGTTTTCATCTGCCGAAAAATTGCTGCATGGCCGCAACCCTAGCACTGGGCCATTGCTGCCATCTTTCTGTCTGGGCATCCCGGGCAGTAGATGCTGCCAGGCACCAGTAGAATTTTTTTATGAGATTTAGGGCTTATGCACACAAGCATTTTTTTTTTTTCAGTGTCTGTTCCGTTTTATTTTTATTTATTTATTTGCGGCCCCCTATGCAGAACCATTCACTTCAATGAGTCTGAAAAATTCCGTATGTCCGCATGGTCGTTCCGCAAAAAAGATAGGAAGTGTCCTATTCTTGTCCGTTTTGCGGACTAGGATAGGCATTGTTGCAATTTGAAATGATTGGTTCCACATACGGGCTGCAAAAAAAACAAAAAACGGAACGAACATAGACAAAAAATCCGTTCCTAAGGCTACATGCACACGAACGTTTTGTTTCCGCGTCCGTTCCGTTTTTTTTGCGGATAGGATGCGGACCCATTCATTTCAATGGGTCCGCAAAAAACGCGGACAGCGCACCGTGTGCTGTCTGCATCAGTATGTGCGTTCCATTGCCCCGCAAAAAAAATAGTGCATGTCCTATTTTTTTCTAGTTAGCAGACAAGGATAGGCATTATTACAATGGATCCGCAAAAAAAAACAAGACGGATGCCATACGGAATGTCGTCAGTTTTTTTTGTTTTTTTTTGCGGATCCGCAATTTGCGTACCGCAAAACACATACGGTCGTGTGTATGTAGCCTAATACTGAGAAGGATGCGGTGGATACCCTCCCTCCTCTGTAGGGCTTCTCCTTTTGTGCAATACTTTTAGAAACAAGTGACTGCAAGTGCCTGAAGGTCTCTTGGCGCTACGTCTTGTGCTGTTTACACGTTCCTTCGAGATAAGCGCACAATGAATAATGGCACAGCAGATCTGTTCAGGGAGAGTCATGTGGTTCACTGCTACGCTCCCAGCCAGCATGATAAGACGGCACACTATTGGCTTCATGCGCTCCCGAGCAGACCAAACCCACAGACACAGGCTTCCATAATAACACATCTTCTCCCTCCTGAAACTTGATGACTGGGTGTCTGACTGCGCTTTGAAATCCTTTCTGCAGGGAGCCGTCGTAGAGTCAACGAAGCAGGCGGCCACCGAGAGGGAGAATGCTGAGAGAGAGGACTGCAGCAGAGAGGACTCGTCCGTAAGGTAAGGTGCCTGCTGCTGCTGCCAGCCATGCCACTCATCTGCAAACCTGTGCCTTCCCCCAGTATTATGGGGAAATGATGTGTCAGGACTGGGCTTTGTTGCACGTCTCGCAATCTCCACATTAGCGCTGTATTAGAGGATAGCTATTTCTGACATTTCCCATGTATTTCCTATAGGGCACACTTTGTATATTTCCAGCAGCAGGCATGAGACGTGATAGCCTCTCGTCCGTCTGTGTGCCTGCTGATAGGTATATTATGGCAGGGTATTTTATCCCATATACTGAATCGTACACTGAATTCCTTTCGGAGAACATCCTGTGTCTCGCACAATCGGCCCTTGTTCTGAACAGAACCCCCATTTCTGCAGCATGTATGGATGTATTCTGCGTGCCTCCATTTCATTTCTAGATCAGTGTAGGAGGCATAAATCACTGCCCAAAATAAGCATGCCCGGGGTTGTCTGATGCGCGGAATCCTCCCAGAGAAAGACTCTGCCACCTCTGCCCTGAATGGAAATGGCATGAATTTATTAGGGTGGAATGCGGTCTTCTGCGTCAAAGGAATGGGTTAGTACATAGCAGTGTGTGTGTTGTCAGCCCTGAGGATGTAGTGTGTCTGTATGTATATACTATATAGCGCTGACATATTCTGTAGAGGTTTAGGCATTGTGATTGCTGGTTGTCTCCAGTCGAGCTCACAATCTAAGGCTGTAATGCACGAACACCGACCACGGGGCAGCGGATCGGGGACCTATTCACTTTAATGGCTCTGCGATCAGCCCGTTCCACAAAAAGATAGGACATGTTCTATCTTTTTGCGGAATGGAAGTATGGGACAAAACCTCACGGAAGCACTCCGTACTGCTTCCGTGGGTTACGTTCTGTGCTTCCGTCACGCACCGTTCCGGATTTGCGGACCCATTGAAGTGAATGGGTCCGCATCCGTGATGCGGAGTGCCCACAGAACGGTGCCTGTGTATTTGCGGATCTGCAAATGCGGTCCGCGATACGGCAACAGGCAGCACACAGTTCGTGTGCAGGAGGCCTAAGTCCCCTATCAGTATGTCTTTGGAGTGTGGGAGGAAACCCACGCAAACACGGGAGAACATACAAACTCCATGCCCAGGTTGTCCTCAGTCGGATTCGTACCCCAGTGCTGCAAGGTACGAGTGCTAATCACTGAGCCACTGTGCTGCCACCACAACAAGGACACTTCTGACATTTATTCCACTTTCGTATTCCCCATTAAGATAACGATACTTCAGTATTACCTATAACTACAGTCCTCTGTTATTCCTCCTGGAAATGTATTATGAAAGCGTTGTAAAACTTTTGGTTTGTCATGGTGACACATGAACGATTTTGCTTGTTGGGGGTCTGGGTGCTGAGACCTCCACCGATACCTAGAATAAGAAGAGAGAAGTGCTCGCAGGGTGCACTCTCTGCAGAAGACAGAAGCAAGACAGGCTCATAGAGTTTCTGTTGACTCCATCTTGCTGCCTTCTGCTGTAGCGAGGAGAGAGTGCCATATGCAAGTGCTTTTCTTTCCTTGTTCTAGTGATCGTTTGGGGTCTCAGCCGTCAGACTGCCACCAATCCAAACTTTTGATATGTCTCTATGACACATCAAAGGTTTTCTGAAAACTCAGTGACCCTTTAAATCAGATGACCCCCCCCCCCCCCCTTGTCAAAGGGATCTGACATGATCAGCACTGATTGGAAAGCAGTAGACTATGTAGGGAATTGATTTTTAGGAGGAATAGCAGAGGAATAGCACAGGGCAAAATTTAAAGGAAAGATTTTATTTTATGAGAAATACAAGGATTTACAAAAATAGTCTTCTTTAGGCTAAGGTTACACAACACCTTTAACTGTGGCGCACGTTACACGGTGAGAAATTACAGATCGCTACGTGCATGGCAGCAAATAGAAGTGCAACCCTCACGTTACTGTGACCCCCTTCATTTTCATTATATGTGATGCACACAGAGCCGCCTTGTGATCTGTGGACGTATGACGTGTATGGCTGCCAAAGCAGCAATGTAAGAGCCAGGACTACTGAGATGACGGATTACTAGAAATGGGATGCATACATATATACTCACATATACCCCTCAGGAGAGCCTTGTGTTGGACTATGAAGTAAATCCCAACACGGGGCTGTCAGGTGCCAGATCAGCAGGACCTCTGGAGCGGTCGATGCCGGATTGGTAGGATTTAGCTGTATTAGGCAATGTGCTGTTCACCTTGTGTGATGATGACCCTTCTGAGCTATGGAGGCTTCACATTCCTGATGCTGCCCTCCAGATGACTTCAGCAAAATATTCTGTCAATGTACAGTAGTGCAGATGTATTCTGCCGAGCGTACGGAAACTGGGATCGGATGCAGTCCTGCGAGATCATTGCTGCGCGTGAAAGAAGCAATTTCTATGGTAATGTCTTTTCTGTATAGCGCATTGATGAGAGGCATAAGCTATACCGGCCGTACGTAGTGTATGTAGTGTGGGAAGGAGGATGCAGGTAGGACAATCTGATTTTGATGGTTGAACGGAAGAGGGAAACTAAGTCATACAATGACTTGCACCCTGTGTATGAATTCTGCATATGTACTGCAATGCTACAATCCCATTGTACTTTTCTGGGGCCCCCGCAGTATCCGGTCTAGTGACCCTAGTGTGCGTCTATTGGCAGAAGTGGCAAAAGCGTTTCTTTTACAATCTCCGTTCAGTCGTTCACACCATGACCTTTGGGACTCATGCACGCGGCCGTTGCTCTGCCGTTCCGTGCATTGGGGACCACAATTTGCAATGCACGGGCAACATCTGTGTGGATTCCGCAGATGAATCCAGACCCATGCACCTGGGTCCGCAATACACGGGGCACCGGCCGAGTGCATTACGCATCACAGATGTGTACCCATTCACTTGAATGGGTCTGAAAATCCAGAGGAACGGAAGCACTACGAAGTGCTTCCTGGGGTTCCATTCCGTGCCCCCGTACTGCAAAAAGATAGAACTTTCTCTATCTTTTTGCGGAACAGACTGAACGCGGACCCATTCAAGCGAATGGGTCTGCAATCCACATGCTGCTCGCCCACGGTCAGTGGCCGTGCATTGGGACCGCAGTTTGCGGTCCACAGCACGGGCATGGAGGGGCAACGGTCGTGTGAACGAGCCCTTACAATGCGTTTTTCACTGAAGCCCCATTCACTTTTTTGGGGCCAGGGCTGCGTGAAAAACGCAGAATGTAGAACATGCTGCGATTCTCGCGCAACACAGAAAAACGATTGTGTGCACAGACCCATTGAAATGATTGGGTCAGGATTCAGGTCGGGTGCTATGTGTTCACTTCATGCATTGCACCTGTGCAGAAAACTTGCTCGTGTGAAAGAGGCCTTAGACTAGCATGGATCCCCCGCCAAATATAAGGGTCATTAAAGGGCTTCTGTCACCCCCCCATTGCACAATTTTCATTAGCCGACATTAGATATTTGCTAATGTCAGCTGAGTGCAATCATACATGTCCTACCTTTGTCTGTGGCTTATTTCTTGTAAAAATCATACTTTTATCATATGCAAATTTCTTCACTACCAGCAAGTTGGGCGTGTACTTGCTGGTAGCCGCCGCATCTGCCGCTTCTAGATATGCCCCATCTCCTCTTGATAGACAGGGCCAGCAAGCGCTCTCCTCCTCCCGGTGGCCCCGTCTGATGCTGAATTCCCGCGCCTGCGCCGTAACGTTCCTCGATCGATACTGAGTGAAGGACGTGTGTTTGCCAGCTCCTTCCTCAGTGCGCCTGCGCCGATTACGTCGCACTACACCCGGAAGAGAAGACTGCCGGCATCAGCGATAATCGGCAGTCTTCTCTTCCGGGTGTAGTGTGACGTAATCGGCGCAGGCGCACTGAGGAAGGAGCCTGCAAGCGCGCGTCCTTCACTCAGGACGCCTGCGCCGATCGAGGAACGTTACGGCGCAGGCGCGGGAATTCAGCAGCAGCGGGAGGAGCAGAGCGCTTGCTGGTCCTGTCTATCAAGAGGAGATAGGGCGTGTCTAGAAGCGGCAGATGTGGCGGCTACCAGCAAGTACACGCCCAACTTGCTGGTAGTCAAGAAATTTGCATATGATAAAAGTATGATTTTTACAAGAAATAAGCCACAGACAAAAGTAGGACATGTATGATTGCACTCAGCTGACATTAGCAAATAGCTAATGTCGGCTACTGAAAATTGCACAATGGGGGTGACAAGACCTTTAAGACCGGCGTCTAAAACTCCGGTTTTAATAAATGACCCCCCAAATGTTTAGCTACAGGTGTTCCATTGCCCGAACACCACTGCTCTCAAAGGCTATAATGGTGCACAGCAAGTTACTGGCACTAATGTGAGCAGCCTGCATGACCTCAAGGTGCTACCATGGCCGGCAGCAACTCTGGACGTGTCTTCCATTGAGCACATCTGGGACATCATTGGTCGGCAATTACAAAAGGCGCTGCCAGCAGCAGATCTTAATGATTAGCGATATCACATGAATTTAATGTGGCAGAACATTCCTCGGACATGAATATGTGTGGAGCTCATACTAGATACTGAATAAATCAAGATGTTTTGAATATTTTGTTTCCATTTTTTATCATTTGCATATCATTAACATGCCTGTCAATCCATTGATTTCCATAATTTCTTTGTGTTCCAATTTCAATGTTCTATATACACAACAGCTTATTCTGATATGTCATCTTAAAGGGTAGGTCCGCTTTAAAGGGATTGTTTCATCAGGACAAACTCCATACATGTTCTCTTTTACAGCATATGGATGTCATACTGAGGAGTCCCTGCCCGCGACCTCTTTATGAACCAGAATGGATTGCTGCTAACCCAACCAGCCATGGGTTATATTGCATCCATTGAAATCCTTGTGGGGAAAACCACCACGTCAACACCCAAAAACCATAGACAGATAGACCAAAGTGCTCAGTAAAAAACGTGCAGGCATGAAACCGCTTGAGTGACTCTGGATTGCAGGCTATCCTTACAAAATGCTGCCTCTGTAGTAAAAGCCTCAGGGAGTTAATGCATAGTTTCGGTCCCAGAGAGACCACTGCGATGTATGAAATTAGCCCCGGAATATCATTAGTGCCTATGTTACAAGCCATTGTGTGTAGGAGTGAATCATGTCCAGTGTCCTCTGCAGTGACGTGAGGGCTGAAATAAGAGGGGTCGTGTTTGGATTGGCAGAGCAGCAACCATCTTAGACCAGTGGTGGAGAACCTATGGCACGGGTGCCAGAGGCGGCACTCAGAGCCCTCTCTGTGAGCACCCACACCCTGGAAAAAGTCAATGAACCAATATGCCTTAGACTTTTGCTGCCATTCGTCAGCGCAGGCAGTGCACTGAATGTAGGCAGGCTATTATAGCTAAATGATAAAGTACATGGAAGACATACTGTATTGGTATTCAGGTTACATTGCCGTGTTGGCACTTTGCGATAAATAGGTGGGTTTTGGGTTGCAGATTGGGCACTCTGTCTCTAAAAGGTTCACTATCACTGTCTTAGAATGTGTGTGCTTTTTATACCCAGGCCACATGTTTTCTTTTAGCATACCAATGTGCACGGTCAGATTTATTTTGCTATTTTAACTTTTAGTGTTTTAATTAAACCTAGGGGTTTGCAATCCTTTCAGCAGACAGAGCTATGTCAATGCCTTACGACTCCAAGTGTTCATCAGCATAAGATTAATCCAGTAAGACATATAAGTTTGGTCTTTAGAAATGCAGTGTAAAGTAAATTCAAGGGAATGATGATTTTTTTACATTTATTTTTATGGTTAAGTACAGTTCTACTAGTTGTATAATAATGTATGACAGGATTCAGTCCCTTTCTTGAAAATATTTGGTGTAGTGGGGAAATCGACTCAAACTGATCTCCTTATATGTGAGAAGAGCTTATAGTGGAAATCTGTTCCAGGAAAAAAGAGCTCTGCTAAATTTCCCCCACCCCTCCAATCCTACATTTGGCCTAACCTGTAAAGGAAAGCTTACTTACCTGCTTCCAGGCGTCGGCTCCCCTCTCCTTCTCCTCCAGGCCTATGATGCTCCACTGGGCTCCCTTGATCTCAACATCCGGTTTGACATCACCGCAGCCAATCACTGACCCGCAGCGGAGACTCGATCCCCTTCCGCTAATATTTGTGGTCACAGTGATTTTCTGCGGCAATGTCATACCAGATGTTGACATCAAGGAAGCCCAGTGGAGCATCGTAGGCTTGAAGGAGCGGGAAGCCGGGGATGGGAAGCAGGTAAGTAATCCTTTAGAGGTCTGGTCATTCTTTCACAACCCCTTTGATTTACTGAAGTTAAGTTGGCCATATAAATTAGTTTATTGTCGTGGGACCCTCAAATATGTATGGGGACATCACATTTCTTCCCTGAGAGCAGATGTTGGGCAGATAAGAATTTAGTGATTGGATTTCAATTGTGTGACTGCCACAGATTACCTTGAATCGGCTTTGCTGTTCTATACTGTAATCCGTCCAGTAGTTTTGCTGAAAAACGACTGCATGCGCCGAGCCCAGTGACGTCACTGGGCTCGGCGCATGCAGTCGTTTTTCAGCAAAACTACTGGACGGATTACAGTATAGAACAGCAAAGCCGATTCAAGGTAATCTGTGCAGCATGACTGGTTTAAAATCTGAATTTGTGTTATGAGAGGTGACAGAATCCCTTTAAGTCACCCATATACCTGTAGACTATAAACACATACCCATTTGCCCAGAAAAAGCAGAGCGGAGCCAACAGCACATGAGCTGGCACAGAGCCTTCCTACCACTGCTGCCACTTCATTCTAGTGATCAGTAGGGGTCACAGCAGTTGGATCCCTAGCAATCATAGCAAAGTGCCATGTATGAGAGAATACCTTTATTAAAAGTGACCACCAGTATGCCAGAACTTCTTGTTGTCCATTTTGCAAATATATCCGCCATAACAAACCAGAGAAATGTCAATATAAGTAAGTGAAAAAAAAAAAGTGAATTCACACGTCACCGATGTCTTTTTCATGTTGGAAAAAAAACACGTGAACAAGGCCTAACTTTTCCTATGTGCTAATGATTGCCGTAAATTAAATTAACTGGGGACATACATGTCTCGAGCAGCACACAGCTCGTCCTAGCATATGAGCGAGTATGAACAGTGCCCATTTTAATTTACAACAGTCATTAGCCCGTAGGAAAACCATGCATGTGCAGGTTGTTAAAGAAATGTATCGGTGCACTTAGATCATAATTTTTTTCCCCCAGAGAATTCTGTAATACAGTTCCCATTATGATTCTATTCCCATTTTTCACTGGGCAAGGGTCACGTGAAGTTTTATATTGGTGATGTAGCATCCATCATGTGGACTTATCACCCTATCTCTAAACTGTCCCTACAAGCATTTATGTGATCTTTGTATTCTCTAGCCATGTGCATTTTAGGAGTCTTCAAAGGCTACAGACTGTTTATCATTGCATTTTGAAAAATCATTTTTTCCCAAAATTAGTCTTTGGCCTCATGCACACGGCCGTTGTTTTGGTCCGTATCCGAGCCGCAGTTTTGGCGGCTCAGATGCGGACCCATTCACTTCAATAGGGCCGCACAAGATGCGGACAGCACTCCGTGTGTTGTCCGCATCCGTTGCTCCATTCCTTAGTCCGCCCAAAAAATATAACCTGTCCTATTCTTGTCCGGTAGTTATATTAATGGCTGTCCATGCCGTTCCGCAAATTGCGGAATGCACACGGATGCCATCCGTGTTTTGCGGATCCATGATTTGCGGACAGCAAAACACACAATAGTCGTGTGCATGAGGCCTCAATTACATATTTTCCACTTTTTTTTTTTCCTTTACAGCTTTCACTTTCAGTACATCTGCAGACAGTCTGTGAATCTGTCAGAGAGCTCCACAGTTTTGTTGCTCTGCAGCCCTTATCTGTACTTTCCAGCTCATAAACATTCATTATAACTAGATTATCAGTTTGATAGGAACTCAGCCATAATGAGTGTTTATAAGCTGTCAATAGCTCAGAGATAAGGGCAATCAGAGCAGCTCCCTGCCTGATGGATTCACTGTAAAGCAGAATGCAGTAATCTGGAAATACACTGAAACTGAAAGCTGTGGAAGAAAAACTTAATATTTTTAGTTAAAGATCAAAAATGATTTTTAGCCCAAACATAGTAAAATGCAATAATAAAAAATTGGCCCCAAAGGTATCCATGGTCTTTAAGTTTTAATCTCTGTTGTCGAATAAATGTGTCTAGTCTTTACTCTTACAGTATGTGATGGGATTTTTACTCATTGATATAAATTAGACAATCCTTTTCTTACCTGCACAGGTCGATAGGCTGCAGAGTAACGGGAAAAAGGTTTAGCAGTGAGGGAAGCTACGCTGAAATGAAAATAGGTGTGCTGATGGTTTGGGAATAATAAAATGTCAGGCAAAATGTTCTGGTCTCCACAGCTTTCTGGAAATGGTCTTGAGATGGTTTTTGTGAGCTGTGACCTGGATTTGTAGATGCATTTAACGATCTCTGAAACTTGTTTAACCTGTTGGGAAATTGTGGAAGGATGCCAGGAAATACACAACCTCTACACGTACCCAAGCAGTCACTTTTGTGTTGGTGGTTCTTTTTATTTTACATTTTATTCACTTTATTTGACAATCCAAATTGCCTTCAGCTTGACAGGTCTTGTATGAAATATTTAATGCCTGTTCAAGCTGTCCGTACATGTTCACATACTCCTATGGCTGTAGAAGCACCTCTAGGTTCAAAAAATTTGCGTGAGTAAACCAGAAGATCACAAAAGTGCGGGTAAAATTAATTTGTGGGATATCCAGCAAATCGGTCAGAAGCTCCCAATAAGACAATAGGAAATATAGTGTACGGTTTCTTAGATATTCTTCAGAATTACGGTTGTGCCAACTTTTCCATTTCTCTCCAGGAGCTTAAGATGCCTGTATCTGTTCATGCCCCAGGTGAGCTATAGGTCAGCACCTGCACAGAAACGAGCAGTGGTGGTATCAAGTGGATAAAATGGACGTGTGCATAAGTCATATGGTCACTGCCTGTTACAGTGTACGGACAAGGAGGACAGTAGTTCATAATTTGTCTATTTTATGCACTTTTGTGCAATTTAACTCTTACCTGGGACACCCATCTGTAGACAGCACAGTTTTGGGATTCTTGCCCCTCATTAGTAAAGTGCAGGGTACTGATTAGTTGGGTGAGATGCCTTCAGCAGAGGTAGGAGGGAGGGCTGTTTCTCATTGAAGTGTTACAGCAGGTTTACACTGCCCAGTTTTCGGGACGATTATCGGGAATGAACATTACTGTGAACGCTCGTTCCCAATAATTGACCCTTGTAAATGTGCTGCCAATTATCCAAATAAACAAGCAAAACACTTATTCATCAGGTGAAATGATCTTTTTTCGTGCAGGACATTAAATAATGGTTTCTGGGTAGCGGATTGTGCTATTCCAACAGCAGTAGCCAAGGCTCATCCCCATACAGTGGAGGTGATTGCTGCACTTTTAGCAAGGGTTAATACAAGGTGGTCTAGCTCTGCTGACCAGTAGCATTCGCTTCCATGGTAGATATGCTGCAGTAACCAGCTCCATCCACTACACAATGGACAGAGCTACGTAGGTCTAATGCTTGTTTCCGGAACTGGAGCCACTCGGGAACAGCTGATTGGCAACAAGTACGGGGTATCAAACCTCCAAATCAAATATTGATGGCCTTTCCTGAGGATAGGCCATCAATTAAATATCCAGGAACACCCCTTTTAAGTGCTGATCAATGGCATCCACTAACATCAGGCACAATATGTGGTCCCTCCTGTTTTCAGAGGTCTGGTCAAAAACTTACCAAGATGCATATGAGTGTAATATATCTCTGTTGTTGGTTATACCTCTTGTCCCGGAGCCTTTATTACAAAGCTCTATTGTATTGTTTACAGTTGGAGCTACAGAGCAAGGCATCCAAACGAAATATGGAAGCCGAGACCACATGGGAGCCTTGCTCTGGGGATCCAATTATCTTCAACAAGGTCCAATCAATTGAGGTTCCCTCAGTGACTACAAGAGCATGGAACACATAATTGTCAGTCTCACGTCTTCTTGGTTTTATGAGCAGTTCACACCATAGATGTGATTGGTAATGTAACTGGGAGGTACCCTTTAACAATTGTGTACTTGGCTACAGGATAAATGCTTATCCCTCTGAGAAGACCCTTGTACCAGGAAGGTGGGATGTAGTGCAGCTCGACCTTCTTGTGGTTTGAGATCTTAGACAAAACAACATCTGGTTGCAGATTATTTGTGAACACTGTGAATGCCGAGACGTGAACATACTTTTAAGTCTAATGACTCAGCTTTTTATTATTCTTTTTTGTTGGTTAGGGAGGTGTATAATATATAACATGTGTAATTTATGCTGACATTGTCCATTCCTTCCAGGTTTTAAAAAAATGACAATGTCTGAAACCAAAAAAAGAAAAAAATGAACTTTACAAAAATCTAATTTAGTGAATATTCTTTCAGGCTTGAAGTAACTGTCCACTCATGAACTCAAAAGTGATATGTAAGGTAGTACCTATACGAGAAGCATACCAGTTATTTGTAGTCCTCAGCACTTTCTTTTTGGCAGCCTTTTGGTAGAGCTGTGACTACTAATTCTACAGTGCATACAGGGACTCTTAGGTAGTCTGAGACCCACCCCCTGCCTCATCACTGGTCCAGACTGCTGCTCTGCCTCTTCAGATTGGCTGCTGTGTATCATAGGCACGCCAGGAAGTCGTTTCATGGTTTTCTAAAGCGAGGGGAATGAGCCTCAATAAGTTGCTTTCAAAAGAAAAATGGATAATACAAGTTAATTGATCAAGTAACTAAAACATAAACATGGCTATAGCCAGTTTATATACTGGAAATTGATTACTGTATCTAAAAAAGATAGAAACATAGAATGTGTCGGCAGATAAGAACCATTTGGCCCATCTAGTCCGCCCAATATACGAAGTACTATGAATAGTCCCTGGCCCTATCTTATATGAAGGATGGCCTTATGCCTATCCCATGCATGCTTAAACTCCTCCACTGTATTTGCAGCTACCACTTCTGCAGGAAGGCTATTCCATGCATCCACTACTCTCTCAGTAAAGTAATACTTCCTGATATTACTTTTAAACCTTTGCCCCACTAATTTAAAACTATGTCCTCTTGTAGCAGTTTTGCTTCATTTAAATATTCTCTCCTCTTTTACCTTGTTGATTCTTTTTATGTATTTAAAAGTTTCTATCATATCCCCTCTGTCTCGTCTTTCTTCCAAGCTATACATGTTAAGGTCCTTTAATCTTTCCTGGTAAGTTTTATCCTGCAATCCATGTGCCAGTTTAGTAGCTCTTCTCTGAACTCTCTCCAAAGTATCAATATCCTTCTGGAGATATGGTCTCCAGTACTGAGCACAATACTCCAAATGAGGTGTCACTAGTGCTCTGTAGAGCGGCATGAGCACCTCCCTCTTTCTACTGGTAATGCCTTTCCCTATACACCCAAGCATTCTGCTAGCATTTCCTGCTGCTCTATGACATTGTCTGCCTACCTTTAAGCCTTCTGAAATAATGACCCCTAAAGCATACTTGAGTTGCTGATGATGGATATCAAGAAAATACTGGTTCCCTGGTCATTTATCACTTTTCGCAGGCCCCATTATCAAAACGCCTACAGTACATTTTCTGTAATTTGTGGCATGGCCACACGGATGCTGCTCAATAGAAATGAATGGTTCCCCATGCGATCCTTAATAAATGGAGATCAGACGCCGACAAAAAATATGTTCATGTGAACGAGGCTGTAAATTCATTTTCATACAGTCCTGCTCCATCTACATGTGCCATTACTTCAACAATAACTTCATTCTGTTAGGGTACTTTCACACTAGCGTTTTTCTTTTCCAGTATTGAGTTCCATCCTAGGGGCTTAATACCGGAAAAAAAACGGATCAGTTTTATCCTAATGCATTTTGAATGGAGAGCATTCCGTTTAGTATACATCAGTTCAGTCCCTCTTACGCTTTTTGGCCAGAGAAAATACCGCAGCATGCTTTAGGATTTTGGGCCGGAGAGAAAACTAAACACTTGCCGGAATATATTAGTATTAAGTGTTCCGGCAAAACGGAACGCAAGCGCAGACCTTTAAAAATGCCCAAAAAATAAATACCGGATCCGGAGAGACGGATCCGGTATTTCAATGCATTTGTCAGACGGATCTGAATCCGGATCCAGCAGTCAGTTCCTGCAACGGAACTGCCTGCCGCAAGTATTAAAGTACCCTTAAAGGCCTGTTCCAACAATATGAAGTTATAGCATGTCACTAGGCTATGCTCTAATCTAAAGATCTATCAGGATCAACCACTGGGCCAACCACCGATCCCTGGAATGAGTGACTCATTTATGCCCATTCTCTGCCCATCTGACCAGACCCTGGCACATTCTCATACAAGTGTATGGGGCTGAGTTGCAGTATATGGATTTAAAGTAGGAAAAATTAATTTGTCGTGTGGAGACAGGAAAGATGACTAATATCTGGTAAAATGTGGCCAAACTGTATTCTCCTGCAGTAATCATGTTGTGAATCGCGCTGTAAATGACGGCGCTGAATGTGGTTTTATGAAGTTTCACTGGACTGCAGTCATTATAGTGGAAATTGATTACAAATGGAACAGAATGAAATAAGGTACTTAAAACGGCAAGCTAAAAATCAACTTTGAGAGTTTCTGAAATTCATTAGCTTTCTCGCCAAAAAATCCTTAAAAGCTTATCCCATGAAAGTATTACTATGCAATGAATAGAGCATTTGAAATGAAAGATATTGCAATATACAGGTCCTTCTAAAAAAATTAGCATATTGTGATAAAGTTCATTATTTTCTGTAATGTACTGATAAACATTAGACTTTCATATATTTTAGATTCATTACACACAACTGAAGTAGTTCAAGCCTTTTATTGTTTTAATATTGATGATTTTGGCATACAGCTCATGAAAACCCCAAATTCTCAAAAAATTAGCATATTTCATCCGACCAATAAAAGAAAAGTGTTTTTAATACAAAAAAAAGTCAACCTTCAAATAATTATGTTCAGTTATGCACTCAATACTTGGTTGGGAATCCTTTTGCAGAAATGACTGCTTCAATGCGGCGTGGCATGGAGGCAATCGGCCTGTGGCACTGCTGAGGTGTATTGGAGGCCCAGGATGCTTCGATAGCGGCCTTAAGCTCATCCAGAGTGTTGGGTCTTGCATCTCTCAACTTTCTCTTCCCAATATCCCACAGATTCTCTATGGGGTTCAGGTCAGGAGAGTTGGCAGGCCAATTGAGCACAGTAATATCATGGTCAGTAAACCATTTACCAGTGGTTTTGGCACTGTGAGCAGGTGCCAGGTCGTGCTGAAAAATGAATTCTTCATCTCCATAAAGCTTTTCAGCAGATGGAAGCATGAAGTGCTCCAAAATCTCCTGATAGCTAGCTGCATTGACCCTGCCCTTGATAAAACACAGTGGACCAACACCAGCAGCTGACATGGCACCCCAGACCATCACTGACTGTGGGTACTTGACACTGGACTTCAGGCATTTTAGCATTTCCCTCTCCCCAGTCTTCCTCCAGACTCTGGCACCTTGATTTCTGAATGACATGCAAAATTTGCTTTTATCTGAAAAAAGTACTTTGGACCACTGAGCAACAGTCCAGTGCTGCTTCTCTGTAGCCCAGGTCAGGCGCTTCTGCCGCTGTTTCTGGTTCAAAAGTGGCTTGACCTGGGGAATGCGGCACCTGTAGCCCATTTCCTGCACACGCCTGTACACGGTGGCTCTGGATGTTTCTACTCCAGACTCGGTCCACTGCTTCCGCAGGTCCCCCAAGGTCTGGAATCGGTCCTTCTCCACAATCTTCCTCAGGGTCCGGTCACCTCTTCTCGTTGTGCAGCGTTTTCTGCCACACTTTTTTCCTTCCCACAGACTTCCCACTGAGGTGCCTTGATACAGCACTCTGGGAACAGCCTATTCGTTCAGAAATTTCTTTCTGTGTCTTACCCTCTTGCTTGAGAGTGTCAATGATGGCCTTATGGACAGCAGTCAGGTCTTACCCATGATTGCGGTTTTGAGTAATGAACCAGGCTGGGAGTTTTTAAAAGCCTCAGGAATTTTTTGCAGGTGTTTAGAGTTAATTAGTTGATTCAGATGATTAGGTTAATAGCTCGTTTAGAGAACCTTTTCATGATATGCTAATTTTTTTAGATAGGAATTTTGGGTTTTCATGAGCTGTATGCCAAAATCATCAATATTAAAACAATAAAAGGCTTGAACTACTTCAGTTTTGTGTAATGAATCTAAAATATATGAAAGTCTAATGTTTATCAGTACATTACAGAAAATAATGAACTTTATCACAATATGCTAATTTTTTTAGAAGGACCTGTACATGCAAGAAAAATATTGTAAGGGTTTTTTTTAATGTACATTACATGTAGCTCTCTGGTAGCGCCCCCTGCTGTTCATCCTTCTGGTCCACCTGCATTCATTGGTGGACTGACATGCTCAGTAGCCTCCCTGCTCCCTTCCCCTCGGTGCGGTCACCTAAATCGTTTGCCGGGAGCAGATCGTGGCGTCTAAGCATCTTCTGCTGCAGGCCAACAATGATTCTGTATAGGATCAGAAGGGAGGGGATAGCTAAAGCCACTGATAAAAAGATTTCCTACAGTTTACATTGCATGCCAGAGAATAAAAATGATGATGGAGGTGCTTCTCTAAGGGCAAAAGGTATATCATGTTGAACTATTAAATGATATAAAAGTAGAGCACACGTCAGATCATCACTTTTTTAAATGTAATTCTGCTCTAGGTTAGAGGTAAAACCTGCTCCTTTGGTATTTACAGGGAAGGTGTCCGCATCTAATGCCTGAAAATATGGTTTAACTGCTTGGAGGCAGCAGGAGAAGAACATTATATATCTGACTCAAGAAGGAAAGGATTGATCTGGGTCATACACAGAGGTCTCCGGGCCCCATAGGCCCCCTGTCCTACCAGGTTTCCCAGTCTGCATTAATCAAACGCTCCCCAGATCTCTGATTAATTTCTAGTGATTTCACTAAAGTTAAAGGGGAAATTCAACCCCTATAATGACCCCCCCAATGCCCGTGCACCTCATATAGGTTATACATCCACCAGCATCCGCGTCACTCCTAATCCCCGCACGGCCACCGTCTCCCCGTCGTGTGGAACAAAACATACGGGGGAGCCGCAGCCAATTTTGTCAACCACGATGCTAGGGAGGCTCGTCCCCGTCGCGGCCTGCTATTGGCTGACCCACCCATGCTGCCTTCTTGGAGATCAGCTGCATCACCCACGGGGATGTTACGTGGCGGCGGCAATGAATGATTGACCTAATAATACAAGGATGGCTCCAATCGACCAGAACAATGAACCCCTCATATAGACCGTCTGTCCATTCTGGTTCACAGAAGTTATTCCTGGGCGGAAAACCTTCCTCTATGATGTCCATATGCCAAGACAACCTCTTTAAAGGGAACTGATCACCTCTCCTGACATGTCTGTTTTATCAACTACTTGCATTCCCCATGCTAAAACTATTCAGTACCATCTAATTTTATGACTCTGTTGAGTTGTTTCTCTGTTGTGCCTACTAGAAGATTAAGAATGACTTGCCAGCTGTCTGCATTAAAGGTCCATCTGGGTATTAACAGTTTGGAGTCTGTCCCTGCACAGTGTCAGACCACCATCAACTGGTAACACCCATCTGGACCTTTCTTGCAGATTCCTGGCAACTTACTTATAAATGAGGAATGGTACAGTATAATGTTTTAGAACAGATGCTCCAGAATTATTACATGGGAATGCAAGCAGTTACTATGACGGGTATGTCAGGAGAGGTGACAGGTCCTCCTAAGGGTCTCTCATATCTTTTTGATGTGCAGTTGCCTGTAGTCTATTGTTCTCTGTAAGCAGCCATGTCAAGCTGGGGCGATGATGAGCCTAGTATGTGTGATATGAGTAGCTTTGTAGCAGCTGCACTTCTAATAGTTGCAGATTTTGGCTTTCCTGCTCTGTAACCAATCATTCTGTTACTGTTCTGAGGAGATCCCAGGGAATGTAAGTTTCCTGTGCAGAATCCGATCAGTCGCATGGCAGCTCATGTGGGCGGTCGGCGTTACAGTGTACTGATGAAGTGGCACAGTGTGCAGCTAAAACCTTCTGTCAACAGGGTTAAAGTTGACGGCGCTTGCAGGGAGCGACAGTGAGGAGGCAGCTGTTCTAGAGACCCATGGGTAGTCTTCTAGTAAATGAGATGCAGAGGCCACCGCTCATTCCCCAGAAACCCTGGGCAGATATCGTCCTAAATTCAGAAGAAGACAGATAAGTAAGTGTATGTGTTACATAGCCTCTATAATGTGACTAAACCGCACAGGTAACTGGTGCCAAGGGCTGGACTCGAAGGTATTTAGCGGTGCCAGCAAGGTGGATGTTGTAATTCGTTCAGTGTCTTTTGTTGCTGCAAATCTTGTTTAAACATAAACCCAACTCGCCCAGCCCTATCCAGAAGGCAACAGTAGCCGCTCTCAAATATCACGACGTGGAGGGATTTGGAAGTGTCTTTTCAAAGAATCCCTGCATTTCCTTTTCCAGGACCACAGCAGACGGTAGGAATGAATGCTGCCTCGTGATCTTTTTTTCCTTCTAGGCGGACCTGGTGCAGGGTGTTTATGTTCTGGGCTGTCCGTGCATGCTTCGTGTACCTTGTCGTTTGCACGTCAGGTCTTATTAGATATGATCTGCTCAGGGAATTTGCCAAGCTGACCATTGGCATTAGATTTACACTGGATCAACTTGCGATAAAATCTTTAGGGCTCATTCAGATGAAGAATGTTCCCGTCCAGGAGCTCTCAGAGTTTAGAAGCCAGATTTAACACTGACCCTTTAGGCCCCTTGCAGACGAGCGAGTATTCAGCGCGGGTGCAATGCGTGACGCGAACGCATTGCGCCTGCACTGAATCTGGACAAATTCATTTTGATGGGTCTGTGTACATGAGCGTTGGTTTTCACGCATCACTTGTGCATTGAGTGAAAATCGCAGCATGTTCTATAATCTGCAATTTTCACGCAACGCTGGCCCCGTGAATGGGGCTGCGTGAAAATCGCTTCCCGAAGCAAGTGCGGATGCGATGCGTTTTTCACTGATGGTTGCTAAGAGATGTCGTTTGTAAACCTTCAGTTTTTTATCACGAGCGTGCAAAACGCATTAAATCGCATTGCACCCATACAAAATAAATTAACAACTGAACGATATCGCAGACGAAACTGAATGAACTTGCTTGCGAAATCACGCATTTTTCACTGAACGCATCCACAAAGCATCTCACGCTCGTTTGCAAGGGGCCTTAAGGTTAATGGGTCGGTTCACATGGTTGATTTTCCACACAAACTGTCAGTCTGTGCCAAGGTAATCGCAGCATGTTCCATCCAGTTACAAATATCCCACAAGACTCAACAGCACACGGACACCATACCTGTGCGTGTTTAATGCCGGGACGCGACTGTCTGAATGAACTCTTATGGGACCAGCAGACCTTTGACCATGAGTTGGGAGTAAGAAAAATCCAACAGAATAGATTAAGGCTACTTTTACACTTGCCGTCGCCGAAACTGCCTGCTCCAGCAAAATGTATGCCAACTGATAGCATTTGTAAGACTGATTAGAATCTCGATCCGTCTTACAAATGCATTGAAATGCCGGATTCGTCTTTCCGGTGTCATCTGGAAAAACTGATCCGGCATTTATTTTTTTCATGATCAGGGGGAGAAACAGAACTGGATCGCACATCCACAATGCTATGCTTTGATCTAACGCGCTTCTCAGCGCTATAATAAAGTGTACAGCCCCCCATACTACATGCTGTACAAGAGGCATTAGTGTACATTTTGATCAAAAGGCATAAGCCCTCTCACCACGCCAAGGTCGCCTCTTTGAGTGGGACCTACTCTTAAAAAGGCGTAGCGACCACATTTTTTCCGGTTAGACCGGAAGGACGGATCCGGCGTTCCGGTATTTTGAATGCCGAATCCGGCACTAATACATTCCTAAAGAAAAAAAAAACCGGAACCGGCATCCAGGCAAGTGTTCAGTTTTTTGGGCCAGAGATAAAACCGTAGCATTCTGCGGTATTATTTCCATCCTGATAAGTCAAAAAGACTGAACTGAAGACATGCTGATGCATCCTGAACGGAATGCTCTCCATTCAGAATGCATGGGGATAAAACTGATCAGTTATTTTCCGGTATAGAGCCCCTAGGACGGAACTCGGTGCCGGAAAAGAAAAACGCTAGTGTGAAAGTACCCTTAACTGTCCGATCTTTTTGCTTCTTACAAAAATAACTAGTGCCAGACTTTTCTAATAGATGCTGTTCCCCCTTCTCTATCGAAGTACCATACATCTTCCATATTGCTCGGGTCTGTGACCACTCTTATCTCTAGATCCTGATATATTTACTTGAAATCTAAATATATTTGAGGCACATTTCTGGATAATGCCTGGACTGTGTTGTGTGTAGAATGTGGACTTTATGCACCACCATGACACCTGCAAAATGCTTAGTACTAAACGCTCGGTACCCTTCCTGTCCAGTTTGGTAGCCTGGCTGATACTTGGCTTGTTCAATAGAACATATCCAGTTCTGACAAAGAGAGAAACACTTGATGTTGCCAGAAACGTTCTCCAGCATGTCATAAATCGTTTATGCCAATGACTGATTATTCTTTTTGTCCATTCAAAACGGTAGGATGAGACTGGGACCTCCACCGCATCAAGCCTGCAGGTGGGCAGATGTCTCATTGGCCGGCAGCGTAACCAAGATGTTAGAGTAATGCCATATATAATGTTTTATTAAAGGTGTGTTCCTGACTGGATATTGATGTCCTAGCCTCAGGTTAGGACATCAATACCTAATTGATGAGGGTCTGAGACCCCTCATCAGCTGTTCCCTGTAGACTCCACCACCAGAATGAGCACTTTGCACGGTTCTGGAAGCACAGCCCCGTTCAAGCTGTAGTGGTTGTGCTGGGTCACTGCAGTTCAACTCCCATAAGAGCTTTGCTACCACTACATTTTGAACGGAGCTATGCTTCTGGATCTGTGCAAAGTGCTAGTTCTGGCGTGGAGTCTGCAGAGAACATCTGATTGGGGAGGGGGTGCTCAGTCCCTCACCAATTGACTTTGCAAAGTGCAGGGAACATCTGATCAAGTGGTGGGTGCGGTCAGACCCTCACCAATTGGCTCTGTGCAAAGTGCTAGTTCTTGCTGTGGAGACTGCAGGTAACAGCTGATCGAGAAGGGTGGTGGGGTTGTAGGACCTTCACCAACTGGCTCTGTGCAAAGTGCTAGTTCAGGCGGTGCAGTCTGCAGGGAACAGCTGACCGGGGGGGGGGGGGGGGGGGGTCGTTGGACTTTCACCAATTGGCTCTGTGTAAAGTGCTAGTTCCGGCAGAGGAGGTTGCAGGGAGCAGCTGAACAGTGGGTGTTCTGGATGTCATACCCTTCCACTAATCAGATAATGATGATCTGTGATGAGCATAGGTCATCAGGAGCCTAGAAGACCCCTTAAGCAATGCTGCTTTTTACTGTTCATGTGCGGTGTGATCTGTCTGTACTTACTAGCTGGCAAAAAGGTTTGGCCTGGAGAAATCGATGATGAAACTGCAGTGCAGTTTTGCTAAAAAATGCAACATTCTGCCTGGCAACAGGGAGGTGCCCGTATCTGACCGAGACATACATATTTAGAGGTTGCTAAGCAACCAGCTCGTAACTGCAAGTCATAGCGCAAGATCAAAATCTGCAATGAGTTTTGTGGTGTTTTTTCAGTAATCTGTTCAGTAACCATATATACTAGACATGCATGTTTTAGATCTAGTCATACAGTATACATTACACATAGTCATGTATGCAACGTTATTTTATATGTTTACACAAACACTGACCTGTCCAATAAATATATGTGTATATGTGGTCATCGACTAAGGACTGAAAAACATCTAGAACAGGAAAAAAAAGGCTCCAACCTCGGTGTGAATAGTGATGGAGGAGATGTGCTCCCCTGGTAGAGATGTGCTGAGGACAGGAACAGCACATGATGTAGTGATGATCTGATCTCCACTGCTGCCACCTCAGATCCAGATTGGTAGCAATACTGTCGTGCTGAGGTAAAGAGTAGGAAACAAAGCCTGGGGATCTCAGAAGGCCTGCGAGAGATGAACAGGGGTCGTAACCCAAAGGGTAGTGTAAGCAGAAGTGATATTCTGACAACGCGTTTCAGCTTCAGACAGAAGGATCCGTCAGGCCAGTAGCACTGCTCCGCCTGATGAAGGCGTCTGTCCAATGCTGAAACGCATTGCCAGAATTAAGATTACTGCTTTCTACACCCTCCTTCTGGGTTATGAGCCCTGTTCATCTCTAGCAGCATTTTTGAGAACCCCAGCCTTTGATCTTTACTCCTAAAAAGGATTCGACTTCCGATAATTTGACTTTGGGGCCGGGGGGCGTAGTTAAAGGCTCATAGGCCCAGGTTCAAGAGTTCAGCTTGGGCCCCCTTCCCTCGGTGCTTTGTCGCCAGGGGCAGGAAGCGCATTGCCTTTGTGCTGTCTGAGGCAAAAGATGATACCCTCCCCCACCCCCCATGCCAAATTCTTGACCTAACCCCTTCCCTCCAGCCAGAGGTGTAACTTGAAGAATCTAGGGTCAGTGCAAAATCAATAACAGAGCCCTCCCAGTATGCACTTTCTATAATATAAGCGTCTTCTTATGTGGCACAAGGGTCTTTGGGCCCCTCAGGCTCCTGGGCCCGGTAGGGACTGCTACCTCTGCACCCTGTATAGCTACACACCTGCTTTGGGGGATTCCAATACTAGTATTTTGCTTTAAAAAAAATAGTGGGCCTCATTTATGAAAGCTGCCTAAAATAGACCTGAATTTATTGCCCATAGAAACCAATCTGAGATGAGCTTTTATTTATTCAATTGCTCTGGAAAAATAAAAGGGAGCACTGTGATTGGTTACATTTTTTTCCTTAAAGGGAATGTGTCAGTCATACATTTTTCTTCCAGTTAAAACCAGATAGTGACACATATCCCCTTTTTCTAATCTAATCTAATCCTTTTTCTCTTCTTTTTTTTTTTATTATAGATGGTTTTTATTCTATTTTTTTTAACATGATTATGGGGGCGGCGAGAGATGCTGTTAACATGTACAGATCTGCTTGACAGCAGCCATCATGGTCCATAGATGCAGTAGAATGAAGGGGGCTCATTGACTTCTGTGGGAGGGTTTTCTAGGAATGCTCTGTGACCTCTGCAGAGGTCAGAACGGGGTTGAGAGGCTGTGATATCACCTATTATGGATGATGGATCCTGTGTTATCTCTATATAGGTGGTCTCTGTCATTGTAATCCTGCATGTAATGATAAGGAGACAACTGCTGACAAGTGATCTGTACAGACCAAGAAGTGACACCTATTAGTCTAAATGGCCAGTTTGAAAACTGCAGGCGTTTAGTCGCATCGTGACATAGAAAATTAATAATAACATCATCAAAAGTAGGTGCTTTTTTGATGGCACATTCCCTTTAAGACCATTTTGAAAAATCTGTCTACATTTAATTTTATGCAGAAAAGCTCCTGTAATATTTTAGACCTGAGCACTGATTGGTTATTGTGTCCAACCAAAACCATTTTAATGTTGGACAAGTTTTGATAAACGAGACACACTAACTTCCATTTGTGGTCTGGAATGTGAAACAATATCGTGGACCTTGTCTTCTAGTCCCCACCTTAATAGTCCTCTCCCTCACTTTATTGTGTAGCCCTTTCTGTGAGAAGTTTCCTTATTAACTGTGATGTTACACGCGGTACGGTCCTTCTTCTGCTGTGGACTGTCGGTTTTATTATGCTGTCTGCAGTAGACACATTTCATTGTGCAATATTTCCATGTCATAATCCTTTTAAGTGCCGCTTCTTTACTTCAGAATACCTCGGTAATCTGCTGTGACTCACTACTACAATATTTTTCAAGTGTGTTTTCCATGAGACGCATGCATTATATTGGCACATTCCAAAGGCACATAATGGGTTAAAGCGTAGCTATCATATTTTTTTTCCTCTTGAATGATGGAAATTTGTAGTTCCCTTTCTGTGATTGCAAAGACTCTCTGTAAATGTTCAGAAACCTCAGGACCCCAAACAACCTGTCTAATCTTAAACAATAAATCCAATACAAGCGGGAAGAGGGGTATGCTGCTGCAGTTTCTATGTTAGTGTCTGTGAGGCTGCATGGAGAAAGGTATCAGAAGCAGTAAATCATATGATTGGTTCAGCACCAATATCCGATTATGAAACAAAAAAAACACTAGGTCTGTCTTTTGGCTGGTTGGTGCCCTGTGCAGTAACTTCTTTTGCCACCCTCTTATGGTTCACATAGCCCACATATAACTGTGCTATAAAATGCCAAAATACCAGTGCCAGGTATGTGCCTAAATAAAATAATCAATAAAATGCAATCAATAAAATAGGGAATGTGAAGTTGTTTTGCCAAAGATGCAAGCACCAAGTGTGGGTTCAAAGGTATAAGCCCAAGGTACCCAAGCCTCCCCTTTCAGTAGTGACTAGTGGTGCCACCTATGTAAAAGCCCAGCCCTGGAAACAGCATTTTTAAAATGCACATTTGAGGGATAGAAAAAAGCCAAAACCACCGATAAGACACAATATCTGACTGCACTACTTTTAGCCTCTTGGTAACAACCCACTGTCTTTGGTTTGTCGCTGTTTTAGAGGGAGCAGAAAGCCTCTGTGAGCACTCCTGATCTACAAATAAACTCCGGTTCTTAGAGCAGCCTTCTGCTTGACAGCCAGGCTTGGAGGTAGCTCCAATCCCAACCCTTTGATTGCTACCTTCTGTGACCACAGCATAATCAAAAGGAGTTTTCTCCTCTGATTGGGTCCCAGTCATAGTAGGGATGGCCAACCTGAGGCTCTCCAGCTGTTGCAAAACTACAACTCCCAGCATGTCCAGACTACCTACAGCTATCTGCCTACAGCAGGGCATGATTGGAGTTGTAGTTTTACAACACCTGGAGAGCTGCAGGTTGGCCATGCCTGGCTACAGTCATCCCTGGGGACCTAGAAAGGAATCGTGTTGTTAGGACACACTAGAGTTGCCCTGACTGCGGCCTAAGTATGCTAATACATTATAAGTATGAAAAAAAAAAAAAATAACACCATAATTCCTTAATATGGATTATGCAAAAATGTTATAAAAATGTTTTTTTTAAAAAAGCTCTCACAAATAATAGTAAAAATGCTATTATTTTTCTTAAAATACATATTGTGCACATAAAAGCAAAAATCTTTACTTATTAGGTATCCACACAGCTGAAATAACCTGTGAAAAATGTGTAGTATAAACAATAGAATATTATTGTATTGTATATTTGCAATGCAAATCCCAGAGATCTCCCCATTCATTGCTCTGCTAGATTTACATCAAGCTGGCAGCTCAAGGGGAGTGTATTTTCTGCTGCAGCAAAGGGGCCGTGTCCATGCAGAATTATTAGGCAAGTTGTATTTTTGAGGATTAATTTTATTATTGAACAACAACCATGTTCTCAATGAACCCAAAAAACTCATTAATATCAAAGCTGAATATTTTTGGAAGTAGTTTTTAGTTTGTTTTTAGTTTTAGCTATTTTAGGGGGATATCTGTGTGTGCAGGTGACTATTACTGTACATAATTATTAGGCAACTTAACAAAAAACAAATATATACCCATTTCAATTATTTATTTTTACCAGTGAAACCAATATAACATCTCAACATTCACAAATATACATTTCTGACATTCAAAAACAAAACAAAAACAAATCAGTGACCAATATAGCCACCTTTCTTTGCAAGGACACTCAAAAGCCTGCCATCCATGGATTCTGTCAGTGTTTTGATCTGTTCACCATCAACATTGCGTGCAGCAGCAACCACAGCCTCCCAGACACTGTTCAGAGAGGTGGACTGTTTTCCCTCCTTGTAAATCTCACATTTGATGATGGACCACAGGTTCTCAATGGGGTTCAGATCAGGTGAACAAGGAGGCCATGTCATTAGATTTTCTTCTTTTATACCCTTTCTTGCCAGCCACGTTGTGGAGTACTTGGACGCGTGTGATGGAGCATTGTCCTGTATGAAAATCATGTTTTTCTTACCTTGCAGACTTCTTCCTGTACCACTGCTTGAAGAAGGTGTCTTCCAGAAACTGGCAGTAGGACTGGGAGTTGAGCTTGACTCCATCCTCAACCCAAAAAGGCCCCACAAGCTCATCTTTGATGATACCAGCCCAAACCAGTACTCCACCTCCACCTTGCTGGCGTCTGAGTCGGACTGGAGCTCTCTGCCCTTTACCAATCCAGCCATCTGGCCCATCAAGACTCACTCTCATTTCATCAGTCCATAAAACCTTCGAAAAATCAGTCTTGAGATATTTCTTGGCCCAATCTTGACGTTTCAGCTTGTGTGTCTTGTTCAGTGGTGATTGTCTTTCAGCCTTTCTTACCTTGGCCATGTCTCTGAGTATTGCACACCTTGTGCTTTTGGGCACTCCAGTGATGTTGCAGCTCTGAAATATGGCCAAACTGGTGGCAAGTGGCATCTTGGCAGCTGCACGCTTGACTTTTCTCAGTTCATGGGCAGTTATTTTGCGCCTTGGTTTTTCCACACGCTTCTTGCGACCCTGTTGACTATTTTGAATGAAACGCTTGATTGTTCGATGATCACGCTTCAGAAGCTTTGCAATTTTAAGAGTGCTGCATCCCTCTGCAAGATATCTCACTATTTTTGACTTTTCTGAGCCTGTCAAGTCCTTCTTTTGACCCATTTTGCCAAAGGAAAGGAAGTTGCCTAATAATTATGCACACCTGATATAGGGTGTTGATGTCATTAGACCACACCCCTTTTCATTACAGAGATGCACATCACCTAATATGCTTAATTGGTAGTAGGCTTTCGAGCCTATACAGCTTGGAGTAAGACAACATGCATAAAGAGGATGATGTGGTCAAAATACTCATTTGCCTAATAATTCTGCACGTAGTGTACTATGCATAATGGTCACCTGCTTTGAGAAGAGCACCCCCCCCCCCCCCACACTTGTGTATTACAGTAATTATTAATATTATAATATTTTTCTTTTTCCAAGCGCCATTGATTCCAGGGTGCTGTACACATGAAAACCAGTAGGGACAGACTAGAGCAGAGGGAGAGTGGGGCCTGCGCACGAGGACTCACACTCTTCGTAGCGTAGTGTCACAGTGCAAACAGTTACAGCAGCTCGCTAGAATCGCGTCATAAGTAAATGAAAATGTCACTGGATTGTAGTCTCTACTGTATGTCTGGTTTGAAGGTTAACCTAAAATTTCTTCTTTTGTGTATGATTAGTGTAATAACGCAAGAAAAATGTAAATTATATGACAGGAAGCCGCAGCATTCTCGTGTGACCACTTCTTGGATGGTGTGAAGTGGAAAAGAAATTCTAGGGCATTATTAGTAATGAAAACAGCAGCTATGACTCTTCCCAGAAAACCTAATGAGAAGCAGGTTTTTGGAACGTGCCGTTACAAATAATCTCTCTGAAGAAACACTGTAAGTAATGTAACCGAACAGTTGTGAACATGGAGGACTGAGGTAAATAGCTGATGGTTATCTATGCAGAGCAGCTCCTCAGATACGGATCTAATATCTCAGCTCATCTGAAGAACAAATAATAAAGCAGTGATTCTTCATAGCAAAAAGTTCCCCTGCAAAGTTCTACTTGTAGGCCTCATCATGTACATGACCATTTCCTCATATGGATGCGATCTGTGTGCATGCTGCATTTTGTTGCGGACCCGTTGATTTCGATGGGTCCACGCCCACGGTCCAAACTTTGCAGACTAGTATAGGACATGTTCTATGGCTTGTGGAACGGACACATGGATGAAGAAAGGTAGTATGGCTAGTCAGTAGGACCTGTGAAGAGAAAGATTCTCCTCCTCCCACCTCTTGGTTCTGCCTGGCGGGCTGTCAGCCCTGCACTTCCGGGCCCCATCAGTCAACATCTGCATGGATGAGGTCACACGACACAGAGATGCAGTAGATTACTGAACCCATGCCTGTGTTTATGAAGCTCTTTTGTATCGCGAGCGCTAATTTAAGTGAATTGCACTCAGTTCCGCGACATAAGTAACAACCGATGAGCTACAAAATTGCCTTACTTCTCCGAATGCATGGTAATAATGGAGTAACTTTTGGATTTTCCATGTTTGGTATGTTGAGTGAATAATTTGGTGCGGATGGGTTTATACTGAATAATCTCACGTATAATCTGTATATGTTGTACAGTATAATGCTATTTGTATGTGTGTTTATATTCCCAGATAATCTCTATATATAATTAGTTTACCAAGGGGGTTAATTTGCTACATCTTACTTTTATTTCTGGCCTTTTTCCACCTCCCTGAGTGATGTGTAGTGTTTCTGAAAGTTTGTACTTTTCATGTACTGCCATGACTGAGAACATGTAATGTGTCTGAAACGCGTAAGTGGAGTCATTAAGCCACCATGCTAACATTCCTGGGAATTTTAATCTTGAAGAAAAAAAAATTGACAATTGCCTATTATTAAAGTTCAAGCAGTTCAGGGTCGGGTTGGGCGATATACCACGGTATTAAGAAACGGCAATATGGCGATATTGCAGTTTCTTAATTGCCACAGTATTTTTTGTGACATCATAGGGGCAGTCACACTTGAGTGCTGACTGCCTCTAAAACATCCAGGGCACATTACAGCCGACACAGTGGAGAAGGAGAGAGTCCCTCCCTCCCCACTGTGATGCGGCTGCCGCCAATAAGAGGTGAAGAGAGGAGTAGGGGATGTGGCCACTGCGCCACCAATGAGCAGTGAAGAGAGGATAAGGGGAGGGGCTGTGGCCGCTGCTTCACCAATGAATTTAATTAACCTCTTAATACAAATATAGACTGGTCTCAATAACGGGAAGCAGTGATCCCGCGAACCGCGGCAATTAACCCCTCAGATGTGGCACCTGAGGGGTTAATTGGCACGGTTCCGCCATATCCCTTACATCGCTAATGTCAGTCAGCTGCATAACAGTAATTCTGATGGTAGAAACCCTTTAAAGGGATTGTGCAGCAGCTTAATATTAATGACCTATCCTCAATATCAGATTGGCGGGGGTCTGACTCCCGGCTCTCCCATTGGTCAGTTGTTTGAAGCTCTGCTTCCTCTTCAGAATTACAGAAGCCCTTCAGATGCTCTGCTTCTTCTTACCGGTCATTGTCTCCTTTGCGGCGGTGGCCCAGTGTCATTAAAACTGCACCGTCCCATTCAAGTAAAGTTACTTCCATTATAAGAATTCATCAGTCAGAGATTATGTGAATCTGCAGGGTTTTACTTTTCTGAAGTGGAAATTAACTTGCTTTCCCCCCATACACCAGCACTGGTGTTTGGCACCACATGCAGTATCATCATCCCAATTAAATTTTATGAAAGCATCAGGAATATTGAGTCTTACCCTGAGTAAAAACTGACAAAATCAACATTTTCTTATTTGCCAGTGGTTGCTGACTCCACACAGGGTTGATTTACAATAACCTTGTATATCCCCGGTAAATGCTGAGAAGCAAAGCAGAAGATGTATTTTTAGATGTACTCCATGACTTTGGCCTAGACTCCAGCTCTTTTGCCCTCTGTACTCAACTCCTCACCTGAATGGATCAATTAAGGACGTTTTTCATGCTGTAATATTTAGAAGCATATGAAGGAATACAATAAAGAGTTAAAGAGAACGGATGAGATGATGCTACCCAAGTATCTTGAATTCTACTGGAATTGGTAGCTCGTCCTCCTGGCCCAAACTTGCCAGTTGGTCAATCATTTTATACTGGGCAAAAGACATGTTCCGGTTCAGCTCGATTTGTTTCTGTAGTTGCCGATCTGACACACAAGTTCAAACAGGTTCTACTGACTTCAGCTTGGCTGCATGTACAGTATTATGAATTATTGTCTTTGGACGTAGCAGTAAAATATTGTAATCTGGGGTCAAGGGCAAGGTTTTATATATAGGAATGGCCACTTATCTGTCGATCATCATATAATAAAGTGGAACGTGGTACATAGTCACATAGAAAAACACCCACAATACTGCACATAAACTATATTATGGGGGGGATTTATCTTCCCTCTACACCATGGCGTTAAAAAGTAGATTTTACGACTTATTAAATGCCATTGTGACTAATTGAGTGACTTCTCGCAACTAAAAATTTTATGCTGTACTCGCCAGCTTCTGAAAAGGGGGAGGGTGTGGGTGATACCATAGACCCTGTTATATACGGAAACTGGTAATAATAATGACTGAAATGGCCACCAGCTAGAATAGATTTTGGTCTGGTATATGGACTGCGCCTCATCATAAATGAAATGCCTGCTGCGGCAGCGCAGGGCCTATTAAGTACATGCCGGTCTTGATAAACCAGAAAAGCCTCCATCCCAGATGTGAACACAGCCCAATGCAACAAATTTAAAGTGTAACTGTCATGTTTCATAACAAAAATCAATTTTAGCATATGTTACTGCTGCTGCAACATTATGCATAAATCAATCTTTAGTTTCTTCACATACCACTGTTTTTCTTGAGCTTTTCCCTTAGTTACGGCTGCTTTGAACCCTTCTCAAGATGGCTCCTCTGCCAGTTCTCTGAGGCCAAAACTGCCTTCCCTCACTTCATATACACACTTGATGTAGCCAGCAGCTTCCTGACAGCCAATCAGATTGGATTACTGAGAGACACGCCTCCTCACTCTAAAGCCTAATACAGGCATGCAATGCTCCTCTGTCTTCTGTTTACACTAAAGGGAAGACAGAAAAGCCCTAGCAATGGTATTTTAAGGGAGTAGTGGAAAGGGACATAGGACATTAATGAAAGCTGTTATAAGGTAATTGCAGATCTTTTGACAATCATTGACAGACTAACTCAGGTACGAATGCCTAACTCTAATAAACTGGCAAATAAGAAGAAAATATGACAGTTATCCTTTAAATAAAATATATATATAAGAAGTTTTAGTTTGTACTGTTTGAAACCACCCAGTGCACAACTAATAAATCAAGCATAGTTACATAAGTAAGGAATAAATGTAGACTAAGGGGGAGATTTATCAAACTGGTGTAAAGTAGAACTGGCTTAGTTGCCTATAACAACCAATGAGATTCTAACTTTCATTTTCCAAAGGAGCTGGGAAAAATGAAAGGAGGAATCTTATTGGTTTCTATGGGCAGCTAAGCCAGTTCTACAGCAGTTTGGTAAATGACCCCATATGTGTTTAGGGACAGTCCAAATGTCTTCTCACAGAAAAAAAAAAGTATCGTAATAATGTATGTTATATCTGGTGTGGTTGAGGTTTGTAGTGTGATTAGGAATTTCCAGTTCTGCATTTTATTTATCCACTGGGGCAATTCCCTGATGGTACCCAATATATATATATATTTTTTTGTATGAAATGCAGTGCAATCTACAGGTAGTGTGATATGAAACATATGAAGCTGAGCAAATCGATATATAGTTTTGTGTGAAAAGGTGCTGTATACCTTGTATTTTCTACACTGAAATTCTATGCTTAGGAGTCATGTGGGCGGTCCTGCTCAGTGATTGACAGCTAGCACTGTATACACAGATACAGGAGAAAAAACGGCAGAATCTTTTATTTCTGCCAGTTTATATAAGTCCTGATCATGTCCAGTTTTCCAGTCGTAGAACATGCCATGACTGAACTGCTCATTAAAGGGAATGGAGAAGGGGAGAGAACTAATCTAAACTCAATAGTAATAGGTTCTGTAGTCAGGAGTATCTGCAAAGCCACACTATTATCACCAGACCATCACATACTGTATCTGGCCCGATGGGGTGTTCACAAGTTCCTTGATTTTTTTTATTTTTTTTGTATTTTCCATTTTGTCCTGTATAGAGGAGTTTGTAAAGGATGCACAAAGTATACCAGTCCTAGCCGCCTGATCTGGTACATAGTGTGCACAATGTTTGCAAGGCTTACATTCCTAGAAACTTGGCTAGTTTGGGTTACAAGATGTTTTTATTTTATTTTATTTTTTATTTTTTTGTATGCCTTAATGATCTATATCCTGATATGTATTCTAGTTCCTCATTGTTAATGTATGCATGAAATATATGACGACTGTTGGAAAATATTTTCCTCCGTGTTGCAGACTATATGCTGGGTCATGTACAGCACATATCTGGGTAGACAAATCCTGAGCTTTTCATTATTTACTCCTTGAACTGAATATTTAATTCTATCTCGCATGCTTCGCATGAGAACCCGTACATAAACTGATTTGTCATGGCATGGTGCCTTTCTGTGTTACCGTTGAGGCCCTCCTTCCTTCCCTTGTTCCTCGTATCCATAACTATTCTCTGACTCTGGGGCCCAAGCATGCTGTATTCACTGCACATAGGGGCACATTCACTTGGCTGTGTCCCATGAGATTTGGAACATGATCATTTCATTCCTAGCTGCTACAATCGCCAGTATTTTGAATACCTTTTTTTATTTTTGTGACGTCTGCTATCATAGTACCGTCACACATGAGATTTTTAGTGTTTGGATAAGTCCAATAACGTCTCTCCCATAGTATATTTATCATGAATTTGTACTGGAAGAGTTCATCTACCCCTTGGATGGCCTACACTAATATGTAAAGAGCATTGATTTAAGGAGTTCTCCAGGATTTAAAGGAGTTGGACCATCGGGGACATAGATTAAAAATTGTTCTAAGGATATGCCATCAGTGATAGGTGTGGGTCCCTTGACTTGAAGGAGATCGCTTGTGTGGCGTGCACTCCATCCATCACTATGCGAATTCTGAAAATAGCAGAGCCTGTGCACTTTACTGTTTTTGGAAGTCCCATAGCAGTGAATGAAGAGTGCACAGCACAAATAAGGCCACCTTTCCATTTACCGCTTAGTGTGAGCTACTGCCCTCTGTACACTTCGGGGCTTCTGCTCTGGAGGTAGGTGCGGATCTCAGCAATATGCTATCAATGTCCCACATATAGATACTAATCATTAAAATATAATTAGTCTACCAAGGGTATACAGAGGATTATAAGCTTTTCCCCCTCCCAGAGTCACTGACTGGTAGTCCTTTTTCCATGCACCGCTATGACTGAGAACATAGGTCATCAAACCCATACCCATCAGCTGTTCAGGAGTAGCTCCAGCGCCAAATTTACCCAGCTCCGTGTAGTGTATAAAACTGATTACTGCATCACTGCTAACAATGAAGTAAATTGAAGCAGTGCTAGCTCTGCCCACTAGTGGAAGGAACTGTGTAGTTTTAGCACTGGAGCTACTCCGGAACAGCAGACCAACATGGGTGTGGGGTCCTGGAGACCTGTGTGAAGTTGGCACCCCATGTTCTTAAATTTCAAAAAGAAATACACCATTCGTTTGTGCTGCGTTTGTGCTGGTTTGTGCCGCAAAAATGAACGTTTGTGCCGGTTCGGTTTCTGAGATATTGCGCGTTAGATTTTTATGAAGCCCCGCCCATTTTCCACCCCATGTTCTTAAATTTCAAAAAGAAATACACCATTCATTTGTGCTGCGTTTGTGCTGGTTTGTGCCGCAAAAATGAACGTTTGTGCCGGTTCGGTTTCTGAGATATTGCGCGTTCAATTTTTATGAAGCCCCGCCCATTTTCCACCCCATGTTCTTAAATTTCAAAAAGAAATACACCGTTCGTTTGTGCTGCGTTTGTGCTGGTTTGTGCTGCAAAAATTAACGTTTGCGCCGCTTTGGTTTCCGAGATATTGCACGCTTGATTTGCTGAAACCCCGCCCACTTTCCACCCCATGTTTTTAAATTTCAAAAAGAAATACACCATTCGTTTGTGCTGCGTTTGTGCTGGTTTGTGCCGCAAAAATGAACGTTTGTGCCGGTTCGGTTGCTGAGATATTGCGCGTTAGATTTTTATGAAGCCCCGCCCATTTTCCACCCCATGTTCTTAAATTTCAAAAAGAAATACACCATTCGTTTGTGCTGCGTTTGTGCTGGTTTGTGCTGCAAAAATGAACGTTCGCGCCGCTTTGGTTTCCGAGATATTGCGCGCTTGATTTTCTGAAACCCCGCCCATTTTCCACCCCATGTTCTTAAATTTCAAAAATAAATACACCATTCGTTTGTGCTGCGTTTGTGCTGGTTTGTGCTGCAAAAATGAACGTTTGCGCCGATTTGGTTTCCGAGATATTGCACGCTTGATTTGCTGAAACCCCGCCCACTTTCCACCCCATGTTTTTAAATTTCAAAAAGAAATACACCATTCGTTTGTGCTGCGTTTGTGCTGGTTTGTGCAGCAAAAATTAACGTTTGCGCCGCTTTGGTTTCCGAAATATTGCGCGCTTGATTTGCTGAAACCCCGCCCACTTTCCACCCCATGTTTTTAAATTTCAAAAAGAAATACACCATTCGATTGTGCTGGTTTGTGCCGCAAAAATGAACGTTTGCGCCGCTTTGGTTTCCGAGATATTGCGTGCTTGATTTAATGAAACCCCGCCCACTTTCCACCCCATGTTTTTAACCCTGACTCTAGACCCCCCAGGTGTGCTGCAGCTTGCCCCCCTCCCACAACTTTTTTTGGGGCACAAGCATATTATATATTTTTTTCTGCGTACGCTGACTGTGGCCGGGACTCTTAGCGTCACTGTTAGCGCATCGCACGCCCCACCGCTGATCAACTTCGGACGGTTGATCAGCAAGTTTGAATAAAAAAAAAAATCACATTTTTGGGCCTTTTTTTTTTGTCTGTAAGGTTTAGGGTAAGTTCCCGAACACCCGTCCCCACACACACCAAATAAAGTTTATCACACACACTCCCCTATGGCCTGCCGGATGTTCTAGGCGGCATATGCCCAGCTTGCCTCCGAGTCCGAGAGCCCCAGTGAGGACGAGGATAACCCCACTTTCCTTTTGTCATCCGCGTCCTCATCATCTAGCGATGATGATGAGACCCCAAGGCGGCGGAGACGCCGCCAGGTGGAGCAAGGAGACCGCCATGCTAGGGACCCTGTGGCCCACACTAGTACGAGAAGCTCTGGGGCTCGTACTAGTTTTCCGGCCCACCAGTTAAGACCACCGGAGCACCCTACCGGTGAACTTGTATGGTATACCCCAGAGCGTTTTGAGCCCGTGATTCCTGATTTTGTAGGCCAACCAGGAATCCAGATTTCCACAGTGGGCTTCACTGAATGCGACTACTTTAGTCTTTTTTTCAGTGACCCCTTTGTGAATCTGATGTTGGAGCAGACGAACCTGTACGCCCCACAGTTCATTGCTCAACATCCGGGCTCCTTTTTGGCTAGGCCCGGTGGCTGGACTCCGGTCTGTGCAGCCAAGATGAGGACGTTTTGGGGCCTCGTGCTGCATATGGGCCTAGTCAAGAAACCTAGTGTCAGGCATTACTGGAGTGGGGACATCCTCTACCAGACCCCACTTTACAATTATGCAGATAATGCAGCATGTCCCCCCCAAGGTGATTCTGCCTATGACCGCCTGTACAAAATCAGGTCTGTCATCGATCACTTTGGGGCCAAATTTGTGCAGGTCTATGTACCTGGAAGGGAAGTCGCGGTTGATGAGTCTCTCATTGCTTTCAAGGGGAGACTCATTATCCGCCAGTATGTTCCCTCTAAGCGGGCGAGGTATGGCATGAAGCTGTACAAACTTTGTGAGAGTACCTCAGGGTGCACTTACAAGTTTCGTGTGTACGAGGGGCGAGATTCCCGTATTTAACCCCCAGAAGGTTCCCCCACTCTGGGTGTTAGCGGGAAACTTGTTTTGGACCTTATGCACCCACTGCTAGATAAGGGCTACCACCTGCACATGGATAACTTTTATACTAGTATCCCCATAGTTTTATATCCGATTGTCAGTGGCTAAAATGGGGAAGGGGAACATAAATTTAGTACTCCATGGAAGTGTGGTACTCCTTGAAGCAACCAATAATGCAGAGGCCCGGATGATCGGGTCACGTGTCACATTGAGTAGTGGTGTCCTTCCGTATTCCCCTCTTGTGACACACTCTGCACCTTTTTTGGGTCCGCCCTTCTTTCCAGTATGGGGGACCACACCTGGAAAGTGTTGGCCAGGGACGATCTGGGCGCCTCCAGTTCCCGAGGTACTCTGGCCTGCTCTTTCCCGGTCAGAAAAGATCAGGTCCTTGAGGACTGCCTCATAGAACTGAAGGAATGTCCCTATGTTGCCAGCGCTCCGGGACAGCACAAAAGAGTTGTACAAGGCAACCTGTACCAAGCAGACCGCAACTTTTTTATACCATGCCCGGGTTTTGCGCATGGCGTTATATGGCTTGAGGACTTGATCAGGGAGATCAACTCCTCCCATATATCGATTGTAGTCGACGATGCAATCAGGCTTGAGGACCGTTGCTGCGGTACCTCGCACAGGGACAGGGGTGATGCCGTTACCGTGAATTGTGGACAGCATAAGGACATCCCTCTTGTCCTTATGCCTGACCAGCAACAGGTTTCCACTGGTAAGTGCACGGGTCGCACCCCTAGGGATAGGTACCTGGAGGGGGTGGGCAGGGAGGCCGCGTTGATTTTTCCGCACAGTCCCACAAGCGAACGTGGATCTGGCGGCGAGAGACTGGAACAAGGGGATACTAGTATAAAAGTTATCCACACAAAGGTGGTAACCCTTATCTAGCAGTGGGTGCATAAGGTCCCACACAAGTTTCCCGCTAACACCCAGAGTGGGGGAACCTTCTGGGGGTTAAATACGGGAATCTCGCCCATCGTACACACGAAACTTGTAAGTGCACCCTGAGGTACTCTCACAAAGTTTGTACAGCTTCACGCCATACCTCGCCCGCTTAGAGGGAACATACTGGTGGATAATGAGTCTCCCCTTGAAAGCAATGAGAGACTCATCAACCGCGACTTCCCTTCCAGGTACATAAACCTGCACAAATTTGGCCCCAAAGTGATCGATGACCGACCTGATTTGGTACAGGCGGTCATAGGCAGGATCACCTTGGGGGGGACATGCTGCATTATCTGCATAATTGTAAAGTGGGGTCTGGTAGAGGATGTCCCCACTCCAGTAATGCCTGACACTAGGTTTCTTGACTAGGCCCATATGCAGCACGAGGCCCCAAAACGTCCTCATCTTGGCTACACAGACCGGAGTCCAGCCACCGGGCCTAGCCAAAAAGGAGCCCGGATGTTGAGCAATGAACTGTGGGGCGTACAGGTTCGTCTGATCCAACATCAGATTCACAAAGGGGTCACTGAAAAAAAGACTAAAGTAGTCGCAGTGAAGCCCACTGTGGAAATCTGGATTCCTGGTTGGCCTACAAAATCAGGAATCACAGGCTCAAAATGCTCTGGGGTATACCAGACAAGTTCACCGGTAGGGGGCTCCGGTGGTCTTAACTGGTGGGCCGGAAAACTAGTACGAGCCCCAGAGCTTCTCGTACTAGTGTGGGCCACAGGGTCCCTAGCATGGCGGTCTCCTTGCTCCACCTGGCGGCGTCTCCGCCGCCTTGGGGTCTCATCATCATTGCTAGATGATGAGGAGGACGCGGATGACAAAAGGAAAGTGGGGTTATCCTCGTCCTCACTGGGGCTCTCGGACTCGGAGGCAAGCTGGGCATATGCCGCCTAGAACATCCGGCAGGCCATAGGGGAGTGTGTGTGATAAACTTTATTTGGTGTGTGTGGGGACGGGTGTTCGGGAACTTACCCTAAACCTTACAGACAAAAAAAATAAAAAAGGCCCAAAAATTTGATTTTATTTTTTTATTCAAACTCGCTGATCAACCATCCGAAGTTGATCAGCGGTGGGGCGTGCGATGCGCTAACAGTGACGCTAAGAGTCCCGGCCACAGTCAGCGTACGCAGAAAAAAAAATACAATATGCTTGTGCCCCAAAAAAAGTTGTGAAAGGGGGCGGGAGGGGGGCAAGCTGCAGCACACCTGGAGGGTCTAGAGTCAGGGTTAAAAACATGGGGTGGAAAGTGGGCGGGGTTTCATCAAATCAAGCACGCAATATCTCGGAAACCAAAGCGGCGCAAACGTTAATTTTTGCAGCACAAACCAGCACAAACGAATGGTGTATTTATTTTTGAAATTTTAAAACATGGGGTGGAAAGTGGGCGGGGTTTCAGCAAATCAAGCGCGCAATATCTCGGAAACGAAAGCGGCGCAAATGTTAATTTTTGCAGCACAAACCAGCACAAACGCAGCACAAAAGAATGGTGTATTTCTTTTTAAAATTTAAGAACATGGGGTGGAAAGTGGGCGGGGTTTCAGCAAATCGAGCGCAATATCTCGGAAACCAAAGCGGCGCAAACGTTAATTTTTGCTGCACAAACCAGCACAAACGAATGGTGTATTTCTTTTTGAAATTTAAGAACATGGGGTGGAAAATGGGCGGGGTTTCAGAAAATCAAGCGCGCAATATCTCGGAAACCAAAGCGGCGCAAACGTTAATTTTTGCAGCACAAACCAGCACAAACGCAGCACAAACGAATGGTGTATTTATTTTTGAAATTTAAGAACATGGGGTGGAAAATGGGCGGGGCTTCATAAAAATCTAACGCGCAATATCTCAGGAACCGAACCGGCACAAACGTTCATTTTTGCGGCACAAACCAGCACAAACGCAGCACAAACGAATGGTGTATTTCTTTTTGAAATTTAAGAACATGGGGTGCCAACTTCACACAGGTGTCCTGGAGCCCCACAATCTGCTATTGATGACCTATCCTAGGGATAAATCATCCACTGTTAAATCCTGGAGGACTTCTTTAATACTGAAAAGCTCTGTGATGTAAAGTGCCATCTTTGTCACAAGTCAGTTTGTAAAATATCTGATCAACTAGATCTGCCCCAGTCAATTTGCCTGCCTCTGGAAGTGACATCATCGCAGTAACTGTGCTGATGGGGCTTCATAAAACAGGTTTCTGTGGTCGAAAGCTGCACTGAAGCCTATTATCACCATGCCAAGCACGCCACCACAGAAGTAGAGCAGTGGAAATTTGTTATTCTGCATGATGAATCACCTGGCAGTGTGATACACGAATCTGGGTTTGGCGGATGCCCAGAACAGTCTACCTACTGGGAGGCATAGTGCCTACTGGAAAATTTGGCAGAGAAGGGATAATTGCAAGGAGCTGCTTTTCAGGGTTTTGGCTTGGCCCCTTTTTCCATTCATGGGTCATGTTAACACTACAAGATACAAAGGCATGTTAGTCAATTGTATGCTTCTAGCTTTGTGGCAGCACTTAGGACAAGGCCAAATGCAGTCTGCATGACCGTGCTCCACTGCACAAAGTGATGACCCTAAACACTTGGTGTGTAGGAGGAGCTTGAGTGACTTCTCTGCTTGTAAACCTCCTGCACAGATGGAATCACATGCGCTGCCTTAGACCATGACTGGCCTCAAAGGTGAGCAGCAAGTGAACCAGCAGTGAAATACCACTTTGAGACAGGTCACTGCTGAGGCCAGTCATTGGCTGCAACAGTGCACGTGACCCCTTTCGTAAAGGAAGTTTTCATGCAGTGAAGAAATGCTGAGACCCACTTAACCTGAACCGAGCGGTGAGGAGCAAGGAAGTATAGATCTTTTTACAGTCTCACTGGGCGTAGGAGTGTACAACCCCTTTAAGGTGGTATTATTGACCATTTTTTATTTGGTGCAAAAAACATCATAAGCTTTTATGGGATTTACATTGAAATTTTTTTTGTACAATGGCGTTTAAAAAAAAAAGCCCAGCAGCTCAGCCTAAATTGAGATGAACGTGGGCTGACGGCAGTGCACATTTTCAGCTGTTGTCATAGAAATGTCTCCGTTGATTTACAAGAGTGGATTGTTCATTGGCAATTATAATTCAGATTGAAACTCATCACTGTCACTGCAGTGATCGTTAAAATCTGATTTATGTTCAGGAGCCTACTGTATCCTCTACATTCATTATGTTTTACTTGAGGTGCACCTGCTAGCAACCCTTTTTTAAATTTGCACATTCGATTATAATAAATTTGCACACTATGCCTCAAATGTACATCATGGTGGTGTTGCAGGCAGAAGAGTGCCTTCAACATCTACAGCTGGTCTCTCACTGCAGTGGCCAGAATCAGAGATGGCCTCTTAGATAGCTTGGTCAATATCAACCACGGCATCTATGAAGTTTGATAGAGAGAGAAGCAAACTTTTTTTTAAACAAGGGTACTTCTAAAATGATATAGAAAAAGAAATGCTCATTGATTGTGCATGTACAATAGTATAGGGCTCTATGTTGATCCAAGTTTGGTCTAGAAGGACCACATGGGAGACAGGTACTGCGTCATTAGCCAAACCCTAAAATGTGGCTGTTTTACAATCTCATGAAATGTACCTTATGCTAGTATTATAAATTTCAAAAAGAAAGTCTCAATTTGCTTTTGCTGAGTTGCCAAAAAGCCATTTTGGCTAGAATAACTTTCATTTGTATGGTTATTTTTGAAAAAATAACAGTACATGCCTTGGTCTGAAGGGAAACCTTACATTTCATGATGATGTGTGCTGAGCCTATTGCAGAGGCATTAGCTTTCTGGCTCTTTAGTCTTTCATCATGCACACTATTATAATTTATTTGAAAGTGACATTAATTCCATGTACATCTACGAGGAGGTGTAGACACTTTATATAAAAACACAAGTACATGTCTTGCTGCTAGCGGCAAAAAAATGTATATTGAGGAAATGGTTACAACCCCAGGTGCCTACGTTGGATGAGGCCATTGGTACTATAAAAATACTTATGTATATGGATAGATTAGATGCGGAACATAGTAAAGAAAAAGCCACACAGTCCTTTATTCACAAATGGAGACCATTTATTGAACATTCACTCACTACCTATGAGGTTGTGAAACCATATGCAGAAACTACCTGGTATATGAAAGCACGAGTGGCAGGTAGGTTAGGCAACCTGTTAATATAACTTGAAGTCTTGGGATTATATGTGGTGCTATATTGAGTTGGCTGGTTAACTCTGTTTAGTTGGGATGGGGAAAACATATCTAGAGTGACGAAAGGGAGATCTAGGGGTTACGCCAATATGGAACAGAACAATATAGTGTAATTGTACCAGTATTTGTACATGGTGTCCCAGATCTTAAATCACTTTTCTTAGGGAGAGGGAGGGTGGGTTGGGGGTATAAAAGTAAAAATGAGATCTAGGCATAAACCTTCTCGAGAACACAATGCTATGCTTTAATCTTGCACCACGAGATGGTACTTGACATGATTCTTGTATTTTGACTTTCATTGTATGGGTCTTCTTACTTTTTGTAAATTGTACATGATGCCAGATCTGAATAAAAATTTTGAATAAAAAAAAAAAAACACAATAGGCATGAACTTATTAACAGACTGGTACAGAGATGGAGCAGACCCTACCTGCGAGAGTTTATAGTCTACGGCTACACACACATGACCATATGTGTTTTGCAGTCCGCAAAAAAAAAAAAACGTATGACATCCGTATGCCATCTTTTTTTTATTTTTTATGGTCTGTATCCATTGTAACAATGCCTAAAACATGCGGATAGTACACAGTGTGCTGTCCGCATTTTTTGCGGACCCATTGAAATGATTCGGTCTGCATCCTATCCACAAAAAAACGGATTGGACACGGAAACAAAATACGTTCGTATGCATGAGGTCAAGAATGAAAAATCAGCTATCACAAAGTATATGCAAATGTCAGATATACAGAGATGCCAGTCTTGATAAGACAAGTTGTTGGCGCACAGTGCACCATTATTATTAAGAGGCACATGTCTGTCAATAATTTTGGCACATACTCAGTTTGCCTGTCCACCAAAAAAAAAAAAATATGTATGAGGAACATGCCATGGATTCTAGCTGTAGTGTGCACCAGCTTCCTGGCGCATATATTGTAAAAGAGGTTGTCCCATCTCACCGCTTCCACGGCGAGATGGGACTAAGCGCCTGCCCCAGGTAGCCAGGCTTACGGAAACAGCCGAGCAGTGAGGCCTTCTTCTATTTCCATAACTCCTATTGTAGTGAATGGGTGCTACACAAATAACGTAGCAGAATGTAGCATCGACGCTTAGTTCTATCTCACAGTGGAAGCGGCGATATGGGACAACCCTTTTAAATGTGTCATGGCGCTAAAGTCCGTGCCACCGATGGCACTCTTTGATACATTCCCCCCATGTGTTCCTCATGTTGTATTAGATAGTAGCGGTTTATGGCTGTCATCTCCAAGAGAAACCTTACAATTACAATAACTCCCTGGATCAATGACAATCACTCTACAAACCAAAAGTAAAGTACAAAAGTATATTACATTGCAAATGCTATGCTAATAACTTAGAGATGCTTAGCAAATACATTTTGTACAAAATCATTTGAGCCCGTCTGCCGCACGCCAAGGCGATTTCTATAAGGCCTCTTTCACACTTGCGTTGTCCAGATCCGGCGTGTACTCCACTTGCCGGGATTACACGCCAGATCCGGAAAAACGCAAGTGTACTGAAAGCATTTGAAGATGGATCCGTCTTCAAAATGCTTTCAGTGTTACTATGGCACCCAGGATGCTATTAAAGTCCTGGTTGCCATAGTAGGAGCGGGGGAGCAGTATACTTACCATCCGTGCGGCTCCCGGGGCGCTCCAGAGTGACGTCAGAGCGCCCCATGCGCATGGATGACGTGCCATGCGATCACGTCATCCATGCGCCTGGGGCGCCCTGACGTCACTCTGGAGCGCCCCGGGAGCCACACGGATGGTAAGTATACTGCTCCCCCGCTCTCCGCTACACTTTACCATGGCTGCCAGGACTTTAGTGTCCCGGCAGCCATGGTAACCACTCTAAAAAAGCTAAACGTCGTATCCGGCAATGCGCCGAAACGACGTTTAGCTTAAGGCCGGATCCGGATCAATGCCTTTCAATGGGCATTCATTCCGGATCCGGCCTTGCGGCAAGTCTTCAGTTTTTTTGGCCGGAGCAAAAAGCGCAGCATGCTGCGCTATTTTATCCGGCCAAAAAACGTTCCGTTCCGGAACTGAAGACATCCTGATGCATCCTGAATGGATTTCACTCCATTCAGAATGCATAGGATAATCCTGATCAGGATTCTTCCGGCATAGAGCCCCGACGACGGAATTCTATGCCGGAAGACAATAACGCAGGTGTGAAAGAGCCCTAAGACGGGTCCTAACACTAAAGCTCACCTGTTGGGTGCCATAACAGCGACCATGAAATCCAGGAAGTGCAGGTCCCACATGCATGCTGGGCCCCTTTTGATTTATGTCTATGTGGAGCCAAAATGGCCTTCATTGAATACAGGGGCTACAAATACCAGCATGCATGCTGAGCAGACTATATACTCATGCTAATTAAAATCAGTCTGTGATCAATGACCCATCTCCGTTATCTAGTAACCCTAAACTTTTATTTTGTTACCCTCAAGAAATGCATCAAGGCCCAGTGTGAATGCACCATACATTGTGTAACCAATAGTTTTCCTTGAGCTGACTCCCTGCTGTTCTGTTGCTGTAGTGTAGTATATATTATGTGAATAGTTTCTAATAATGTACTATATCCACTTTCAGCTTCTTGTCTCTGCATACGGTGTCTCCTGCTTCAGAACAACTTTGTGATCTTTCTGAGCCTTTGAGGTACTTAATGTTTCTTTTTAATTCAGTACTCCTCCTGCTGTTCTATGTGCTTTGCTATTTTATGCTTAATATCCTCTTTTTTTTTAAATTCTTTTATTTGTGAAATATAGTGGCTTTATTAATAATTATAATTATATTTTTTTTTTTTATAAATTCATTATTTCAGTACTAACTGAAGCTTTTACAAAATTTTTGGTTGATGGTGTTTACAGGGAAAGATATATCTTTGCAGACCGTGTTTAATTTCTGATGTGCAGTTTTCATTGCAGTGTCAATGCGTGGTAATCTGCGTTTAAAGGGAACCTGTCACAATTAAAATGCAGTGCAATCTGCACGCAGCATGTTATAGACCAGGAAAAGCTGAGCAGATTGATATATAGTTTTATGGGAAAAGATTCAGCATAAAACTTGTAATATATTCATTTAAACCTCTGCTCTTTTTATGCATCAGAGTCTCGTGGGCGGTCCTACTCAGTGATTGACAGCCTTCCCTGTATGCTCAGTCATGCACAGTTGGCTGTCAATCAGTGAGTGACACTGCCCACATGACTCCTAAGCCTAAAAAGAGCAGAGGTTTATATGTATAAATTACAGGTTTTACTGACTCTTTTCAAAAACTATATATCAATCTGCTCAGCTCCTCCTGCTCTATAAAAGGCTTCCTGGCCACAGGTTCCCTTTTAAAACGGACCTTTTGTCAGGGCTAAACAAATACCAGGATCCAGCAGCCAATAAGGAAACTAGTAGCATTAAAGAAAGGAGGCGATTAAGTGCTGGAAATATTTTGTATTTTTTGAGCATTTTCAGATGATTAGGGTTCCTTTAAGTCCCGGGTCACCTAGATTTGATTTTGCGGCTTACTTTTTAACTTATTTTATTTTATCTAATTTTACTCACTTGTATAGCACTGACATATTCCGTAGCACTTTAAAGATATTATATTCACTAGCTCAAAACAAAATCTTAGATCTGTGTTTTCGGGAATCATTCGCTTACATCAATTTATTTCAATAAATGGTCAGTTCACCAGTATTTATCAAGTTAGATTTAGGAATTATGATAAATCATGTAAATACTTTATTCACCATGATAACAGTTATAACGTTCTTCTTGTTTTATTTTAGGATTGTGGAGTTTGAAGATAAAGGTTACCAAGCATCAGTGGATGAGAGTATCGCATATGAGAGCAATAGGAAAGTACCCAATGAATCGCCTGAAGTACCAGATACACTAAGTGTACCCCAACAAAGCAGGGCAAGGTCTGGAACACTCCCTAGTGACTACAGATTTGTGAATGAAAATGTAAGGTTAAAGAGCAAAGATACTCGCTACTCAGCTGTCCCTATTTCAGAATCTCAACCTGACACTAGGTATTCCTCACAGTTGGGAGAAGAATACAGAAAGGAAGACCCAGTACCAGTGAATAAAAAGCGTGGACCAGCTCCTCAAAGACCACCACCACCAAAACTAGACAAGTACTGGCGTCAGAACGGTTCCACGTCATCTCTAGCTACATCTACAGAATCTTTACTGACACCATCTCATGGAACAAGTACATCTTATTCCCCAGGCAGTGTAGATGTTGTGAAACTTCAGGCATCACCTGCCCACAGTCCCGGGACGCCTTCAGATAAACATTTAAATGTCCTTTTGCACAACCGAAGAATTTCTGGGTCATCGGAGAATGTCAGCCAGCACCTAGACAAGAAGCAAAACAGTAGTGAGACTGAGGTTTCCTCCAAATCCTGTTATCTTCAAAAACCTGGGATGGAGCGATCACGATCACCATCTCCTCAATTTGCTCCTCAGAAGCTTACAGATAAGCCACCGCTTCTAGTTCAAGATGAAAGCTTGGCCAGGTAATGTCTTGCCAAAAAGGCAGCTAAATATAAAACAAAATTTGTTTGTCTTGTTAATATAAATAGTGATTTCTATTTGTTTTATATGTCCTAATCGAATATGTGGTATTCTGTTTGTAGTCTTCCTTTCTTTTCCAGTTCCTTACATGCTGGTTGTGAAAGAACCTGTACATTTGGGAACATCTATTTCTACGTGTTTTTTTTTTTTTTTTTTTATGGATATGAAGAAAATTGGTGCAAAAATGCATTAATTAGGACAGATAGGATACTTGATGTTCTAAACTTTTTCAAAATAGTCATAAAATATAATGGAATTAGGTTGCAGTGGTGTCCAACAGACCTTACTGACTATAACGCAGTCCACCAGGATTCCATCATAGTTTCCATTATTTTACTGAAAAAATAGCACACATTTTTTTCCTGATTTTCTTTTTTTCCTGAATCTTTAATAAAGACTCCTAACAGAGCCTCCGCCCCAGATGTGAACACAGCCCAATGCAACAAATTTTAATAAAAGATATATATGATCAGCTTTACTTTGTACTCTTAGAAACCACCTAGTGCAAACCTAATAAATTAAGCATTGTTACCTAAGTAAAGGATCAATGTAGACTAAGTCCCCACAAAGTCTATGAGTAGTTTTAACCATGTAAAACTGCTGACAGAACTAGATAGGGGCTAGGTGGAGCAAGCCAAACATACATTCTGTGGAGCTTTTATCATCAGGAGTAGTGTGAATTTAAATGTTTACTCTGCCAGGTTCTGCTCCAGCAAGTACTTTGGAGACGGAGCTTCAATTGGATGGGCTCTCTACTTTGACCTTCTTCACAGACCATCCCCTCTGCTCTTAATGCCAGCTATAGCATCCAACTAGGAGACCACTACAGCTGTCACTCAGGGCAGAAGGGAGTGGCTGTGAAGCAGGTCAGTGCAGAGAGCACTACACAGTGACGCACCTCCTCCAGAGCACTTGCAGGACCAGATCCTGGAAAATTGAAATTCATATTCACTTTATTTCTGATAAAAATCTCCACAAAATATATTTTTCCTGCTCTCCCAGCCCTACCTAGTAATCTCAACCATTTTACTTTGTCAAAACTTCTAACTCTGTTGTGAGTTAGCCTACGCTGAACCGTTATTTAAGTAACTCTGCTTGATATATTATGTGTGGTTTAAAGACTACAAAGTAAAGCTGCTCTCCATCACAGATTCCGGGGAAAAAAACTAGAAAAAAGTACTCTATTTTTCGAGTAAGTTGAAGGAAACCATCAAAATCGGGGGCAGATTGGTCAAAGGCCCTACAGGGAAATTTACTGGTGGGCCGACGCACAGGGGGCTTCCTAAGCCCTCCTCATAGCCGACAGCCAGGTACATAAGGATCTGATGCTCTCAGTATTAATTAATGTAGGCGCAAGCACTTATGCACCTACCCAGCGGCCCTCATGAATTCAACTGTATTGCCAATGATACAGTTTCATACGGTGGCGTGGGCAGCAGTATTTTGTGCTGCACTCTGGTGTTTGGTTCTGCTGGGGCGGTATTTTGTTCTGCCCTATGGTATTGCTGGTCCCACCTACTTCTGTTGGCTCTTCCTACATTTGTTGGCCCTGGCTCTCCCTACATGTGTTGGCCCTGAGTAGTAGTGTTGCCCCGCTTTCTGTCAATTTGGACTCACCTACAACATGGGGCCAGTTTTCTTTTCTAAGTCCACTTTAAGTTCTCAGTCTGCTCCTGATCAAAACTGCTTACAGTTTCTCTTTAAAGCATATATCCAATGATGATCATGGCCATGTTTGTATTAGAGACTTCCAGGATCTTACAATTGCTTTAGCAACCAGACAGCCCACTCTGGCAGTTGTGATCATCATCGGAGGTCCAATTACAAGGACATGATAGATGAGCCAGAGTGGTGAGCGGCTCCTGCTTTGATGAACTTTAGCCCTCCATGCATCATATGGACCACCATTCATCTTAATGCCCACTAAAGTAATACTATGGTCAAACATGGCTTCTCCTGGCAAATTCAGCACAACTGTTTGTTGTGGCACTTCTGAAAGGGGTTTTCTTTTATAAGACAAGTCCTTTAACCCCATAACAGTATTGCTTGAGCTCTGCTCTGGCAGCAGGGGGAGGGGGACGCCTGTGCACAACATTTTAATGCACCACTTGTTAAAGGAATTGTCTCATTCAACAAATGACATTTATCATATAGATAAAGTTAATACAAGGCACTTACTAATGTATAGTTATTATCCATATTGCCTCCTTTGCTGGCTTGATTCATTTTTCCATCACATTATACATTGCTCCTATCCAGGGGTTGCGACCACCCTGGAGTCCAGCAGCGGTGGCCGTGCTTGCACACTATAGAAAAAAGTGCTGGCCTCTCTGGTGGCTGGGAGTGCACATAGGCTAGCACTATTTCCTATAGTGTGCAAGCATGACCACCACTGCTGGATTGCAGGGTGGTCGTAAGCATGGAAACGAGCAGTGAATAATGTGATGGAAAAAGGGACCAAGCTAGCTAAGGATGTAGTATAAATGCCATTTGCTGAAGTGAGACATCCCCTTTAAGTGCTGTGGAGTGCTTTATTGAATTGAACACATCATTTTTTGACAATTACGTAATTGCGTTCACTTTATATAAATAGGAATTTAGCAGTCACTTTAATAGTTTGAGGCCAAGATTTGGCTGATGGTGGCTACAAAACAATTTGTTTCACAGAACCGAAGCTTCTTTGAGACAGGATATACTTTCTTCTCCATTATATATGGAGGTTAGATCATGTGAAAGGTTAGATCATTTACATTCCCAAAGCATCCACGTGAAATGTACAGTGTCTCAGGAAGCCTCGTTTTACAAACCACTGGAAAAATATAGTTAGGATAAAAGTGATTGTTTTTCCATCTGCGGGTATTAGCCAATAGGTTTTTATGCTCTTGCTGGCATCCAGCGTGTTTTTTTTTCTTTTTTCTTTTTCCAACTTACATTAAAAAAACGAAATAAAAGAGAAAATGCTTATCCTTTGAAAGGTCATTTAAAGCTCACATGGTGCTGGTCTTCTGAGTGCACATGACTGGTCCCTGCTGTCCTGCTCATCACAGTCCATCCCAAGCACAATTGTGGCCATTTATACAACTTTTCCATGTGAATAGCTTTGGGCAGATTTCTGTCTTAGAATAGGTTCCAACAACGACTAACTACAGTAGATACATAGGATTAAGGGCATCTGTCAGCAGTTTTGTACCTATGAAGCTGGCTGACCTGGCTAAAGGCATCTGTGTTGGTCCCATGTTCATATGTGTCCGCATTGCTGAGAAAAATTATGCTTTAATATATGGAAAAGAGCCTGTAGGAGCAACGGGGGTGTAACCGTTACCGCTAGATGCAGAGAGAGCAGAGCCTCTACGAGTAATGAATTCTCTTCTGTACTGATGAGGGACAAAAACCTCAAGACATCTGTCTGAGGAGGGATATTTGACTTGGCTATCTTCTCTTGTCATGTTCCAAGACTTGTTAAAAGGTTGGACATTGACTTATAGGGAGTCACTTCCAAAAGGTGGCACTCGCAAGACAGTTCTTTCTCTGGGAGATACCTCTTTACATTCTGAAATTTTGAGAAAGGTATGCCAGTTTTGATGTCCCGAAAATCCTGGTACTAGTAGAAATCAAAGAGTCCTGGCACTCGCGTATCTTCACTTCATACCATTTATTCAGGTAAATGTACAGATGTAGCAGTCGGCGAGCTTAAATTTGACTCTGATAACCAAGATAACACTGTGCCATGTGTTATCTCGTGACAAAGGCCATTGAAAAGATAGTTATCTATTTCTTGCCATTCTTTACTTAACCCGTTAACTATCACGTTTAGCTCAGCTGCATCTGTATATATATATTGTTACGTTAGGACGCGTTTCAGCCATCCTGAGCCTTTGTCAACCAGAGCACCGTGACCTTGAAGGGGGTTCTCCAGGCTTTTAATATTGATGACCTATCCTCTGTATAGGTCAATATCAGATCGGCGGGGGTCCGACACCCGGCACCCCCGCCTATTATCTGTATGAAGAGAAGGGACGTGCCGTACTCGTGTGCTGTCTCCTATCTCTCTTCCTGCTTGCCATAGACATAGCAGCAGCACGCACGGCGTGTGCTTTCTCTTCATACATCTGATCGGCAGGGGTCCCGGGTGTCGGACCCCCGCGAATCTGATATTGATGACTTATTCTGAGGATAGGACATCAATATCAAAACATGGAAAACCCCTTTAATTTATTTATTTATATGTATACCTGTTCATTGTTTAAAATAAAAATGTATATGATCACTTTGAAACATGGGTGGTAGTGGGAGGCACAAAGGCTTATTGAGTATACTGTTTTTGGAGGACAGAAGAGCGTAGTAGACTATGCTTTTGTCCTACCAAAAGAGTACTGAAAGGTAAACTCTTCAGGCTCTGTTTGGTCCATTTAGGGCTTTGCTTGTCGTAGAGTAAAAATGTGATGTGAACAGGTCCTATTATGTTCAACTTGATCTGTATCACAAAGTTTCCAGTGACCAGTATCAGTCTAAACTGGTATGTGACAGGCAATGCATTTGACCTGCTTAAAGAGTGTGATCTAAACCTAGAACAAAGGGTGTACTTTTTGTTTTTTTACATATTTTACTTTGTAATCTGTCTTCAAGGTCATTAAAGAGGTTGTCATATTGGCATAGATATCTTATTAGGGCATAGAACACAGTCTCCCACTAGGTAATCTCCTTACCTCATAACATGGCTGGTGTGTTGGAAAAGTTTGGTTGCAGCTTCAGATGGTTGGTGAGAATCAACCTCCTGCAATAAATATCACTATGGTGTCCCTGCCAGTTTTTGTTCTGCAATCTGAACTGTATTACCCTTTAGGCCGGGTTCACATCATCGTTTTGTTTTCCGTTCTTCTGATCCATCAGAAGAACTGAAAAATAAATAAAAAAACAGATCCTTAATTTTGAGTATCCGGACTGTTTTGCGCATGCAGGACTTATTCTCCCATCTAAAATAATGGATCTCTGAAGGAACTGACAAAAACGTATGCAAAATGAGCGAACGTATGCAAAATAAAGAATCAATTTTTTTTTCTTCTGTTCTTCTGACGGATAAGAAGAACAGAAAACAAAACTGTGATGGCCTTATTTGTAATCCAATGGAAAAATTATTTATCACCTATCCTATGAATAGGAGAGAAAGGTCATTAGTGGAAATCCTTGTCAGAGGGTTTGGAGCCACTGAACCCGCATGTCCTCTGCAACCAGGTTCGAGGGAGTCCAGGACTCCTCTCCAGCAGCTCCAGGCACATGTGCTTTGTTTCATTGAAGCTGAGGGCAGTACTCCTTGCCTCACAGTACATGCACCGTGAAGCGTCGCAACGTCTGGTTTTATTATAGGCAGATTTTGGAAAGCTAAACCCCGGCTGCATAAGGACTTTTTGGTGGTTTAATGGCCTAAAGTTATAGATAGATAGTATTATTTTCCCCTTGTTGCTAAAGTCAAATGTTTCCGTTTATCCTTCCTCTGACCCTCAGCATGTTCTTAAACTATCAATTTTAGTGGGTGTATTTTGGTACAAAAATTAAAAGAAATCTTTATTTTCATGTTGCTTGAGGTTTCAGTTATCCAGCCATATAATTTTATAGAACACAAAATCATAGCATTCAGTTTGTAGAACATCTAAACTATATTTTAGCAAAGCTTGTGGACACATCCTCCACACTGCTTGTTTTGTTTTCTTGTTTGCTTTTAGCCCTTTTTTTTAATACACAAGTTTGAACCGTAACGGTTATGAAAATCATATAAAACACTATATATATTTTCTTTTCTTTAGAATTGAAAGAGTGATCGACAACACCACAATTAAGATGGTTCCCATTAAAATTGTCCATTCAGAAAGCCATGCAGAGAAAGAAAGCAGGAACAACTTGCTGAGTGCCATTGAGCCACCAGCCTTACCCACCGGTCTTACCAAAGACCAAATCAAAACTCTCAGCACATCTGAACAGTCTTATTCCCGCTTTTGTGCTTATACAAGACTTGACCATGATCCAGAAGACCAGCCCAGTGAAACCAACACTCAGTCAGTTCAGGAATTTGTAGAGAACGCAAGTCCTGACCCATCTCTAACAGCTGGTAACTCCAAGGGCAAAGATTTGATCTACGCTGATCTGAAGTCTGAGGAGCTGATGAGAGAAATTGTAGGAAAAGATAAGTCTCTTGCAGACATTTTGGATCCTAATGCCAAAATGATGACTACAATGGACCTTATGGAAGGAATATTTAGAAAGGATGAACACCTTCTTGAAGAAGCTCAGCAACGTAGGAAGATGAATCCAAAGGTTCCATCTCCAAGGCCTTCAGACGAAAAGTATGTTTAATCATATTGGTTATTACATAATGAAATGTACATTTTATGGCTTTGGCAGCAGAGCAACCCCAACTAGTTTACAGCAGTCTGTATCTGGAGGTTCAGCAGCATACTGCCATAAAATAACAAGGATGTATGTGAGGCTGATGTGGTAGGTTTGGGGCACTACTGATAACGGAGTTTGCAACCTTACTAGGCTATATGCCAAGTTTTGATACATGCCACATTTTTTTGTATCCGCATATGAAAAAAGATTTTTGATGTTCGCTGTTTGACATGCTTAACTTTAGTGGTTTCTTTGTACGGATATAAATGTAAGTGCTTTATCACATGAAATATAGTACTACGTAGTCGCCCCCCGGTGGATGATACAACTCATTGTCAGGAAGCTAGAAAAAATGTCTTTCAGAACCTCTTTGATGCCACATGTCTATCACTACTCATCAGATCAGAAGGCATTGTGTTGTATTCATTGTAGATGGATAGATGCGATACATAAAATAGATTAGATAGATAAAGTAGATCTATAAACGATAGAAAAGATAGAAAGATAAAATAGAAAGATAGTTAAGATAGGTAGGTTAGATGTATACGGTAGATGGAAAGATAGCTTTATATGGATAGATGACGTAGTTTGTAATCTCAGTAAAAACATGATTTTTATTTTCCACAGAAAAGAAGATCCCAATAAAGCAGCCGCAGCAGCAGCCGCTGCCATCTCTCTGACCACCAGCTCCACATACTACAGCACGTCTGCACCGAAAGCCGAGCTCCTTATTAAAATGAAAGATATGCAGGAACATCAGCACAACGAGGAGAGCTCTGAGGACGAGCTGGACCACAATCTATTTGAGAAAAAGGTAGTTAAATGGGCATGACATTGCATTTGGAAATCTGCAGGTTGGAGACTATTGACCTCACATGAGGGGGCATCACTTGTCATATATTGAGTATTTAGGCTAGTTTCACGTCCATTCGTGAGCTCCGTTTGAAGGAGCTCACGAGCGGAGCAGAACGCTTCCGTCCAGCCCTGATGCAGTCTGAATGGATGCGGATCCGCTCAGACTGCATCAGTCTGGCGGCGTTCAGCCTCCGCTCCGCTCAGCAGGCGGACACCTGAACGCTGCTTGCAGCGTTCGGGTGTCTGCCTGGCCGTGCGGAGGCGTGCGGATCCGTCCAGACTTGCAATGTAAGTCAATGGGGACGGATCCATTTGAAGATGCCACAATATGGCTCAATCTTCAAGCGGATCAGTCCCCTATTGACTTTCAATGTAAAAGTCTGGACGGATCCGCTCAGGCTAATTTCACACTTAGCTTTTTTTTGCAAATATAATGCAGACGGATCCGTTCTGAACGGACCCTCCGTCTGCATTATTATGATCGGATCCATTCAGAACGGATCCGATCGAACGCTAGTGTGAAAGTAGCCTTAGGCTACTTTCACATCTGTGTTTTTGCTAGATCCGTCATGGTTCAGCAAAAACTCTTCCATCATGATAATACAACCGTCTGTATCCGTTATGAACTGATCCGGTTGTATTATCTCTAAAATACCCAAGATGGATGAGTCATGAACACCATTGTTTTTCTTCATGTCCGAGAAAAGGGATCCAGCACCATTGACTTACAATGTGTTTCATGCCGAATCCGCTGCTTGCATCGTTTTTCTGTCCGCTTTGGGAATGCAACCAAACGGAACGGAATGCATTTTGGAGCATTCAGTTCCGTTCAGTTCAGTTTTGTCCACGTTGACAATGAATGCGGACAAAACAGAAGCGTTTTCCTCCAGTATTGAGATCCTAAAAAATGTTTGCACAAGTCAGGTGATCACACGGCATTGTACCGTGGTGAAGGGAAGTGACAGCGGTGTTCATTTGGACAATTTCCATCTTCCGACTCTTAACCAGGAGAACGTGGTGTTTTATTCTAGAATCACAAAGGCTGGGGAACTTATTTTATGAGACAAGCTAATTAACTGATGAGGAATTCTCCATGCCCCAGCTATAGAACATTGTCATCTCCAGGCCGAGCACAGGCCAGGCCAGCTCATCCCTGAAAAGACTTATTATACTGTGGTCTCTGAGCTAAATAAAACCTGCCATTGTAAAGCATCACTGCCGCCCGTTCCTACCCAGAATGAATGTATAGGAGGATGCTTAGGGATGTCTCCATTAAACCTTTCATAACCCTGCACTGCCAGGGATCTCTCTGTTAACCCCTCACTACCCTAGAGCACCAGGGATTTATGCATTAAACCCCATTTACACACAAGTGAACCAGAGATGTCTCTAATTGCCTTTTCGCTGCCTTTAACCACCAGGGCTCGTTTTAACCCCTTTCTTACACTCTTTACTGGCAGTGACAATACATTTAATGGTTTGTCCAGGGGAAAATTATTTTTATAACATCTCAGTATGGTAAAAATAAATAAATAAATAAAAGGTAAACTCGCCGGACAGAGGGACATATGACCACTGCAGCCAGCCTTGTAGCCAATGATTGGCTGCAGCACTCACATGTCCCTTTGTCAGTACGTCACCACTACAGCAGGAGGTAGAAAATGGCAGAGACTCTGGGCATCCCTGAAACTGGAGTGGCAGAGGATAGCGGAGTATGTTTTTCTTTTGATTTCTTTTCACCATGCTGAAACATTTTACTAGTATATTTTTCCCTTAGGCAACCACTTTAACTCCTTCATCACTCTAGACCAGGGATGCTCAACCTGCGGCCCTGCAGCTGTTGCAAGACTACAACTCCCAGCATGCTAGGACAGCCTACAGCAGGGCATGGTGGGATTTGTAGTTTTGCAACAGCTGGAGGGCCGCAGGTTTAGCATCCCTGCTCTAAACCATAAGGGAAGTTACCATTAACCCCTTTATTGCCTTAGATGTAATCAACAGCTGAATTACCGGAGTGTTTACCCCCTTCCTTACCAGGTGTATATAGTCGTGCAGCAGTAAGCAAGAGGTTAAGCATGAAATGCTTTATCACTGTATACTGATGTATGACGATTGATTGCATATTAGAGGTATTTTGTGGACTGCATATGGGGGGGGGGGGGGGGGCGGGCATTCTGTGGTTGATATTTGGACTCTGAATGATGAGTGCACCAAATGGCAGCACCTTGTGGGAGTCTGACATTCAGATATAAATATTCAAGGTCCATTTACACAGGCTGACTGAGCAAGCAGTGGTTTTGTTCATGATAATTCCTTTCTCATCAGAGCTGCATTTATATGTACGAGCGATATCTGCTGCGATCACTTGTCCCCATGTACATTTATTGTTTCCTTTAAAACAATGATTTTGGTGTCCACATCAACATTGCTTTTGCATTTGCTCATTCATCAGGAGATTGGCTCTACCTTTACATGGGCCGAAATAAGAGACCTTTAGATTTGCACTGAGTCTAGATAGTTAGACAACTAGACAGACAGATTAGATATTCATGAGATTAAAGACTAAGGCCACTCTCACACGGTCAGTATTTGTAAGCCAAGACCAGGAGTAGGTCCAAAACAGAGAAGAGGCACAAATCTGTCTCTGTAGGTTCCATTCTTGGTTTAGGGCTTACAAATACTGATGCAAAATACTAAGGGCTCATGCACATGACCGTATGCCCTCCGAGACATACAGTCCTTGAGCGGGCCATATCTCCCGAAACGGCATACATTGTGTGCACGGGAGCGCACAGCATCATAGGTTACTATGATGCTGTGTGCATCGGGCTGTCCGCGGTACTATTGTCCCGCATATGGTTGTGTGCATGAGCCCTAACGATGTGAAATTAGCCTAAGGGTGGCCAGAGACCTTAGGTAGCGGTTTCCTGAGCCCTCCATACACGTAAATGCTCGGCCAAGTGTGCATGTGCCCTAAGTAGTGAGAGAAGAGAAAAGCCGCAACAAGATTCTGAAATTGAGCTGCCCGATCCTTATCTCCCCTGATATCTGCCATCGGAAGGCACATGTATACATAAGGTGGTCAGTCAGTCTTCCCTGACCAGATTTACAGTTTTAGGGCACATCTGTTGCTTTGGCAAATCTACATAGGTTTATTTGTATGAGATTTTCCTAGTCATCTTGTGTTGTTGAATATTAATGTACTTTATATTCTCCAGATGACGACATTCTTGAACCTGTTTTTTTTTTCTCTCTGCTGACCACAGCAAGAACTCATCGACAGCATCAGCAAGAAGCTGCAAGTTCTACGCGAAGCTCGAGAAACTCTCTTAGAGGACATCCAGTGTAACAATGCTTTAGGGGAGGAAGTCGAGATTATAGTAAAAGAAGTCTGCAAACCGAATGAGTTTGACAAGTTTCGAATGTTCATTGGTGATTTGGAAAAAATTGTGAATCTGCTGTTGTCACTATCTGGAAGGTTAGCTCGGGTGGAAAATGCCCTTAACAACTTGGATGAGAAGGCCTCCTCAGAAGAAAGGGTATGTACAAGTGTGATAATAAGAGCTGTCAAGTGAGCTCCAGCCCATGTTGACCATATGAAGTGTTTCCGTAGAATATCCAGTTTTGGTTACGCTTCTTGCTGGCAGGTTCACAAAGTCTCTAATGATACCAATCTGTAACTTTGGCAATAATATGAACATCTCTCTCAACAAATGTAAATTTCCGTGATGGCGCATATTTTATAGAGAAATCCACATGGGGTCAAGTAAGAACCTCTTGATAATATTAAGATTGCCCATAATCTACCACATAGATGTGATTCTGAGTTTTGTAGCAGATGGATAATGACATGGAGGACTTCAAGGATATGAGGCCCAAAGGTCTAATTTCCAAATACATTTCTAAATTCTTATTTCCTGTGCTAATCGTCACTTTTCTCTTATCTTTTCAGCGGACGTTAGTTGAGAAGAGGAAGTTGCTGACCAGACAGCATGAAGATGCAAAGGAACTTAAAGAGAACTTGGACCGTCGTGAGCGGACCGTCTTTGACATTTTGGCTAGTTACCTTAATGAAGAAAATCTTGCAGACTATGAGCACTTTGTGAAGATGAAATCAGCACTCATCCTCGAGCAGCGGGAACTGGAAGACAAAATCAAACTGGGAGAAGAACAGTTGAAATGCCTCACTGATAGCCTCCCTCCAGATCGTACCAAGTAGAGAATGGCAGCGCCAAAGCTGGACTTGTGGCCGGCCGTCCTTGCACGTTTTTTTTTTTTTTTTTAAATCTCCACACGTCATAATGACTAGAATCTTTCTGGTGGATGTAACACAAGATGAAACTCTTCTCACTAGCAATAATGTTTTTTTTTTTTGTTTGATTGAAATTCTATATATTTAATTTTTTTTATTTTATGATGGACTCAATATTTTAGATCCATAGGTGTTTATGTTAGATATGCAAATGTAAATTTACAATTTGAGATCCTCCGTATAGTGAACTCTGTTCCATCATACTGCATGTAGCCATGGTCTCTGCTGTTTTATGTATAACATACAGTATAGGAAATCTCTGCAAAGAATCTGATCTCATTGAAAGGTGTTCTATAGAACGGTTACTGATAGAATTGTTAGGGCAATATTTTTTTTCTGTTTCTCATTTTTCTTATCTGATCTCATCTCACCGCAGTTATGCAAAGGTTTTATTTATCAGCCTGAAAATCTGCTGTCGTCTCATTTTCTCCTGGAGAAAGATAATAAACGATGAAAAACAAATGACGTCTCAGTAAATGCTATGGTATAGTGCATTATACGTAGCCAAAAACAATGGGGCAAATTTACTAATAAGCACCAAATGTGACTTAGACACTTTTTTGTGCCTCGTCAGACAAGGCAGGCATGGCTTAGTGGGTAAGTATGTGGCTTATTTGAAAAAGAGCGTGGCCTGAGATGTGACACTGTGCACAGCCAACCAGTACGTATAACCAGTGTAAAGTTAGACAAAAGTGTTCAACCATGTACCAAATTTATCATACAACGTGAGCCACTGTGGTTAAGCTGGCGCATTTTCAGACGGTCTGGTCTAAATTTACATTGTATAGATACTAGGATTAGTGAATCTGTCCCAGTGTTTCCAAAGTGACACCACTATGCTCATGTCGAAGGTTATACCGCTCTCATTCCTTTTACCTATTAACCTCTTAGTGATCACCCATACGCCTTCTTATGGCTTATCACTAAGGGACCAGGGACAGGTCTCTCATGCCGCAGAGAGTGGGGCTCTGCAGAAAAGCCAGTTGAGGTCGTTTAACCTCTTAGATGCCATTTTTAATTACAACTTTTGCAGCAAAAAAAATGTGAAAAAATGTATAAATACATTTAGTACATTTTAGTGTAATTGTAACGGGCCAAAGAATGTTATTCGTGCCAAATTTATTTTAAAAACTTACTTAAACAGTAGGTTATGTGTACCCCAAAATGGTGCCATTAACTACAACTTGTCCTGCCAAAAACAAGCCCTCATATGGCTAAATTGACAGAAAAATGAAAAGGTTAAAACTTTTGAAAGGCAATAATGAAATGAAAAACATCCGAAGTCGATTCACATAAAACTTCGGTCCAATACTGTACGGAGCGAACGCTCTGTACAGTATTGGAATGTATTGGCTCAGATGAGCCGAAGTTATTACTTCGTGAAGTCTCGCATAACTTTGCGTAATAGCTTCATAGATACATTTTTATTGTTAAAAAAAACATTTCCTGAACTCAGATTCGTTTCCAAGGTAACACTACATACTAATACGGTATGGAGCGCTCGCTCCGTATACTATTGTACCGAAGTTTTATATGAATCAACTTCGGATGTTTCATCATGCTATTTCATGTTCGATTTGCTCATCCCTACTGATGACTAATGGGTTAAGCAGCTTTCACATTTTCCAATTTTCTTTAGTAGTTGATATTGTTAGGGCCACATGCTATCTGCTTTCCATTGTTTTCAATAGGAGGCAGCGGAGCGGTTCGTGGGCCAGTGATTTAAAGCCGCAATCGTGTCCCTCCTTGGCACGGAGTGCGGACAGCCGCATGAGGCTGCTGCTGCTGTCTGCTTGCTTAGCTCCATTTAATGGGTCCACGGCATACAAAGTGAGGAACTGCAGTTGTCGAAATCTACTGTGTGAATGAACCGCACTGTAGCAGCCAGACGTTTTATACGTGTACATTTTATGATGCGGCAGATTTATTAAAATTATCAGAAAAAAAAGGTAGTCTTTGTTGCACTGAGCAACCAATGAGAGCTCAGCTTTTATTAGAGTGCTCTGGTAATATAAAGCTGTGCTGTGATTGGTTACTATGGGAAATAGACAGTTTGTGTTTATATAGCTTTGATTATTGTGTCGCTGTGGCATCATGGGCCTTCTGCATTATATTTAATTTTCAGTAGGAAATTGTTTTAGGAACATAAAAAAGTATACCTGTCATATTGTACATCCATACACACAAACGTGGTAGGGGTCCAATAGTGGTGCAGTAATGAGTGGGCCAATGCTGTCTGGCGTTTAGTCACCTAGTCTGTGTCCTGGAAGATGCCGTTAGTATGCACCTAAGTTATGGCTTCTACCAAGGATATCCTATAATAGATCATTTGTGGCTACTACCTGGGTATGAAGTACTTGAAGAGGATTCTTTACAGTAAGAGCAGTGAGACTATGGAACTCTCTGCCTGAGGAGGTGGTGATGGAGAGTACAATAAAGGAATTCAAGAGGGGCCTGGATGTATTTCTGGAGTGTAATAATATTACAGGATATAGCTTCTAGAGCGGGGTCGTTGATCCAGGGAGTTATTCCGATTGCCTGATTGATGTCGGGAAGGAATTTTTTTTTTCTCTTAAATGGGGTAAATTGGCTTCTACCTCACAGTGTGTTTTTTTTTTTTTTTGCCTTCCTCTGGACCAACTTGCAGGATAACAGGCTGAACTGGATGGACAGATGTCTTTATTTTTTTCAGCCTTACAAGCTATGTTAGTAAAACTGCACTAGATGATAAATGGCTAAGAGGTCCCACTCGGGGATTGACAGCTTTCCCTCTGTGACTGTGATTAGCTGTCAATCACTGATACAGCCTCTCATTGGACTCCTAAGCCGAGAAAGAGCAGGGATTTCAATCCATAAAACACAAGTTTTATGGAATCTTTTCTCATAAAACAATAGGTGACCGTGCACAGTGCAGTCCACATGTGCAGTAACATTAATTGCCAATCTGCACCTGTACTTTCCATAGCTTTGAATGGCAAGTGCAGGTTCAAGCTGGCAATTAGCGGGTATCTGCATGTCCAGCCAGGACCATATGCAGGCACCTTATATATCAATCTGCTCAGCTCCTTCTACTCCTAGAATAGTGCAAAACCAAAAAAAGCGGGACCTCCAAGCATTACACAGATATAAGCTTTAGCCATTAGGTCTCAAAAGGTAATAAAGTGATTTCCCTGCAGTAGTAGTTTTGGTTATTACAGCATACATACTATGGTGCTTGACTGTTTGTGAAATCTTAAAAATATTCTGTATTTCTGCCTAAATTTGACATTAAAACTACATTACATTTACAAGTTCTAAAAGTAGATAAAGATAACCAAACCAAACAAATAAGTAAAAAATATTAGACTTAGGCCTCATGCACACGACAGTTGTTTTTTTTGCATCTGCAAATTGTGCGTACGTAAAAAAAAAACAGATGCAGCATCCGTTTTTTGGGGGGAGGATCTGTTTTTTCCACAGATCCCTTGTAATAAATGCCTATCCTTGTCCTCAAATGTGAAAAAAGTAGGACATGCACTATTTTCTTTTGCTGAAGGGAAACATTGACAACGGACGCGGAACACAAACGGATGAACTATCAGCATTTTTTTTGCTGACCCATTGGAATGAATGGGTCCCCATCCTATCCGCAAAAAAAAAACAGAACGGAGGCCGAGAAAAACATTTGTTGTGTGCATGAGGCCTTAGTCATGTATTTTTTGAGGAAAATTATCCAATATCACACAGCCGGTATCCATATTTTGTGGATCTGTGGACCGCACATATTTCAGGAGCTTTTCCTGGCATACACAATAAATATCTATAAAACCATTCAGTAACATTGCGCTATACTTTATTATTTCATAATTTATCACTTTAGGAATTTATTGTTTTACGCCGGTCTATGATATCCCATGCGCCTCTCCATAAATTAGGCATATATCTCTGGCAATCCGTATGCCTAAACTGAAATTTATGCCAGCCCCTAGCTGGCATAGATTTCAGTCTTCTTTTAAATCAGAAAACTGGCCCCACCCCTTCCTATCTTCACCACACCCATTTTGGCAAAGTGGCGAGGTTGCTGGAGAAACGCCACTTGCAACAAAATTTGTTGCAAGTGGTGGTAAAGAAGTTATGGCCTAAAGGAGCCGAGTGCAGTCTCAGTGCCTATGGCAGCATGAGTTGTAAATACGGCCCTGCTCCCTAGAGAGTGTCATTCTTACCAATTTAATCCAGATCAGAAAAATATCTATCAATAAGATCATCCATGTATAATGACACCTTGTGATCTATACTAAAGGAAATGATTTTTTACATTTGCACTATTGAATACCTGGTATGCCACCATGAGGTTCATGCTAATGTGTTTGTCTTACCCTTACAACAGGTCAAAGTCCATCTCTATTCAATAATTGACTCCATTATTTCATCATTTGTAAATGTATAAAATTATCTTTTACAAAGAATGTTGTTTTTTTTTTTTAATCTAGGGTTGAGCCAATATTTGGTTTAGTAACAGATTTAATTTGTTTTAAACTTCTTTAATGAAGGATAACAGGTTGACCTAAATGGACAGATGTCTTTTTTCAGCCTTATAAACTGTTACTATGTTAAAGTCTAGGAGAGAAATGAAAGGTAAATTGAACAATATTTTCAGATTTCCATTATAGACGGTGAGGCCCCAGTACAAAAGTCTAAGACGCCTTAGGCTAGATCAATAGTGAATGAAACATCAAGCCACAAATGTGGAACTTTAAAAGCCAAGAACTTCAGTAGAGCTGCTTCTCTGTGAAATAAATTCAGATTTCCCACACTGACTTCTTGACATATTGTCGGTGAATTATTGGAAATGGGACTGGATCCCAGCAGATGGAAGAGAAATTGACCGAAAGTATAGTTCACCCTCCCTTTGCTGGGATCCATTACAACGTTTGGCTAAAAAAAAATATATCACTTGGGAATATGGACCTTAAGATAGATGTTACCATGAGAATAATTTATGTTTTGGTCGGTTTTAGTTTGCCAAAGATATAAATCATGTGGACAATAAAACAGTATCTATCATAAAAAATAGGGTCTGTAAACCACAAGAAAATTCCATTTAACCCGAACCTGATGGTGCAATATACATATCCCTGTCCACAATAGTATTTATGGTTGTATGAAATTACTGTTCTATGATACTGTTTACAAAAAAAAGCTTCTCCCAACATATACAGGTGATTTTCAATAAATGTAAATAAAAATTTGAGTATTGTGAAAAAATTCAATATTGTAGACGCAAGGTGTCACACTCTATACAGCTAATCAACACCTGCAAAGGTTTCATGAGCCTTTAAATGGTCCCTCAGTCTGATTCAGTAGGCTACACAATCATGGAGAAGACTTCTGGCTTGACAGTTGTCCAGAAGACAGTCGTTGACACCCTCCACAAGGAGGGTCAGCCACAAAAAGTAATTGCTAAGGAAGCTCGCTGTTCCCAGAGTGCTGTATCCAAGCATATGAATGGAAAGTTGACTGGAAGGAAACAGTCTGGTAGAAAAAGGTGCACACGAAACTAGAATAAGTACAGCCTTGATAGGATTGTCAAGAAAAGGTCATTCAAGAATTTGGGAGAGGACTGTGGCTAGAGCCAAGAGCCACCGCACACAGACATATAGTAACATAGTACATAAGGCCTAAAAAAGACATTTGTCTATCCAGTTTGGCCTGTCATCCTGCATTTTAATCCAGAGTAAGGCAAAAAAAAAAAAAAATGTGAGGTAGAAACCAATTTTCCCCACTTTAGGGGAATAAAAAATTATTTTCCCGACTCCAATCAGGCAATCAGAATAACTCCCTGGATCAATGACCCCTCTCTAGTAGCTATAGCCTGTAATATTATTACACTCCAGAAATACATCCAAGCCCATCTTGAATTCCTTTATTGTACTCGCCATCACCACCTCCTCAGGCAGAGCGTTCCATAGTCTCACTGCTCTTACAGTAAAGAATCCTCTTCTATCTTTGTGTACAAACTTTCTTTCCTCCAGACGCAGAGGATGTCCCCTCGTCACAGTCCTGGGGATAAATAGATGATGGGATAGATCTCTGTACTGACCCCTGATATATTTATACACTTTTTCTAAAGTGACTAACCCTAATTTTGATAATCTTTCAGGGTACTGTAGTTGCCCCATTCCAGTTATTACTTTAGTTGCCCTCCTCTGGACCCTCTCCAGCTCTGCTATATGTGCCTTGTTCACGGGAGCCCAGAACTGTACACGGTACTCCATGTGTGGTCTGACTAGCGATTTGTAACGTGGTAGGACTATGTTCTTATCACGGGCATCTATTCCCCTTTTGATGCAACCCATTATCTTATTGACCTTGGCAGCAGCTGCCTGACGCTGTTTTTTGCGGCTAAGGCTGCTTTCACACTAGCGTTCGGGTGTCCGCTCGTGAGCTCCGTTTGAAGGGGCTCACGAGCGGACCCGAACGCAGCCGTCCAGCCCTGATGCAGTCTGAATGGAGCGGATCCGCTCAGACTGCATCAGTCTGGCGGCGTTCAGCCTCCGCTCCGCTCGCCTCCGCACGGACAGGCGGACAGCTGAACGCTGCTTGCAGCGTTCAGCTGTCCGCCTGGCCGTGCGGAGGCATGCGGATCCGTCCAGACTTACAATGTAAGTCAATGGGGATGGATCCGTTTGAAGATGCCACAATGTGGCTCAATCTTCAAGCGGATCCGTCCCCCATTGACTTTACATTGAAAGTCTGGACGGATCCGTCCCAGGCTATTTTCACACTTAGCTTTTTTTTGCTAATATAATGCAGACGGATCCGTTCTGAACGGAGCCTCCGTCTGCATTATTATGAGCGGATCCGTTCAGAACGGATCCGCCCGAACGCTAGTGTGAAAGTAGCCTTAGTTTGCTGTTTATTAAAATTCCTAGATCCTTTTCCATGTCAGTGTTACCGAGTGTTTTACCATTTAGTATGTACGGGTGACTTGCATTATTCCTTCCCATGTGCATAACCTTACATTTGTCAGTGTTATACCTTATCTGCCCAAGCCTCCAATCTATCCAGATCCATCTGTAGTAGTATACTGTCCTCTTCCTGTTAATTACTTTACACAGTTTAGTGTCCTCTGCAAAAATTTATATTTTACTGTGCAAGCCTTCTACAAGACCAATAATACATATATTGAAGAGAATAGGGCCTAATACTGACCCCTGAGGTACTCCACTAGTGACAGTGACCCAATCTGAGTTTGTATCGTTAATAACCACCCTCTGTTTTCAATCACTGAGCCAGTGACTTACCCACATACAGACATTTTCTCCCAGTCCGAGCATTCTTATTTTATATACTAACCTTTAATGCGGTACAGTGTCAAATGCTTTGGAGAAGTCCAGATATAACATCCATTGATTCACCACTGTCAAGTCTAGAACTTACCTCCTCATATAAACTGATTAAATTAGTTTGGCATGACCGATCCCTCATGAAGCCATGCTGAATATTGGCACCACATTTTCTATGCGCCAGGACATGGCCTACAACTGTTGCGTTCCTTGTGTCAAGCCACTGTGCTAAAGTGAAAAGGACTGGATTGTTTCTCAGTGCTCCAAAGTCCTGTTTTCAGATGAAAGATGAAAACTGATGACCTGGATAAGTCATCGGTATCTGATCCGGAGGGGAGGTCCGACACCCACGATCCCTGGCGATCAGCTGTTTGAAAAGGAATCGGCATTTACAGTAGCTTGGTATCACAGCTCAGACCCTGTGACTGATGAAAGTGAGGTCACATGGCCTAGGCTAAGCTGCGAGAAGGTTGCAGCACTAATGTGAGTTCTGGTGCCTTCTCAAACAGGTGATCGTCAACGCCCTGGCTTTCAGACTCCCACTGATCACTATAAAAGTGTTGGAAACCCTTGATTTATTTTTCTTATTTTATACATTATAGATAAAATTCTTCTAAACCTTTACTTAGATGCTAGCATGTAGACTATGTTCACAAAAAAAGATTATGATCAACAGAAATAGAAAACCTATGATGAACCCTTTATAAATGATTAACATCGCAATAATTCAGAAACTAACAATAGCGTAATGTCTTGAGTTCATTATGTGATTGTAGAGGCTTTATTGCTCGTGTTACCTCTTCCAGGTCATTTACCTCCATAAGTAAGTCCTGTGACTCATGGATGACCTGATAGGGTGACTATGGTATATGTTATCACATCTTATGACTTATTGCATGATGTACTGGTCATCAATTTTTTTTTTCACCTAAAAGCCGACCTTTCAGAAAGTATGTAAGACACAGATACAGCCTTTTGCTTATTTATGTATCTTTCTGTATCTATGGCTACATAGTACTTATGCAAGTAATTAATACGTTAAGCACTTTGCTTTTAATATGTTGTTGCCCCTATATGCTTTGACTAATAACACATAGCACGTTGAGTAACTTTCCCTACAGTCATATCATGTACATATGTTTATGCTAACCATAACCACACTTTAAGATAAGAGAACTTTGGAATGTTAAGTCAGCCTGTAGTTTGCTTTTGTGCTTGTTTGTACAGTGGTTATTGATCTAAATAACTGGGATTATTAATATTACCAAATTGTGTGATCTGGTGATGTGTATTGTTGACTTGTTTCTCAGTCACGGGTGCATTTCATTTAGTGACTTCTCCGCCCCCTAGCTTTAGGTTGGTCCATGTGATAGCTTACCCGTCATAAGACCAGGGCTTTACAGGGACAAGTAGGGCCATTCTAGAAGGCAGGATTGCCATTGTCAGATGGGTATCCTGCATGTCTAGGGGAAGAAGAAGTTTAGCTGCCAGGGTGAATGTAGGGCAATTCCTATAGAGTTATTCATTGTTTTCTAGTATGTGTACTTCTTGTTTTATCTCTTGGTAAACCCTATCTAACATGAAGGGTTATTGTGGTTCCAATATGATTCCACTCAGTGATTTACTGAGGTAGCACTGTTTTACAGACTATGGAAACTACAGAATGTATCTGTATACACCAGCTAGATGCCAGCTCAATGCTAACTAACCCTACTTTATAGCTGTACTAGAATATTGGGAATATTATAGAAAATACATTTTTGTTAACCTTATTTTAAGAAGGTTCTCCTTGCCCTTTGATTCTTCCCAATTCCCAGCAGACAAGCACTGGACTTCGTAGCTCCTGGCTATTGGTAGCTTCCCTTGACAGTAAGTTTTTCATTAGGTTGTTAACCTGTATGCCCAGCCTAACAATGATAAAAGTCATTGTTTTATCCAATTGTTTCATTCTACAGTTTCCACTTCAGGTCTCTGCAGTGTCTTGACAAATTGTTTATCAAATTTTTTAATAACATTTTGGATAAAACACAATTCTTACAGGTTTTATGAACTATATACACTTTTTTAACCCCTTGAGGAGACGGCCACCTTATGGACAAAGCCAAATTTTGCAAATCTTAAGGGGTTATCCCATGACTAATGTAAAAAATACATTACAGATCTCCCCATTCATTGCTCTGCTAGATTTATATCAAGCTGACAGCTCAAGGGGAGTGTATTTTCTGCTTCAGATAAGGGGGCGTGTCTCAGCTCTCCCTATCACAGCTCAGAAGGCAGTTGCAGGAAGAAACTGAGCATGTGCGGCCTTCTCAGTGAGCAGGACAAAGAAATAGGAAAGAGAACAAACATGAGGTGGCTCTAAACAGATACACTTTATTGAATAACTCAGTGGCTATGCTACATTTTTAATTACATGCAATTACTAAAGTATTCAGATCCAGGTACTGTAAAATATTTTTTGTGGGACAACCCCTTTAAAGTACTAATAACTTTGGAATGCCTTTACTTATTCAACTGATTTTGAGACAGTTTATTTTTTTTAAAGGGATTCTGTCATGAGATTTTACCCCTATAACCTAAACATATGCTCATGTCCGGAGTAATAAGAATAATCCTAAGCTGGCCTTATTAAACTTCACTGTGGCTCTATTTGCCCAAAAAACTGGTTTTTATAACCTGTTAATCACTCACTTAAGGTGCCCAAGGGGAGGTCCGTTAATACAGGGTGCCCGGCCGCACCCCTCGCCGTCCGGGTGGATGTATGGCTAAATTCTTTAATATGTACATCTTCTAGATTTTCGACATCTCTTCTCCACTTGACAAATTAGTTATCAAGGGGAGAATCCTGTAACGTCATTAGCGACGCATAGAAAGCCGAAACCGGTTTGACCAAAGGAACCCTCCTGACCACTGCTTCTACAGGTCCACACTCCAGTTTTAATGGTTCTCTACCAAACTGGGCATGACATGCATGTCTAAGCTGAAAGTATCTGTACAAACCATGTTGGGGCAGATTAAATTCCTGCTTCAGACTGTTAAAGGATCTAAAAAGACCCCTATCATACAGTTAGGTGAGATAGTGCACCCCTTTTTGGGGCCAAAATTCAAATTCCGTTAATGAGAGCAATTCCGGTAACCCTCTATTCCTCCACAATGGCAAATATGGTGACCAAGTAACACTATTCTCACCGGAATTACGCATCCGACTCCATTTAACCCAAATCTTCACTGTCGCAGCCATCGATTGGGTATAGTATTCTGCAGAACCAGCCCCTTTCCTATATGCCAAATTCGTGAGCGCCTCATAGGACCCCATCAACGCTGCCTCCAACACTACCGCCGGATTACCCAAGTCAGCCCATACCCACCACACCACATAACTCAGCTACACAGCTACATAATACATGTACAGATTGGGCAAAGCAAGGCCCCCATGCAGGTAAGATGCCTAAAGGGTGCGTCTCGCTATTCTGGGAGGAGATTTGTTCCACAGAAAAGGAGTGATTGCTCTACGGTGGTAAAGTGTTTCTTTGGAAGCAGTATTGGGGCAGCCCTATATAGGTATAGCAATTTTGGGAGAAGAATCATTTTTATAATATTGATACGCCTAATGAGATTTAAAGGTAAGTTTTCCTATGCTTCTATTTTTTGGGTAATGTATTTCATTGTAGGAACAACATTAAGGTCGTAGAACTTTGCCACCTCTCTGTGGATAACTATCCCTAATATGTAAATTGCTCCACAATTTGAAGCTTAGTGTTCAATGAAATGTAAATTGGATCGAACCAATCAATTAAGCAAAGACTTGATTTGGCCCAATTCACGCGAAGACCCGAGAAGCTACCAAAACAATTCACTACATTTAAAAGGGTATCTAAGGACTTCCCCGGATCAGCTAGGTATACCAACATGTCATCAGCATAAAACAAAAGCTTTTCTGTTATTCCAGCTATTTCCCAGCCTTCTATACCTGAGTTAGAAGAAATGAGTATCGATAAAGGTTCCATTATTAATGCAAATAATAAGGGGTAGAGAGGGCAGCCCTGTCTAGTACCCCTACTTAAGGAGAAGGAATCCGATGTATACCCATTTACCCTGACACTCACCGTTGGGGATCTATATAGCATCTGTAGCCATCGCAGAAATTTTGCAGGGAAACCCATTCGATCCAACACCGCCCACATAAAGTCCCATTCTACTGAATCGAAAGCTTTGTCATTGTCCAAGGAGGCAAGAACCCTCATACCTCTATTATCATGATTGACCTGAAGATTAGTGAACGCCTTAAGTTAATATCGGTAGTCTTCCCTGGCATAAAACCCGATTGTTCTACCCCAACCATGGAAAGAATTACCTCCCTCAATCTCAATGCCAGTACCTTCGCATAGATTTTGACATCAAGATTCAGAAGCGAGATAGGCCGATAGGAGCTGCACTGATCACATGGTTTCCCCTGCTTATGAATTACTACAATTGTTGCCTCCGAAAAAGATGGAGGTAGTGAATCTTGTTCCAACAAGGTAGTGAATCTTGATCTCAACAACTTCCCCATTCTAGTAACAAGGTCTTTAGAGAAACGCTTATACCATTCAGCTGGAAATCCATCTCCGCCCGGGTTTTTTTTTGGTTGCTAAAGAGTTGATGGCTACTTTAATTTCAGAATCCGATATGTCTGCCGCCAGGACTCCCCTGTCGTCACTATCAAGTGAGGGAATGTTAATACCTGCCAGGAACTTGGCAATCTCTCCCGGAGAGCATGAGGTTTTGGAAGAGTATAAGTTTGCATAGTAGGAGGCAAACTGACGGCAGACATCTCTAGGCTCCGTCAACAACACACCCTGATCATTCAGCACTCCTGCCACTACCGTTTGCTGGGTCTCAGATCGAGCTTGATATGCCAAAGCTCTACCACACTTACCACTATCTGAAAAAAATGGTTTGTCTCAGATTAAAGAGTTTCTTCTGAGTGTAGGTTGTGCATCCAGCCACATATTTTGCTTCTCACTACACTGATCTAGTAGAAACAACCTCTCACTATCTGCTAGTTCCATCTACAGTTTCGACCGCTTTATATTTTATTCCTTTCTTTGAGTTGCTATTGCAGCAATCAATGCCCTCCTCATTACTGACTTGAAAGCATCCCATTCCACCAAAGGATTAGTAGTTCCTTTCATTTTCTATCCAGTAGTTTCCCATAACATCTAGGCTATCACTCACCACCGGCAAGACTTCTAGCCACATGGGGTTTAATCGCCATTGCTTATTGGCTGAAGCCAACGGCTGAGACAGAATCAGAAGGAGGGGGGCATGATACGAAACACCTCTCGGCAGATAATCACTAGACCTGATATAAGGAGATAGGCCTCTGCTAACAAAGGCCAAATCTATACGTGACAATGAGCGCATTATTGTGATAGGCCTGGGGAGTCAATCTGTCTCGTACTGGATCTTAAGTGGCATTATAGTCACCCATAATAATGCAGGGCATTGCTGGAAACATTGCTATCTTAGGTATAATCAAGTCTAGGATTTCTCTGCGGAATGGCGGAGGGATATAGAGACCAACGATCAAATATTGCAATCCTCTGACACTGGCATGTAAAATCACATATCTACCATGAGGATCTAAGTGCACTGAAAGTATCTGAAACGGGAGACTCTTAGAAATTAAAACAGAAACTCCTCTAGCATGATTTGAGTATACTGCGTGATACGTGGCCCCCACCCAAGGACATCGCAAAGTGAGCATTTTACTAGCTTAATTAACGCCATTTTACCTGCCAGTAAAGAGATACCCAATATCTCTGTCTGATGAAGGTACAATCACACACACACATACGTACCATATCAAAGATAATTCCCATACAAAAGCCCTTCCCCAACCACCTCGCCCAGTCCATCCTAACCCTCCCTGCCCAACCCTTCCTAACATGGTTGAGCCTGAATCCCTTAACTTACAACCTTTCTGGTATGATAGCACTACCCTAACCCTCTAAATGAACATGTATACCATATAGGTATATCAGTGAGAAAAGGCAAATAAACAGTATCTCCTATTACAGTGTGTGCCTATTCAGGGTACTACAACCCAGCAAACATATATAGGGTTAAAACCTATTAATAGACAGAACCAAAGATTAGGGATTATAACAGGAATAACAGTAATACAGTGAAACCTAACACTCCCACCCCCTGCATAACATTCCTGTCAGTAATGCAATCTAACATTTAGGCAATTATTAGCTCTTTTAGTTGTCATCGCTAGAATTCAGTTCGTCAGCGATGGGGCCTTGCATTTAGATTCCTGTCGATCCAATCTGTTGCTTCTTCAGGAGTATTAAAAAACGGACAGTTTCTCCATCCTGTACGCGCAAACGGGAAGGGTAAATCATTGCATATTTCACATTCTTCTCTCTCAGCCGTGCTCGGACCTCAGTAAATTGCTTCCTTTTCTTTTGAATCTCCGCAGTAAAGTCCGGGTAAAATGACAGGCGGACATTTTCATAAGTGGCGTTATCCTTCTGTCTGGCAGCCAACAAAATAGCGTTCTATCTCTGTAATTCAGGATTCTCATAATGAAAGGTCTTGCCGGGGATCCCGACGGTAGAGGCCTAGTCGGAACCCGATGTGCCCTCTCTACAACAAAGCAATTGGAGAGAGTAGTAGGATGCAACACCTCTTTTATAAGTTGTTCCACAAATATTTCTGGGGTAGACCCCTCCGCTCGCTCAGGCAGGCCAAGGATACGAATATTATTACGTCTGCTACGATTTTCAGCGTCTTCCGCTCTAGCTTGTAGCATCTGGACCTGTTGTAACAGCTGCCTGGTGTCATTTCCAACCACTCTAGACGCATCTTCCACGTCGCTCACTCTTTGCTCCACTGCAGCCGTTCTCTCGCTTATTTTGCCAAAGTCGTGACGTAAACAGCTAAGATCAGACTGAAGATGATCTATTTTTGATGTGAGAGCAGCTTGACAAGCTGCTATAGCTTTCATAATTTGAGAAGCTTCAGCAGAGGCAACAGGGATATGAGACCCCTCACTTTCTTGCTCGGTCTGGCTCATGGCATCCATGTATTGTTTAACAGTTGATGGAGCCACAGAAGAGGTTTTGCAGGCCATAGAAACAGTCCACAGACACTTGAATGGCCGGCTTAAGTGTGTCACACCTGCAGCATAGCAGATAGCTGTTCTACTTGATCCAGAAAGTCCTAAATATCAGCCAGTCAGACTGCTATTGATTCTTGTACTGTACAGGGGGATAGGTGTGTCAGCCCCACCACTAAACAACACTGCAGGCTCTATAACATACAGAAGGAAGCCCTCCTCGTCAGCAGACCACAGTAAGTCTCACACTAGCGATCTTAGTAGACGAGAGACGTTCTCACACTCTGTCCACCAGACCAGGGGAAAGTTCTTCAGCGCACCACCTCCACATTCAAGATGGCGCCCGTCACTCAGCTCCGTTCCCGCTCCAGCCGCAGATCGCGTGTGACCAGCAGTCACCGGCAGCAGCCTTTGGTAGTGCCACTGGAGAGATACCGCTCCAGCAGTGTGTTTTCAGCGCTCCGCTGCAGCCTGTCACACCACCGTTCCTCTCTCCCTTCTCTCAGCGCCGTCTTGCTTCCTCTCCTGCGCCGTCAGCATATTCAGGATTTCACAGAATCCGCGACGCTTAGGTCGATGAGATAGGTCCCTAATGTTCAGGGGACCTGTTGGTTCTAGTGGGGGCTCAAATAACCCCGATTTCTCTGGGTGTTAGCAGGGTTTTAGGCAGGATTCTAACGGAGCACTGCTCTTCTGCTTCCTCATGCAATGCAGGTCAGGCCACGCCCCCAGACAGTTTATTTTGTGACACATTGTCCTTTATGTTAGTGGTAAATTTGAGTCAATATGTTTTATGTTTATTTATTTTAAAAAATGCAAAATGTACAGAAAATTCCACCATTTTGAAATTTGAATTTCTCTGCTTTTAAAGGGATTCTGTCAGCATATACCTATAAAACTGGCTGACCTGTTGCATGTGCGCTTAACTGCTGAAGGCATGTGTTGGTCCCATGTTCATATGTGTCCACATTGCTGACAAAAATTGTGTTTTAATATATGCAAATGAGCCTTTAGGAGCAATGGGGGCATTGCCGTTACACCTAGAGGCATAGCTCTTTCTCTACAACTGCCGTGCTCCCTGTACATCAGCATTACTGTTTAGCCTTCTCAATCAAAATGGAGAGGGCAGGTAGTTGCAGAGAGAGATGATATTCTAGGAGCATAGAGGCTCATTTGCATCTATTAAAACTTCATTTCTCTCAGCAATGCGGGCACATATGAAGATGGGACCAACACAGATGCCTTCAGCTGCCAAGTGCACATGCAACAGGTCAGCCAGTGTCATACATATGCAGATGAGCTAAACTTGATGGTTAACATGTTAAGTAAAGAATAGTCAAAAGATATATTAACTGGCTTTTCAGTGGATTTCGATGGCTTTTGTCACGAGATAATCGAGATAACACTGTGACGTGTTATGAGAGTCAATTTTAGCTCGGCTACATCTGTAGGTACAAATCTGCTGACCGATGTTCTTTAAGATAGTGGTACCTCATAAAATTAGTTATTAATTAACATTTACCATATGTCTATTTTATGTTGCCAAAGAAAAAAGACAATGCAGCAGCACTCTGCAAACACAAATAAAGTACATAATTATAGAAATGATTCTGTTGCTAATGCTACACTTATTTAGCAAATTTGAGATTCTTGGCAAATACATTTTGTACAAAATTATTTGGGCCCGTCTGCCAAACGTCAAGGCGATCTCTATAAGACAGGAACCTAACACTAAATACTATCTGTTATGTGCCTTAATGGCCACCATAAAATTCAGAGAGTGCAGGTACCAACATGCATGATGAGCCCACTCTATACTTCTGGTGCCAAATGGCTTCCAATAAATACAATGAGAGCAGGCTACAGCTTTATACTTATGTAGTGTCCCACTATGTAAATGTGGGCACTACTCAAGGGTCAATTGGGTCACGTTGTTCTCCACCTCCTGTGGAACATGGTCATTGTATTTTATATGGTATTTTTAATGTGTATTTTCCTGTTATCTCCTGTACCAGGCCTGTTAGGGGTGTAGTTCCTCCTCCTAGGCAGTAGAGGGAGCTAGGTAACCCCATAGTATATATAGTTAGGCCCAGACAGGAAAGAGTCAGTCCAGAAGAGAGTGAATTGAGCACATTAGCTAGAGAGGAGCTGAAGATCAGCTTCTAACATGCAGCTAGATAGCCCAGGTTCCTAGCTTGCATCCAGGGGAAGATGTTGCCTCTTGAAGATATCTAGTACCTTTAAAAGTACAGTGCAGAGCCACTTTGATCCAGCCAAGTAGAGAGCTGAAGGGCAGAAGGATATTTTACAGCAAGAGGATATATACCAGAGGAAGGCTTCCCTACCCAAGGATAAAGCCAGCAATAGGGCCGACAGGCCTTGGAGAAAGCCAGACAGGACCTAAGGAAAATGCAGCCTGATCTGTAAGTGTTATTCCCTCTGAGTATCTTGCAAGGACTTTGCCTGCCATTTATATGAAGCCTGCCTGTTACCAACCTTTTTACATGTGGAACTAACTAAAGACTGTAAATAGTTGAACTGTTCAGTAAAAAAAAGTTCTGGTTCACTGCAACTTGTGTTCCTCAATTATTACTACAACAAATCGGTGTGCCACCGTTACCGGCACTGGCGTCACGAACTATAAGGGATCTTGCCACAGGCACACTAAACCTGCAACACCCAGGACAACTCACCTACCACCCGGCCTGGTCCCTATACATAGAGACTGCCCTAGAGGATCCATGTGCCATCTTCTCCATCACTGCTGTTCGCCTGCCCAGGGTATATTAAAAACTGTGAGTACCAAGAACACCCTCGGTTTAGTAACTACCCCTGTGACCTCACCATTCGCTCACCCTGCAGGGCTGCGTACTGCACTTACTCTCATTAAAATCAGCCTATGGGGCAGACAGGATGGTCAGGAGTGCAAGACCAACTGGAGTCAGCCACACCTCCAGCTCCAGTACAACTGCAAAAAAAGGGGGGTCAGTCAGCACATCCCACAGATGTCCTTTAAGATAGTGGCACCTCATAAGTTATTTACTAACATTTACCATATGTCTATTTTATGTTGCCGTCATTTTGAAAATGTAATTTTATTTCTTTAGGATGTTAGAAGGCTTAAAATTTTAGAAGCTATTTTTACATTTTCAAGAAAATTTCCAAAACCAACTTTTTGAGAGGCTTACATAATATTAAGGCTACTTTCACACTAGCGTTCGTCGGTCCGCTCGTGAGCTCCGTTTGAAGGAGCTCACGAGCGGACCCGAACGCCTCCGTCCAGCCCTGATGCAGTCTGAATGGATGCGGATCCGCTCAGACTGCATCAGTCTGGCGGCGTTCAGCCTCCGCTCCGCTCGCCTCCGCACGGACAGGCGGACAGCTGAACGCTGCTTGCAGCGTTCGGGTGTCCGCCTGGCCGTGCGGATCCGTTCAGACTTACAATGTAAGTCAATGGGAACGGATCCGCTTGAAGATGTCACCATATGGCTCAATCTTCAAGCGGATCCGTCCCCCATTGACTTTACATTGAAAGTCTGAACGGATCCGCGCGGGCTACTTGCGCACTTGCACACTTGCGATTTTTTTTAAGTTATTAATGCAGACGGATCCGTACTGAACGGAGCCTCCGTCTGCATTAATATGATCGGATCCGTTCAGAACGGATCCGATCAAGCGCAAGTGTGAAAGTAGCCTAACCAGTCATGTAAAGCCACGTTTTAGAAACTTCACCACACAAATTATTCAAAACTGATTTTTACAAACTTTGTTAACCCATTCCGTGTTCCACAAGAATTACAGGAAAATGAAGGTGAAATTAAAAAATTTCACTTTTTTGCAGATTTTCCATTTTAATCAATTTTTCCTGTAACACAACAAGGGTTAATACGAAAACAATCTTAAATATTTATTACCCTGATTTTACAGAAACACCTCAAATGTGGTTGTAAACTGCTGAATGGGCGCAGCAGATTTTGCTGGAATGGTTTTTGGGTGCTATGTCGCATTTGAAGAGACTTTGAGGTACCTCTACAGTGTAAACCCCTAAAAAGTGACAGCATTTTGGAAACTACACCCCTCTAGGACCACAGACAGTCACGGGGTCAGGGGGTGTGACTGCCGAGTGGCGAGGCGGGCGGCATGCAGCAGCAACTGGTGTAGACTGGGGAGCAGAGGTCTGGAGACTGGAGGCAGAGCTGTTGGTAAGTAACTGTGGACAAATGTCTCGGAGTAGTCTGTGCGGCCTGCAAGGAGAAATGTATGTGGCATGGGGGGGGGGGGGTGAATGTGACAACATAGATGGAGGGGGAGAAATGTGACATGGGGGCATAATGGCTGACATGGGGGGCTGATCTGAGGCAGGGGGTGTGATCTGTGGTCTGATTAACAATGGCGGGTCTAAATGCTGGTCTGACCTGAGGTGTAATGGAAAACGACTTTTTGATCACTTTTTATCTCACTCTTTGGGAAGCAGGATAAGTAAAAAGCAGCAACTCTGCCATTGCTTTTTTGGGTTCTGTTATCATGGTGTACACACTGTGTGGGGAAAAAATACATGTACACTAATTTTATGCTTTTTTTAAGTTTTACCACTTTTACACAAAGTATTTGTGAAAAAAAAACAAATCGTGTTTTTGTGTCCCCTTTTTCTGAAAGTCTTTTTTTCTTGTGTCGTGTGTGGGGGCTCATATTTTGCAGGATACGTTTTCTATGGTACCATTTTGGTATATGTTGTACTGTTCGAAAGCTCAATATTACACTTTGTGTGAGTGGAGGTAACAAAAAATGGCTTTTCTAGCACTGTTTTTATTTATTTATAAAAAAATTTACAGCGTTCACCAGATGGGGTAGATCATGTGATATTTTTATTTTTTTTTAATTTTTATTTGTGTCATTTTCCAATAACAGAACATGTAAAACACATTCTTGTATATCAATTAAAGCAGCATAATCTTACAAAACATAGACCAGGATCTGTTAATCCATCAAGGTGACTGTGGAGCCCAACTTAAGGCAACTGGAAGTCCTAACTTACATATAAGAGGTAACAGTATACAAAATATACAATGAGCTAGGGTCGACTAACCCCTCCAATCATGCTGATGTCTACTGATACCTTAGGTGTTATTTATCTAATGAACGTATCTCTCACGTTTGGTCCTGTTCCATAATGATCAAAATGGAATGTGATTTACGAACAAAGAAAACTACAAATACAAATAAAACAGAGTTCAGAGAAAAAATAAAAATAAAAGGTCAGTCAGGATCTCAAACACGCGAGTAGATGGTTTGAGCTACTCAAAGCAAACCTCTATTCCAAATGAAGCATTAGGGATGACATTGCCCATATCTTAGATAATATTGAGGAAAACACATATCTGGTGGATCTACACAGCAGCCAATGTACATTTCTCTTCCATATGCGAAAGCCAAGGTTGCCATATTTTCAAATAATTACTCCTATTGTTATTCTCCCATCCCGCCAATTCCTCCATTCGACACAAAAGGTTCATTTTTTCATACCACATGGTCAAAGTGGGGGGATCTGTTTCTCTCCATTTAATTGGAATGAGAAGTTTTGCAGCAGTAATCATATGTGTGGCTAAGGAAGATTTATTTGGTCTGAATTCTTTCTCAGGGTGCCACAATAAAATCAAGGGGCCTGTAAGTTTAATTTGAGAGCCGGGCAGGTCCACCAAATGTGAGAGATGTTACCCACTCCATTAGAGCACCTCCAACATTAATTAGAGGGGATCAAATTGATCTTATGAAGAAATTCTGGTGTGCGATACCACCTGGTAAGTATCTTTACCGAGTTTTCTTGGACTCTTACACACCTTGAAAATCCATGAGAATGGGAAAGTATAAATGCCTTATCAGCGTAATTTATTGTGATGTTCAGTTCTCTCTCCCACTCTCTCAAATATGCCGGTGTATGTTGATCCCTGTCAGTTAGTAGTCTATAAATTAATGACAAGCATTTTGTGGGAATGGAAGGTGGAAGTACATAGTTCTCTAACTAAGTTGGATCTGGAAGAGGAAGGAAATGAGTCTTTGAAAACTTGGCACATGTACTCTCAAAGTCCCATTTCCGAATCATGTTTATTCCGGAAGCAGAAGTCCCAGTGAGGGCTGTGAGAAACTCATAATTTGGTGGCGATCTAAATAGATCTCCTAGTCTGTAATTTTGAACGAACTTCCAAACCGTAGGTCTTTTGATGGGATTAATTGAGAGTACATGTGGTAGTAAAGGAAGAAGATCATGTGATATTTTGATGAAGCCGTTTATTACAAACGCTGTGATACCTAATATGTCTATTTTTTATATACATTGTAAATGGCCTGATTATAGGAAAAGGGGGCTTTTTTACTTGAATTTTTTTTTTATAAAACATTTTTCTTTAGTTTTTATTATTTATGTTGTCTCATTAGGCAACTTCAACTTTTTAGGGTCTGACCATAGTATGAATGCATAGTGTATTGTAATGCATTGTGACTATCAGTATTACATTGACAGTTGCCTATGAGACCCAACCTGGAGCTGGGCTTCATAGGCCTCTGTAGCTGGCAGCCCCCAAGGCCATTGTAAGGCCGTTGTAAGGGCTCCCTTAATAGTATCCAATAGGCTCAGAGAGGGAGCTCTCTTCATCTGTAAACCTGTTAGATGAGGAAGTCAGAATTGAATGCGGTATCTAAGGGGTTACCTGGCATCAGAGTTTTCACTGATGCTGGTGGCTACAGCAGGAGTCCGGCTGTCAGTAACAGACCCTGCCTCTAATCATGCAAGCGCAATGGGGCTGGTCATAGAGGAGTTAAGTGTAATGACACTGGTTCACAAAGAACTGGACTTCATTTATAGTTGCCTTTCCTAGGTACATATTAACAGTGTTCTAGCATAAAAATCCATGTAATTTTTTTATTACTATGACTAAGACAGCTGCTTGAAATGCGTAAGAAATTTTCATTACAAAGATGTAACTTTGAAATGATTATATGATATAAAGAGTTTGATTTTATTATCCACACTGGATTTCTTTATATAAATCCTTTGGGAATATTCAAGCTTTAGCATGCTGTGGATCTGTTCTGTGGATTTGAATAATATACCACATTTTCTGTTTTTTCCTCTTGATGCCTGTTCTCATACTAATATTGTCTCTTGGTACTCAGATACCCCCAAGACTTACAGTAGGACTGAACTGCACAACAACCGGACTGTGTCATGAAGCTTATATGAAGCATGAATGGACACTAGCAGGCAACAAGATACTGAAATAAACTTAGCAGTTGATGGCAGTACCTGAAAAATGATAGCCATTTGCGAGGGAGATGGGAGTTTGGCAATGGAGCAAGTACAGTATGACACACAGGTTGAGAATGAAAGTGAACAGGAATAAAGATATACTGAATCTGACCCTGATCTGAAATACAACCCAGCACATCCAAGATGAACCAAAAACCAACTCAGAAGACAAACTTAAATACTGACAACAATGGAAGACCACAGGTCCCAGGATACACTGATGCAACACAACAGACAAGAATAAAATACTGGATATGGAATGTAAGCGACATAGCATATATTAAACCCAGCAACCAGAGAAGCAAAAGGCCTGGACAAATAAAGGCTAAGCAATCAACAACTCCACCCTGAATTAACCAGGCCAAGCTAGGCAATAACAAATCTCAGACTTCCCAACAATGCTAGTAAATAGTTGAACATGACACTACAGAAAAATCCCTGTTGCTCTGTCATCATAGCTAGTCAACATTATAACACTGGATTTATGAGTTTAGCCTTAATCTTAATAAGAAATGTTTTGTTTGATGTAAGACTTGACCCTATTTAGTCAGTTGTAGGACCACCAGCCAGTTGTAGGACTTGATCACCAGGATTCCCTACCATGGTGCTCACTATGATGATATCATCCTATTGCATCAAAGCCACTGTTGACGTTTGAGTTCTCCAACAACATTTTTCTATTTTTATTTCACTGGTTCTATACCCTGTGGTTACTTACTGTTATTGTTACTTACTGTTAAATATACGGGTTACATAAATTGAATTTGTATAATTCTTAAAGGGGTGTCGACCCAGCTATTTCTGGCAGTCCCATATCAGTGAATTGAGAGATTGCTCTGCTTGCGTGACTGCTCTCCTTCTGGGGCCCCGTTCTGGAGATAGGAGCACATCCCAGAGGTGCTCTTCATTTACCACAATGGCACTTCAGAAAATGGACGAGCTTGCTCGTTTGAGGAAGGTCACTTAGCAGTCAATGGAGAGGACACAGCGCATGCGCAACTCCTATAACATTACTCACCTGGTAAATCCATGCTGCTCCAGTGTCTGTACTCTGGTGGTCTTTGTTTATTTCCCTGAAGTAATGATGTGCCATACATCCATGTGACCTCTGGAGCCAATCACTGGCCTCAGTGATGAAACTAGTCTGTATAGCACGTGACTGCTGAGGCCATTGATTGGCCACAGTGGGGATGTGTAGCGTGAGGTCACTGAAGACAATAAACCAAGACCAGTGGTGACCACTAGAGCATTCAGGGCTGCAGCAATTTAACAGGTAAATGTTTTCTTAATAACATTTCCTTTGTTTTAATTTGTTCCGCTGTCTGAGTATTTTATAGACTGAGCAAAGTCCATGTCTGAAGGATGTTTCTACATACTCTATGATTACAACAGCAGTAATCACAAAATCCAAACACAAAAGCAGTAGATAACAGTAAATTCCTGCCATTAAAGGACACGTGTACACTATTTCCAAAAGTACTCGCATCCAGTCTTCACTAACACAGTCTAGAGCTACTCTTTCATGAGAAATAAAACATCCAGTCCCCATCGGTTAATGGTACAGTCAGAGTTAGGCACCTAATAGTCAGTGACTGACCCCTCGTGATCGGTGGAACATTCTCCACTGAGTACCTGGTGGTCACTCGTACTGTCAGAGGGCAATCTGGTGGGTTTAACTGTACTGCCCAGTCAATGACCTTACCCTGTGCAGAATCATTGGTCACATGACACTGAAGTCTATAAGGAGAATTAGGTTAAAAGGCACAATATGTGCGCCAGCATATCCTGTACCTTAAGTTACAGTCCTAAGATCTCATCTTGACAACAGTGGTATGGGTAACAGCATGCAGAGGTAGCAGCTGCCTCCAGGTCTAGGTGTCACAGGTCCACTTAAGAACATGAAAAGACACCCGTGTTATTGATAACCCATGGTAGTGGGAGGTCCAGTGTGTATTAGGGGGTGACAGTCCAAAGTTTGCCTCTGGCTGAAGGAAAATCTGGGGACTATGGAGGATGCAGCTATGTCGATGAAATATTTTAGCTATGTCTATACATGTTTACCACAGGACTACCTACGTATATGGATGTAAGTACCGTGACAGGTGCATATATAGATCATACCCAGCCATGCCCTCGGTCACAGGGGTTGTCCAGCTTTTGGACTTCTTACTAGTGGCGGCAGCTATGATTAAGAACATGGATTTTATTGTTTGAATAGCCTGAGTGTTTGTTCCGACCCCTGTGATGACAATAATAGCTTGTTTTTATATAAGTGCTGGAAGAAACTTTTAGTGTTTTTTGGAATATTCATGATTTCCTGTGACGACCTAGGATTTTCTTCCATGCACTACCAAGTCCAGTTATCAAGTGGTGAGAAGACTCTTTTTATTGTTTTTTCTGGCAGCATGTTGTACCCGTTGTATACATACCTGTTCCTCAGCTCCCGCTCTCTGTGTCCCTGACTATGTCCAGCAGTCTTCCAGTCCCCATCCTGTAAACTTCTGGATGGATGGAGTCACATGCGCCACTGCAGCCATGTCTCAACATTAAAGGGAACCTGTGATCATAAAAATGCTATGTAATCTGCCGACAGCATGTTATAGAGGAGGAAGAGCTGAGCAGATTGATATATAGTTTTTTTGGCAAAATATTTAGTCAAACTTGTATTTCATGAATTTAAATTCCTGCTCATTTTGGGCTTCAAAGCCCAGAATGAGCAGGGATATAAATGAATGAAATACAATTTATACTGAATCTTTTCCCACAAAACGATATATCAATCTGCTCAGCTTCTCCTGCTCTATAACTTGCTGGCGGCAGCTCAGAGACCATGGTCAACGTAACAGGTTCCCTTTAACATGTTCCCAAGCAACATATGTCTCAGCAGTGACGTGCCACTTGGGTCACAACATAGTTGAGGCTAGTCATTGGCTCATGGGGCGCATGTAATCCCTTCTTTCTGGAAATTTACAGGACGAGGACTAAAATAGTACTGAAGGGAGCCAGAGAGCTGGAATTGAGCACCAGGAAGCAGATGAGTACGTTTTTTTCAACAGGTACAACACGCTGCTGCCTCCAGCTAAAAAAGTCCCAAAGGTGGGCAACCCTGTTTGAAAGATATCTTTTAACATGTCTGGTGCCTAGTTTAATAGTTTAATGGATCCTTGCATTTTAGAAAGAAAATATACTCCTATTACCGTTATTTACACATTTCCTTTTCCTGGGTGATTTCCTGAAATCGATCGTAAAAGTGACATAATTCTATCTTGCTAATTATTAAACTTTATTTCCTCTATGTTGACCTAGTTGGAGAGCGGCAAGGTGCGGTGTGAACGTCAGGTGTATATCCTGTACGTTTCACATTTCTGTCATTTGCTGTAGTTGAAGTACTCAAGATAACAAGTCAAGTGCATGTAACACATCGTAATGTAAGTGTATTCCTACTTACTTTATATGTAATTGGCAGATTTTTATAGTTTTTTGTTCCTTTCCATGAATATAAGAGAATATTTATAATTATAATGAGATTACATTTTGAGGATACATTTTTACACTGTAATATTCATTCATACGAAATCCTAGTCAGATGCACGATTCATTCTCTGTATTTTCCTATTTTATATGAGTAAGGCCTGTTTCACACTGCCGGCAGTAGTCCGGCACAGAACAGCCTGCCCGCAGCTCTCTGGATCCGCCATTGCTGGATGTTACCGGAATGCTCACCTGCCCCATTGACTATAATGGGGTCTAGTGGAGATTCGGCCAAATATGCAGTGGACAAGTACCTTTGTGTACACCTAACCAGATGACTATAATTTATGTTATTAGGTATGATATAGTATTCATATTTGTGTATTTTAGTTATGGTTATGGTATTTTGCCACAAATGTAAAATGTACAACAAAAGGGAATGGAAATTTCGATATTACCAATTGTATTATTAAGTATATGGATTTTCAATCAAAATGGCGCACATGGCATCATTTACTTGGACCGGCTTGATATTCATGTTAGATTTCATTCAATAATCAGAATCCAAATGTGTCAATATAATGGCCTGAAGATATTTAGCTGTTTTGTGTTCTGCAACCTTAACCCCTTCAGGACAGGGCCATTTTCCATTTTTTTTATTTTTGTTTTTTTACCCCCAGCCTTACCAGAGCCATATTTTTTATTTTATTTTTCCATTCATATAGCCATTTGAGAGCTTTTTTTTTTTCGGACAAGTTCTACTTTCTAATGGCACCATTTAATATTGCATACAATGTACTGGGAAGCTTTGAAAAATTTCAAATGGGTTGAATTAGAATTAAAAAAACAAAACACAATTCTGCGACAGTTTTATGGGTTTTGTTTTTACAGATTCCTATGTGGTAAAACTGGCCTTTTACCTTCATTCTCCAGGTCAGTATGATTTCAATGATACAGCATTTATATTGTTTTTCTTGCATTTAATGATACTGAAAAAAAAAAAAAAAAAAAAATTGGGAAAAAACTATTTCTTTGCACTGCCATATTCTGAACCCAATAACTTTTTATTTTTATGTCTACTGATCTGTGTGATGGTTTATTTTTTGTGGGACAATATGTATTTTTTATTTGGATTGTTTATAACGTTTGATCACTTTTTATTCAATTTCTGGGATGAGGTGAAGTGACAAAATAGTACCGGCGTTTTCGCATGCAGTGATGCCTATAATGTTTATATTTTTTGTTTATTTTTCCATATTAATTGTGAATTTTTTTTAAATAATTTTAAAGACTTCTTTCTTTCTGGGTCTCGTCGGCACATTGTTGGTGTAACACACTGTCTGTGAAGTCAGTGGAATACACCATGTATTGTACTGTATTGAAACAGGGTTCAGACCCTCAAATTTGTCCCATAGTAGCATAAAAATAAAAAGTAAAAAAAGGTAAAAAAAAAAATTTGAATACAAAAAAGGGCCTTTTTTTCTGCATCAAGCTATTTTCAATTAATAAAAAAAGAAGACATATTTGGTATCACCGCATCTGTAGCGACTGGCTCTAAAAATAACACATGATCTACCCTGTCCAGTGAACGCTGTTAAAAAAAAATATTTAACCAAAAACCCATTTTTTGCTACCTCACTTCACAAAAAGAGTAATATCCAGTGATCAAAGAGTCCTATACAGACGTGGACAAAATTGTTGGTACCCTTTGGTCAATGAAAGAAAAAGTCACAATGGTCACAGAAATAACTTTAATCTGACAAAAGTAATAATAAATTAAAATTCTATAAATGTTAACCAATGAAAGTCAGACATTGTTTTTCAACCATGCTTCAACAGAATTATGTAAAAAAATAAACTCATGAAACAGGCATGGACAAAAATGATGGTACCCCTAACTTAATATTTTGTTGCGCAACCTTTTGAGGCAATCACTGCAATCAAACGCTTCCTGTAACTGTCAATGAGACATCTGCACCTCTCAGCAGGTATTTTGGCCCACTCCTCATGAGCAAACTGCTCCAGTTGTGTCCGGTTTGAAGGGTGCCTTTTCCAGACTGCATGTTTCAGCTCCTTCCAAAGATGCTCAATAGGATTGAGGTCAGGGCTCATAGAAGGCCACTTTAGAATAGTCCAATTTTTTCCTCTTAGCCATTCTTGGGTGTTTTTAGCGGTGTGTTTTGGGTCATTGTCCTGTTGCAAGACCCATGACCTGCGACTGAGACCAAGCTTTCTGACACTGGCTAGTACATTTCTCTCTAGAATTCCTTGATAGTCTTGAGATTTCATTGTACCCTGCACAGATTCAAGACACCCTGTGCCAGACGCAGCAAAGCAGCCCCAGAACATAACAGAGCCTCCTCCATGTTTCACAGTAGGGACAGTGTTCTTTTCTTGATATGCTTCATTTTTTCGTCTGTGAACATACAGCTGATGTGCCTTGGCAAAAACTTCGATTTTTGTCTCATCTGTCCACAGGACATTCTCCCAGAAGCTTTGTGGCTTGTCAACATGTAGTTTGGCATATTCCAGTCTTGCTTTTTTATGATTCGTTTTCAACAATGGTGTCCTCCTTGGTCGTCTCCCATGTAGTCCACTTTGGCTCAAACAACGACGGATGGTGCGATCTGACACTGATGTTCCTTGAGCATGAAGTTCACCTTGAATCTCTTTAGAAGTCTTTCTAGGCTCTTTTGTTACCATTCGGATTATCCGTCTCTTAGATTTGTCATCAATTTTCCTCCTGCGGCCACGTCCAGGGAGGTTGGCTACAGTCCCATGGATCTTAAACTTATGAATAATATGTGCAACTGTACTCACAGGAACATCTAGTTGCTTGGAGATGGTCTTATAGCCTTTACCTTTAACATGCTTGTCTATAATTTTCTTTCTGATCTCTTGAGACAGCTCTTTCCTTTGCTTCCTCTGGTCCATGTCGAGTGTGGTACACACCATATCACCAAACAACACAGTGATTACCTGGAGCCATATATATAGGCCCAATGGCTGATTACAAGGTTGTAGACACCTGTGATGCTAATTAGTGGACACACCTTGAATTAACATGTCCCTTTGGTCACATTATGTTCTGTGTTTTCTAGGGGTACCATCATTTTTGTCTCATGTTTGTTTCATGAGTTTATTTTTTTACATAATTCTGTTGAAGCATGGTTGAAAAACAATGTCTGACTTTCATTGGTTAACATTTATAGAATTTTAATTTATTATTACTTTTGTCAGATTAAAGTTATTTCTGTGACCATTGTGACTTTTTCTTTCATTGACCAAAGGGTACCAACAATTTTGTCCACGTCTGTATATCCAGAAATGGTACCAATGAAAACACAGTTTTATCCCTCAAAAAACTAGACACAAGACGATCAGCAGAAAAATGAAAAATAGGTCTTTCAGAAAATGGTGACACAAAAACATGATTTTTTTTTCAAGAATACTTCTATGGGGAAAACTGAAAAAAATAGACATATTAGGTATCGCTACATCCATAACAACCTGCTCTATAAAAATATCTTTTTGATCTACTCAGGTGAACACTGTGAAAAAAAAAATTTAAACAGTGCCAGAACAGTCATTTATTTAGTCACCTCACCTCACAAAAAGCATAATATCGAGCAATCAAAAAGTCATATGTACCCCAAAATAGTACCAATGAAAATGTCAACACCTACACAAGACAATTGGCAGAAAAATGAAAAGAAATATGTCTCTCAAAATGGAAACACTAAAACATGATTTTTTTTTCAAAAATGCATTTATTGTGTAAAGCTGAAAAAGTAGACATATTAGGTATCACTGTGTCCATAATGAACTGCTCTATAAAACATATCACATGATCTACTCTGTACGGTGAAGACTGTAAAAAATAGAAACTGTGCCAAAACCATTTATTGGTAACCTTGCCTCGCTCACAAAAATATAATATATAGAGTGATCAAAAAGTGATTAAAAAAATCAATATAGAGTGATCAAAAAGTACCCAAAAATAGTACCAATAAAAATGACACAAAAAACGAGCCCTCACACAAGACCATCAGCAGAAAGATTAAAATAATATGGAATTCAGAAAATGGCAAAGCAAAAATGTTTTTTTCAAAAATGCTTTGTGTAAAAGTGGTAAAATGTCAAAATATTGGTATGGCCTCATGCACACGACAGTTTTTTATCACGGTCCGCAAAAACGGGGTCTGTGATCCGTTACCGTTTTTTCGTTCGTGGGTCTTCCTTGATTTTTGGAGGATCCACGGTCATGAAAAAAAAGTCGTTTTGGCGTCCGCCTGGCCGTGCGGAGCCAAACGGATCCGTCCTGAATTACAATGCAAGTCAATGGGGACGGATCCGTTTGACGTTGACACAATATGGTGCAATTGCAAACGGATCCGTCCCCATTGACTTTCAATGTAAAGTCAGGAGTCCCTTTACTTTCACACTTGTGTTCATAATGCAGACGGTGGCTCCGTTCCGAGCGGATCCGTCTGCATTATATTGTTAAAACATTTCTAAGTGTGAAAATAGCCTCAGACGGATCCGTCCAGACTTTACATTGAAAGTCAATGGGGGACGGATCCGTTTGAAAATTGAGCCACAGTGTGTCCTCTTCAAACGGATCCGTCCCCATTGACTTACATTATAAGTCTGGACGGATCCGCTTGCCTCCGCACGGCCAGGCGGACACCCGAACATAACTTGAAGCGTCCCCATCACCATGGGAACGCCTCTACGTCAGAATATACTGTCGGATATGAGCTACATCGTGAAACTCATTTCCGACAGTATATTCTAACACAGAGGCATTCCCATGGTGATGGGGACGCTTCAGGTTAGAATATACTGAAAAACTGTGTACATGACTGCCCCCTTCTGCCTGGCAGCACCCGATCTCTTACAGGGGGCCGTGATCAGCACAATTAACTCCTCAGGTGCCGCACCTGAAGGGGTTAATTGTACTATCATATCCCCCTGTAAGAGATCAGGGCTGCCAAGCAGCAAGGGGCAGACCCCCCCCCTCCCCAGTTTGAATATTGTTGGTGGCACAGTGTGCGCCCACCATCGCCCCCCCCTTCCCTCTATTGTAATAAATCGTTGGTGGCACGGTGTGCGCCCACCATCGCCCCCCCGCCCTCCCTCTATTGTAATAAATCGTTGGTGGCACAGTGTGCGCCCACCATCGCCCCCCCCCTCCCCTCTATAGCAGTAACAACATTGGTGGCAGTGTGCGGCCTCCCATCTCCCCCCCCCATCATTGGTGGCAGCGGAGTTCCGATCGGAGTCCCAGTTTAATCGCTGGGGCTCCGATCGGTAACCATGGCAACCAGGAAGCTACTGCATCCCTGGTTGCCATGGTTACTTAGCAATAGTACAATTGTAGAAGATTCATACTTACCTGCTTGCTGCTGCGATGTCTGTGACCGGCCGGGAGCTCCACCTACTGGTAAGTGAAAGGTCTGTGCGGCGCATTGCTAAAGAACTGTCACTTACCAGTAGGAGGAGCTCCCGGCCGATCACAGACATCGCAGCAGCAAGCAGGTAAGTATGAATCTTCTACTGTTGTACTATTGCTAAGTAACCATGGCAACCAGGGCTGCAGTAGCTTCCTGGTTGCCATGGTTACCGATCGGAGCCCCAGCGATTAAACTGGGACTCCGATCGGAACTCCGCTGCCACCAATGATGGGGGGGGGGATGGGAGGCCGCACACTGCCACCAATGGTTGTTACTACTATAGAGAGAGGGGGGGCCGATGGTGGGCGCACACTGTGCCACCAACGATTTTTAACTATAGAGGGAGGAAGGGGGGGGCGATGGTGGACGCACACTGTGCCACCAACGATTTATTACAATAGAGGGAGGGAGGGGGGGGGCGATGGTGGGCGCACACTGTGCCACCAACGATACTCAAACTGGGGAGGGGGGGGTCTGCCCCCTGCTGCCTGGCAGCCCTGATCTCTTACAGGGGGATATGATAGTACAATTAACCCCTTTAGGTGCCGCACCTGAAGGGGTTAATTGTGCTATCATATCCCCCTGTAAGAGATCGGGTGCTGCCAGGCAGCAGGGGGCAGTCTTGTACAAAGTTTGTAGTGTATTCTAACTAGAAGCGTCCCCATCACCATGGGAACGCTTCTGTGTTAGAATATACTGTCGGATATGAGTTTTCACGAAGTGAAAACTTAGATCAGAAAAAGCTTTTATGCAGACGGATCTTCGGATCCGTCTGTATGAAAGCAACCTACGGCCACGGATCACGGACACGGATGCCAATCTTGTGTGCATCCGTGTTCTTTCACGGACCCATAAACTTGAATGGGTCCGTGAACCGTTGTCCGTCAAAAAAATAGGACAGGTCATATTTTTTTGACGGCCAGGATACACGTATCACGGCCTCGGCTGCAAAATGGTGCATTTTCCGATTTTTCCACGGACCCATTGAAAGTCAATGGGTCCGCGAAAAAAAACGGAAAACGGCACAACGGCCACGGATGCGCACAACGGTCGTGTGCATGAGGCCTATCTCTGTAATTGTACTGACCAGCAGAACAAAGATAATGTGTCATTTTTCACACTGGACACCACAATGACAAAACCCAAAAAACAATGGCAGAGTTGTAGACTTTTCTTTATCCTGCTTCCGAAAAAATAAAAAGTGATTCAAAAGTTTGTATGTACCCCAAAATAGAACTAATGATAATGGCAACTCATCCCTCAAAACCCTCAAAAAAATAAGCCCTCTCACAGCTTCAGGCTACATGGACATGACCATTGTGTGTTTTGCAGTCCGCAAATCGCAGATCCGCAAAACACGGATGGCGTCCGTGTGCGTTCCGCTATTTGCGGAACGGCACGGGTAGCCTTTAATATAACTACCTATTCTTGTCTGCAAAGCGTGGACAAGAATAGGACATGTTTTATTTTTTGGGCGGGCCACAGAACGGAGCAACACATGCAGACAGCACACAGAGTGCTGTCCGCATCTTTTGGGGCCCCATTGAAGTGAAGCGGTCCACCAAAACTGCGGCTCGGATGCGAACCAAAACAATGGCCGTGTGCATGTAGCCTCACTGAGAGAAAAATAACCTTATGGTTCTCAGAAAATTACTGTACTTGTACCCCAGAGGCTGTTCAATAGCAACACGCGCCCATAAACCAATCCATCAAACTCTGCGCTGTAGAAGCCTAAGGCCTAAGGTGGTCTTTCTCCTCTGAAACCTGAAGCGCACCCAAACAGCAGTTTACATCCAGATTTATGGCATGTCAGCACCCAGTAGAATCCGCCTAACAATTTAAAGGACATGCGTCTCAGATGGCGCACACTGGGCACAGAACTACCATATTTGTGAAAAACTTGTATTTTTCACTTCCATGGTCCAATAATTTATGCAAAATACCAGTGGGGTCAAAATGATCACCACATGTCTTAATAAATACTTTGAGGGGTGTAGTTTCCGAAATAGGGTCATTTTTTGGGGGTTCCTTTTATTATTGCACCCCAGAGCCTCTACAGTTGTCAGCACAAGATGCCTAAATCACCACATTGGGCTTCAAAATGTGCATTGTGCCCTTTTACTCATGGGTCCTCTCATACATTCAAACAAAAAGATAAGGCCACAAGTAGGGTGTTTATAAAACCAGGAAGCGCAGCATAATAATAAAAGAGCTTGCCTTTTCACACTGGTACACACTGGGCACAGCATATTGGGCATTGAAATGGCATATCTGTGGAAAAATTGCAATTTTCACTTTGCACCATCTGCTGTAAATCTATTTTTCCAAATGCCTGTGGGGCCAAAGTGCTCACTACATCCATTGGTAAATAGTACAAGGGGTGTGGTTTCTAAAATGGTGTAAATTTTCGGGAATCTTTTTTTTAATTTCACCTCAGAGCCTCTACAGTTGTCGGCCAGTGCTGTAAAAATCACCAAACTACCGTATTTTTCGCCCCCATAAGACGCACTTTTCCCCCCCAACACTGGATGGAAATGCTTCCATTTTACATCGCAGTCTGCGATACTGCAGCATCGCAGACTGCGATGTATGAGCCGGGAGAGAGGAAGGGCTGGAGTCCGGAACTTAAAGGCAGGGCCTGGGGCAGTCACTGTACTCTTACACCGGGCCCCGCCGCTCACCGCAGTATTTATAAACATTAATCCTTATCCTGTTAATACGTTTAACTAAAGCTGCGCTGCTTTACCCTTCATCAGTACAGCACTTACGAACAAGCTTCCATAGCAGGCAAAGCAGACGGCAGCAGTAACATCACTCACTGACGTTGAGCGCCTGCTCCTCCCACTTTATGAATGAAGCAGGCGGAGCAGGCGGGTGACATCAGTGAGTGACGTTACTGCTGCCGTCTGCTCTGCCTGCTATGGAAGCTTGTTCGTAAGTGCTGTACTGATACAGGGGAACAGGGGAGAGCGCGGCTTTAGTAAAACTTATTAACAGGATAAGGATTAATGTTTATAAATACTGCGGTGAGCAGAGGGCCCCCCCACCCCATAACAATGCCATCCACAGATCCCCCACCCCATAGCAGTACCATCCACAGATGCCCCATAGCAGTGCCATCCACAGATGCCCCATAGCAGTGCCATCCACAGATGCCCCATAGCAGTGCCATCCACAGATCCCCCATAAACAGTGCCATCCACAGACCACCATTAATTCCAAACCCACCAAAAGCACACCTTTTGGTTAAAAAAAAAGTGTTTTTCTTATTTTCCTCCTCAAGAACCTAGGTGCGTCTTATAGGCCGGTGCGTCTTATAGGGCGAAAAATACGGGTAGGTCTCAAATGCACATGGTGCTCTTTCTCTTCTGTACCATGTAGTGTGCCCAAACACCAGTTTATGACCACATAAGGAGGTATTTCCATATTCAGGAGAAATGAGTAACATTGTGGAGTGATTTTCTCCTGTTATTCCTTGTGAAAATGAAAAATCTGGGGCTAAACCAACATTTTACTAGAAAAAAATATTTTCACGGCCAAGGGTTTCTAAATTCTATGAAACGCCTGTTAGACCAAAGAGCTCTCTAAACTCCTTGAAATATTCCTTATGGTGTGTAGTTTACAAAATCGAGTCACTTTTTAGGGGTACCTTAGAGTTTCTAAATATGTGACATGGCACCCAAAAACCATTCCAGTAAAATCTTCCCTCCAAACATATGTTACTCATTTCCTTCAGAGCCCTGCGGTGTGCCCATACAGCAGTTTATGATCACATATAGGGTGTTGCCGTATTCAGCGAAACTGGGTAACAAATTATGGGGTGCTTTTTCTGCTGTTACATATTTCTAAAGTCAAATATACACTGCCTGTCCAAAAAAAAAGTTGCCACCTGGATTTAACTAAGCAAATAGTTATGAGCCTCCTGTTGGATAATTACTGCATGGGCGATTATCTTTCAGCTGGCAATAAGTTATTTAACCTCAACTGGTGCAATGAGTTGCTTCTTATTTCTTAAACAACCATGTTGAAAGACACATCTCGTGGTCATGGAAAAGATGTTAGTCTGTTTGAGAAGGGTCAAATCAATGGCATGCATCAAGCAGAGAAAACATCTAAGGAGATTGCAGAAACTACTAAAATTGGGTTAAGAACTGTCCAACACATTATTAAAACTGGAAGGATAGTGGGGACCCATTGCATTCGAGTAGGAAATGTGGCGGGAAAAAAATCCTGAATGATCGTGATCGGCGATCACTTAAACGTTTGGTGAAATCAAATCGAAGAAAAACAACAGTATAACTCGGGGCTATGTTTAATAGTGAAAGTAAGAGCATTTCCACACGCACAATGCAAAGGGAACTTAAGGGATTGTGACTGAACAGCTGTGTAACCATAAGAAAACTACTAATAAGTGAAGCAAACCAGAATAAAAGGCTTCAATTTGCTAGGGAGCATAACGATTGGACTCTGGAGCAATGGAAGAAGGTCATGTGGTCTGATGAGTCCAGATTTACCCTATTCCAGAGTGATGGGCGCATCGGGGTAAGAAGAGAGGCAGATGAAGTAATGCACCCATCATGCCTAGTGCCTACTGTACAAGCCTGTGGGGGCAATGCTATGATCTGGGGTTTCTGCAGTTGGTCAGGTCAGTATGTGTTCCAAGAATGAGGTCAGCTGACTACCTAAACATACTGAATGACCAGGTTATTCCACCAATGGATTTTTTCTTTCCTGATGGCACGGGCATATTCCAAGATGACAATTCCAGGATTCATCGGGCTCAAATTGTGAAAGAGTGGTTCAGGGAGCATGAGACATCATTTTCACACATGGATTGGCCAACACAAAGTCCAGACCTTAACCCCATTGAGAATCTTTGGGATGTGCTGGAGAAGGCTTTGCACAGCAGTCAGACTCTACCATCATCAATGCAAGATCTTGGTGAAAAATGTATGCAACACTGGATGGAAATAAATCTTGTTACATTTCAGAAGCTTATCGAAACAATGCCACAGCGAATGTGTGCTGTAATCAAAGCTAAAGGCGGTCCAATGAAATATTAGAGTCTGTGACCTTCTTTTTTTCCTTCCCTCCTGGGTTCCAGTCACCCGAGAGGCCAGCACTTTTTCCTATAGTGTGTAAGCGTGACCACCACTGCTCGACTGCAGGGTAGTCGTAACCAAGGAAACAAGCAGTGCATAATATGAAGGAGGCGATATGGACCATCACAACACAGTGGTAGGTGGCTTGTGTAACATCCCAGAGTATGTTACTAAACTCTGTTTCCCTGCTACAACATGTTAGGTGTATATTTATTGCCATCTTGTGTAATCTAACATTGCATTTTCCTGTATATATATATATATATATATATATATTTTCTATGCCTATTTCATATATTATGCTGTAATTTCCCTGTACACCACCAGGTGGCGGCAATGTGTGATCAGGTATATAGCCAGTTTATTATACCTAGACTGGAATAGTTTATTCCAACCTAGTCTCCCCTGTGTGAGCAGAAGTGGGCTGTTCCCATGTCCTGTCTCATGAGGAGGAGGTAGTGTACCAGCCACCACTGCTGGGGGAAGGCTGTGTTGGTAGGAGCTCCCAGTTACAGGGATCCCAACCCAGGATTCAGCCTCGGCTGAGGCCAAGGATCACCCTTCCCAGCCTGAGTCATCTACCTCAGCTGGCGACAACCAAGCAACCCTCCAGAACTACAGATCTCCGGGAAGACATCATTCCCTGCGAGCAGTCCTGTGAGTACTTATCCAGAGTCCAGGAGAAGCCAAATACCTCCTCAGCTAGTCAGGCCCATACTAAGCAGAAGACAGACAGAGCAGAAGAAGGATACCTGCCAGATTCTCTAGGCATATGACAAGAAGCAGAATATATATAGATTCCTGCCACATATTGCCAATACCTGCTGGGACCCAAGACTATTGCTGTAACTCGTACGGATATCTGTTGCCATTCAGTAAAGATAAGTTGGACTATACCTCTTGTCTGGATCTCCATCAATCCCCAATTACTCCTACTGACCAGACTCAATTTTATTGCAAGTGAGCCAGGATTCAGGAGTCCAGCCGTACCAAGGTAGGAGACACCGTTGACACTACATAGAGACATTATCCCCCTCTGGCATTCCTCACCTGGTACGTGAGCTATAACACCTTAAAGGGCCCTGAGACTATAACCTGCGCACATTGCAATTGGCGTCACAAACTAAAAACTATTAATTTTGCGCTTAGTTCAAAATAAGTCCCAATCCAGCTTACTGCACTTATATTAACTTTCTCTACATGGTAAGTGCCACTTGCTGAAATAAGACAACCCCTTTAACCACCTCCGGACCGCCTAACGCAGATGTGCGGTCCGGAGGTGGCAGCCCTGCGCACGACGACGCATATACGCGTCATCTCGCGAGGGTCGGGATTTCCTGTGAACGCGCGCACACAGGCGCGAGCGCTCACAGGAACGGAAGGTAAGCGAGTGGATCTCCAGCCTGCCAGCGGCGATCGCTCGCTGGCAGGCTGGAGATCCGAATTTTTTAACCCCTAACAGGTATATTAGACGCTGTTTTCATAACAGCGTCTAATATACCTCCTACCTGGTCCTCTGGTGGTCCCTTTTGTTAGGATCGACCACCAGAGGACTCAGGTAGGTCAGTACAGTCGCACCAAACACCACACTACACTACACCCCCCCCGTCACTTATTAACCCCTTATAAACCCCTGATCACCCATGATCACCCCATATAAACTCCCTGATCACCCCCCTGTCATTGATTACCGCCCTGTCATTGATCACCCCCCTGTCAGGCTCCGTTCAGACGTCCGTATGATTTTTACGGATCCACGGATACATGGATCGGATCCGCAAAAAGCATACGGACGTCTGAATGGAGCCTTACAGGGGGGTGATCAATGTCAGGCGGGTGATCACCCATATACACTCCCTGATCACGCCCTGCCATTGATCACCCTCCTGTCATTGATCACCCCCCTGTAAGGCTCCATTCAGACGTCCGCATGATTTTTACGGATCCATGGATACATGGATCGGATCCGCAAAACACATGCGGACGTCTGAATGGAGCCTTACAGGGGGTGATCAATGACAGGCGGGTGATCACCCATATACACTCCCTGATCACCCCCCTGTCATTGATAACCCCCCTGTAAGGCTCCATTCAGACGTCCGCATGTGTTTTGTGGATCCGATCCATGTATCCATGGATCCGTAAAAATCATGCGGACGTCTGAATGGAGCCTTACAGGAGGGTGATCAATGACAGGCGGGTGATCACCCATATACACTCCCTGATCACCCCCCTGTCATTGATCACCCCCCTGTCATTGATCACCCCCCTGTAATGCTCCATTCAGACGTCCGCATGATTTTTACGGATCCATGGATACATGGATCGGATCCGCAAAACACATGCGGACGTCTGAATGGAGCCTTACAGGGGGTGATCAATGACAGGCGGGTGAATCACCCATATACACTCCCTGATCACCCCCCTGTCATTGATCACCCCCCTGTAAGGCTCCATTCAGACGTCCACATGTGTTTTGTGGATCCGATCCATGTATCCATGGATCCGTAAAAAATCATGCGGATGTCTGAATGGAGCCTTACAGGGGGGGTGATCAGTGACAGGGGGGTGATCACGCTGATCACCCTGATCACCCCCTGTCATTGATAACCCCCCTGTAAGGCTCCATTCAGACGTCCGCATGTGTTTTGTGGATCCGATCCATGTATCCATGGATCCGTAAAAAATCATGCTGGATGTCTGAATGGAGCCTTACAGGGGGGGTGATCATTGACAGGGGGGTGATCACCCTGATCACCCCCTGTCATTGATAACCCCCCTGTAAGGCTCCATTCAGACGTCCGCATGTGTTTTGTGGATCCGATCCATGTATCCATGGATCCGTAAAAAATCATGCGGATGTCTGAATTGAGCCTTACAGGGGGGGTGATCAGTGACAGGGGGGTGATCACCCTGATCACCCCCTGTCATTGATAACCCCCCTGTAAGGCTCCATTCAGACGTCCGCATGTGTTTTGTGGATCCGATCCATGTATCCATGGATCCGTAAAAAATCATGCGGATGTCTGAATGGAGCCTTACAGGGGGGGTGATCAGTGACAGGGGGGTGATCACCCTGATCACCCCCTGTCATTGATAACCCCCCTGTAAGGCTCCATTCAGACGTCCGCATGTGTTTTGTGGATCCGATCCATGTATCCATGGAACCGTAAAAAATCATGCGGATGTCTGAATGGAGCCTTACAGGGAAGGTGATCATTGACAGGGGGGTGATCACCCTGATCACCCCCTGTCATTGATAACCCCCCTGTAAGGCTCCATTCAGACGTCCGCATGTGTTTTGTGGATCCGATCCATGTATCCATGGATCCGTAAAAAATCATGCGGATGTCTGAATGGAGCCTTACAGGGGGGGTGATCAGTGACAGAGGGGTGATCACCCTGATCACCCCCTGTCATTGATAACCCCCCTGTAAGGCTCCATTCAGACGTCCGCATGTGTTTTGTGGATCCGATCCATGTATCCATGGATCCGTAAAAAATCATGCGGATGTCTGAATGGAGCCTTACAGGGGGGGTGATCAGTGACAGGGGGGTGATCACCCTGATCACCCCCTGTCATTGATAACCCCCCTGTAAGGCTCCATTCAGACGTCCGCATGTGTTTTGTGGATCCGATCCATGTATCCATGGATCCGTAAAAAATCATGCGGATGTCTGAATGGAGCCTTACAGGGGGGGTGATCAGTGACAGGGGGGTGATCACCCTGATCACCCCCTGTCATTGATAACCCCCCTGTAAGGCTCCATTCAGACGTCCGCATGTGTTTTGTGGATCCGATCCAGTGTATCCATGGATCCGTAAAAAATCATGCGGATGTCTGAATGGAGCCTTACAGGGGGGGTGATCAGTGACAGGGGGGTGATCACCCTGATCACCCCCTGTCATTGATAACCCCCCTGTAAGGCTCCATTCAGACGTCCGCATGTGTTTTGTGGATCCGATCCATGTATCCATGGATCCGTAAAAATCATGCGGATGTCTGAATGGAGCCTTACAGGGGGGGTGATCAGTGACAGGGGGGTGATCACCCTGATCACCCCCTGTCATTGATAACCCCCCTGTAAGGCTCCATTCAGACGTCCGCATGTGTTTTGCGGATCCGATCCATGGATCCGTAAAAATTATACGGACGTCTGAATGGAGCCTTACAGGGGGGTGATCAATGACAGGGGGGTGATCAGGGAGTCTATATGGGTGATTACCCCCCTGTCATTGATCACCCCCCTGTCATTGATCACCCCCCTGTCATTGATCAACCCCCCCTGGTAAGGCTCCATTCAGACATTTTTTTTGGCACAAGTTAGCGGAAATTTTTTGTTTTTGTTTTTTCTTACAAAGTCTCATATTCTACTAACTTGTGTCAAAAAATAAAATCTCACATGGACGGACCATACCCCTCACGGAATCCAAATGCGTAAACATTTTTAGACATTTATATTCCAGACTTCTTCTCACGCTTTAGGGCCCCTAAAAAGCCAGGGCAGTATAAATACCCCACATGTGACCCCATTTCGGAAAGAAGACACCCCAAGGTATTCCGTGAGGAGCATATTGAGTCCATGAAAGATTGACATTTTTGTCCTAAGTTAGCGGAAAGTGAGAAAAAAACAAAAAAAAATCAATATCCGCTAACTTATGCAAAAAAAAAAAAAAAATTCTAGGAACTTGCCATGCCCCTCATTGAATACCTTGGGGTGTCTTCTTTCCAAAGTGGGGTCACATGTGGGGTATTTATACTGCCCTGGCTTTTTAGGGGCCCGAAAGTGTGAGAAGAAGTCTGGGATCCAAATGTCTAAAAATGCCCTCCTAAAAGGAATTTGGGCCCCTTTGCGCATCTAGGCTGCAAAAAAGTGTCACACATGTGGTATCGCCGTACTCAGGAGAAGTTGGGGAATGTGTTTTGGGGTGTCATTTTACATATACCCATGCTAGGTGAGAAAAATATCTTGGTCAAATGCCAACTTTGTATAAAAAAATGGGAAAAGTTGTCTTTTGCCAAGATATTTCTCTCACCCAGCATGGGTATATGTAAAATGACCCCCCAAAACACATTGCCCAACTTCTCCTGAGTACGGCGATACCACATGTGTGACACTTTTTTGCAGCCAAGGTGGGCAAAGGGGCACATATTCCAAAGTGCACCTTTCGGATTTCGCAGGCCATTTTTTACACATTTTGATTGCAAGGTACTTCTTACACATTTGGGCCCCTAAATTGCCAGGGCAGTATAACTACGCCACAAGTGACCCCATTTTGGAAAGAAGACACCCCAAGGTATTCCGTGAGGGGCACGGCGAGTTCCTAGAATTTTTTATTTTTTGTAACAAGTTAGCGGAAAATGATGATTTTTCTTTTTTTTTCTTTTTTCCTTACAAAGTCTCATATTCCACTAACTTGCGACAAAAAATAAAAAATTCTAGGAACTCGCCATGCCCCTCACGGAATACCTTGGGGTGTCTTCTTTCCAAAATGGGGTCACTTGTGGCGTAGTTATACTGCCCTGGCAATTTAGGGGCCCAAATGTGTAAGAAGTACCTTGCAATCAAAATGTGTAAAAAATGGCCTGCAAAATCTGAAAGGTGCACTTTGGAATATGTGCCCCTTTGCCCACCTTGGCAGCAAAAAAGTGTGACACATCTGGTATCGCCGTACTCAGGAGAAGTTGGGGAATGTGTTTTGGGGTGTCATTTTACATATACCCATGCTGGATGAGAGAAATATCTTGGCAAAAGACAACTTTTCCCATTTTTTTATACAAAGTTGGCATTTGACCAAGATATTTTTCTCACCCAGCATGGGTATATGTAAAATGACACCCAAAAACACATTCCCCAACTTCTCCTGAGTACGGCGATACCAGATGTGTCACACTTTTTTGCTGCCAAGGTGGGCAAAGGGGCACATATTCCAAAGTGCACCTTTTGGATTTCACCGGTCATTTTTTACACATTTTGATTGCAAAGTTCTTCTCACACATTTGGGCCCCTAAATTGCCAGGGCAGTATAACTACCCCACAAGTGACCCCATTTTGGAAAGAAGACACCCCAAGGTATTCTGTAAGGGGCATGGTGAGTTCCTACAATTTTTTATTTTTTGTCGCAAGTTAGTGGAATATGAGACTTTGTAAGAAAAAATAAAAAAAATAAAATCAGCATCATTTTCCGCTAACTTGTGACAAAAAATAAAAAGTTCTATGAACTCACTATGCCCATCAGCGAATACCTTAGGGTGTCTACTTTCCGAAATGGGGTCATTTGTGGGGGTTTTCTACTGTTTGGGCATTGTAGAACCTCAGGAATCATGAAAGGTGCTCAGAAAGTCAGAGCTGCTTCAAAAAGCGGAAATTCACATTTTTGTACCATAGTTTGTAAACGCTATAACTTTTACCCAAACCATTTATTTTTTTGTTGCCCAAACATTTTTTTTTTATCAAAGACATGTAGAACAATAAAGTTGGCGAAAAATTTATATATGGATGTCGTTTTTTTTGCAAAATTTTACAGCTGAAAGTGAAAAATGTCATTTTTTTGCAAAAAAATCTTTACATTTTGATTAATAACAAAAAAAGTAAAAATGTCAGCAGCAATAAAATACCACCAAATGAAAGCTCTATTAGTGAGAAGAAAAGGAGGTAAAATTCATTTGGGTGGTAAGTTGCATGACCGAGCGATAAACGGTGAAAGGAGTGTAGTGCCGAAGTGTAAAAAGTGCTCTGGTCATGAAGGGGGTTTCACCTAGCGGGGCTGAAGTGGTTAAACATGAAATGCAGTGAAATAATGCACAGTGCAAACACAACAAGATAAGTACATGATTGTGCCACTTATCTGAAGCTGAACTATACAGTACATGAATATTTACTCAATGATAAAAACGTTCATAAGAATGACTTTATCTTGCTTAACAAGAAATGAAACAAACCCAGATGCATGGAAAATCCTCTGCATTATTTCTTATTCACTTGTCATAATCTGTTTGGTATCAATGGAAAAAAAGCCAACGTTTCATCTGTGATGAGGTCTTTCAAGGGTCCATTGTTGATCCTTTGTCCGTTTTTTGTCCTCCATGTATCATCCGTATACCATGTGCACTGCTAGAAGATTTCCAGAGCATCTCCTACCAATGATCCATGAAAACCACCGATACCATCTGTGTTCTATCTGTGCTTTTCATGGACCCATAGACTTGGATGTATGTGTTCTCTACTGAAAGTGCTGTAAATCTGTAGAATATTCTACCTCAGGACGTGGTCACAGCAGGAACAGTTGTAGTGTCCCACTAGGTAAAGGTGGGCACTGCACAGGTTAATGTGTTGCATTGCATTAAATGTCATGTGCATGTTTTTCCCTGTATTATCTGGGTGTCAGGCCTGTCAGGGTGTAGTTTAGCCTCCCAGACGTTAGAGGGAGCTGGAGAGCCCTAATTACATATAGGAAGGCCCAGACAGGGAAGTGTTAGTTCATTCCAGGGGACTAGAGGAGTCAGCTCGTCCACCTGAAGCTCCTGAGGCTAGGATCAGCTCAGTAGAGACACCCCAGTTGAAGGATCCAACCTCCTGGGAGAAACTTACAGTTATCTACCTGATAAGAGGAGGCGACCCAGGGTAAGCAAAGTGACCCTGATGGGCAGAGAACCTTTATCCAGTGCAGCAAGCAGTATAATACCTGAGGAAGAAAGTAACCAAGGATATAAGCCACCCTTTTAGGCATCCGGGCCTTGGGAGATATAAAGCCAGAGCAGGAGTTCTATAAAGGACAGTGTACATGATTCTGGGAAAAGTACAACCTGCTGCTGAGTGCTTGTGGAATTTACCCTAAGTGTAACTTGCATGACTATTGCCTGCCATATTTGTGAATAAGCCCCTTTGTGGAACTGTAATACAGAGACTGTGCTACACCTGCTGTGCAAAGTTGGATTGTTCAGTAAAGTTTACGTTTGGTTCACTATATACTTGTGTACCTTCATCATTCCAACCACCAACCGGCGTGCCACCGTCCAAAGGCACTGGCGTCACGAATCGCACAGGGACCTTGCCCCAGGCACACAAAATACCTGTAACATCCAGGGCACCTCAACTACCATCAGGCCTGGTCCCTATCTACAGAGCGTGCCCCAGAGGAACTGTGTCTACCTCTTCTTCACTGCCACGCGCCTGCCCAGGGTTCTTCAAATATAGTGAGTACCCTCGATTGCCCATAACTGTGACCTCACTTCGTCATACCCTGCAGGTCTGGCGTGTTGCACAGTGGGCAGATTTAAAATGGGATTAGATGGATTCTTAAAAGTAAATGACTGCTGAAAGCTGTAAGCACATTCAGGCTAGGTTCACAGCATGGCAAAATCTGCTCTGCAGTGGTTTATCAGTATCATAATCAGTAAGTGAAAACTGGTCATTTTTAGTTGTGGTTTTGCAATTTAGATTGAGAGTTTTTGCATGTGGTTTTCTGCCTCCCCACTGACCTCTATGGAAAACCACCAGAGTTATCACCAGTGTATAATGGGTAACTATATTGCAGGTTGTATAGTTTCCTGTATATTTTTTGTACATATTTTTATAAATATATGTTTAAATACAAGAAACAGAACTGGATCGCACATCCTCAATGCTATGCTTTTATCTAACTGTTTCTCAGCATAATAAACATCGCTTCTCAGCGTAATTTATCGTATACCTACCCCTATGCTGCAGGCTAGACATGAGGCATTAGTATACAATTTGATCAAAAAGCCTAGGCCCACTCACCGCGACAAGGTTGCCTCTTTGAATGGGACCCTATTCTAGATTTGGCGCAGCACTGCGCGGCGACCATCATCTTCATGGTTACAAATGGTTGCCAGGTGCAGATCACAATTCACTGTTGCTGTATAGAAATATATGGGGTCATTTATCAAACTGGTGTGAAGTAGAACTGGCTAAGTTGCCCATAGCAACCAATCAGATTCCACCTTTCATTTTCCCAAATGAAAGATGCAATCTGATTGGTTGCTATGGGCAACTATGCCAGTTGTACTTACACCAATTTGATAAATGACCCCCATAGTTTGTAAGTGTGAAAAAAAGACATCTGTCCGTCCAGTTCGGCCTGTTATCCTGCAAGTTGATCCAGAGGAAGGCAAACAAAAAAAACTGTTAGGTAGAAGCCAATTTTTCTCATTTTAGGGGAACAAAATTCCTTTCCAACTCCAATCAGGCAGCCAGAATAACTCCCTGGATCAACTTCCTCTCTAGTAACGATAACCTGTAATATTATTACGCTCCAGAAATACATCCAGGCCCCTCTTGAACTCACTAGGGCTGCAACAAGTACTCGATTAAATCAAGTAATTTGACACAAAAAAACGTGATGCAAACTTTTTTGCATCGAGGATTCGTTTGCGTCACATGACCACCGAACGGGAGTGAAGCGCTTGCTATTGCTCCTGCTCCGTGGTCTCCCACTAGCCCGCAATGCACTTGGAATACTCACCTTTCTAGCAGGGGGCCTCCGGACACTCCACAGCACGCCCATGGTCCCGCGCTGCACTGACCTCCTGACGTACGAATGCCGTGACCAACCCGCTGTGTGACTTCAGGCCCAGAGCAGCACAGAACTATTGAGTGTCGGCGGCGCCCCTGCTGGAAACGTAAGTTGGTGACACAGAGGAGGTGGGGGCACGACTATTGCCTGGCGCCCGGAGTGTACAGTGTCATAGCAACCAATGAAGCTGTGCACTCCGGATGTCAGGAGGGGGGGCAGGAGGGAACGAGGGGAGCAGAGACTGACACAAGGGGGAGCAGAGACTATGACACAAGGGGGGAGAGATGATGGCACAAGGGGGGAGAGATGATGGCACTGGGGTGAGGAAGAGCTGATAGCTCTGTGGTGGGGAGAGCTGATGGCACAGGGGTGAGGAGAGCTGAAGGCACTGGGGAAGTGAATCTGATGGCACTAGGGTGGGGAAGAGCTGATGCACTGGGTGGGGAGAGCTGATGGCACTGGTTGGGGAGAGCTGAAGTCACTGGGGGTGTGAAGCTGATGATACTAGGGTGAGGAGAGCTGATGGCACTGGTGTGGGGGATAGTGGCGCTGATGGCACTGGTGTGGGGGATAGTGGAGCTGATGGCACTGGTGTGGGGGATAGTGGAGCTGATGGCACTGGTGTGGGGGATAGTGGAGCTGATGGCACTGGAGGAGTGGAGCTGATGATACTAGGGTGGGGGAGAGCTGATGCACTGGGTGGGGAGAGCTGAAGGCACTGGAGGAGTGGAGCTGAAGGCACTGGGGGGAACTGATGCACTTGGGCTGATCGCACAGGGGGGAACGAAGGGTGTTGGGGACTGATGGCAGGGGGTCTGATGAGTTTTTTTATAAAGGAAAACAGTCTATTAATTATTTTTTTCTTATTAGAGTACTCGATGAATCGTAAAAATAATCGGTAGAATACTCTATTTCTAAAATAATTGTTTGCTCTAGCCCTAGAACTCTCCATCACCACCTCCTCAGACAGAGAGTTCCATAGTCTCACTGCTCTTACTGTAAAGAATCCTCTTCTATGTTTGTGTACAAACCTTCTTTCCTCCAGACGCAGAGGATGTAAATGATGGCAAACCGCATACTTACTTTTTAAAATTGAGATTTTTAATAGTGGTGTTTCCTGCCTTCTTTCTGTGGCCAGACCCTCACTGGCTGCTTTGCTACTGCTTAACCCTGTTAATAAAAGCAGTGTGGAAGGAACTGGCCACAGAAAGGACCTTGGGTACAACGAGAGCAATGGTGTCACCTTTGTGGCACCAAACAAATAATTTGCACATTAAGAACATGATCATATCTCGAGAATGGTGCCTTGGATCCACAAAAGAAAAAGAAAAGAAAACCAGCAAGAACAACAGCTATGTATCTCTGCAGACAGTGGGATGAAGGGGTTGCTGGTGACAGATTCTGGCTCATTCACTGCCTGCAGCCACCACTAGAGGGAGCTAAGGACCTCATTGCATACTGGCTTAAAGATAACTCAATAATATGACAGTATGCAATAAGCTACCATGCTCCATCTTTGGTGGCTGTAGAATCTATGCATCCTAAGCATTTCTATTACTTTGCATTTGTGAAACATTTTCATGGTCACAGTGCACCAGGAATTGGTTAGTATTCACTAGAAATAATATTCACTAGGAAGAATATTAGGGCTCCGGGTACAGGGCCCTGTCACCAGAGCATGTATAACATACCACTGTCATACCGTGCTAATGTCTTTCCCCTTGAAGACGTCACCATAGACACAGTTGCTTGTAACATACATCTCTATGTAAAACCACACCTGACAAACTGCTAGTAACCGTCGTATATTGTTACCTGCCCTAAGCAGGTGATCAGGTCACATTGCTAATCACTACCAGCTATTCCAGTCAGTATGGAAGGTGCATTATCAGGCAAGAGCAAAGTGTGTAAACTCTGCACAATGCAGTTTATTTTAACAGGACTTAGATCACACAACGTACGTGTTTTGTGCTGTCATAGTAAAATTGCAATAAAATCACCGTGCTTTTATGCAGTTCTGTAAAATTGTGGCATAAAATGGGATATGACTGCAACATGTGAACATGACCTTAAGTTGGTATCACACAAAACGGAAAGGCTTATATGTCTCCCCTAAGTTTTTATTGTCTATAGCAGCCAACCAATTACAGCCCAGTTTTCCTAGATAAGGTGGACAGAGAAATAGGCAAAACAACAAGCAGCAGGTGGCGCTATACAATTTATTGAACAGCTCACTGGCTATACTACATTTTTAATTACATGCAATTACAAAAGTATTCAGATCCAGGTGCTGGTTTGAAAATTGCAGTATATTTTTTGTGGAATAACCCCTTTATATTAAAACGGTGTAAAATAATAAGTCATGCTCAGGAGATGACTGCTCAGCTAATCACAGTGACTGGCTGAGTGGTCATTTCCTGCATCATTGATGATGGTAAAAGCTTCTGTCCTCTACATGTAGTGGATCCCCTTGTCATGGTTACAGACCTAGGTATGAAAAGCTCTCTGTACTGCCTACTGACATAATGATAAAGCTTAGAAATCTTTCTTGGTACTGTAATATATCCATTACCTTAACAGTGTTGTCTAGGACTAGAAAAAATTGAGAAGTTCGGCAAGCTTTTTTTTTCTAATTACAATCATATTTTTCTATGTTTTTGTGGACAATTCCATTTCAGAACTTTTCCAGGAAATGGCTAGAATGAGTTAACAAACAATAATGACTCACCTTCCCGGCCCTAATGAGTAGGGGACTGGTGAGGTAAGTAATGATTATTTATAACCCCTTCCTTGGAAAACCCCTTCAATTAACTTGCCAGCCATCCTCTGCAGTCCAGTTCTGCTATTTTTAGGGCTCATGCTCATATTGCGGCCTGCAGACAGCGGGTCCGCAATATGCGGGCACCAGCCGTGTGCACCCTGCATCACGGATGAGGACCCATTCACTTGAATGGGTCCGCAATCTGGAAGGTGGGTGCGGAAAGGAGGCACGGAACCCCACGGAAGCACTATGTTTCTGTCTGTGCCTCCGCACCACAAAAAAATTGAATATGTTCAGCTGCACGGATGGTGCCCGTGCATTAAGAACCACAAATTACGGCCCCCAATGCACGGAACGGCAGAACAATGGCCGTGTGAATGAGCCCTTACCTGTACACAAATGCTGAAACTTTTAGACAATATTCCATATACGTGTTAAGAGGCAAACCTACTGTATGTTTGTTTTGTTTTTTATCATATTGCATAGATGTCACTTTTTATGCAGTTTGACTATTTACTCAAATTTTGTTTAAAAATGCAAATATTAATGTAATTTTTGTAACAAAATGATATGCTTATTAAGTCTCTAACAAGGTACATGAAGAGTTATTGATCAGAATAGTGAATATGATTCCAAAAACATTTTTCCGGGAATATTAAGCTCATTTACAATATGGCAGTTTATATTTCTATAACAAAAATAATTTAGATTTTAGATTACGATTTACAAATCTCACTAGACTCTGCCCTAAGCCTCATACACAAGGTAACCTGACAGTTGTTGTACTGGTGACGGCATAGCTAATCTTGTTTACTATAGGGTGTATTGCTGACCGTATGCTGATGACTTGTTTCCAGTTCCCTGGCAACTACATTATGAACATCGACCTTCTTAACAGTAGAGTCTGTTGAAGACAATTCAGAGGACAGCATGTAGAAGTGGAGAAGAAAGCAAGACCAACACGAATAGGTTGATCTCCTTGACAGATAGCTTGGCTTGTTCTTTTAAACACTTGACCATGGCTCCTGAAATCTAACATTTATATCTATATTTTATTCTTCAGTGACCGGATATAGATGTCTGTGACAAGTAACTCTGGAGTGGACAAGCTGCTGAAGATCTCCAGGTCATGCCCTACCTGGTCCACACAGCAAATCTTCAACTTGCAGGATTTGCTATTTCGACTGTGGGCTGGATTTTGAGTTTCATTTCCACAGGACTTGTACAGTGGAGAGTGTGGCATGTAACTAACACCACCATCATAACTTCTGGCATTGCTTGGATTGGTATCTGGAGGACTTGCTTTTTCAGTCACGTTTTGGTGTCCCCAAACCTAGAAATTATGCACTGTCAACCTTTTAGTGTGACGGACTCCTTCGTACCACGGGAAATATTTGTGGCACAAGGTCTCATGTTAGTGGCTATTATTCTTGGAGCAGCTGGGAAAGCTGTATGTGTCTTTGGACTAAAAAATGTCCTTCAAGGTACAAGTGATATATCAGTAATTCCTCAATGGTTTACAGCAGGCGGGATCCTAATCCTACTTTCCAGCATTTCCATTATGATTCCTGTGGCCTGGAACATGCACTCAGTAATCAATAATTTCAGCATAGTCTTTCCAAGTACATTCGTCATGCCGTCCTGTCCTCAGAAGCAGGAAGTTGGAGCCGCCATCTCTGTGGGGGTTGTCTCTGCCATTTTACTTTTTACAAGTGGGATTTTTTTCCTTAGTTATAGGTTACCTAAGGATTCTGATAACAGAGTATTTCCTATAAATGATGAGGATTCGATATTCTCGGACAGTGTAAGCCTGGGCTCAGGATTAATGTTTAACTCCAGGAGCGTTCTATCATTGAAACATTATTTAAATGCAACACTAAAGTGTGATGGAATTAAAAATGATGCCTTTATCTGGGAGATAGATGACAAGCTATAAGTGGGTATACATTATATTGTACATGGTAGATCACTGTAGCATTAAAAACCTGTGCAAAAGTGTGAATGTCGTCCATGGCAAAAAATGTGAGCGGCTTGATTTATTTTCCAATCCTATTGGTTGCTATGGGCAACATTGGCACCTTTTATGGACCAGTTACCTCATAGCAACCAATCAGGCAAATAAAATAATTTTCCAATAGTCCTTAAACATGATTAGTTTCTATGGACAGTGCTGACATCTTTGATTTTTACGGGTTTTTTATGAGACCCTGATTAAGGGGAGATTTGTCAAAACTAGTGCAAAGGAAAAGTGGGGGAGTTGACCTTAGTAACCTATGAATTCACTGTTTTCATTTTCTGAAGGGTCTGAATTTGCTCTGCCTCATCTTTGATGATTCCCAGAAATGACCAAATCCAGAACACATCATCTATGTTGTTTGCCGACATGTATTTTTCCAGTCTTTGTATATCTATATTTTTATATTATGTACTTATTATGTATTATGTATAGGACTGTAAATAAGCTCTTCATGACATTTCTTCCTCCAAGAAACTCATTGAATATAATATCACTGACATTTTAGGCATTGACTGTATTATATAAGTGGATTATTGATACTTTACACCAGTGGTCTCCAACTTTTTTTGAACCACAGACCGGTTTCACACAAGGCAATTTTCCCACAGACCAGAAGGCACTGGGGGCACAATTGCAGGCATAATAAAACACGATGAAGTGAATATTACAGAGACAGTGGCCAACATTATCAATCTCTTATGTATGTCGCAGGGAAATGATGAAAATGGAGATTTGATCAAATCCCTAAGGGAGATGATCAATTCACGGAAGATGATGTTCCCTAAAGAAAGTAAGTGATTTCATCATCAAATCCCTTAACTATTTTAGTGAAAAGTTTAATATTTTTGATAATATAAGAATAATATAAAATAATATTGTAAGAAATAGGTACTTGAGCTGATATTTTTAAAAACAAAAAGGATATTTTTAGTGAAATTTTAAATATTTTTTGTGAATGCAATTAATAAATAATAATGTTCATTCATTTTTATTAAAACACGTTGATTTGTGACATCTCGAGTTACAAAGTATGTTACTTTTTTTTGCAGGCACATCTTTTTGTTTTACATTGTATTTTAGATTGTTCACAAGAACACTTCTTAAATCCTTGACCTCCAACTATTATCAAATCTCCATTTTCATAATTTCCCTTAGGGATTTGATCAAATCTCCATTTTCATCATTTCCCTGCGACATATATATAAAAATTTGTTTCTGTCTGTCTAGACGTCTGTCTGTATGTTCTTTATGTGCGACCAAGCGACTGGACCGACCTTCACCAAATTTGCCACACAGGTACATCAGGTGTCCGAGAAGGTTTTAGACCGGGTCTCAGCTCTCTTTGATGGACCGTTCCTGAGATATTCCCAAAAAATGACCCACATTAGCCAATACACGCCTGCAAGTCTTTCTCTTCAAATCCCAACTGCTATAAACACAGTTTTACCCCAGGTTTCTATAACAACTCAGCCATTTTTCTTTACTGCTTAAAGGGGCGGGCACTGTGGAGGTCACTGTTCTCAAAGGGGCGGGCACAATGGAGGTCACTGTTATTAAAGGGGCAGGCACTGTGGAGGTCACTGTTATTAAAGGGGCGGGTGCTATGAAGGTCCCTTGTCTCAGCTCTCTTTGATGGACCGTTCCTGAGATATTCCCAAAAAATGACCCACATTAGCCAATACAAGTCTGCAAGTCTTTCTATTCAAATGCCCTAAACACAGTTTTACTCCAGGTTTCCTTAACAACTTAGCCATTTTTCTTTACTGCTTAAAGCCCCTTCACTGTGGAGGTCATTGCTAAAAGGGGGGGGGGGGGGACTGTAGAGGTCACTGTTATTGGGGATACTGTCGATATCTTTTTACGACACATGGAAACATAAAAAGAAATAGATGAAATATACCATTGCGAAGCCGGGTCCTTCTGATAGTCTCTTATATATATAAAAATGAGTTTCTGTCTGGACGTTCTTTATGCGCGTCCAAACGACTGAACCATTCTAAATCGATCTGAACCGACTGAACCAGCTCTCTAGGACGTATCGTTTCTGAGATATTCCCAAAAAATGACCACATTAGCAAATACAAGCCTGCAAGTCTTTCTCTTCAAATGCCATAAACACAGTTTTACTCCAGGTTTTCATAACAACTTAGCCATTTTTCTTTACTGCTTAAAGGGGTGGGCACTGTTAAGGTCACTGTTATTAAAGGGGCGGGCACTGAGGAGGTCACTGTTATTAAATGGGCGGGCACTGTGGAGGTCACTGTTATTAAAGGGGCGGGTGCTATGAAGGTCCCTGTTAAAGGGGCGGTCACTGTGAAAGTCACTGTTAAAGGGGAGGTCACTGTGAAAGTCACTGTTAAAGAGGCGGTTACTGTTTACGGGGCAGTCACTGTTAAAGGGACAGTCACTGTTAAAGTCACTGTTAAAGGGGCGGTCACTGTGAAAGTCACTGTTAAAGGGGCGGTCACTGTGAAAGTCACTGTTAAACGGGCGGTCACCCTTAAAGGGACGGCCACTGTGAAAGTCACTGTTAAAAGCGCAGCCACCATGAAATCACTGTTAAAGGGACGGTCACCATTAAAGGGGCGGTCACCGAAGTCACTGTTAAAGGGGCGGTCACCGTTAAAGGGGCTTCCACTGTGAAAGTCACTTTTAAAAGGGCAGCCACCGTGAAAGTAACTGTTAAAGGGGCGGCCATTGTGAAAGTCACTGGTAAAGAGGCGGTCACCGAAGTCACTGTTAAACGGGCGGTCACCGTTAGAGGAGCGGCCACTGTGAAAGTCACTGTTAAAGGGGCAGTCACCGTTAAAGGGGTGGCAACTGTAAAAATCACTGTTATAGGGGCGGTCACCGTTAGAGGAGGGGCCACTGTGAAAGTCACTGTTAAAAGGGCAGCCACTGTTAAAGTCACTGTTAAAGGGGCAGTCACCGTTAAAGGGGCGGCAACTGTGAAAATCACTGTTAAAGGGGCAGTCACCGTTAAAGGGATGGCCACTGTGAAAGTCACTGTTAAAGGGGCGGTCATCGTTAAAGGGGCGGCCACTGTGAAAGTCACTGTTAAAGGGGCGGTCACCGTTAAAGGGGCAGCCAAAGTGAAAGTCACTGTTAAAGGGGCAGTCACTGAAGTCACTGTTAAAGGGGTAGCCACCGTGAAAGTCACTATTAAAGGGGCGGTCACCGTTAAAGGGGCAGCCAAAGTGAAAGTCACTGTTAAAGGGGCAGTCACTGAAGTCACTGTTAAAGGGGTAGCCACCGTGAAAGTCACTATTAAAGGGGCGGTCACCGTTAAAGGGGTGGCCACTGTGAAAGTCTGTTAAAGAGGCGGTTGCCATTAAAGGGGCAGCCACTGTGAAAGTCACTGTTAAAGGGGTGGTCACCATTAAAGGGGCAGGCATTGTGAAAATCACTGTTAGAGGGGCGGTCACCAAAGTTACTGTTAAAGGGGCGGTCTCCGTTAAAGGGGTGGCCACTGTGAAAGTCACTGTTAAAAGGGCAGTCACCGTTAAAGGGGTGGCCACTGTGAAAGGAGAGGCAATCTTCAGGAGAGGCAATCAATATCAGATCTGCAGGGACCTGCCATCCTGCACTCCTGCCAATCAGCTGTTACCTTCTAGGTCCAATGGCAGAGGTTGGCACCAGAACCTTCCATTGGGTAGTGGACAAAGCTGGGAATGACTTCTGCTCCTACAGAAGTAAATGGGAGAAGTGCTGAAACTACACAGCTCCGTCCACTGCACAATGGAGAAAGCTGTGTAGTTCTGTTGCCAACCTCTGCCATCAGATTTGTAATAGCTGATCATTGTGTGTTATACCCTTACCAATCTAATATTGATAAGAAACCTATATATAGCCCAAAAACAAAGTTCAGGACCCACACCGGAGCGGACTGGTGGTGGTCGTGTGCGGTGTACAAGCTTGGTTGGTCAGTATTTGCTATATGTCTACTATATCTTGTTGCTTCTATGCTCTAGTCAATTTTTGTGGTGTGTACCATCACCCACATGGTCAAGTGTTTGTTTCATGTCTTTATGTGATTTTTCAATAAAAATTATGCTATTTTGTGATTACTCTGGTTTTATATGTGTCTTTGTACTTTGAGTGACCCATCATCTTTTGTTGGTTCTCAATCTAATATTGATCCAATAGAGTAAAATGGAGCATCAGCATGTCTGCATGACCATCACTGCATTCACTTTGGGTAGTCAAGAACCCCCCCTCTTGTGATCTGTGGGGGTCCGAGTGGTCATACTGCTGCTGATCAGATATTTATCACCTATAGAAGTTACTGTAAGTGATTAATGGTATAATGCGTTAGCTCCGCATCTGACAGTTAATTGAATCTGTTAGGCCTCTTGCACACGACCGTATCCCCTCCGTGACATACAGTCCGTGAGCGAGCCATATGTCCCGGCGCGGCATAGATCGTGCACACGGGAGCGCACAGCATTATAAATTACAATGATGCTGTGCACGTCAGGCCGCCCGAGTGCAGGACGTGTGCAAGAGGCCTAACATTGTACTTGCCTGTTTGTAGCATATTACAGAGCAAAAGGATTTATAGTTTGGGGGAAAGGATCCATGTATTTTATTCATTTAGACCCCTAATCTTTCTATGCTTCCAAGTGGATGGTCTTACTGAATGAGGGCCTTCCTGTTTGCACTCTAATCAAATAAATAGAAAGAACAGAGGTTTAGAGCAATACATATCAAAGTGAGACTGTTACAAATGGTGCTGATTATAGAGACCCGTTTCCTCTTGGACTGTATCACTGAACTGTTGTTCAGCTCTGAGCCCGGACATATCCCCATCTTCACCCCTCCAGCCCCGCTGATATTAGCATCAGAGCATTTTATGCTCCGATGCCCTCTTTTGCCCTGCGATAAATCGCGCAGGGCAAAGGCTTTTTTTGCAGATCTGGTGACGTCCCATGGGGACTGCTAGGCGGAGGCTTCAGTGAGCCCGGTGACGTCACTGGCACCGGGCTAGGCTAGGGCAGAAGAAACGTCTGCCCGTTAGTGGCGGTGACGTCACCAGCAACACTGCTAGGCTGAAGCCTCCGCAGTGTAAAAATATAAACAAACATGAAATTTATCAGGGGGGGCAGGGGGTGAAGATGGGGTTATGCCTGGGTTCAGCTCTGAACCTGGACAACCCCTTTAAAAATGCAGGCAGAAAGTAGAGAATGTTTACTATGGTTTTAGATTTACCGTTCATTGTAGCAAGCAGCAGCAGCCTGGTAACATGAACATGCAGACCCTAGCATGGAAGAAAAGACATAAAGAAGCCTGTAATATAATCCAGGGAAGACTACACTTGACAGATAGCATCAGTACCATGTTTCACACAATAGTTGTATCATGAGAAAAATTGCCCATTTCAGTAAATGAAAAGTTCCTTTCTCATTTGTGATATGATAATCAGTTATACATTAAAAGGGTTATCCAAGGATTAATGTGAAAAATGAAAATGAAATATCATATAATACACAACTTTTTCTTTCTAACGAACTTAGAACCTGCCCTGTACCTCACATACAACCAGACATCTTCCCATTCATTGCTCCAGCTAAATTTATTTCAAGCTGGCAGCTTAGGGGCGTGCATTTCCTCAGGGGGCATGTCCTTTCTACTGCAGCTGGTGGCACTTGAATGATGGAACTGACTGAGAATGTGTTTCTATTTCAGTGAGCAGGACAGAGAAATTAGGAAAAGAGCAAACAGCAGGTGGCGCTATACAGATATATTTCAGTGAATAACTCAATGGCTAGACTAAATGTTTAATTATTTGGGATCTTAGTGACCAAGCAATTTTTCCCTTGTTTTCATCATTGCATTCCGATAGCTATAACTTTTTTATGTTTCCGTCTATGTAGCCATATGAGGGCTTGTTTTCTGCAAGACAAGTTGTAGTTTTTAAAGGCACCATTTTGGGATACACATACTGGTAACTTACTGATTACCTGTAATCAACTCTTTCTGGAGGGGATATGGGGAAAAACAGCAATACCGCTACTGAGTTTTGCCTTCTAAATTTCATTTTTCAGCATAAGTGTAAAGCAATGCGTGCATTGCTGTATTTGTGCGGGGGGAGGCGGGGCCACATAGGGTTAAAAAGGCAGCAGCCGATACCTGCTGCACGTTCACTCCACCGCTTGCACGTCTGACGTCAGGGGTCATCAGTGAGACAAGGCACTTCCGGGTTGTTTCTGCACAGGCTGGGCAGCGTGAACGGTCGCAGCGTCGCGACTTCGAAGTAAGACGGGGGCAGGGGAAGATGGGTGCTGGACGTGGCGGTGATACAGCAGAGACCGGCGGGTCACGGCTCCACTCTCCTCAGCGGGGGGGCGGCTGCATACCAGGTTGCAGTCCCCGGCCGCACCACTCAGCCGGCGTGTGGTATAAACCACCTGATGTTCTTAGGAGTTTGCTGCGGCTTGGGTGGTATCAGTTTGCGGCGCAGTCCGGCCTCTGTTCTGGCTTGGGAACAGCGGACGGCACGTGCTGTGTGAATGGTCTGCAGGCACGCACAGCGCCACCTGGTGGCCACTTGCACGGCAGCAGGCGGGGAACTGCTTGTGCACAGGGGTTGGAGATTGACAATTGCTGGGTTCAGTCATATCATACAGTCCATTCCATGTCATGAAATGTCAGTGTTACCGCACATACTGGTGGTCTGGGTCCTCACATGCTGGGATATAGCACAGTTCAAAAGAAATGTTTATGTTCACAGGTGTTTTGCATCCGTAGGTTGTTCAAATGCATAAAAAAAAACAAAAAAAAAAAACGCGCACACACAGCCACTCGTCTGTTCACGCCTCTAGCAGGAACAGGCCACAACCAACAGCAAACATAGAATGTGTCGGCAGATAAGATCCACGTGACTCTTCTAGTCTGCCCAATATACTAAATACGATGGAAAAAAAAAAAAAAAAAAAAAAAAAAAATTAAAAATTTTTTTGTTTTCATGTTATGTTTTCACAGTTCGTGTCACCTTCCGTGGCACCTTAGGCAATAAACGGCACCAAGGTACGTATCAGCTTCCAGCGCAGCCACAAGCAGTCAGACATCCATGGCGCCACGCCGACGGTGGAAGGGTGCCCCGCACCCCAAGGAAAAAAAAAAAAAAGAAAAAGTCTGTCACGACCTCAGACTCACATAAGTCCTGTCACGACCACGGGCATTAATTCGCGTCTGTCACGTCTTCAGACTTGCTATACAAATCCTGTCACGTCTACAGGCATTCGAAAAAAGAAAAAAAAAAAAAAAAAACCCTGTCACGTCTACAGGCATTCGATAAAGAAAAAGGGAAAAAAAAAAAAAAAAAAAAAAAAAAACCCTGTCACGTCTACAGGCATTCGATAAAGAAAAAAGAAAAAAAAAAAAAACCCTGTCACGTCTACAGGCATTCGAGAAAAAAAAAAAAAAAAAAAAAAACCCTGTCACGACTTCAGGTGTTCGTGTTCAAATGTCTGTCACGTCCACAGACTCGCTATAAAGTCCTGTCACGACCACAGGCAGTCTTGCGACACACGTTTTTGTCACGTCCAAAGGCCAGGTAACAGTCCTGTCACGCCTACAGGCACACCACCCATGCAGCCACATGTCCTCACGTCAGCACGAAGTCCTGTCACGACCACAGGCACGTCATCTCAGGCAGGGTCACACCACAGGTGCCGCCTGGTCAATTCTGTCACGTCTACAGACACTGCTCCCACCAGGGTGTTCGGGCACTCGGGTAGAAGGTCACAGTTCACAGCTCGGGAACAGGGGGGGTATTAATGGCTCTCAATTAATGACCGGTAGGAAGATGTCGCAAGAATTGATGCCTGGAGGCTCTTCCGCGTCGCGGGATAGTGGGGACACCCAGTCGGAGCGAAGCGTGGGACCATCTTTACGTTCCTGGACCATCCCGAAGTTGTCCGCTGAGCTGCGCCGAAGGGGCATCCCCTTTCCAGCATCAGCAAGGAAAGCAGAATTGTATCGCCTGTTGATGGCAGACGTACCACCCGTGAGCCAGGACGAGGTGTCCATGGGTACCATCCAGACTTCACTCACCCAACTACACGCCATGATCAACAGCATGGCGTCATCCATGACGGACCTTCAGACCAGGATGGAATCAGTGGAAGCCAGGTCTGCGGCGGCAGCATTGACGGCACCAACACCCGCAGAACCTCCAGCAGGGCAATCCAGTGCTTCTGGTGGGTCATCCCAGTTTCCCACAATCGCCCCATCCCATTTCATTCCGGCCAATATCAGACAGGACATATTGGAAGGCAAAGATGTAAACCTAGCATCCCTGCTCATTGCTACACATGAGGCCCCGGACAATAGAACCATTGCATGTGGGGAGGTGTCGGTCATCCTGAAGTCAAAAGATGCCAGGCTTAACAGGAAACTGAACGTCACGGAATTTGTACTAGCATTTAGTTTATACCGGGATGTGATTTGCACAGCCAACCCGCATAGGAGGGCTGAGCTAGACTTGTACATGTACAAGGTGGTCGAATTGGGATACAAATATGGCGGAACAGCATTCTTCGACTACCATCGTTCTTTCTCGGCCAAGGCAGCAGCTGCCCTGGTGCAGTGCCAGCACGTTCTGGATTGGTCCAACATGGACACAGAATTGTTCTGTCGCCATTTTGCAGGGCTAAAAGCCCCGACGTGCACGATCTGCAATTCCTACTCCCACACTACGGGTTGGTGTTCCAATACAGGCCAAGTAGCAGATCCAGCACAACCTAATCCTGGGCCAGGTCCATCAAACAGCAAACCAACTTCTGGGATTGACAAGCTAGGCCGCCCCATAAAATACCTTGGTCGTAGCCAGATATGCAACAACTACAACTACGCCATTTGTCATTACAATCAGTGCAGACTACTACATCTGTGTGCGATCTGTTTCAGGGCCCATCCACGCGCAGCATGCCCTCAAAGGAACCAAGGCCCGGCGTGACTAAGCGTGATTGATGTGGATCTGCTGGCATTGTTCTTGGCTGAACATCCACACCCGGCCTGGGTACAGTTCGTCATCCACGGCTTGACATACGGTTACCATACAGGGCTGCTCGCGCTCCCTCAAACCACATTCGAATGTGATAATTTGCAGTCGGCAGCCAGAGACCCAGAGGCGGTCACGCAGTTGATCCAGACCGAACTAGACCGGGGCTACTTAATAGGGCCGTTCAATCAACCTCCCTTCGCATGCTGGAGAGTCAATCCAGTTGGTATTGTGACTGGCAAATTCAACAATAAAAAACGCCTAATATATGATTTGTCCGCCCCACATTCTTTACAGATACCAAGCTTGAACTCCTTAATTCCATCCGAGGAGTTTTCCATGAGGTATGCGTCAATAGATGAGGCCATACAGGTCATCATCAAATTAGGCAAGGGCACCTTTCTGTCAAAAGCGGACATCACGGATGCGTTCAAATTACTACCCATCCATCCTGAGTTATGGCAGTGGCATGGCATGAAATGGCAGGGTGCTTATTATTTCGCCAGCAAATTGACCTTCGGGTCAAAGTCCAGCCCCTGGTTGTTCGACCAACTGGCCAGCGCGCTGCATTGGGTTCTGACCAACACATTCCGGGTTAATCACGTCATCCACTACCTGGATGACTTTCTCCTGCTAGAATCCCCAGAGCAAGTGCCTCTAGATCTACAGGTCCTGCGCACGGCTTTTTCAGACCTCAAAGTTCCATTGGCATCCCACAAGGTGGAGGGACCCAGCACAGAGATCACGTTTTTAGGCATTCGCTTAAACACAGTGGACATGAAGGCCAGTCTGCCTCCAGACAAGCTGGCCAGAATCAAGTCTGTGGTTCACAGACTAGCGCAAGTAAGGGTGACCACCAGGGCAGACCTTCAGTCACTCCTTGGCATGCTGAACTTTGCTATGCGTATCATGCCACAGGGTAGGTCCTTCATATCAAGGCTCCTGGCACTTCTCCCACAAGCACCCTGCCAGGACAGCCCAGTCCAGCTGGACCAGAACGCAATTGCTGACTTGCTGATGTGGGACAACTTCCTCTCCCAATGGAATGGGGTCTCCCTGTTCATTCCAGTGGTATCCAGTGATTCCCCGGTGGTCCACACAGACGCCTCGCCCGCGGCCGGCTTTGCAGCCATACATGGCACCCATTGGTTCGCCCAACCATGGCCGGCAGACATCACCAGCATAACAGGTTTTTCAAGGAGTTCCTCACTCTTTGAAATATATCCCCTAGTGGCAGCGGCAGTAACATGGGGGGCTCGGTGGAGAAACCAGACAGTCCTGTTCCTCACAGACAATGAGGCTCTCGCTGACATCCTTATGAAGGGGAGGTCAGCCTCCAGGCACATCATGGCGTTTGTGCGGAAGCTCGTGTGGCTGGCCCTGCAAAACAATTTCAATTTCGTTTGCACACACATAAGTGGGCAACGTAACATCGCAGCCGATGCGTTATCTCGCTTTAACTTTCCCCTCTTCTTTCAGGTCTTTCCAGAGGCAGATCTCTCCCAGACACCCGCCCCGTCTCATGGCCAACTATTGATGGAGTAGCACCTTTTCTCGAGATGGCCAAAAGTCTCATGTCTGATTCTCTGTCCAGCAACACACGGAAGGCGTACACGACGGCCTGGCGTTTGTTCAACAAATTCAAAGTCACATACCCTCCGGCTGGTGAAGGTCCTATCACATACCTGCTGGCGTTCACAGCTTTTTGCCACTCACAGCTAAATCTATCCTTCAGCACCATCAAGCTGTACCTCGCTGGCATACAGCATCATTGGTATGTGCAGTTTCCGGACCAACCATCACTGTTCACGGCTCACCCAATCAGATCCTTGTTGAGAGGCATCCAGAAACAGTCCATCAGGAGAAGACCCACTAGGCGTCCGTTCACCGGCAACATGGTTAGGACCGTGTCCGACGCTCTGGCTAATCACCCATTCGGGCAGTACATCAGCTCTCTTGTCCGGGCGGCATTGTATCTGGCGTTCTACGGGTTCCTCAGGCCAGGCGAGTTCACTTGTGCTAAATCATCAAGCAAGTTCTTGCGGAGGAACCAATTGCGCTGGGACGGCACACTGCTCACCCTCAGCTTGGACTCCAGCAAGACGGGCCGACCTGGGGAATCCGTGCAGGTGAGGTACTTTGTCACCAACAACAAATGGTGCCCAGTAACGGTCCTACGGGAGTGGTTGCAGTACACCGGGAACGTGCCCGCGGAATCCCCCCTGTTCCAATTGGATGGGTTTCCCTTGAACATCCAGACTTTCCTCAAATACGTTCGCCTACTAGTCTCCTCTTCGGGGGTCAACCCTTTAGCAATTACGGGGCATTCATTCCGTATAGGTGCCGCCTCCGCAGCCTCCAAAAACAATGTTCCGGCTCACGTCATCCAGAAATTGGGCAGATGGAAATCTGCATGCTACGCACGGTATGTTCCTGACCCGCAACAGGAAATGTCACTTGCATTCAATCAACTGCTGTCATAAACATCACCTAGAATACACCGAGTTAAATCCTTCCCTGCATCCGCGTGGTTTTTGGCCCCTTCAGGCTACCCTTAAAAACGGCAGTTCCGGCATAACTCTACTGCTTCAGGTAGGTACAGTTAGGTTGTTCTCCTGCAGCCGATCCTAGCACAAGTGTAAAGCAATGCGTGCATTGCTGTATTTGTGCGGGGGGAGGCGGGGCCACATAGGGTTAAAAAGGCAGCAGCCGATACCTGCTGCACGTTCACTCCACCGCTTGCACGTCTGCCCACCCAACCCCCCCTCTTCACATACAATCCTCACTAGGGTAGCCCCCTTCAGGCTACCCTTAAAAACGGCAGTTCCGGCATAACTCTACTGCTTCAGGTAGGTACAGTTAGGTTGTTCTCCTGCAGCCGATCCTAGCACAAATAACATTATAACTTTATTCTCCGGGTCAGTATAATTACAGCAATACTAAATACATACATTTTTATTTTTATTTTTTTTACAGTTTATTGCTTTTTCCACAATAAAACCCTGTTTTTGAGTCCCAAGACCCATAACTTTTTTATGTTACTTTCTATCGAGCAGGTGAGGGCTTGATTTTTGTGGGATGACGTGGTTTTGATTGGTACAATTTTATGGTATCTAACACTTTTTGATGGCTTTTTATTTCATTTTTTTGGTGTTTCTTTTTTACGGTGCTCACTATACAGGCTAAATTTGTAATAAATGTGTAGTGTGGATTGTTATGGACGTAGCAATACCAAATATGTGGAGGGGATTTTATTTTTCCTTTTTTTCTATTAAAAGGCATTTGTTTATGCATTTTCTAACAGGGATTTTTTTTTATTTAATAAAAACCTTTAACTTTTTTTTAACCATTTAGTAGTCCCACATGGACTTCTATAATACATTGTACTGCTTAGGGTAGATTCACATCACCTTTTCATATTCCGTTCTTCAAATCTGTCAGAACAAAAATTTATAATGCTCATTTTGCATTCGTTTTGGCCATTTCTATCTGAGATCTATTATTTTAGATGAAAGAAAAAGTTCTTTGTGGAGGACTATTTCTTCAGTTTCATAATAAAGGATCTAGTGGAAATAGCTAAAAAGGATGCAAAATGAGCATAGCGTATGCTCAAAATAAGGGATGTTTTTTTTTTTGCCTGATCAGAAGAACGGAAAACGAAACAGTGCTATGAATCTTCCCATATGCACTGCAGTGTATTATACTTTTAGCGCTACACAAACAGGAACCAGCAAAGAGAGATTAAGGTCAGCTTATACTGCAGTCAGGCCTGAGGCCTTCATTAGGCACCTGGCTGCCATGCTAAGAAACCTACACCCCAATATCACTTGTGTGGGTCCTGATGCTTGACAAAGGGAGCTCCCTACCTCCGAACCACTTAGATGCTGTGGTTGTTATTGGCTGCAGCATCTAATTGGCTAAACAGCCCAGATGAGAGTTTCTGACAGTCCTGTCCGTTAGAGCAGGACGCTGACTCTATGTGAGAGCACATTTCTGCTCTCCGCTGCATGAGAGACATAATGAATAGACAGCTTCTATCTAAAGGGACTTTTACATGGGGTGAAGATCAGGACAGTTATAAGGTGCCAGCATTCCAAATTGGCCTGTATAAATGTGCTGCGATCACCCGAAAAATAAGCAGATGCTCATTCATTGGGTATTTGCAGTTGTGACACATACAATCATTGTTTGTCGGCAGCACATCATGCTGTATAAACAGGGATGTGCTGCCAACAAACAAGGGAACTGTAAGGGAATGAGCAATAATGATCATTCAGACCCATTATGATACCTCAGGGGTCAGTATTGGGCCCTATTCTCGTCAATATATTTATTAATTATCTTGTAGAAGGCTTGCATAGTAAAGTTAAAATTTTCGCAGATGACACTAAACTGTTGTCACCACTAGACATCTGAGAAGCTCTGACAGATGCCTTTCAGAACCTCCTCCTTGAGCTTCCTTTTGTTTTGCTTTCATTTTCTCATCTCGTTAGCCTCTCTCAGCTGTCATGTAGTTGCACTGATTGCATCCCTTTAAATCCCTTCCCAGACTGCTTCACTTTGCGGTTTATATTCCTTCCTGGAGTGTGTGCATGCTGATCCTACTTCTGAGTCTTCTACAGATAAGTTTTGTTCATTCATTTGTGTTTTTCTGTTTGCTGGATCCCAGGTGACCCTGACTCCCTCCGTATCAAGTGTAGGGAGCCGGTGGCCGTGTCCCCTCACCCTTTAGGGTGTTCAGGTGTTATAAAGTCGAGGTACGAGGATATGCGATCATCTACCATTGGGATTTTTGCATAGGCTGAGCAGTCAGGGAGAGAGCCAGGTCTGATGCAGGGCTCTCCCTTTTGTTCCTTAGTTTTGGATCCAGTGAGTCGGATATTCATTTTGTGTCTTCTAGTTTCCTGTACACCTTCCGTGACATTATAAACCGCCAAAACCGTCTCAAGCATGGATCCGGTTTCACTTTTGACTGAACGCATGCAGGGTCTTTCATTGGAGGTAGTAGATCTCCGTAAGACTCTTTCACAGTTTCAGGTGACCGGTTCAGCTTGCGTTCATGGAGTTTGTTCTGAACCTAAGATCTCGCTCCCGGATACGTTCTCCGGGGGTAGTGAGAATTTTGTTCGTTTTAGAGAGGCTTGCAAACTCCATTTTCGCCTACTTCCCCATTCCTCTGGTGATGAGGAACGGAGGGTGGGGATCATCATCTCGCTGCTCAGGGATAATGCTCAGTCCTGGGCCTTTTCGCTGCCGGTGGGGGCACGGCCCCTCCGTTCAGTGGATGAATTCTTTTTAGCCCTGGGTCAGATATATGATGATCTGGATCGTATTGCTCTGGCGGAGTCTAGACTACGTCTTTAATGTCAGGGTAAACAATCCGCAGAGATATACTGCTCAGAATTTCGGAGATGGGCAGCTGATACTGGTTGGAATGATGCTGTACTCCGAAGTCAATTTTGCCATGGTCTTTCAGAGGGATTTAAAGATGCATTTGCCTTTCATGAGAGACCCACCTCCTTGGACTCTGCCATGTCTCGGGCCGTTCGTATTGACAGGCGTCTTAGAGAGAGAGGAGAGATCACTCCTTCCTGTCATACTCAGTCTCAGGACAGTGCGGCGTCTCATTCAGTGCACAGGGGTCTCACTCGCTCTCAATCCCTTCTGAGAAGGAGCCCATGCAGCTCAGTTTGATTGCCTCTGACAGTGGAAGATTCAGTCCTCATATGAAGGTTTGTTTCTGTTGTGGGGGGTATAAATCATTTGGCAAATGTTTGTCCCTCTAGGAGATTCAGACAGTCTTTTGAGAGTAATAAAGAGACTAAAAGAAAAAAATATTTTAAAAATGTTCCATCTGTTACCATTGGCAAGGTTGATGCGGAAATTGAAGGTTTTCCGTTTGCTTGTAATTCCCGTTTTGTCCTACCTGCCAGGGTGGCGCTAGAGAGCAAGAACATTTTTTGTGAGATTTTTGTAGATAGTGGAGCAGCTGTCAATCTTATTGATAATCAATTTGCTATAACTCATGGTTTCCAGGTATGCATTTTGGGAAAAGATATACCTGTTTTTGCTATTGATTCCGCTCCACTTTCTCAGAAATCGTTAAAGAGCATAGTTCACAATATCCGTTTGATTGTGAGTGATGCTCATGTTGAGCATGTGTCATGTTTCGTCCTTAGCGGGTTGCCTACTCCTCTTGTGTTGGGGCTACCCTGGCTCACTAAACATAACCCCACCATTGATTGGCAAGCGAGGCAAATAAATGGTTGGAGTGACTTTTGCAGAGAGAATTGTCTCACGACATCTGTTTCTGAGGTTTCTACTAAGACTGTACCATCTTTTCTCTCTGAATTTTAGGATGTCTTCTCTGAGAGTGGTGTTCAGGACTTGCCCCCGCACAGGGAGTACGATTGCCCTATTAATCTCACCCCAGGCGCCAAGCTGCCTAAATCTCGTTTATACAATCTCTCCCAATCTGAAAGGGTCGCTATGCGTGCTTATATCTCCGAGAGTCTGGGAAAGGGACACATACGACCCTCGAAGTCACCTGTTGCCGCTGGTTTTTTCTCTGTTAAGAAAAAAGATGGTTCTTTAAGACCATGTCTGGATTTCAGGGAGCTGAACAGTATCACAATTCGTGACCGTTATCCGCTTCCTCTGATCCCGGACCTGTTTAACCAGATTGTTGGGGCTAAAGTTTTTTCCAAGTTGGATCTAAGAGGGGCATACAACCTGGTCAGGGTCAGAGAAGGAGACGAATGGAAGACGGCCTTCAATACCCCTGAGGGCCAGTTTGAGAATTTAGTTATGCGTTTTGGTTTGATGAATGCTCCAGCCGTCTTTCAGCATTTTGTGAACAGAATTTTTTATCATTTAATGGGGAAATTTGTATTAGTGTATCTAGATGACATTTAGATTTTTTCTCCTGATTTCAAAACTCATAAGGAACACTTACGTCAGGTCTTGCTCATCCTGCGGGAGAATAAATTGTACGCTAAACTGGAAAAATGTGTGTTTGCGGTTCCAGAAATTCAATTTCTGGGGTTTCTTCTCTCCGCTTCTGGTTTTCGCATGGACCCCGAAAAGGTCCGCGCTGTGCTCGAGTGGGAGCTTCCTGAGAATCAGAAGGCGCTGATGCGTTTTTTGGGCTTTGCCAATTATTACAGGAAGTTTATTTTGAATTATTCCTCACTGATTACTCACTGATATGACTAGAAAGGGGGTAGATTTTTCCTCCTGGTCGGTAGAGGCGCGTAAGGCCTTTTCTAATATCAAGGAGAGTTTTGCTTCCGCTCCCATCTTGGTACAACCTGATATTTCTCTACCCTTCATAGTTGAGGTTGATGCTTCTGAGGTGGGTGTGGGTGCGGTCTTGTCTCAGGGTCCCTCTCCTGCCAAATGGCGACCGTGTGCCTTTTTCTTGAAGAAACTCTCCTCCGCAGAGAGAAATTACGATGTGGGAGATAGGGAGTTGTTAGCCATCAAGTTGGCTTTTGAGGAATTGCGCCATTGGCTAGAGGGAGCCAGACACCCTATTATGGTGTTTACTGACCATAAGAATCTGGCCTACTTGGAGTCAGCCAAGCGTCTGAACCCGAGACAGGCCAGATGGTCTTTGTTCTTTTCCAGGTTTAATTTTGTTGTCACGTTCCGCCCTGGGGTTAAGAATGTGAAGGCGGATGCCCTGTCACGTTGTTTTCCGGGAGGTGGGAATTTTGAAGACCCGGGTCCCATTTTGGCTGAAGGTGTGGTGGTCTCTGCTCTTTATCCTGAATTGGAGGCAGAGGTTCAGGTAGCCCAGTCAGAGACTCCTGATCTTTGTCCTCCTGGGAGGTTGTTTGTGCCTCTCGCTTTAAGACACAAGATTTTTAAGGAACACCACGATACTGTCCTTGCTGGGCACCCGGGGGCAGGAGCCACAGTGGATCTCATCGCTCAGAGATTCTGGTGGCCGGCACTTCGTAAGTCGGTTGAGGGTTTTGTGGCAGCCTGCGAGACCTGCGCTCGTGCCAAAGTCCCTCATTCACGGCCATCAGGTCCTCTCCTTCCCTTACCCATTCCTTCCCGTCCTTGGACACTTCCTCTGTCCATGGACTTCATTACGGACCTGCCTCGTTCCTTTCAGAACCTCCTCCTTGAGCTTCCTTTTGTTTTGCTTTCATTTTCTCATCTCGTTAGCCTCTCTCAGCTGTCATGTAGTTGCACTGATTGCATCCCTTTAAATCCCTTCCCAGACTGCTTCACTTTGCGGTTTATATTCCTTCCTGGAGTGTGTGCATGCTGATCCTACTTCTGAGTCTTCTACAGATAAGTTTTGTTCATTCATTTGTATTTTTCTGTTTGCTGGATCCCAGGTGACCCTGACTCCCTCCGTATCAAGTGTAGGAAGCCGGTGGCCGTGTCCCCTCACTATTATAGGGTGTTCAGGTGTTATACAGTCGAGGTACGAGGATATGCGATCATCTACCATTGGGATTTTCGCATAGGCTGAGCAGTCAGGGAGAGAGCCAGGTCTGATACAGGGCTCTCCCTTTTGTTCCTTAGTTTTGGATCCAGTGAGTCGGATATTCATTTTGTGTCTTCTAGTTTCCTGTACACCTTCCGTGACAACTGTGTAAAGTAATTAACACTGAAGAGGACAGTATACTACTACAGAGGGATCTGGATAGATTGGTGGCTTGGGCAGATAAGTGGCAGATGAGGTTTAACACTGACAAATGTAAGGTTATGCACATGGGAAGGAATAATGCAAGTCACCCGTACATACTAAATGGTAAAACACTCGGTAACACTGACATGGAAAAGGATCTAGGAATTTTAATAAACAGCAAACTAAGCTGCAAAAAACTGTGTCAGGCAGCTGCTGCCAAGGCCAATAAGATAATGGGTTGCATCAAAAGGGGCATAGATGCCCGTGATAAGAACATAGTCCTACCACTTTACAAATCGCTAGTCAGACCACACATGGAGTACTGTCTACAGTTCTGGACTCCTGTGAACAAGGCAGACATAGCAGAGCTGGAGAGGGTTCATAGGAGGGCAACTAAAGTAATAACTGGAATGGGGCAACTACAGTACCCTGAAAGATTATCAAAATTAAGGTTATTCACTTTAGAAAAAAGACGACTGAGGGGTGATCTAATTAATATGTATAAATATATCAGGGGTCAGTACAGAGATCTATTCCATCATCTATTTATCCCCAGGACTGTGACTGTGACAAGGGGACATCCTCTGCGTCTGGAGGAAAGAAGGTTTGTACACAAATATAGAAGAGGATTCTTTACGGTAAGAGCAGTGAGACTATGGAACTCTCTGCCTGAGGAGGTGGTGATGGTGAGTACAATAAAGGAATTCAAGAGGGGCCTGGATGTATTTGTGGAGCATAATAATATTACAGCCTATAGCTACTAGAGAGGGGTCGTTGATCCAGGGAGTTATTCTGATTGCCTGATTGGAGTCGGGAAGGAATTCTTTATTCCCCTAAAGTGGAGAAAATTGGCTTCTACCTCACAGGTTTTTTTTCCCTTCCTCTGGATCAACTTGCAGGATGACAGGCCAAACTGGATGGACAAATGTCTTTTTTCAGCCTTATGCACTATGTTACATATAAACTGGGCCCGACTTAGGGGTGGGTGCCCTGTGCGGTTGCACAGGGTGCATTTCACTTGGCTACACAAGAGGGTGCCTATAGCTTCTTACACAGATGGCTACTCTATATTTTGTTGCTGTAGAGAAAAGTGCTCAGATATGTACATTACAGACCAAATGTTTGGACACACCTTCTCATTCAAAGAGTTTTCTTTATTTTCATGACTAGGAAAATTGTAGATTCACACTGAAGGCATCAAAACTATGAATTAACACATGTGGAATTATATACATAACAAAAAAAAAAGTGAAATAACTGAAAATATGTCATATTCTAGGTTCTTCAAAGTAGCCACCTTTTGCTTTGATTACTGCTTTGCACACTCTTGGCATTCTCTTTCTTAAAGTAATGATGGCCACTCGTTTTTCTTTACTTAGCTGCTTTTTTCTTGCCATAATACAAATTCTAACAGTCTATTTAGTAGGACTATCAGCTGTGTATCCACCTGACTTCTCCACAATGCGACTGATGGTCCCAACCCCATTTATAAGGCAAGAAATCCCACCTATTTAACCTGACAGGGCACACCTGTGAAGTGAAAACCATTTCAGGTGACTACCTCTTGAAGCTCATAAAGAGAATGCCAAGAGTGTGCAAAGCAGTAATTAAAGCAAAAGATGGCTACTTTGAAGAACCTACAATATGACATATTTTCAGTTGTTTCACACTTTTTTGTTATGAATATAATTCATAGTTTTGATGCCTTCAGTGTGAATCTACAATTTTCATAGTCATGAAAATAAAAAAAACTCTTTGAATGAGAAGGTGTGTCCAAAATTTTGGTCTGTACTGTATATCTCTTTATATATATAAAAATGAGTTTCTGTCTGTCTAGACGTCTGTCTGTCTATCTGGACGTTCTTTATGGACCGATCTTCACCAAATTTGGTATATAGGTACATCAGGTGTCCGGGAAGGTTTTAGACCAGGTCTCAGCTCTCTAGGACTTACCGTTTCTGAGATATTCCCCAAAAATTATCTGCATTAACCAAAAGAAGCCAGCAAGCCTTTCCCTTAGATCCGAATTGCCATTTACACAGTCACATGTCCCTTATTAGTCAATAGAAGCTCGCAGGTCCTACTCCAGGTTTACATAACAACTGATCACAGGTTTCAGCAAGTCGCAGGTCCTTAACCACCTCCGGACCGCCTAACGCAGACGTGCGGTCCGGAGGCGGCAGCCCTGCGCAGAGTGACGCATATACGCGTCATCTCGCAAGAGCCGAGATTTCCTGTGAACGCGCGCACACAGGCGCGCGCGCTCGCAGGAACGGAAGGTAAGCGAGTGGATCTCCAGCCTGCCAGCGGCGATCGCTCGCTGGCAGGCTGGAGATGTGATTTTTTTAACCCCTAACAGGTATATTAGACGCTGTTTTGATAACAGCGTCTAATATACCTGCTACCTGGTTCTCTGATGGTCCCTTTTGTTTGGATCGACCACCAGAGGACACAGGTAGCTGTGTAAAGTACCACAAAACACTACACTACACCACACCACACCCCTGTCACTTATTAACCCCTTATGAACCACTGATCACCCCTGATCACCCCATATAGACTCCCTGATCACCCCCCTGTCATTGATCACCCCCCTGTAAGGCTCCATTCAGACGTCCGTATGATTTTTACGGATCCACTGATACATGGATCGGATCCGCAAAACACATGCGGATGTCTGAATGGAGCCTTACAGGGGGGTGATCAATGACAGAGGGGTGATCACGCATATAGACTTCCCGATCACTTCCCTGTCATTGATCACCCCCCTGTAAGGCTCCATTCAGACGTCCGTATGATTTTTACGGATCCACTGATACATGGATCGGATCCGCAAAACACATGCGGATGTCTGAATGGAGCCCTACAGGGGGGTGATCAATGACAAGGGGGTGATCACGCATATAGACTTCCTGATCACTTCCCTGTCATTGATCACCACCCTGTCATTGATCACCCCCCTGTAAGGCTCCATTCAGACGTCCGTATGATTTTTACAGATCCACTGATACATGGATCGGATCCGCAAAACACATGCGGATGTCTGAATGGAGCCTTACAGGGGGGTGATCAATGACAAGGGGGTGATCACGCATATAGACTTCCTGATCACTTCCCTGTCATTGATCACCACCCTGTCATTGATCACCCCCCTGTAAGGCTCCAAAACGCAAGTGTGAAAGTACCCTAAATTGTGTCAAAAAATAAAATCTCACATAAACTCACCATACCCCTCACGGAATCCAAATGCGTAAATTTTTTTAGACATTTATATTCCAGACTTCTTCTCACGCTTTAGGGCCCCTAAAATGCCAGGGCAGTATAAATACCCCACATGTGACCCAATTTCGGAAAGAAGACACCCCAAGGTATTCCGTGAGGGTATTTTACATATACCCATGCTGGGTGAGATAAATATCTTGGTCAAATGCCAACTTTGTACAAAAAAATTGGAAACGTTGTCTTTTGCCAAGATATTTCTCTCACCCAGCATGGGTATATGTAAAATGACACCCTAAAACACATTCCCCAACTTCTCCTGAGTACGGCGATACCAGATGTGTCACACTTTTTTGCAGCCTAGGTGGGCAAAGGGACCCACATTCCAAAGAGCACCTTTCGGATTTCGCAGGCCATTTTTTACACATTTTGATTGCAAAGTACTTCTCACACATATGGGCCCCTAAATTACCAGGGCAGTATAACTACGCCACAAGTGACCCCATTTTGGAAAGAAGACACCTCAAGGTATTCCGTGAGGGGCATGGCGAGTTCCTAGAATTTTTTATTTTTTGTCGCAAGTTAGTGGAATATGAGACTTTGTAAGGAAAAAAAATAAAATTAAAAAAATCATCATTTTCCGCTAACTTGTGACAAAAAATAAAAAATTCTAGGAACTCGCCATGCCCCTCACGGAATACCTTGGGGTGTCTTCTTTCCAAAATGGGGTCACTTGTGGCGTAGTTATACTGCCCCGGCAATTTAGGGGCCCATATGTGTGAGAAGTACTTTGCAATCAAAATGTGTAAAAAATGGCCTGCGAAATCCGAAAGGTGCACTTTGGAATATGTGCCCCTTTGCCCACCTTGGCTGCAAAAAAGTGTGACACATCTGGTATCGCCGTACTCAGGAGAAGTTGGGGAATGTGTTTTGGGGTGTCATTTTACATATACCCATGCTGGGTGAGATAAATATCTTGGTCAAATGCCAACTTTGTATAAAAAAATTGGAAAAGTCAGAGCTGCTTCAAAAAGCGGAAATTCACATTTTTGTACCTTAGTTTGTAAACGCTATAACTTTTACCCAAACCATTTTTTTTTATCAAAGACATGTAGAACAATAAATTTAGCAAAAAATGTATATATGGATGTCGTTTTTTTTGCAAAATTTTACAGCTGAAAGTGAAAAATGTCATTTTTCTGCAAAAAAATTGTTAAATTTCAATTAATAAAAAAAAAAGTAAAAATGTCAGCAGCAATAAAATACCACCAAATGAAAGCTCTATTACTGAGAAGAAAAGGAGGTAAAATTCATTTGGGTGGTAAGTTACATGACCGAGCAATAAACGGTGAAAGTAGTGTAGTGCAGAAGTGTAAAAAGTGGCCTGGTCATTAAGGGGGTTTTAGCTAGCGGGGTTAATGTGGTTAAAAAAGGTGACCGTTAAAGGGGTGGTCAATGTTAAAGGGGCGGGCACTGTAGAGGTCACTGTTAAAGTGGTGGTCAGTGTTAAAGGGGCAGGCACTGTGGAGGTCATTGTTAAAGGGGCAAGTACTGTGCAGGTCACTGTTAAAGGGGCGGGCACTGTGGAAGTTTCTGTTAAAGGGGCGGGCACTGTGGAAGTCACTGTTAAAGGGGCAGCCACTACGAAGGTCACTGTTAAAGGTGCGGGCACTGTGGAGGTCACTGTTAAAGTGGTGGGCACTGTGGAGATCATTGTTAAAAGGGCGTGTACTGTAGAGGTCACTTTTATGGGGGAAACTGTTGATATCATTTTACGACACACGGAAACACAAAATGAAATAGATGTAATATACCCGTGTGAAGCCGGGTCCTTCTGCTAGTTTCTTATATATAGAAAAATGAGTTTCTGTCTGTCTAGACGTTATTTATGCGCGACCAAACGACTGGACATATCTTCACCAAATTTGGCACACAGGTACATCGGGTGTCCGGGAAGGTTTTAGTCTCAGCTCTCTAGGACTTACCGTTCCTGAGATATTCCCCCAAAATGACCTGCATTAGCCAATAGAAGCCAGCAAGCCTTTCACTTAAATCTGGACTGCCATTTACACGGTCACATGTCCCTTATTAGCCAATAGAAGCTCGCAGATCCTACTCCAGGTTGCCATAACAACTGATCACAGGTTTTAGCAGTTCGCAGGTCCTTAAATATTCAGTCATATGACAACTACACTGCTACATGCATGGGGGGCAGGGGCCACTATTAAACAGACAGGCGCTGTGGAGTTCATTGTTAAAGGGGCGAGCACTGTGGAGGTCACTGTTAAAGGGGTAGGCACTGCGGAGGTCACTGTTAAAGGGGCGGGAACTGTGAAAGACACTGTTAAAGGGGCGGGCACTGTGTTGTTCACTGTTAAAGGGGCAGGCACTGTGGAGGTCACTGTTAAAAAGGTGGGCACTGTGGAGATCACTGTTAAAGGGGCAGGCACTGGGCAGGTCACTGTTAAACATGTGGTCACTGTGGCGGTTATTGTTTAAGGGGCGTGTACTGTAGAGGTCACTGTAATGGTAATTTAAAATTCAATAGATGAAATATACTCATGCGAAGCCAGGTCCTTCTGCTAGTAATATATATATACTGAACAAAAATATAAACGCAACACTTTCTTTTTGCTTCCATTTTTCATGAGCTGAACTCAAAGATCTGAAACATTTTCTACATACACAAAAGACCCATTACTCTCAAATATTGTTCACAAATCTGTCTAAATCTGTGTTAGTGAGCACTTCTCCTTTGCCAGGATAATCCATCCCACCTCACAGGTGTGGCATATTAAGGTGCTGATTAGACAGCATGAATATTGCACAGGTGTGCCTAAGACTGCCCACTATAAAAGGCCATTCTCAAATGTGCACAGTTTTGCCCTACTGGGGGGGAGGGGCTCAGAAAACCAGTAAGTATCTGGTGTGGGCACCATTTGCATCTCCCATTGCAACACATCTCTGTCGCATAGAGTTGATCCAGTTGTTGATTGTGGAATGTTGGTCCACTCCTCTTCAATAGCTGTGCGAAGTTGCAGAATATTGGCAGGTACTGGAACACGCTGTCGTGTATGTTCCACGATCACTCAAGAATGCAACCATCGATTTCAACAAAACATTGTATACACATCCCTTGCTACCTGGAAATAAATCTTGTGGGGTCACAGCTCTTTAGGACCTACCGTTCCTAAGATATTCCCAAAAAATTACCTGCATTAGCCAATACAAGCCTGCAAGTCTTTCTCTTCATATCCTAACTGCCATACACACGGTCACATGTCCGTTATCAGCCAATAGAAGCTTGCATGCCCTTAGTCTCGACATACACACAGTTTTACTCCAGGTTTCCACAACACCCCAGCCATTTTTCTTTACTACTGTAGGTCAGCTTTAGGCTAGGGCTACACGATGACAATAAGTCGCATGACACATAGGGCACAACTATACTGCTACATGCGTCGCGTGACACTTATGTTGCGTAAACATTTTTAAAATAGTTTATGTTGTTGCACTGCGACATATGACATACTGCGACTGCGATGTGACAGTCGCAGAAAAATCCATCTTGGATGGATTTTTTGCAACTGTTGTGTCACAGTCGCAACATGTCGCAGTGCGACACCATAGCCTATTTGTGACGAATACCGTACCTCTCGTACCCCGACTGAAGTCGGATGTCAACCTTGTCAAGCTCACGAGAAATGGTATGGTCACTGGTTACCAAGGCGTGACGTTACACCCTCCTGGAGGAGCGGGTAAGGTCAGTCTTGGTACAGTTTTCACAGACTCCTCCTGTCCACAGGGGCACAGATAGGCAACAAGCTGAGAGAGCCTTTTTACTGCCCCAGTGAAACAGCGCGTTTTCAGCCCGGAAAGACTGCCACCAGTTCCTTGTTTGATATAAGCCGGGTCCGCTAACAGGATTATATAAGGTAAGAAACCAACCCACGGTAGCGTATTGCTGGGCCGAAACACGGACGCGAGGATTCGTGATCTAGATACAAGACAGCACAAGATCAAATTATACCACAAATACAGGTGGTATGGTGCAAACAGGGTTGAGCAGAACAAAAGTCAGTTTAGCAGATGGATGAGTCCTTTTGGGTTGTGATGAGTTCTTAGCTGTATTCACATGGAGGGCAGTGATGTCAGCAGGTTTCAGGTCCCTCTAAACCAGGGTTTCTCAACTCCGGTCCTCGGGACCCACCTACCAGTCTGGATTTGAGACTATCCCACAGAATGAATACCTGTGGTAAGTCCTGATGCATTGACACTAATTATATCACCTGCTCAATACTAAGGAAATCCTGAAAACATGACTGGTAGGAGGGTCCCGAGGACCGGAGTTGAGAAACCCTGCTCTAAACACATGGCACGATATGACCCTTCTTCAGAGAAAGGACACGCCCGCATGCTGGCACATGCCTTTTAAACTGTAGCTGGCTCCTCCTCTTCCTGCCTCTGGGAAGGGTCCCCCCGTCCCTGCTGATCCTGGCAGCTCAATGACCCACAAAACCCTTTAGGGTTCATAGCTTCAGACCAGAAGGTCACAGGTAGATGGTTCTGGGACCAACGTAGATGGTTCTGGGACCAACAGACCCGCCTGGGTTTTGGCTACAAGTAGAGTCCAAGCATGGTACTGTTATTTAGTTTCTGTGAGGAGACATGTATATCTCCCTTCCGTGGCATCCCACCGCCGGTGGTCTGATAATTTCCATTGAACTAGGGAATGGACTAGACCTCCTGTAGAAAGGATTTTCCTGTTCCATTAGCTGGGTTCCTGGCTGGCTGAATGAATGGAAGTGTGAAGATTTGTAAACATTGGTGGACTGCTAGAGGTCCTCTGCCACCTGCTGGCTTTGAAGCAGGGCCCCCCTGTGGAGCTCACTACTTCTGCTACCTTTCAGCTGATGGCTGGTGTGGGGACATGGCTGACAGTAAATATTAATCCATATTCCTCACACTATCATTATAAAAATTGTTAAGAGAAAATGTTGCACGACACGTCATCGTGTAGCACTAGCAATAAAGGGGCAGGCTGCTGTCGAGGTCGCTGTTAAAGGGGCAGGAGCCACTATTAAAGGGGCAACTGCTATGGAGGTCACTGTTAAGGCAGCAGGGTACTGTGAGGTCACTGTTAAGGGGGCGGGCCCCTCCTGTGAAACTCACTATTAAAAGGGAGGGCTGCTGTGGAGGTCATAGTTAAAGGGATGGGTTGCTGTGGAGGTCCAATTTTAAAGTGGCGGGGCACTGTGGGGGGTTAGTGTTATATACTGTCGCCCTTAAAGATACCCTTGCAGGCGCACATGGGCCCAAATCATGTGCGCCTGCTGGGGAGGTAAACTGACCGGGCAACTGGACACCGGACTCCTGCCCTACACACACTTAACCAGCATCAAGAACCTTCCCTGCACGGACAGACAACAGCTTCCTAAACTCGGGATGGCTCAGTATTCTCCACCCCCTGCCTTGCCTAGTACCTCCTACTTAACTCCTCTCCCTGCTGCCTCAGTTAACTCCCTTCTATGGACACTGTGCAAAGCCCTGCATTCCCTGAGCACTGCTGCCCTACCACCATCTCCCTTTTTAACCCCCCCTGTCCCAACTCATTCTTCACCCCTTCTATGCACTGCATTAACCTCTTTTGCTCCTGTATTGTGCTGTGCATTGTCCCCAAGATACCCCTGTAACCCATATAGCATTAGGTATAGAATATATTGGTGTGTATTTGTATTCATATAATAGGTGGTGGAGGGGCCGCCGATATGTGTGTGCTAGGTAATTGTACATTGGGTGGGAGTAGTGATATTTAGAGGATGTGGTTTTTTATAGTGTGTTATATTGTGTAGACATAGCATTATATTTATATCATCTATATATATTTTTATTAGTGTGTATATATATATATATATATATATGTGTATATATATATATATATATATATATATATATATATATATATATATATATTACAAAGAAAAAAATGTGGGGGGTTCAGTCAGCACAGCCCTATATGCAAGTGCACATTGCTATGACGAAATGCAGATACAAATGCAAAAACACAAATGCAATCGCACTCTGCAACCAGCACTATGCCCTGCCTCTATGCTGGATGTTGAATGAGGCATCGGTGTACATTTTGGCCAAAGCGTAATAAGCCACTCACCACGTCAAGGTCGCCTCCATTAATGGTCCCTAACACTAGTTTCTACCTGTTATGGGACATGACAGCCACACAAAGTCCAGGGAGCGCAGGTACAGCATGCACGCCAAGCACACTCTGCTTTTAACCCTGTCCGGTGCCATTACAGCTTTCATCGGATTCAGGGATGCAAGTACCAACATGCATGCTGAGCCCACTATATACTTCTCCTATATATATATATATATATATATATATATATATAAAATACATTGACTGTTGACTGTGAAAGACTCTGTAGTGTACAATAAATATATACAGCATATCGAGTCTCAGACTTAGTGTGCACGCACGGCAGGACGTTAGAGAACAGAACGTTAAAAGGGAATTAGAGCGCCCCCTAGACCCCTCTTACAGTTGCATTCTGGACACTGCTCAGTTCTTACTTCTTCCACTCCTACAGTGCACAGGGATCCTGTGGTCAGAATACTGGAAGAAACTGAACAGATGGTAGTGGTGTAGGAGGCACAGCACTGATAATGTACAGTTGCAAGAAAAAGTATGTGAACCCTTTGGAATGATATGGATTTTTGCACAAATTGGTCATAAAATGTGATCTGATCTTCATCCAAGTGTCACGGATGATATTGCAGATAGCTGGAAGTTATGGATAAACATCCGACTGGCTTGATCCCAAACTAAGGAACATAAAGGTGACCCCTGTAAAACCCTAAGAGCTCACCCTAACTGCTAAGCACATACAAGGGTCTCAGAGGTGGACAATTGCATGCCCTTCTGTTTAAGCCATTCTATTGTTGATTTACTTCTATGCTTTGGGTCGTTGTCCTGTTGCAACATCCATCTTCTGTTGAGCTTCAGCTGGTGGACAGATGGCCTTAAGTTCTCCTGCAAAATGTCTTGATAAACTTGGGAATTAATTTTTCCTTCGATGATGGCAATCTGTCCAGGTCCTGGCGCAGCAAAGCAGCCCCAAACCACCATACTTCACAGTTGGGATGAGGTTTTGATGTTGGTGTGCTGTGCCTCTTTTTCTCCACACATAGTTTTGTGTGTTTCTTCCAGACAAATCAACTTTGATTCCAGCTGTCCACAGAATATTTTGCCAGTACTGCTGTGGAACATCCAGGTGCTCTTGTGCAAACTGTAAACATGCAGCAATGTTTTTTTTGGGGACAGCAGTAGGTTCCTCTGTGGTTTCCTCCCATGAATTCCATTCTTGTTTAGTGTTTTACGTATCGTAGATTCGCTAGCATATGCCAGAGACTTTTGTAAGTCTTTAGCTGACACTCTAGGATTCTTCTTCACCTCATTGATCAGTCTGCGCTGTGGTCTTGCAGTCATCTTTACAGGACGGCCACTCCTAGGGAGAGTAGCAGCAGTGCTGACCTTTCTCCATTTATAGACAATTTGTCTTACCGTGTACTGATGAACAGCAAGGCTTTTGGAGATACTTTTATAACCCTTTTCAGCTTTATTCAAGTCAACAATTCTTAATCGTAAGTCTTCTGAGAGCTCTTTTGTGCGAAGCATCATTCACATCAGGCAATGCTTCTTGTGAAAAGCAAACCCAGAACTGGTGTGTGGTTTTTATAGGGCAGGGCAGCTGTTACCAACACCTCCAATCTCATCTCATTGATTAGACCCCAGTTGGCTGACACCTCATTCCAATTAGCTCTTGGAGATGTCATTAGTCTAGGGGTTCACATACTTTTTCCACCTGCACTGTGAATGTTTACATGGTGTGTTCAATAAAAACATGGTAGCATTTAATTATTTGTGTTATTAGTTTAAGCAGACTGTGATTGTCTATTGTTGTGACTTAGATGAAGATCAGATCACATTTTATGACCAATTTGTGCAGAAATCCATATCATTCCAAAGGGTTCACATACTTTTTCTTGCAACTGTATATACTGATAGGAATTAGCTATCACCATAAAACCATAAGAAAAAATAGCCTTTAAGACCATTGGAGGAACTTAATGATGTTATACCTCTCAACATTCACGCATCTGGCGGGACAATCCCGGATTTCAGTGGCTGTCCCTCTGTCCGGGGGAGGTATGTCCCACTCTCTGGCAGCTAATGTGAGGGGGCACATATCTGGGCATAACTACTGTGAGGGGGCACATATCTGGGCATAAATACTGTGAGGGGGCACATATCTGGCTATAACTACTGTGAGGGGGCGCATATCTGGGCATAGCTACTGTGAGGGGGCACATATATGGGCATTGCTACTCTAAGGGGGCACATATATGGGAATCATGTAACAACAAAGACCTGAAGAAGTCAAAGGACCACAATACTATGCATAACCAAACAGTAATAGAAATGTATAAAAGACAATTTTATTGGACAACACTAATGTAACGGACCGTTTCAGCAGACAAGGGGTTAAAATCCGTTTAGGCGATATGTCCCTTTCCGAGAGACAGGCACAGCTACTGCAGAACACCAAACTCCCGAACTGGATACAAAATAGCACTCCAAACTGGAACCTCGCGAATAGCTGCTAGACGACGAACAGGAAAAGCATACATCAGCTTACACTCCTGGCAATCAGTCTCTAACAGCATACAGGGAATCCCCCCAATAACAAGACAAGGCTCCGTGTTGAGGGTCAAGCAGTGCTCTGACTGTACTTCAGGTACAGCCCCTTTTATTCATAAAAAACAAACCTAGTACTGCCCACCGGGTTTTGAAATCCAACCAATCAATATCTTACAACACACACAATGCAAGTACAGCAGCCAATCGTTCATGCCCCCTATAGGACCAGAAGGGAGACTGCGACACAGAACAGATACAACACATCCCCACAATGCATCATGGTTTCCTCCTCTCTGTCCCGGAGACAACCGAGGGCAATCCAATTATCTCTCAGGACAAAGGGGAGATCGCCAATACACATGTGGAGACAACAGGACAGACATCACCATTTAAACACACAATGGGACAATGGGACAATAGAAACACACCCAGCATATTCCTCCCAAGCTGACAAGTTACACTTATTATAAATTGTTACAACTTTGTGAGGTTACATTGTCCATACATATAACTTACATCAATTTGAACAGTATAACTTGGGGACAAACCTATCCAAAATTCACTTGAATAGGTTCAGGGGTTTAAAAGTTAGCAAAAGTATCTCAAAAGGCCGTAATCCTGGGGCAGGAGGCTGGAAAACAGCCCCCTCCAAAACACTGTGGCGAGGTTGGTTTCGCCACAACTAAGACATAAAATTTTCTTATATACATTTTTATTACTGTTTGGATGTGCATAGTATTGTGGTCCTTTGACTTCTTTAAGTCTTTGTTGTTACATGAATTTCTTTTGATGACATTTGCACTCCCCATTTATCTTAGTGTGCCCCCCAATATATAATTATTGTCACACATATCTGGGCATCGCTACTCTGAGGGGGCACATATCTGGGCATCACTACTGTGAGGGGCACATATCTGACATAACTGCTGTGAAGATGGCACATATCTGGACATAATCTGTAATGGGGGCACAATGCAGTGGCACAAAGGGGGAATAATTACTATGTTTAGCGGACCGGGTGGGATTAGATTTTTAGTTATGTTTTGGGCGGAGTTAGAGGCGTGGCCTAGTGCTGAAAAAATTCGCACATAGTGTCACTCTTCCTTATTTAAAAAAGTTGGGAGGTATGGTATATGTGTAGGATGTGTCTATATATCAATGTACATGAATTTATAATTGGGAGAGTGTGTGTGTTTGTGTGTGCAGGGTACTAAGGGCCCCTCACCATAGATCCTGATTAGGGATGAGCGAATCAACTTCGGATGAAACATGAAACAATTTGTTGTGGAGCATAGTACACCGGCTGTACTATGCTCCACAACAAATTGCAAGGATGTATGGGAAAACTAAATCTTCGTGCCCAAAATGCCAATCTGGGCAGGCCGATTTTAAGCATATGATTTGGAGCTGCCCAAAAATATAGCAGTACTGGCTAGAGATCTATGACCTATTGGCTAGCAAACTGGGTAACAGACCTGAAATAGGAATTGAGTTTGCGATATTGGGAACTCCGGGAGCTGATAACGCCATTAGATATGAATTTATAGCCTGGCTAAAAGGCATGTTATTAGCCAGAATTTTAATTGCAAGAAAATGGGGCTCTTTTGACCCCCCTACTATTGTACAATGGAAAAACTTGATGGATAAGACTAAGAGCTACGAAAAAAAAATTGGCATGTCTATCTAAAAAACAGCTAGCACGATGGGAAAGGTCATGGGCAAACTAGACATAACTGGAGGACCCAGGCCAGCGTAGTTCCCACGCAACATATGATGTTTAACATTAACTTGGTTATATGATAATGTTGTAAAGCTCAGCGGGTTTCCCCGCCGGCTCCGCTAGGCTCCAGAGGCAGCAAGGCTAAAAACCAGAGGGGACTAGGGAGGGAGGGGTATTCATTTAAAGTCTGTATTCTATTAAATACAATGTATGGATAGATCTCCTTTTTTTTTGTTATTGCTATTGACACTAAAAGATGATCTTTGTAAATGGAGAGATGTTTGTATATGACTGGTAATGTAAAAAAGCAAAAATTAGAAATTTATATAAAATAAATAAATAAATAAATAAAGGATCCGGGTAACATTTTGCCAAGTCAACCACAGGTAATGACAACGGTGAGAAGGCATAAGAGAATTTTATGACAACTTTGCAAATTGTCACCAGTCCTGGACTTCTGATGTCTCTGCCCAGGGGTGGATTAGCCATAGACCTTACAGGGAAGTTTCCCAGTGTGCCGATGCCCAGGGGGGCACCGGATCCTCCCTCATTGACGGCCAGTGGAAGTTTTTGGGGATGTATTTTATGATGTACTGTGGTATTTGACTCTGTTGGGGTGGTATAATTTTTTTTATTGATTATTACTGTTATTATCATGTATTGTATATTATTGTAATTTTGCACAGAATAAAGATGTAATTTAATAATAAAAAAGTAGGTGTGGTGACCTATGTTAATGAGTTTCACTCCAGATTTATCATTGAGACTTAAAAAAAAGTCACAAACAAATCACAATCTATCATCTGTCTAGTATCTCTATCTAGACCAGTGATGGTGAACCTATGGCACGGGTGCCAGAGGCGGCACTCAGTGCCCTCTCTGTGGGCACCTGCACCCTGGAAGAAGTCCAAGGTGTAACACTATGCCTTAGACTTTTTCTGCCATTTATCAGCACAGGGCATGCTATGAATGGCACAGACAGCTCACTGAATGTAGGCAGGCTATTATAGATAAATGATAAAGTACATGAAAGATATGTTATATTAGTATTCAGAGTAAATGGCCATGTTGGCACTTCGCAATAAATAAGTGAGTTTTGGGTTGCAGTTTGGGCACTCGGTCTCTAAAAGGTTCACCATCACTGATCTAGACATATAATGATATTGATAACTCAGGTGGGATGCCACCGGAAGACACAAACCAACTGAACAGTGAGTAAAAGTTCAGATAAAGTGATCTCCATCATTACTATTAATACTCACTGGAATAAGGATAAACAAGTCTGCTGATTGTGGTGTATCTGCAACTAACAATATAACCATTATTAACTATTAACACTGTCTTGGCAATTGAGAATAACCATTAATGCTGTTAATGGAATACTAGTCTCCGTTTTGCACTGTTGTGAGTAAAAGAACTTAACACCAGGAGAGACTATAGATACCTCCATTTGTAAATGATATTAACATTCTAACAACTTATCATCTGAATCTTTCTATCTACAAGAGAAATAACCCCCTAAAGCGGGACTAATGCTATACAGCTAAATATATGTAATAGCTATTACTAACAACTACTTTGGTCATTACTAACAGCTACTCTGGTCAAAAACATCTCCAATACTGTATGGTCACATGGACAAGTACTATTAGTTATCAGTATCAGACATTATACTTCTGGTCTGTAGGGTTTTAAACCGTTTTACTATATTTTATCTAATTTTTGTATTTTAAGTATAATGTGATGTGAATAAACCTGTCTGAGTTAAACGTACATATACATCCTCATTGATTGATATAGAACCAGATGATGAGTGCCCACTTATCTTAATTATACTTATCTTATTGAATGTGATTGGGTGAATCACTGCATTAGTGTGAGCACCAACCCATAGTAGTTTAGAGCAGTGTTTCCCAACCAGTGTGCCTCCAGCTGTTGCAAAACTACAACTCCCAGCATGCCCGCACAGCCAAAGGCTGTCCGGGCATGCTGGGAGTTGTAGTTTTGCAACAGCTGGAGGCACACTGGTTGGGAAACACTGGTTTAGAGGGTGAGCCACTATTGTCTCTTAGTATCTATCTATCTATCTATCTATCTATCTGTTTCCATATTTGCTTTATTTCATGTAATCCACTGTAGAAAGCATAGTTTCAACTTTAAAGAACGGATCCCTAATAAAGCAGTACTGAACCCCGAACAGAGCAGTGTGAGAAAATCGCCCTATGAATGAGCATAATGTAGACCACCAATAGCAATCTCTAATCTAACTACAGAACAGTGGATATACTGTATGTTGTCATAAGACTGCCCACATCTGCTATTGGGGTGCAAAGAAACTCCAAAGGGACAATAAGACATAAAAGAAAAATTGTATTATTTATTTTATATATATAAACGCTCAGTGGATTAATTGAAAGCAGACATGTATACAAGGAATGTTAATTCTTTTGGTATTATTCTTATAAGAGGCATGAATTTGTGTCCTGGAAACATCAGTAAATAATCTGTGGTGGCATTAACCTCTGACTGACAGCTGGTACTTGTAGCCTGTGGTATGTACTACTTAGAAGGAAATAATACCATATCGTACCATGGATGTTGAAACCTAACACCACAAACACACTAGGGGATAAATATGTTATTTTTTTTAACATGTTTAACTGGTTAAGGACCAGTTCAATTTATTTTTTATTTTATTTTTTTGCATTATGGCTATGTGTTTTCTTTTTTTTTACATTTTTGGGAGTAACACATATAACTTATGGCTCTTTTAGAATTTTAGCCTTTTAAAATGGAAAAAAAAAACTGTAAAGAATACGCTTTTTTTTCCATTCTGTAATTTTTTTTCTACTGATGCTATATTATTTCCCTAATCTAGAATGTCTACTTGTGTTTGTCATTGTCTACCATAACTTTTGATATATTATATGTCTAATTTAGGTTAATTGTTTCTTGGGGAACTGTTTCTAGATGGGGTTATTTTTTTATTTATTTTTGCATATTTAATAGTTTTTTTTTTACTTTCTTCTATCTTTAATCTTTGCCAGAAAAAAAAAATCTTATTACACTAAAGGGGTAACAGTTGACGATCCCTGCAAATGCCATAGTACATATGGTATGCCACCTTTGAGTTTGCCTGAAAACCACTTGTGATGTCACAACAGTTGCCTGATGGAAAAACGCTTGTGATGTCACAGAAGTTCATTTGGCTGCAATGTTACAGCAACTTACTAGAGAGAAACACATTGGTGATGTCACAATAGGTTACTTGATTGAAAGAACATTATGATGCCATAGCTTTTTACCTGACTGAAACCCACTGGTGACATCACGAAAGCTTAGGTTGCAGAACTGCAATTGTGAGCTCACAGCAGCTTACCTCACTAAAACCCAGTTGTGAACAGCAACTTAGCTGACAGGAACACAATTGTGATGCCACAGCAGCCTACCTGACAGAAACCTACTTGCGAAGTCACAACAGCTTACCTCTGAGAAACACAGAAGGTGCTGTGAGGTCACTGCAGCTTACATGACTAAACCTTGTGATGTCACAATAGCTGACATAGCAGGAATAAACTTGTGATATATTAATAAACATATGATAGAGTCGTTCCAAGGTTGACCATACCACCAATTATGAAGTGCCATGAACATTTAATTCATTATGAAAAACAGTAAAAATGTTATGCGTGAGATTATGTATTTAGTCCGTTAACGTCAAAAGTCACAAAATATCCATTGATTCAGAATAATTTGAATTCCATTTCATGTGACATTATGTCACTATTATGGGTACATTCCGGCCGTATGTATCTTTAACTGAGTAGAAAATTCTACTTACAGACATTTTAAATGAGAAAACATATGAGCAAAGGGCTTTCACAAAAGCTCTTATTGTTTCCAGCCCTCTAATTGTAAAGCATGAAACACATGCGGTAAATATGTGAGCCGTTCTATCTGCCATTATATGATTTATATAACTGGGGACAAATAAAAGCTCTGGAATCATAGAAGAACTATAAAACAGACGACTGTTAAAACGCAATTCATGACAGAGAAACTGTAATCCTGAAATAGACTGCTTAAAGCCATTTTAATTCAGTTTCCTGTGTGACCTGAAATTGTGAGAAGATGAGGACACATCCACCAGATAATAGGAAGAATCCACCAACCCAGCCAGTGTACATTGCATTCCCAAACTCCCATCGGGGAATGTCTTTAGGGATATTTTGGTCCCAAAATTTGATCAATGTGTCATAAGCAAAGTAGGACACAGTGAAGAAAGTCAGTGTACCTGCCAGTGAAAAGAGGAGTCCTCCAAGTATGTTCAGCATCTTTTTGACATGTCCTTCTGTGCTGTCGAGACATTTCACACAGGTCAGTGCAGGTGTGGAGACCATAAATCCTAAAGCCCCAATCAAGATAGACAGACACACAAGAACCCGGCCCGTTTGGATTAGGACTGGAAGATGGCTTGAGGTCAGATATTCTTGACAAACACTAAACCCCACATCTTGAACAACGCATGTTTGCCACAAGCCAAGCAGGTAATATTCGTTGATGAGAATGCCTGAAGAAAAAGTCAACCAATGAGGAATGAATAAGGCCACCAGGCAGCACACATAACCAGTGAGGGACAGGAGAAGGCCTGCAAGTTCGGTGAAGCAGAGTACTACCTCCATTTTAAGCTCACTCTTGATGCCCTTTCTTTATACTTTAGTTGGAGCTTTTTGCGAAAGACAGCTGTCTTACAAGAAACAAGCTTTCAAATACCAGTCGGTAGGCAGCTTGGAATAAATCAATGCATTTTAGTGTTCATGTGAGGGACTATTGTTCTTCCTGTATCCCTTCTATTTATAGCTCAGCGCTATCGTAGTTTATGACAAAAAAAGACCAATGAAAATGTCTTGTATTCTGAAAAAGATCGCAGCACTAGATTAGATCTTCCCACTTGCTTTAAAAGAAAAAGGAACAATCAGAGACTTAAGATTGTTCTTGAAAATTATTCCTTAAAGCACTTGAAAATAGTTTTCACTACAATAACCATTAAGTACAGTCATATTACATGATTATCAGAATAAAAACGGTATGTTTTAGGCTAGTTTTACGCTAGTGTGCAGTGTTTTTTATTCTGGCGGGCATTCTGGTAACATTTGGCAATGTTGGATCCAAAGAGCTATTTAACGTTGGTGTAAAACAAGCTTTAGAGTATAAAAAAAAGTAAAACAATGGTAAAGAAAAGTATATCCTATTTTACAAGGTTTTCATTAGGCCACATGCACACAACCGTATTTTTGTTCCGCATCCGATCCGCATTTTTTGCAGATTGTATGTGGACCCATTCATTTCAATGAGGCAGCAAAAAAATGTGTGCTGTCCGCATCAGCATATCCATATGTCCATGCCGCTGTCCCACAAACAAAAATAGAACATGTCCTATACTTATCCATGTTGTGGGCAAGGATAAAATATTTCTATAGAAGGAAAAAAGAAAATGGTGGCATGCACATGGTCGGTATCTGTATTTTCTATGCTTTGCGTACTGCAAAACACATACGGTTGTGTGCATGAGCCTAGTACGAATCAAAATGTCTCATCAACCAGAGTTATACACCTGTGGCAGGGTATCCCTGAAGCTGAAGACACTCCCCCTGCCGTTTGATTAACAGGGTCAGACATGACAATTTTGTGCCTGCACTGCTGCGCTAAGTAACGTTGCAAGCACATAGACTCTGCTTCTGCAGCAGTTACTGTGGATGCACTGCTACACTTCTGGGTAGTGGTACATGAACAGTTACTGCTCCAGAAGCGAAAGCAGAGCCTCTATGCTTGCTCCACTACTTGGAGCAGTAGCACAAGCGTGATATTGTCAGGGCCGGCCAAGATATCTTGTCAATCAAGTAGCAAGGGGAGCATCTACAGCTTCAAGGACATCCCCTCACAATTATAGAACTCTGGTTAAGATTAGAGATGAGTGAATTTTTCAAACATTTTTCATGAAAAATTTGGTTCTATCCCAATATATTTGCAGCAAATTACGTTAAAAAACGGCTATTCCCTGGTTGCTAAGAGCCTTTATAGTGGTGTAGAACACTGTGGTGTAGAACACTGACACGCATAGGGAGTCTGCTTTGGTAGTGAAATAATACTGTTAGTCCGTATGAAAATGCAGATGACAAGCGTCGCTCTTAGAATCACTTCACTTATTAGGGCAGTCATGGGGCCAAAACTGACCATGTCAGAGGACGGGGACACTCGGCAGAGCTGAACTGGTGTGGATGCCTGCACCTGCAATCCAGAGTATTATTGTTCTGACGGATCAGAGGAAGGGCAAAATAATCAGTGACATCAACACAAACTTACTGCTGATACCCTCTCCACTCTGTCAGGGGGGCTCTACTTGTATAAGCGTTTAATAGAACAGGTGTGGAATCAGCTTGCGACAGTGTAAAAGGAGTGCGCTTCTTCTTGGCGCTAACATCAACCTGTAAAGTTGAGTTCATGCTTGAGTTATTTGCACCTGCAATCCAGAGAAAGGGGAAAAGGCAACGCGTTAGTACAAGCAAGCGACTGTATCAGGAGCCAGACAACACCTGCCTCCACGTACCAGACCAAGACAAGCAGCTACCTCGTGGGAGAATGTGACACAACAGATCTTTGCCCAGCTACATACAGAACTGTGAGTGTGCACCGGTGCTAATCTGCGGTAGGGCATAGAGAAGGCTTCTTTAGTCAGAGCGTTGTAGAAACGTGCCCCGTTTAGCAGGGGTCAGACAGGTATATAGTAGAGGAGAGTAGCCTGTATTTCTATGTGCTCGATGGCAGGAGCGCATTTGGTATATCACGTTTCAGTTAAACTTCCTGTAAACTTGTGTAAACTTGTTAACACTGTTCCTTTCATTTGTCGATTGTGCCCCTGGTGTATTGGCACAATACTGTTAATCTAATTTTATGGCAGTTTTATTTTGTTATTTAATAAAGCTGGTATCTGTTTCAGCTTCCTCGTCTACTGTAACATATTTGAACCCTGCCCTGTGGTCTCTCTCTCCCCTGACCGCTACAAGTGGCGCTGCAAGCAGGGTGCGGTCACAGAGATAGAGGCGGCTGAAGTCAATGTGCATGATGCTGATGTGAGTAACTCCGGCAATGGTGGAACCCCTGCAAGGGCCCTCCCTATGGGCATGTTGTTTAACTGGCTGCTCAAATTTGATGGCCAGAACATGTCACTGTCGGACTTGGTGACAAGGTAACAGAGCGCTGCTAAGGTTTATAATGTCAGCCCAGAACTACAGCAGGAAATTGCTTTGGCCACCCTAGAGGGTGAGGCCCGGAAAAATATTCTCCTACAACCAGAAGCCACGAGCAATACTTTGAAAGAGATCATGCAATTTCTGGAAAAAACATACGGTGAAACAGCTAGTCCGGGGCACCTCCGGGCAAAGTTCTTTTACCGGATTCAGCAGGAAGACGAAAGGGTTTCACAATATGCGAGGCCGAGGTACAGAAAAAAGAGGCAGACTGAGTAACCAGCATGGGAACAATTTATTCTGGGACTCTACAGCACTCCCCTGAGACAGGCCCTGCAGGAACGAGTTAGGGTGGACCCTACCCTAAACTTTCGGCAAATATTGGCAGAAGCTGTGGCACGAAGCAAAGAAGAAGGTTATGCCTCCGGAGTGATATGGACCCAGACAGCCATACCCTTTGGGGTTGCAAGGAATGAAGAGGTCCTGGTCAGGGTGGTACAAAACTTGCAGAGCTCCCTGAGTGCTATGCACTAGAAGTTGACGCAAATAGAAAGGCGGATGGGGTCGTGCTATACCCCTGAGGCTGCCAATCCGGCCCGACAACAACCCTATCAGGTGGTCCCGCTGGTTCCTACACCAGAGCATCCTTACCCTAGTTTACCTTTCCACCAAGTTCCTCAATATCCTCCACTGAGGCCAGCCAGTCAAGTTCTAAGGGCACCTCCCGCACGCAGGCAAAGAGAAGGCCGTCAAGAGGCAGTGTTGGCGGTGTGGAAATAAAGGACACTTCAGCAGAGGGTGTCGGAGTGATCCATCTGGACACCCAGAACCGCCGTTAAGCTTCCGGCCCCAAGAGTAGTGGGGCGTACTGCGGGGGAGGTGGAGAGCCAAGTTACCCAGCACAGCTCCGAACACCTGGTCATAGGGTGTCCCATCATACGAGCCGAATTTGAAGGTATTCCAGTTAACTGCTTAGTGGATACCGGGTCACAGGTAAGGACTATGCCTGAGTCATACTTCAACCGTTACGTTCAAGCGCTGGTCAAGCCGGAGCGAGAGACATTGGTCTGGGTTACAGCGGCTAATCAACAACAGATCCTTGTCACGGGAGTCGTGTGGATGAATGTACAGCTATGTGGGCAAGAAGTGGGGAGAAAAGGTATCCTGCTGGTCTCCGAGACATTCAAAGAGGATGTACCAGTGATAATGGGCATGAATATTCTGCGAGAATTCATGTTCACTAAACAGGGACCGGGTTATTGGAAGCAAGCCACTCCGCACAAACCCACCCAGAAAGCATTTCAATGGCTTATTTGATTCTCTGGGACACAGAAGAGTGTCCCAGCACATCAGTCTGTGGGAACTATCCAAGTGCCTGGAAGGGCTACCCTCACCCTCTCTCCTGGTCGGGAGACTGTACTGACACTGCCCATGGGAACCTTCCACAAACTGGAAAGTATGGAGGTGATCATTGAACCGGTGGGCCTAGGGGAGCTAGGCCAGGATGACCTGCTGGCCCGGACACTGGCAGTGGTCCAGAATGGATGAGTACCCATAAGAGCTGTAAATATGAAACATCTAGAAGTCTCCTTGACACCAGGAGTGGAACTGGCTCGTGTGTACCTACATCGGGGAGAAGTGCTGAATCGGAGAGAAGTGACTCTAGCTCCGGTAGGTGATGCTGTTTGGACCCTGGCAGTTACTGCGAGAGCAGAAGAGGCACCGACCCCAGAATGGAATGGGAGAACCATCTTCGACCAAATGGAGATAGAGTGAAGGCTCTCGGTTCGGATCATTTGCGAGCAGTTGAAATGATGCTGTAGGAGAATCAGACTGCGTTTGCCCGCCATGCCGATGACTTTGGCTGCACAGATGCTATCGCGCATGAGATACCGACGGGGACACTTCGCCAATTCGGGAAAGATATCGGTAGATTCCGCCCAAGTTTTACCAGGAAGTGAAGACATCGTTGAAACAGATGATAGATTCAGGAGTGGTGCGGGATAGCCAGAGTCCTTGGGCAGCCCCAGTGGTGCTTGTCAAGAAGAAGGACGGCACTATTCGATTTTGTGTGGATTACCAGTGGTTGAATGCGTGCACCGCATGAGACTCATACTCTCTGCCTCACATCGAGGAGTCTATGACAGCTCTAGGACGGGCTAAATACTTCTCCACCCTGGATCTAGCAAGCAGGTACTGGCAGGGACCGGTGGCAGAGCAGGACAGGGCAAAGACAGCATTCATACTCCCCATGAGACTATTTGAATTTAACAGGATGCCATTTGGGCTGTCTAATGCCCGGGCACCTTCCAGCGGCTGACGGAGAAATGTCTGGGAGACCTTAATTTTGAAGCCACCCTGATATACTTGGACAAAATCATTGTGTACTCCTGCTACTTTTCAAGAACACCTGAACTGACTAGGGCAGGTACTTGAGCGACTGCAATCCCATGGCCTGAAGGTAAAGCCAAGGAAGTGTTATCTCTTCAAGAAGGAGATTGAGCACTTGGGCCATACGGTGTCCCAAGACGGAGTGCTGCCGTCCCAAGACAAAGTGGCTGCAATACGACAATGGCTAGAGCCCAGAACGCTGCAGGAGTTAAAGGCTTGGAATGACCGGGTAGTACCGGCGGTTCATCAAAGACTACGCAAAGATAGCGGGCCCTCTGAATGAATGTCGCGGTAGATAAGATAAGGGAAGGAAACAGAACACGACAAGGCAAATAAAACATCTGACTAGGCCCCAAATGCTAGCGAACAAAGGGATCACCTTCTAGCAATCCCTAAAACACTTTCCCTAAGCTGCTATGCCCATGTGCATATCTCGATGATAGATATGCACATGCCCACGTACCTAAGACTATAACACACTGAACCAAACCCTCAGCTGTAGGGAAGAGGGAAAGAGACACCCAGCTCCTTCAGCAAGCAAAGGAGCTAGCGTCACCCTAGAGGCCTAGTAAAAACAGACACAGAAGGAAAAAGGGAAAAGGACTTATCTAGAGACGTGTTGGAGCTGACGATCCACCAAACTTCCAGAGCTCACACAAGGCAGAACTATAACCCGCAATTCAGTTCAAACCCACAACAAAACAAACTGTCAGATCGAGTCACGTGCAGCAACTCTGACAGATCTCCTCAGAACACCCACAGGGCAGGGCGTGACAATAAGTTGTTGAGAGGAACGGCTGGGAGACCCAGGGGGCAAAGTGTTCCCTGGGGACAGAAACAGGAGGAGGCCTTCCAGGCCCTGAAACATGCCTTGACATCGGCCCCCATGCTGGCTTATGCCGACTTCGACAAACCGTTCCTCTTATCTACTGATGGCAGTCTCTACGGACTTGGGGCAGTCCTGTCGCAGGTACAATATGGACACAAAAGAGTTATCGCCAATGCTAGTAGGTCCTTGTGGGATACAGAGTGAAACCCCCACAACTACAGTTCCTTCTGGCTTAAACTCCTTGCCCTGGTTTGGACCATGACTGAGAACTTAGCTTGATATCAGGGGGGACAGGGGACAAATCGCTGATGAAAAGAATTGATTAGTGTATTTGCTGTCGCTAGTAGCAACTGATTGAATGTAAATGGATGGCTTAAAATGAAAATAACAAAACTTTGAGTATCAATTTAAAAATTATCCCCTTGTGAAAATAAAAAAGGCTACTTTAGGTAAGTAACATGCGGGGTGAACAGGAAGTCGTCATCCCCCACCTGTGCCGTGGACCAATATTACATATCTGACAGTGGCTAAGATCTTTGTACGGATTGACAACAACCCCCTGGCCCATCTGGACACTGGGAGCCCTGGAGCAACGTTGGGCAGCTCGCCTTGCAAAGTATGATTTCTCGATTCGATACCATTCCGCTACAGAGAACACTAATGCCGATGGTCTGTCTAGGGTTAATTTTGAAACTCCGGTAGGGGATCTCGATGAACAAAAAGAAAAGGATGAAACTTCAAACTTCTGCAAGTTTGCATCCCAAGCAGTCGAGGCAAAGACAAGTGGGGAGGCCCTTGCTCTACAAAAGACATTAGGGATAACTAATGAAAAATGGGGCCAAATACAAGCTGAAGACGTTGTACAGCGGCAGATGAAAGGCTGGGCAACCCAGCAAATGAAACCCAACAGAGAAGAAAGCACTGACCTTGATGCCGAGATGAAGTCCATTCTACAGTACATCAATGGAACAGACTGGAAGTTCACAGAGTTGTTTTGTACCACAAGTGGCAGCAGCCTGCTGATCTAGAGACGAGGTGGCAGGTAGTAATTCCCAGAAGCGTGGCATGGGAGATAGCCAAGGAGGCTCATGAATTTGGAGCTCACTTCGGGCCAGTCAAGACTTACCAGTGGCTGCAGCGTTATGTATATTGTCCGCGACTGGAGGTCACAGTTGAGGAAGTTTGCCGACAGTGTTGAGTGTGTGAACTCACTAAAAGCACGGAACAGAGGGCACCCATACAGCCCATACAGACCAAAGAACCGCTGGAAGTACTAATGATAGACAATCTCCTCGTGGGACAATCAGCCAGAGGTCCACAGTACTGCCTGGTCATGATTGACCACTTCTCCAAATTTGCAGTGGTCACCCTAAATCGGCACCAAATGGCTGAGTCTGCAGCTCGGGCCGTCTGTCAAGACTTCATCCGGGTCTACGGGTGTCCGAAGCGGATTCACTCAGATCAAGGAGCGTGCTTTCAAGGGAAAGTGATGGAGGAGCTACACCGTCTGTATGGCATTGAAAGATCCAGGACAACCCCATATCATCCCCAAGGGAATGTGGTCTGTGAGCGCTTTAACCGGACACTGCTTCAAATGCTGAGGATGCTAGAGGAAGACAAGAAGGCGCACTGGCCTGACTATCTGCCTGAATTAGTCTGGTCTTACAATAATCGGGTCCACACCACCACTGGTTACACCCCGTGCATGCTACTTTTTGGTAGAGCTGGTCGGTAAATCGTTGAATTGAATCTCGAACAACAAGAGGACCTAATAGAACAATCGACCACTTCGTGGGTGAAAGAACACCGTCAGCAGCTCCAGACCATCCGCCGGTTAGCAGGTCAGTGGTTACAAGAGAGAACTCATACTGACCGTCCTCCAATCCAGGAGGTTCCGCTGTAGCCTGGGGACCAGGTACTGGTGCGAGAGAAACGTCCCAGAGGCAAGTTGAGCGAGCGTTGGGAGGTACAGCCATACAAAATGATCAAGAGAGTTTACCCCAATGGTCCGATCTACGAAGTACGGGTTGAAAATTAGGAGTTTGCCTCAAGGACTCTACATAGGAATATGCTAAGGCCATGCCAGTCTGAAGAGCTCACACCTGCTCAGAGGACACCTCCTCCTGTCCCATCCTCAGAATTTATTATCCCCGATGAAAACGATAGTGAAGACTGGTGGACCGTTCCTAACACTGAGGAAGGCCCCCAGGTCGCAGGTGAGGAAGGTCCTGCCACAGAACCAGTACCAGCTCGCAGTAAGTAGGAACCCTCGACCACATCCAAATCCCCTGTTGTAGTGGATAAATCCAGGTTGGCAGCTCCCAGTGGGGAGAGTCAGGTCTCAACAGATAGTAAAGACCTCTGGAGATCCAGTAGGGTTTCTGCAGGGGTTCCACCAAACAGGTACGCTGAAGATCAGTTCATTTGGTCCACCGAAATACTTCAATAAAGATTTTACCACATATAACCACAGTGCTGACCGCTGAATAAATGTTGTTTTTCGACCAAAATACTTCAATAAAGATTTTACCACATATAACCGCAAAGCTAACCGCTGAATAAATGTTGTTTTCGACCTAAATATTTCAATAAAGTTTTTACCACATATAACCGCAGAGCTGACCGCTAAATAAATGTTGTTTTTTCAACTGAAATACTTTAATAAAGATTTTACCACATATAACTGCTGTGCTGAATGCTGAATAATTTAGTTTTTCGACTGAAATACGTCACAAAAGATTTTACCATATATAACTGCAGTGCTGGACGCTGAATAAATTAAGTTTTTCGACCGAAATAAGTCAATAAACATTTTACCACATATAACTGCAGCGCTGAACGCTGAAGAAAATTTGTTTTTCGACCGAAATACGTCAATAAAGACTTTACCACATAACTGCAGTACTGAAAGCTGAATAAAATTTGTTTTTCGACCGAAATACGTCAATAAAGATTTTACCACATATAACTGCAGCGCTGACCGCTGAATAAAATTAGTTTTTCAACCGAAATACTGTATGTCACAAAAGGTTTTACCACATATAACTGCAGCGCTGAACGCTGAATACATATGGGTCCCTTTGGATTATGGATATGTAGGTACCCTGGTTGGCAGCTTAGAGCGCCATTTTCACACCAAAAAGAAGATACTACCTATTTGATAGAGCACACTGCATTATTTTAGAAACCTTTCTAATAGATTTTGAAGAGAATATTGCAAACTAGCTGCAGATCACAATATCATGCATGTTGAAAGTATTGTACAAATCAAGGTATACAACCAAGAACAGAAAGAAATTCCTCCAAAATTATGCTGCATAAATGAGGCCTAAAGGGGTATTTAAGCAGGGGCAAACTGGAAAGTTAAAGTGGCCCTGGAAAAAAAAAAATTATTGACCCCATGTTGTAGGCGAGTCCAAATTGACAGAAAGATTGTGTAAAGAACTTGGGTGGCCCCCTTAGTCATCAGCTCAGCAGGAAATTGCCCTGTAGTGTCTATGGCCAGTCCACCCCTGTATTCAAACCAGAAGCATCGTTCATGTTCAACCATTGCATCATTCAAACTACTCCTAGCCATGGCCTTGTGCCTGGTGTCTCCTGTTCTGGTGATTGGTCGGGTCCCAGTGGTCAGACCCCAAACCGATGTAGCATTTATCACCTATCCAATAGTCTTAGGGGTCAAGGGCATTGCTGTGTTGATCTATAATACCTTGCACATAGCCTGCAACGGGTCCAAAGTTTCCAGCATTAGGCCTCTTGCACAATGTCGGGCCGCCTGCTGGACAATTGTCCCGCACTCATATGATCTTATGACTGCGGGACAATAGTCATGCTGGTGGCCCGACGTGCACATCATCATTGTAATCTATGATGCTGTGTACTCCCGTGCGCACGATCAATGCCGCTCCGGGACATATGGCCTGCTCTCGGAGGGCATACGGTCATGTGCAAGAGGCCTTAGTCTAAGTGTTTTTTTCTAATAGATTTAACTAGGGATGAGCGAGCAGGAGCTCCGATGAGCCGAAGTTACTGCTTGCGCGGAGTCTCACGAGACTTCGGGTAATAACTTCATAAATTTGTACTGTAAAAACCATTTCCCGAACTCTAGTTTGGTTCCAAGTGATAGCTCCGTACAGGAGTTCCATACAGTATTGGAACGAAGTTTTATGCAAATCGTCTTTGGATGTTTCATCTGAAGTTGATTCGCTCATCCCTAGATTTAACTATTGTTAACTATATATTTTTCAAAACTGTAATTGCAACTACCAAGGTGTAATGGGCAAGTGAGGTAATACAAACAGATGTATCTTCTTTGGCCATGTTTTATGCCTGACATCTTCTCCAGAATAGAATAATAGAAAGTTGTCCAGATTGACAGCAGAGGCATCCACAAGTAGACTATTTAGCACTGCCCCATCAGAAGTTTTATGTCTCCAGTTCTGTAAACTGGAAGACTGGTTTTAGACTGCATGTAGCGTATGAGAGCATAGTTCAGCATCTGATATCACCAGCTTGTTCAGCCCGTTTCCAGAAGATTTTGCTGACATCTAATATTAGTTGTTGGGACAGTTTCTGCGGACAGTGTTACACTACTGCTTCTCCTGTGTCTCATCTGTTACTATGACTGCCTTGATTTTCACAAAAATAGAATGCTGTGTCTCTGTATTCAGCCCTTAACATTCTCCTTAACTATTTTACATGTACGTATCTGTTTTGCAGTTTGCGATTTGCAAAATACAGCTGTGCACCTTGTGCCATTCACATTTTTTGCTGAGCCATTGACTTCAATGGATCTTTGGTCTGCATTTTGCAGACATATTCTATCTTATTGCGGAATGGACATACGGATGCGGAATGCACACAGATGATCTATGTGTTTTCTGCATCCATATGGCAATTCTGCAAAAAGATACATGTCCTATACTTGTCCGCAAAATGCAGACCACGGACCCATTGAAGTCAGAGTACTTGTCCCTCAACAGCAAGTAGGATTCTTGGTTTGTACATCAAAATATGGGGGTTCTTCACTGTGAGAGCAGTGAGACTATAGATCTCTCTACCTAGTGTAGAGCAAATCGAAGCATCCGAAGTGGAATTTGATACAAAATCCAAATTTCCTCGCATTTGGTGGTAACAAATGTTTTTTTTTTCCTAAAAAAGTAAGAAGCTTGGGAACGTGAGATCACCCATAATGCAGTGCAAACAGCCAATCAGGAGCTGGCTAGCCCCAGTGATGTCACAGCCCTTTAAAAGCTTCATCCCACGTTGTCTCCGCCATTTTACTGTGAACTGAGCATAGGGAGAGATGTGACAAGCGCTAGGGACAGTGATGCTAAAAGCTTTTAATTGTGCAATATTGGATAGGGAGAGTGCATGTACAGTGCAGGGACGGTGTAAGGAGATCATAGGGATAGTTTTACACACTGTAGGGAGCACATAGGAAGAACATAGAAAGACTGGAGGAAGAGTGCAGGGACTGTAATCTGAAGCTGAAGGGATCCATAGGAGACAACGCATTTTGCACCAATCCCTGTGTAGGGCGTAGAGCTATTTAACTGAACAGTGTCCACTGTGTTTAATAGATAAGCAATTCTATTAGGCCTCGATTCTGAAAATGGGGTGAATAATCTGTCTAGTTCTACTGTTATTGGGGTATCCACCTTGTTTATTTCATAAGCAATTCTATTACGCCTTGATTCTCAAATTGGGGTGAAGAAGCTTTCTAATTTTTACTGTTATTGGGGTGTCCACCTTGTTTAATAGATAAGGATTTCCATTAGGCTTTGATTCTCAAATTGTGGTAAATAAGCTAATTTTACTGTTATTGGGGTGTCCACGTTTTTTTCATAGATAAGTAATTCTATTACGCTTTTTTACCTGTTATTGGGGTGTCCACCTTGTTTAATAGATAAGCAATTCCATTAGCACTTGATTATCAAATTGGGGTGAATAAGCTTTCTAATTTTACTGTTATTAGGGTGTCTACCTGCCTGTCACAGTGATTGTCTCACTTCCAGAAAGGACTAGCTATGCATGTTGCTGAAATGCACAGTAACGTACACAGAGATACACTCTCCCTGCAGGCCTGGATATAGCTGATTTAACGCGCTTTGTGACAAATTAATTTGGAAAGAAGCGCATTTCTTGAAAAAATTTGCCGAAGCCTCCAAATCGAATTTTTGAAAACTTTGCTCATCTCTATCTCTGAGGAGGTCGTGATGGGGAACTCAGTAAGAGAGTTCAAAAAAGGCACCTTGAGAGAAGCACTTAAGTTAAAGTTACTAGATTTCTGTAGAAGCATCATTTATCCAAAGAGTTATTATGATCTGGCATTTTGGAATAGGGAAGAAATGTTCCCCAGGATAAGGAAAATTGGCTTCATATTTTGCTTTCCTCTGGATCAATCTTGTAGAATAAAAAAGCTGAATTGGTTGAAATAGGATTGTCATGAATCATGATCTCATAATTTGAACTTTAATTTCTATACCAAGTAAAGTATTACAATGCTCAAAACCAAATTGATACTTAAAAAAATATATATATATTTATTGTATAAAATCCGTCCATTCTTTAAATGTAAAACATTTATTGAATTAACCCTCACATCAACTGTAAATAACTTCACTCCCTCCAGTAATGGTTAATGTATGGCACTAATTGTGCACTATTTGCTTGAGAACTGTATAATAGGATGCTCCCACTCTGATCCCACTAAAAAGAAAGTGTATACCAAGTTGAAATCCATAGGTTATGTTTTCAATGAGAAGAGAAAAATAAAGCCACTGTCAGACACCTTATCTCTTGGAAGAATAAATGGATTGGGTTTTGAAATTCAAAGCACCCGCTCCTTTTCTCCCAGCATCATCTGTCAGGGAGATTCAGGAGCACCCCATACACATTAGATTGGGGGCCAGTTCTGCTGAAAATGGCTGATTTGACCACAGTGTCATGTGTAGAGGGGCCTTAAAGTGGTTCTGCCGGAATGATTTAAAATGGCTGTCAACAACCTGTCCTTGAATATGAGAAGCACTAGTTCGGACCACTGTGTAACGTTCTTTCATAGAATAGTGATTCAACAGCCGATTGTACCATTACAGTCAAGTATTAGGGACAAAAGAGATTCTAAGGACTCCTGCACACGACCGTATGGTTTTTCAGTCTGTTTTAAACTGATCCGTTTTAAAAAAAATTGTTTCAGTAGTATTTCCGTTCCGTATTTCCATTTGATTTCCGTTTGTGATCCGTTTTATGCGGATCACAAACGGAAACGGAAGCATACAATAATGTTTAAACAGTAAGTACATAAAACAATTGGGCTGGGCATAACATTTTCAATAGATGGTTCCCCAAAAACGGAACGGATACGGAAGACATACGGATGCATTCAGTAAGCATTCCGTATTTTTTGCGGACCCATTGACTTGAATGGAGCCACGGATCGTTATTTGCGGGCAATAATAGGACAAGTTCTATATTTCAGCGGAACAGAAATACGGAAACGGAATGCATACGGAGTACATTCTGTTTTTTTTGCGGAACCATTGAAATGAATGGTTCCGCATATGAACCGAAAACGGAATACGCAAAAACAGAACGGAAAAAAAAATACAGTCGTGTGCAGGAGGCCTAAAATGCAGACTTTGGTATTCATACAGATTCCACTGTGGGGACGCTCTACAGGCAGGGCACATTGCTGCTCCTGCCTGTGACAGCTCCAAAGCACTATACAGGTCCTTCTAAAAAAAAATAGCATATTGTGATAAAGTTCATTATTTTCTGTAATGTACTGATAAACATTAGATTTTCATATATTTTAGATTCATTACACACCAAGTGAAGTAGTTCAAGCCTTTTATTGTTTTAATATTGATGATTTTGGCATACAGCTCATGAAAACCCAAAATTCCTATCTAAAAAAATTAGCATATCATGAAAAGGTTCTCTAAACGAGCTATTAACCTAATCATCTGAATCAACTAATTAACTCTAAACACCTGCAAAAGATTCCTGAGACTTTTAAAAACTCCCAGCCTGGTTCATTACTGAAAACCGCAATCATGGGTAAGACTGCCGACCTGACTGCTGTCCAGAAGGCCATCATTGACACCCTCAAGCAAGAGGGTAAGACACAGAAAGAAATTTCTGAACGAATAGGCTGTTCCCAGAGTGCTGTATCAAGGCACCTCAGTGGGAAGTCTGTGGGAAGGGAAAAGTGTGGCAGAAAACGCTGCACAACGAGAAGAGGTGACCGGACCCTGAGGAAGATTGTGGAGAAGGACCGATTCCAGACCTTGGGGGACCTGCGGAAGCAGTGGACTGAGTCTGGAGTAGAAACATCCAGAGCCACTGTGTACAGGCGTGTGCAGGAAATGGGCTACAGGTACCGCATTCCCCAGGTCAAGCCACTTTTGAACCAGAAACAGCGGCAGAAGCGCCTGACCTGGGCTACAGAGAAGCAGCACTGGACTGTTGCTCAGTGGTCCAAAGTACTTTTTTCGGATGAAAGCAAATTTTGCATGTCATTCAGAAATCAAGGTGCCAGAGTCTGGAGGAAGACTGGGGAGAGGGAAATGCCAAAATGCCTGAAGTCCAGTGTCAAGTACTCACAGTCAGTGATGGTCTGGGGTGCCATGTCAGCTGCTGGTGTTGGTCCACTGTGTTTTATCAAGGGCAGGGTCAATGCAGCTAGCTATCAGGAGATTTTGGAGCACTTCATGCTTCCATCTGCTGAAAAGCTTTATGGAGATGAAGATTTCATTTTTCAGCACCACCTGGCACCTGCTCACAGTGCCAAAACCACTGGTAAATGGTTTACTGACCATGGTATTACTCTGCTCAATTGGCCTGCCAACTCTCCAGACCTGAACCCCATAGAGAATCTGTGGGATATTGGGAAGAGAAAGTTGAGAGACGCAAGACCCAACACTCTGGATGAGCTTAAGGCCGCTATCGAAGCATCCTGGGCCTCCATAACACCTCAGCAGTGCCACAGGCTGATTGCCTCCATGCCACGCCGCATTGAAGCAGTCCTTTCTGCAAAAGGATTCCCGACCAAGTATTGAGTGCATAACTGAACAGAATTATTTGAAGGTTGACTTTTTTTGTATTAAAAACACTTTTCTTTTATTGGTCGGATGAAATATGCAAATTTTTTGAGATAGGAAATTTGAGTTTTCATGAGCTGTATGCCAAAATCATCAATATTAAAACAATAAAAGGCTTGAACTACTTCAGTTGGTGTGTAATGAATCTAAAATATATGAAAGTCTAATGTTTATCAGTACATTACAGAAAATAATGAACTTTATCACAATATGCTAATTTTTTTAGAAGGACCTGTAGATACATGAACTTTCAGGTGACTATTTTGTAAGTAAAAGAGAGAAAAAACTGTACAACTAAAATTATTAACCATTTAGAATAGTTTTTAATAAACCTGTTCAAAAGGGTAGGTGCACTTTAGGGTGGTTTAATTTAGAGAGTTTTTGTTAAAACACTACTGCAGTTTTTGGTATAGTTTTTGATGCAGTTTTCTCTTTTTGCCAGATGTGTATTCAAAAGGAATGGGAAGTATTAAGCAAGGACTTACACATCTCCTTCATATCAGATCCAAAACTGCATCAAAAATTGCAAAGGTTTTTAAAAAAAAAGGTAATGTGGGGGAGATGTATTAAAACTGCTGCAAAGGTGAAATGTCTTAGTTGCTCATAGCAACTGATTAGATTATTAATTTAATTTTCCACAGGAGCTTTGAAAAATAAAAGGTGGAATCTGGTTGGTTGCTATTGGCGCCTAAGGGCTCTTTCACATGTCAGTGATTCGCATACGCAGTGGTGTAACTAGAGCTCTATGGGCCCAAGGGCCAACTTTTGGATCAGGGCACCTTTGTGACTGCGATTGTTACACCCCTGGTCTCTGGTAATAATAATATTCCCCCACTAATTTACCTATAGTGCCCCAGTAGTGTCCTTCCACTCCCCCCCAGTAATGTCCCCCACTGCCCCAGTAATATCTCCAACTGCCCCCAATAATGTCTCCCACTGCACCAGTAATATCCCTATAGCATTCATCTCAACCGTCTCAGATCTGGCGGGACAGTTCCGGATTTCAATTGCTGTCTCGCGGTCCCAGTACGGGGGAAGTATGTCCCGCTTTCTGGCAGCTGTCCTGCTTCCATAAGAAGCAGAGACAGCTGCCTGTAATGATGAAGCAGAGAGCCGACATCAGCTCCCTGCTCCATCATTCCTCTCCCCTGCCGGCACTCCACACTGTTAGGCCTCATGCACACGACAGTATTTTTTCACGGTCCGCAAAACGGGGTTCCGTTGTTCCGTGATCCGTGTCCGTTTTTTCTTCCGTGTGTCTTCCTTGATTTTTGGAGGATCACCAGACCAGAAAAGTGAAAAAAAAATCTAAGTCAAGTTTGCCTTCAAAAAGATAGGAAAAAAACGGACACTGATCACGGACGCGGATGACAATCTTGTGTGCCTCCGTGTTTTTTCACGGACCCATTGACTTCAATGGGTCCTTGAACCGTTGTCCGTCAAAAAAATAGGACAGGGCATATTTTTTTGACGGACAGGAAACACGCATCACGGACGCGGATGACAAATGGTGCATTTTCCGAGTTTTCAACGGACCCATTAATGGGTCCGCAGAAAATCATGGAAACGGAACAACGGACATGGATGCACACAACGGTCGTGTGTATGAGGCCTTAGTCTGTGCAGGGGGCGGGCAGAGGCGGGAACAGCCTCTGCTCCTCCTTCTCCACAGACCAGTGCATCCGATGTGGATCCTGCTGCTGCTCAAGGAGGTATGTAAAAATTTTTATTTTTTTTTTGTCTTTATTTTATTTATTTTTTATTTTACTTATTTTGCTCACATAACTAATGTGTGGTAGCATAAAGGGGGAATAATTACTATGTGGGGGCATTTACGGGACTGGGTGGGATTAGGTGTTTAGTTTTGTTTTAAGTGGAGCTAGAGGCGTGGTCTAGTGCGGGAGAAAAAAATGCCAAAGCGCGCCACACATAATGTCCCTCTTCCTTCTTTTCAAAAGTTGGGAGGTATGCTACAGTGCCCCCAGTAAAGAAGGAGCCGGACTTAGGGCGCAGCATAGGGGGAGGCGAGCATGACAGGGGGTGGTTTAAGGAGACCCCTCCCTGGGGATAGTTAGGGATTGGTGGGTTGGATTTAGTGGGGGGGGGGGAGCCAGAGGGGTTAAAAGGGGGAGAGAGAGGCCATTTTGGATGTGTACTGACCGCCATCCGGAAGCATCATGGAGGCGATCATCGCACAGCTTAGAGCAGCGGCGGCCGAGAGGGGTGAGGACTGGCTGCAAGGTCGGGTCCAGGAGCTGCTGCAGGGGGTGGCAGAGGCTCCTGCTTTGTCTCTGCCTCAGACGTCCCGGCCGCGGCGGTCCGTACCGCCGGTGCGCCTTAGTCCCGAGATGGCGCCCCCTAGGGCTCAGCGCCGGAAAAGGAGCCCCTCAAGGGACCCTTCACGCCTGGGGCCGTCGGTACCTGTGCCTCCCCGGACGCCCAGGCGTGGGAGGAATCCTGTTCAGCGGCGGAGCTCTGCTGCAGGCTGTGCCAGGCCTGCCCGGCGTGACGGTCGGCGTGTGGAGGCGGGACCCTCTCAGCGAGGGAGGGGTGGAGAACATGGCGGAGCTGCTGCAGGCCACGAGGCAGGAGGCAGCAGGCTCCTGGCGGTGACTTCCAGCAGAGCAGAGGGGGAGGGGCCAGCCCTCCTTGAAGAATTTGCCAACAGCAGTGGATCCACGGCTATTGGAGGGGTGCGATGCCTGGAGGAAGATGGCCCTGGAGGATCGGCGCAGAGATCAGCTCATCTGGATGCAGGACCTGCGGCTGGTGGGGTCACAGCACCCACGCAGCCAGGTGAGACACCTTGGGGACCATTAGTGCAGTTGGGGGCTAGTTTGGTGGGGGGCTGGGGGTGGGGGGGCCACCTTGATTTGAGCAGAGGTTTAGGGCAGTTGCTGGGGGGTTTGGCGGGTCTGGCGGCTAGCTGGGGGGCCGGGGGCCTGTCACCGCTGCCGGTTTGAGGGGCGTTGGGGGGTCCCGGTGGGGTACAGAGCGGGGGGGGTACAGTATCGGACGTGCGGGCTTCCAGCCTGTCAGTGCAGACGCAGGCCGGTGGAGTGGGGGAGGGGGGGAGTCGCGGTTAGATGACCGGGCTAAAGGTGAGGTTTATGTTTGTTTTGAGGGGCCGCTGGGGGCCCATCTAAAACAGGAGGTGAGGGATCGGATTTGGAAGGGGGAGTATGTGGATATTTTTTCCCTGCTCCCTCTGGAGAAGTTTAATCTTGATAGGGTAAGGAAGGATGAGGGGAAAAGAGAGGAGGAGGAAAAGCGGAGACATCGGTTGATACCGCGCACGTTTGCGAACTGGTTGCAGGCGTTTGCGATCCTGGCCAGTGTTATAGGGGAGAAAGAGCCGGAATGTTGTTCCGCTCTTTTTTGTTACTTGGACGCGATAGGGGAGGCCCATCGGGTGTACGGGGGGCTGGCTTGGCTGCGCTACGATGAGCAGTTCCGGCAGCGCAAGGCGGTGGGGCAAGGGATCCGGTGGGACCACAAGGATATTGCGTTGTGGTTAAAAGTTACGGCGCCGGTTAGAGGGGGACAGTCCTTTCGGGGGGAGGTGGGGGGAGGCGGCCAGTCAGGTTTTGCGACAGCATCCGCAAAGGGGCTGTGCTTCCTGTTTAATGAGGGAGGATGCAAGTTCGGGGCAAAGTGCAAGTTTAAGCATGAGTGCTCAACTTGCGGGGGGGCGCATGGAGCGGCAAGATGTTTTAAAGGGGGGAAGCAAAGGGGAGGGGATAACTCTGGAAAAGGGGGAGACGCCGGTGCGGCTAGCAAGGATGGTTCTGTACCTCGATAGGTATCCGGATAGGGGAGTGGCGGAGTTGTTGAAAGATGGGTTTGCGTCGGGTTTTTGGATTCCGTTTGTTCCGTCTGATGCTGTTTTGGTTAGGAAAAACTTGCGGTCTGCTAAGGAGCACCCGGGGGTAGTCACGGAAAAATTGGAGAAAGAAGTTAGGTTAGGCAGGATGGCGGGCCCTTTTTTGGAGCCACCTTTAGCGGCGTTGCGCTTGTCGCCCTTGGGGGTGGTTCCAAAGAAGGAGGTTAATAAATTCCGGCTGATTCACCATTTGTCCTTCCCTAAGGGAATGTCGGTCAATGATGGTATCGACCCGGTGATGTGTTCCGTGGTCTATACGTCGTTTGACGCGGCAGTGACATTGGTGAAGAGGTGTGGGCGGGGAGCGCTGATGGCAAAGACCGACATTGAGGCGGCATTTAGGCTTTTGCCAGTACATCCGCTTGGCGTTTTCGCTGGCGTTTTTCGGTGCATTGAGATTGGGGGAGCTTGTCTGCCCGGCGACGGATAGGTTGGGGGGCCTGTTGCGTGACGATGTGGATGTTTTTCCGGATCGGATGGATTTAGTTTTGCGGCAGTCCAAGACCGATGTGGAGGGTAGAGGCAGGCGGGTGGTGTTGTTTAGTGTCTCGGATTGTGAGATGTGTCCTGTGCGCTGCTTGCAGGATTACGGTTGTGAAGGGGGTAGGGTGGTTACCCCCCTGTTGGTGCATGCTGACGGTTCTTTTCTGTCAAGGTTCCAGTTCACGGCAGTGTTCAGACGGTGCTTGGTTCAGCTGGGTTTGGGTGATGCGGGATATGCTAGTCATTCCTTTCGGATTGGTGCGGCAACGGAGGCTGCCAGATGGGGTTTGGGGGAGGAGGTCATCAAGAAGATCGGGAGATGGGAATCAGTGCGGTTTAGGTCTTATGTGCGCCTGGAGGGGCTTGGGGGGTGGTGACTTGTCGTGCAGTAAGTTTTTGTATGAGATGCGGGGGAGTTGACTAATTGTTTTTGGTTCTGTTATGTTTTTGTTTCTTTGCAGGTTCCGGTCCGGCGTTGGTTTGGGTGCTAGGGCACTCCTACGTTTTCTGGGGAGCACTCCGGGCGGCAGTTCGGCCTGACGGTCAGCAGCTCGGTTTTGCGCGGGAAGTGGCAGTGGTAAGGTGGATTGGCAGGCGGGGCATGATGTGGAAGGGAATGTTGCCGGAATTCCACCAGTTTGTGAAGCAGGATAGGGCTCCGGACGTACTTGTATTGCACGTGGGGGGCAATGATCTGTGTGCGCGTCCTTCACGGGAGTTGGTGAGGGATGTTAAATTTGATCTGCTCAGATTGTGGTCCCTATACCCGGGCATGGTGACGGTCTGGTCGGACATGGTGCCGCGGATGGCTTGGAGGGGGGCTCGCTCAGTCGCGGGTGTGAACAAGGCGCGAGTGAAGGCAAATAGGGCGATAGGTAGGTTTATGGCTCGGAATGGGGCGTTGGCGGTCAGGCACCGGGAGCTGGAGGAGGGCGTTGGCGGTTATTGGCGCAGTGATGGGGTTCACCTGAATGCGTTAGGTATAGACATGTGGTGTTTGGCTTTGCAGGAAGGCTTGGAGGTTGCAGTGCGGGTGTGGAGGGACGCCAAGGCTTAAGAGGTCAAGCCTAGGCTTCAGTGGCAGTGGGAGGTCCTTGGAGTCGGTGGGTTTATCAGAGGACGAGGATGGGAGGGCCCCACGGTGGGGGCTGGACTCCCATGGTTGCTTGGCGGCTGTGGCAGGATTGTTGGGGTGTGTCAACTGTGGTGCTTCCGAGCTAAGGTGCAACGGCTGGAGGTAAGGTCGGCCACCCCGGCATGGTTTCCAAGGTTTTCGGGCTTCAAGGACCTCCCCCTGGGTTGGGTTAATGTGGGGTTAATTTTATATGTATGTTTGTTTAATAAAAGGCTGCTGTGGCCAATTTATTCCATCCAGGTGTCGGTGTTTTTATTTGAAGGGAAGAAGGTTGGAGGGGAAATAGAGGCGGGATCGTGTGTGGAGGGCAGCCTGAGGAAAAAGGGGGGTCGATTGGGAATAACCAGTACCCTGTCATGTCCCCCACTGCCCCCAGTAATCTTCCTATAGTGCCCCCAGTCTTCACTCACATGTAACGGGGCCCGGCACTGTCACCGTACTTCATGCCGAGCCCAGTCAGAGTGCTCAACTCACCAGCATCATATGTGCTCCATCATCAGGCCCCAGCGCTGCCCTACTAGCAGTGGCGACTCTAGGAACAATATATAGGGGGGGCACAAAGATACCACAGTCAAAAATGGGGGGGCAAAAACAAAATAAGATTACAAAATACGAGAGAGTTGCGGTCTGCAGGGATACAGTTATAATAAAACAATTTACTTACAAAAGAAGCTATTCAGTCGTCTGCTGTGCTGTCCTCTGCTTGCTTCCACGGATTCTTTCCCCTTCTTTCTGTCTCTCGTCAGTGCACAGGCGCACTGTTATGGTGGATCTGTGGATGACACACTGTTATGGTGGATCTGTGGAAGACACACTGTTATGGGGGATCTGTGGATGACACATTATGCCTCTCATTAGCCCTCATTATGCCTCTCATCACTCCCATATCAGCCCCCATATAAGCCCTTATGCCTCATTAGCCCCCATTATTCTTCTTATTAGCCCCATTGGCCCCCATTATGCCTCATTAGCCCACATTATGCCTCTAATTAGCCCCCATTATGCCTCTTATTAGCCCCCATATGCCTCCAATTAGCTCCATATGCCTCCAATTAGCCCCCATATGCCTCCAATTAGCCCCCATATGCCTCCTATTAGCCCCCATATGCCTCCTATTAGCCCCCAATTAGCCCCCATATGCCTCCAATTAACCCCATATGCCTCCAATTAGCCCCATAGACCCCATATGCCTCCAATTAGCCCCCATATGCCTCCAATTAGCCCCCAATTAGCCCCCATATGCCTCCTATTAGCCCCCAATTAGCCCCTATATGCCTCCAATTAGCCCCTATATGCCTCCAATTAGCCCCCATATGCCTCCAATTAGCCCCCATATGCCTCCTATTAGCCCCCATATGCCTCCTATTAGCCCCATAGACCCCATATGCCTCCAATTAGCCCCCATATGCCTCCAATTAGCCCCCATATGCCTCCAATTAGCCCCCATATGCCTCCAATTAGCCCCCATATGCCTCCTATTAGCCCCCAATTAGCCCCCATATGCCTCAAATTAACCCCATATGCCTCCAATTAGCCCCATAGACCCCATATGCCTCCAATTAGCCCCCATATGCCTCCAATTAGCCCCCATATGCCTCCAATTAGCCCCCATATGCCTCCAATTAGCCCCCATATGCCTCCAATTAGCCCCCATATGCCTCCTATTAGCCCCCAATTAGCCCCCATATGCCTCAAATTAACCCCATATGCCTCCAATTAGCCCCATAGACCCCATATGCCTCCAATTAGCCCCCATATGCCTCCAATTAGCCCCCATATGCCTCCAATTAGCCCCCATATGCCTCCAATTAGCCCCCATATGCCTCAAATTAACCCCATATGCCTCCAATTAGCCCCATAGACCCCATATGCCTCCAAATAGCCCCCATATGCCTCCAATTAGCCCCCATATGCCTCCAATTAGCCCCCATATGCCTCCAATTAGCCCCCATATGCCTCCAATTAGCCCCATAGACCCCATATGCCTCCAATTAGCCCCCATATGCCTCCAATTAGCCCCCATATGCCTCCAATTAGCCCCCATATGCCTCCAATTAGCCCCCATATGCCTCCAATTAGCCCCATATGCCTATTAGCCCCCATATGCCTCCAATTAGCCCCATATGCCTCCAATTAGCCCCATATGCCTCCTATTAGCCCCATATGCCTCCTATTAGCCCCATATGCCTCCTATTAGCCCCCAAATATGCCTCCAATTAGCCCCCAAATATGTCTCCAAATGCCCCCATACATCTCCAATTAGCCCCCAAATATGCCTCCAATTAGCCCCCAAATATGCTTCCAATTAGCCCCATATGCCTCCTATTAGCCGCATATGCCTCCTATTAGCCCCCATAATGCCCCCAGCAGCCACATTTTTTATAAAATAAAAAAAAAAAACACTTACCTCTCCTGCTCCTGGACGGACGCCGCCTGCCATTTTCTCCCTCCTCAGTCGACTGTGCGTGCTCTAAACTGGCGCGCACAGCGTGAGGTCACAGAGCGACCTCACGCTGTGCGCAGCCCTGCACAGCCGACAGCCGAGGACCAGGAAGTGGTGAGTACAGAGCGTTAACCACTTCCTGGTCCTTCTGTACTAATGAGCGCTTCCTTAATGGAAGCGCTCATTAGTATTCACTCGGGGGAATCAGCGGGGGGGCACCTGGGGGGGCAAGGAACAACATAGGGGGGGCAATTGCCCCCCCTCGCCCCCCTCTAGCGACGCCACAACCTACTAGTAGTATTCACTTATGACTCGGGTGGGCGGAGCTTCATTTGTGAATACAACACATTTTTTCCATACAGTATGTGATTTACATGGCTTTCTTTTAGCGGCGGTGTGAGTCACAGTTTTTTTTCTGCCTTCTTTTTTCTCTATAGAGAGGGAGAATTCAAATTGGCAGAAAAAAAGCTTCATTGTGCTGTGTTTTTGAAAAACGCCAGCCACCATAAAATGCCACCTAATTAATAAACATGCCAGTAGCAAAAAAAACACTTGTGTGTTCTGCTCCATATTTGCCACCACAAAAAAAACAAAAAAACGCACCATAAAACACAACTAAAACACTCAACCTTTTTGTGAACCCAGGCCACTTTTATGTGGTCAGTATTTTTAAGCAAAAACCAGGAGTGGAACCTATGGAGAAAAACTCTAATGGAAAGATTAGTGCATCTTCTGTATGTTGCATCCACTCCTGGTTTTGGCCTATTAAGGGTGCATGCACACGTCCATACCTGTTTTTGCTGTCCTCAAATAGCGGATCCGCGAAACATGGATACTGGCCGCGTGCATTCCACATTTTGTGGAACGGAACAGCTGGCCCCTAATAAAACAGTCCTATCCTTGTCCGTAATGCAGACACAGAATGGACGTGCAAATGTGCTGTCTGCATCTTTTGCGGCTCCATTGAAGTGAATCCCACCTGCAAAAAATGTGGATCGGATGCAGACCTAAACCACGGTCGTGTGCATGAGCCCTAATATTGATGAAAAATACTGATTAAATACTGACCCATGCGAAAGTGGCCTGGGTTTACGAAAAGGTGTTTTTGTGAATTGATTTTTGTAAACGTGTGATGTTGGACCTACATAGACTTCTTACATTCTTCCTTATCGGTGTCTCTTACATTTTATTATATGCAATCATTTCTTATCACACTTCTAATCCAGATATTATTGCCACAAGCTATGTACTAACAGAAGCCATTCAAGATAAAACATTAAATTTTTCTCTGAAAAGCTGCAAGTGAATCTATATACGGTAATTGTCGCCTGTCTTGGTAGTTAGGAAGTATTATGGTGCCATCTTGTGGTAAAATGTTTACATGGCAGCCAATGAATAGAGATACAGGTTCCCCATTGCGAGGCCAGTGATAAATCTATTATTGCAGTGGAAGAACTACAATCATAGTTGCTGTGGGGCCCATGGACTGAAGAGGGCCTTGTGCCAGTGGTTTTCTATTGGATTTGATTGCATACCACTCCTCACTCTAGGGCCCTTATCAACAGTAGGTCTTATCACAGATAATGTCCTGATACTGGCTGGTGTTAAAAACCAGTGTGCAATGGCATGCACATCATCCTGACTGAATTTTGTTCCAGAAACTTTTGAGACTGAAAATTAATTCCATTCATTTGAATGGGGCAACAAACACAAGAATTTCTTTAAGTCCTAGTCAGGTGAATAGAACTGATTTTCTGGGTTGTATAAAGCAAGGACTAACCCTAGTTTCTTCACCACAGCCTGCTACAAGGCCAGATAGACTTTGCTGCTAGGGACTCAGGGTATGTCTGCAGAGCTGATGAAAAAACTGGCACGAACACACTATCAGCAGAACGTCCAGAATGACCAGGGAGGCATAAAGCGGAGTCAGCAAGCAGAGTCAAAACGAGGAGAGACAGGCAAGATCAATTCAGTACACAAGCGGTTAATCCAGAGACAAATCAATGTGAGCCAATGTGAGGATCAGGACAGTAGATAAAAGAAGGAACAACAGCACGTAAATCCAAAAAAAGGCAGAATTCAGTCCACCAGAAAGGTTAGCAGGAAGTCGCACAATATAGAGCCCTAATGAAAAAAAGGCAATCGCAGGCAAGGTTGATCGGAATCAGCAGTCTTACGTCCTCCTCCCCCCAGCTTTGGGATTGGACAGAATAAGAAACCTGATTGGCTTGGTTCCCAGTCAGACAGACAGATCCAGCAGCTGGGATTTGCTGGTCAGCACGGCAACCATTCCAGCACTGCCCTGCAAAGTGATACAACTGGGTGAGGGCCCTCTTGACCTTTGGACCTAGGACCAGGTTTAAATTAAAACTTTTTATGAAAAGGTTGCACCAAATGATCTGCATGTACAAATCGAGCTGGTACCCAAGAGCATTGTTCCTGTCCACAACCCTTCCAGTGCATCAGGTATTAAAAGTAACATCTACGAAAATCAAGAATACAGTGCACTTCACAGTTCTGGATCTACCTCCACCTGGACAGGAGGAGGCAACCCCTTAGGTGATGTCACAGGCGAAATGTACTTTTGAGAAGTGATTAGTTTAATACACTGAGGGCCAGATTTATCATGACTCCGACAGCTCACTCCACTTTAACATATGGCTAAAGTCAGTTTTAGCCAAGTCAGATTTATGATCTGCCCTTTAAGACTGTAATAAATGTGGTTTGACGGTAGCAGTTTATCAGTCAGTAAGCAGCTTTACAAAAGTCGCACGTTTTTATGAAAAAGTCGCATGTTCTATTAAAAAGTCTTATAAGATAAGCATGGTCCTCACTGGAGTGAAATTGCGACTTTTTTGCGACTTTTTAAATAGTCCCAATAGTAAATCTGTCTAGAGATTAATTTACAAAAGAAAACACGCCCGCTTTCAGAAAACTGGCGAGCATAGTGCAGAGCAGAAAAAAGTCGCAAATGTGGGCGCAGTTTTAGCGTTTGGGACTTTTTTGGGGACTTTTTCACTCCATTATTCTGACCTGAGCTAATGATAAATCTGGCCCTGTGACTCTTAAACAAAAAGGGCACAAGCAGTCTGAAAGACAGCAATCTCATAGAAACCAATGTATCTCGAACTCAACTTATGTAAAGGTATTTTGATATGCAGATATTTAGTAGACAACCAAACGTTCTCTCCCACAAAAAGCAAAAGACCAGCAGAGGGCCGGTTTTAGAGAAAATGTGGTTCTGGGCAAAATTTAAAGTAAGACCCCAAATTCTGAAATATTGTACCAACCAAGTCACATTCAGTCAGCTCAGTAAATTATAACAAATATGTAAAATACAGTTTTAATTACATTAACTAGAAATAAGGACTACGGATTGTTCTGTCACAGAAGCTCTCTGACAAATTTCAGGGAAAAGCTAAAAGAACATTCTGAGATCATGGTTGTTCAATTTAGTTACCATAAATACATTGCACCAACATATTCTGCAGCTCTGCCACTATACAAACATTATTATCATTCACTGTCCCCAATAGAGCTCTACGTTCCCTATCAGTATATCTTTGGAGTGTGAGAGGAAGCAGGAGTACCCTGAGGAAACTCACACAAACACAAACAGGAGAAAATAGAAACTCCAAGTAGATGTTGTCCTTGGTCAGATTTGAACCCAGGTCTGCAAGACACCAGTGCTAACCTAACCACTGGGCCACTTTGCTGTCCATTTTCAAATAGCTTTTTCACACCAGCTGATTGGGGTGTAGAATATACTCAAATCTCAGTTGGTATGCATCCATAGCATTGTGCAATATTGGATAGTAAGAACACCACAAGCTGTGACAAATTTAAAAAGGACCTGTCACATCCTCCAACAATTGTGGCTGCCATTACCTGGCTAAAGCTATCACTACAGAGATTCTGCCACTGTTTTCTTTTGTTTGTTTCTAGTACTTGATGGCCTAGCCTTAGGGACCCAGCACTCCACCTTCTTGGCAATCAGCTGTTTAGGTGTATTTCTGATGACAGAGCTACACAACGTTGTAAACTGTGTAGTGAAAGGAGCTTGTGCAGCGGCCGGGTTTGGGGTAGCCCCAGACACCATCGAGGTGTCACCACGGGTTGCTGCTCTCCGGAAACGATGGTAAGGCGTGGTCCACCGCAATGGGAAATAAGTCCAGAGAGTCAGGTACTGCAGTAAACCAGGGGGATTTTTTACTGGAGGAATTCAGGTGCAAAACAATACAGGCGAGGCGTAGGGCTGGCATCTCCAGTCTCCTCCCTGGCCGAAGAAGGTTTTGATGTTGAGGAAAGGCTTGAGCTAGCTCTTTCTCTTCAGAAGGCTGGTACCCTGGTCCAAGGCTGGTGATCCAGGGTCTGTGGCACCGTATCCCCGTCTCAGCGTCTTCTTCTGGTCACTCAGTATTTATGAACCCTTTTCACAGAGCCTTGCAAATACAGTCATAATGAACAGGGCATATATCACAACATATCAAATGCAGTTGCACAGTATCAGGCCTCATGCACACGACAGTATTTTTTCACGGTCCAGAAAATGGGGTTCCGTTGTTCCGTGATCCGTGTCCGTTTTTGTTTCCGTGTGTCTTCCTTGATTTTTGGAGGATCACCAGACATGAAGGAAAGTGAAAAAAAATCTAAGTCAAGTTTGCCTTACAAATGATAGGAAAAAAACGGACGCGGATGACAATCTTGTGTGCATCCGTGTTTTTTCAAGGACCCATTGACTTGAATGGGTCCGCGAACCGTTGTCCTTGAAAAAAATAGGACAGGTCATATTTTTTTGACGGACTGAAAACATGGATCACGGACGCGGATGACAAACGGTGCATTATCCGAGAGTCAATGGGTCCGCAGAAAATCACGGAAAACGGAACAACGGACACGGAACACAACAGCGGTCGTGTGCATGAGGCCTTAAACAGTGTAAGTTTCAAGAGAAATAAAGTAAGAAGTTTTAAGTACTGTACTTTAGTACTTTGCATAGGAGAAATAGGCAAATGCCCACAAATGTCCAAATGTCAAAGTACTCCCTGCTCCAGGGCACTACACTTGTTATTACAGCAGTGCTCTGTGGGCAGTACGGCACGGCATATAACTCACTGTGTTGTGAGTAGACACAAAGAAGTGTCCTCCTTGTTTTATTCTCTTTGATGGTGTTCAAGTATGATGGCCAGGGTCATAGCTTCCTCCAAAGACATCAGGGTTGCCAACCAGAATTTTTCTTTATTCTGAAGAACTTATCCCAAAACCAGGGCCAGCCAACATTTTTAATGGGACAATTGGAAACCATAATGAATGATAAAGATTATAATAATATGGAAGTCATTTACAGTGTATTGAGACCAGCATTTTAGACGCTGGTCTTAATAACCCGTGCAATGAAACTGCCGAAGTTATGTAGAAGCGCAGGCCTCTACATAACTTTGGCGCATCCACTGCCAGTCTTAATCTATGCCAGCTCCCTTGCTAGTGTAGATATAGAACATTTTCTCTGCCTAAAACAGGCGTAGAAAATTATAAATGAGACAGGCCTGCCAGCCCGCCCCCTTCTCTGTCCACACCACGCCCCCTTTTTTAGACCTAGCGTTAGCAGGAAAACATTGCAGATTACAACGCAAATAACATTTGCTCCACAATCTGTGACAGATATACACCAGAAAACTGGCATATATCACATAGTAAATGACCCCCTATATGTCTATAGCTCAATGTACTGATAAGAACCCATTACCAGCATTTACTGTGAGCTGTAAAATGCTACCACCAAAATAATCTAGTTAAGTGTCACCAATGGACACATCTGTTTTTTTTCATGGACACAGGAAAAAAAGGCCTATTTTTACGCATTGTCCATGAATTTCTGGACAGTTGACAACCCTGTAGGACATGGCCTATGGATAATTAACAAGGTTCTCAGAGAGACCTTGAAAGTAGTGACAACGAAAGGCTGGGTTATTCCACTGAGAAGCAATGGACCATCTTCCAAATCCAGAGCAGTCATCTTCAACAGGACAATTACCCTGATGGAGAGAGGAGATTTGATTCAGCCACAGCACTGCGATAGGGTTTATCATATAGCAAACCAAACCAAAGCTGCAAAAAACACCTCTACAGGTGACAGTCCAAGGGCATAGGAGACAAAAAGAAACCCCAGGCTTGTGGATCTCCCTGAAGATGAATTCAAATTGTTGCTCTATAGTTCCTAACAAATGAGGCTTCAAACAGAAATACAGCTTGCATCTCTCCTAATAAGTCACAAATAATTTACTATCACCAGACATTCAGGAAGATTTACCCTCGGTTCAGCTGGAACTGAATTAAAAAAAAATTCAAGATGTTGAAGACATTCAAAATCCTGGGCCAGCTGTGTTAAGCCCTGCATTTGATCAACAAAGTCATGAATCTGTTCCATACTTTAAAAATTTTCGCCTGTGTGATTATGTTATGGAGTATTAAGGTCACTGTCTGAAATACAGTAGGTGAACCCGAAATCTTTCTCCAGCCTTCCTAAACCACTTTGGGTCTAGAACATTAAGGCTACCCCTAGGTTCACCAGAGCCTGCTGCAAGGCCAGCTGGACTTTTCTGCTAAAGACCCAGGATACGTCTTCAGAGAGGATAACAGAAAACTGATGTGAGCACACTAGCAGCAGACCTCCAGAATGACCAGGGAGGTGTAAAAGGAGAGTCAGCAAGAATGGTCAAAACTAGGAGAGATGGACATGAGCAATTCAGTACACGGGAGGTTAACCCAGAGACAAGCAAAAGCCTGGACCAGGATAGTGGAAATAAACAGGAACAACAGCCACAGGACAAATCCAATGAAAAAAGCCAGAAATCAGTCCACCAATAAGGTCAGCAGAAAGTTGCCCAGCAACGAGCCCTGACAACAAATTCAATCACAGGCAAGGTTGAAAGGAATCATCTGGGACTGGACACAGAGTCAGAAACCTGATTGGCTTGATTTCCAGTTGCAAAGATAGGTCCAACATTCAGGCTTGGCAACCCCTCCAGCACCGCCCTGCATAGTGATGTGACTGGTTGAACTCATAACATTTGTGTGCTATGTATGGCAGTGCCCACATATGAAGAAGACACATAGTAAGGGATCTGAACTGGAGTCTGAATATATTTTTTAGGGCCTGGAGTCTAGATTCATTTTAAGGTCTATTTTGGAGTCTAAATTTATTTAGAGGTCTGGAGTTTTAATCTGCATCTTGTAGGCCACAGGCATGAAGTGGTTTATTGCCTACAAGAGCAAATTATGGGGTAGAAATCCTCTTCTAAATTAACAGAAACAGTTAAAAGTGGCAGAGCACAAGAGGCTTCTTTTAAGATGGTTACACAGGGATAGGCAAACTGTGGCTCTCCAGCTGTTGTAAAACTACAACTCCCAGTATGCCAAGTCTGCCTACAGCTATCAGCCTACAGTAGAGCCTGATGGGATTTGTAGTTTTACAACAGCTGGAGAGCAGCAGTTTGCCCATTACTGAGATGGTAGATCATAGAGCTACCAACCTCCTGCTCCACCATTCTCTCTTGTAAGCCACAAGCCACTTGTCTGAGGTCTGTAGCCTATGATGCACTAATACTCAAGGGCAAATGCAAGGGAGCAGTTACACAGTTAAAACCACACTTTTGTACCCCTTTTAACAGTACTCATATCCAGGATAGTTAACACACATAAAGATATTCTTTCCCTACCCTGCCATATACATGCCTTTTTATAGACTGACTGGTGTGCTGCGCTCTCCATTGGAGCAAGAGCAGCGTCCTTACTGAAAGATGCACTCCAGTATCCTTAGTTGCCAGGAAAGCTATGGCAAGGGGACTGCTGTATGAGCATGGGCCCATTCTGAGCCCAGCACTGATGTGACATGGCAGCGTATGTCCTCCATTGGTGCCCCTCACAGTTAGAATCCCATCTTTACCCTCCTAATGTGCCTCGTGGCTAGGCTCCCAGACAATCAATGCTGATGGTGTAGCAGAGGGATTGCACAATTTTAGGAACTGAAGTGGAGGCTCTTGGGGCAGCTGCGAGAACAATACAGATGGAGACAGCAGGATGGTACTGTTACTGCTACATGGTAGCTGTATCAATAAGGGTGAATGTCTCATTGCAGAACAGTATGTTACTGCAGTAAATTTGTCAGGTTCATTGTTTATTATTGATCTGTAAGAATCAGGAATCCAAAGGTTATCCATTATCTACAAGTAATGTCTGGTACCTTTTATTGGGCCATTTTCAAGCTTCCAGTGATTCACTGTGCAGACCTTTCCTAGTGTTTCTAGGACAGGAAGTGCGGAGAGGCAGAAACTGGAGCAGCATCAGAGTGGCAGTGGAGGTGAAATGGAGAAGGTAAGTAAAGCTTATTTGTAATGTTTTTTGTTTTTTATATTCCCCTTTAAAGGGGTTGTCCAAGTTATTTTTATTGATGACCTATCGGCACTTCCGCCGATCAGCTGGTTGAAGAGGCATGTGCTGCGCCAGAGCTGCCTTCTCTTAAAGGGGTTGGCCACCATACCCATAAGAAAGAAATGGCCCCAGATAATAACTAAAGCCAAGAGGTATTAGTATAATGAGAGATATACTGTGTATGTATAATTTTTCCAATGTGTTCAGCATAGTATGCTCCCATAGATAAGAGGCTATGTGGGCGGGGTGCAACACGCCAGACCTGCAGGGTATAGCGAAGTGAGGTCACGGTTATGGGCAAACGAGGGTTGCTCACTGTATTGGAGAACCCTGGGCAGGCATGTGGCAGTGAAGGAGAGGTAGACACGGTTCCTCTGGGGCACACTTTGTATGTAGGAACCAGGCCTGATGGTGGATGAGGTGCCCTGGATGTTACGGGTATTTTGAGTGCCTCGGGCAAGGTCCCTTTAAGGTTCGTGACGCCAGTGCCTTTGACGGTGGCACACCGGTTGATAGTTGGAATAAGTGAGGTACACAGGTGGTATAGTGAACCAAACGTTGCTTTACTTAACAGTCCAACTTTATACATCAGATGGTAACACAGTCTCTTAGATCACAGCTTTACAAGCAGGCTTATTCCACAAGATGGCAGGTATTGATTATTGAAGATACTCAGAGGGTAAATCCACAATGCTCTCAGAATCAGGTTGTACCTTTCCTCAGAAATAGCGTACACTGTTCTTTCTAGAACTCCTGTCTGGCTTTCTATCCCAAGGCCCGGATGCCTAAATGGTGGCTTAAATCCTTGGTAAAATATATATCTTCCTCTTGTATTAAATCCTTGCTTTGCTTTGCTAAAGCATCTGCCCATCAGTGTTACTTATCTTTGCTTGTAATATCCTTACTTGTCTGGTGAAGGACTGTGGGTTTCTCCCAGGAGGTTCTGTCCTGCTACTGGGGTGACTTCAGAGCTAACTAAGGCTCTCTTGGCTTCAGGCAGGCTAAGTCTCTTCACTAGCCTCCTGGTCATAGCTAGCAGCCAGGGCTATCAAGCTGCATGTCAGGAGGAGGCCCTGTCACGGCTGGAGGTGGGGGAAACCCCCAGCCGTGCGGTGCCAGGAGATGGTAGGGTTACCACTTGGCCAAACAACACAGAATTAGGGAGCAGGTCACCTCCTGTTGCGTCCCTAACTCTGACCCTGTCTCCTACCTGCATGGGCCGACCTTGATGGTAGGAGGGCCCATACTCAGGAACCTCGGATCCCCGCTGACCCTCCGCAGATCCCTGACCTAGGAGCTGGGTGAGACGACCTACTCCTCCTTGGCACGGAGGAGCAGGAGTCTCAATGGCCAAGCAACAAGGGGAAACAGAAAACACCTTATGGCAGTGACAGGCAAACGCAATCAACACAACACTCACCTGCCACAGAACAACACAACCAGGAACCCATGTGCAGGTGCTGTTTGTTCAGGACACCAACAATGACAGCACACACAGACATCACACAGGGACCCGGACCATAAGCTGCAATGATACAGAAACCCCACACACACCTAGATAACACAGTGTAACAAAGATTTATGACCAGAAGGGAGGCCCCCACTGGTAGATGGTAATATACAGGAGGCTGCTCCAGCTATGCCTGGCTGAGAGCAACCTACTGAGCCAAGCCAGAGACAGAGGCTTTATAGGCCTGAGTGGCCACACCCACCGGTCAGAACACACCCAGTGACATCACACACACTGGGAAGGGAGTTAACCCTTCCTACACCACAGAAGGGAAGGGAAAACACCAACTTAAAGGGAAATAGCACACACACTCACTCACCTGTTACCGCTGGCAACGGCATGGGTGGCAACCGTGTCCTGAAGAACAACCAGCAGGCCGAGACCCTGCCACCACATGCACACAACACCAGACGTTGCCGCAGACAACCGCAGGTGAAGGGAGGTGTCCAAGTGCATACAACCAACACAACCTCGTGCACAACAAACACACAAAGGGAGTGCACATAAAACACGTTGCCAAGGGCAACCGCACGCATACCTGTTATCCGCGGCAACCGCACCTGAGGCAAACCACTAAGTGCCCCCAGCTGCGGTTGACACAACACCAAAACCGCGGGTAACTGCATGCGGCTCCCAAGGAGTCACGACCATGACCAAGGGTCGTGACACTCCCTCCCCTCAAAGCCCCCCCCAACCGAAAAGGGAAGCTGGTGGGACCAAACAACAGGGAGGGGGGGAGGGGCAATGCCTGATAACCACCAGTGTCTCCCTCCAGAGCTGCCGCCAACAAACCTGGATCGTACACAACAGTCCCAGGTCGCCAGCCAACAAAGCAGACTGGAAGAGAGAACACTGGAGGCACTGCCAGACAGATGCCCGCATCTCCCCCCAGAACTGACGCCAACAGACCTGGACCGTACACAACAGTCCCAGGTCGCCAGCCAACAAAGCAGTCTGGAGGAGGAACACTGGACACCGCGTCCAACTCAGGAGGACGTTCCTACTCCAGGTCGCTGCCAGCAGACACTCCCCAACCAGCACACCTGCCGGAACACCAAAGGAATGCTGCCAGCAGACGACCAGAGATAGGAACCCTGAGAGGGACGAGGGGTCACCAACACGGACACGGTTAGCACGGTGGCGGGGAAAAAGCCACCAACCGCGCCGTTAACGGTGAACCCCATAACGCTCTCTCTCCGGAGAACGCGCATGCACCCCATCGGCCTATGGCGATGCATGCTTCACCCTCTTTCGAGGGAGACCAGGTGAGGAGCCATTCTGGTCATACTGTCACGGCTGGAGGTGGGGGAAACCCCCAGCCGTGCGGTGCCAGGAGATGGTAGGGTTACCACTTGGCCAAACAACACAGAATTAGGGAGCAGGTCACCTCCTGTTGCGTCCCTAACTCTGACCCTGTCTCCTACCTGCATGGGCCGACCTTGATGGTAGGAGGGCCCATACTCAGGAACCTCGGATCCCTGAGACCCTGCCACCACATGCACACAACACCAGACGTTGCCGCGGACAACCGCAGGTGAAGGGAGGTGTCCAAGTGCATACAACCAACACAACCTCGTGCACAACAAACACACAAAGGGAGTGCACATAAAACACGTTGCCAAGGGCAACCGCACGCATACCTGTTATCCGCGGCAACCGCACCTGAGGCAAACCACTAAGTGCCCCCAGCTGCGGTTGACACAACACCAAAACCGCGGGTAACTGCATGCGGCTCCCAAGGAGTCACGACCATGACCAAGGGTCGTGACAGGCCCTCAGCATATCTCTGTCTTCTCAGACTCCTGACTCTGCACTAACCCTCCCTGTCTGGGCCTGGACATTTATACTAGGGGCTCCCTATCTCCCTCTAGTGTCTGGGATGTCTAACTACACCCAACTAGGCCTGCTATTGCATCATACAGGGGAACATTGCATATAAAGGCACATTAGAACATACATTAAATGCACAATTAAATATAACATTTCTGTTCCTTGTGAGTAGGAGTAATGCGCACACCAATTGACCCTTGTGTAGTGCCCACCCCTACCTTGTGGGACACTACAGGGGCAGCTGCAAAGTGAAAGTAAAAATCCCAGCATGCATCACAGCAAGCATCTTCAGAGGAGTGGTCACATGAGATCACTGGCCAACTGTGATACCATAGTAACAACAGCACCTCAGGTGGCATTTCATCGCAGACAAGTCAGCATAATGGTTTTCAGACATGTCCCATTTGAAGCGCCCCTGATGCACCCTACAGTAGAAGCTCCCAAAAAGTGACCCCATTTTGGAAACTACGAGATAAAGTTTTATTGATACTATTCTGGGTTACATATGATTTTTAATCTCTCTATATTGCGTTTTTTGTTAGGCAAAGTTACCAAAAATGGCTGTTCTGGCACAGTTTTTATATTTAGTTTTTTACAATGTTCCTCTGACAGGTTAGATCATGTGCTATATTTATAGAGCAGGTTGTTACAGATGCGATTATATCAAATTTGTCTACTTTGTTTGTTTCACTTTTACATAATAAAGCATTTTTGAAAAAAAATCTTGTTTTTGTGTCTCCATTTTCCGAAAGCCATATATTTTTTATTCTTTGGGAGATTGTCTTAGGTAGGATGTTATCTTTTGCGGGATGAGCTGACGGTTTGATTGGTACTATTTTGGGGTGCATATGACTTTGTTGATCACTTTTAATACCTTTTTTTGGGAAGTGAGGTGGGCAAAATTTGAATTTCATCATAGTTAACTTTTTTTTTTTATGGCTTTCACTGTGCAGGGAAAATAACATGATCCTTTTATAGATCAGGTCTTTACGGACTGTGTAGTTTATTTTTAAATTTTTTAATCAATTATAAATGTGTGGCTATAAGAAGAAATTTTATTTTTTGTTTTTTACTTTTTTCCCACTTTTTTTCCACCTTTTGTTTTTACATTTTTTTGACCCAAACCCACTTGGTTCTTGAAGATCCAGTGGGTCTGATGGTTTACAATACACTGCAGTACACTGTATAGTGTACTGCAGTGCATTGTCACTCACAGTAAGCCTTTAGCAGGAGCCTGATCAGCTATACCAAGGCAAGCCAGATGGCTGTGAAGGCGTCAGGTTGCCAGGGTAACCATCAGGACGCTGCCACAGCAGCGCCCGATGGGGAGGGAGCTCCCTCCCTCTGTTAAACCATCAAGCATCGGGCCGCAGCCACAGCACAGCAGCAGCCTGATGGGAGAGGGAGGAAGCTTCCTCCATCTCTTAACCCCTTCCATACAGCACCGATGTCGGCCGACACTCTGCTAACCACTCGGCCATTCTAAAGCAGACAGGGCGGAAGGTGGATCAGCAACTCTGCCGCCGGCCATCCTGAAATTAGGGGGGCACAATGGGGGCTAGAGCCCACAGGGTGGGGAGGGATATTATGTATATATACATTTTAGAAGGTTCGGATCCCTACAGTCACTGACTGTGGGGATCAGAACCTTTCAGCCGGCATTAGGATCCTGTGATTAACTAGTTTGTACAGACTAGCCAATCAGAGCGTTCGGCCCGGGACCGCCCTCATTGTAGCCAGGAGATCAGATGTGCTCTTACTAGGCTCCCCGCTCCGAACTCTGACAGGAATAAGCTGTTTGTACTGACAGAACAAGCAGCGGATTTCTGTCAGAGACGGAACAGGGAGAACGCAAGTGGCAGGGGCAGACTGGACATGCGCTGCTCTTAGGCAGATTAGTAAAAGCAGCGCTTGTGCAGTTACAAAAAAAGGCATGGGCGAGCTTTCTCTAAAGCTCCTCCATATCGCGTGCAGCCATGGACGAACTGGCTGCACGGCACAGCGGGGGCGTGGCTTACTATAAAAAGATTAGCAGACAGATTTTTTTAAGTATATTTGGAAACTCATTTTTACCCTGCCTCCAACATTGTTGTGTAAAGTACTTATATAGCCAACCCCTTTAATTATTTGGAAAAAAGAGAAATTGGTGGTGGCTACTCTCCTTTATAGCCTATGATAAGGTGCTGCAAATCCAGGGAGAGGACACCCTACCTCTCAAGGATAGGTAAATTTAGAAAAGGATATGAGGATGAGCACTCTCACAATTGGCATACATTTAATAGAATTAATACAATTTGATGACAATAAGACAATACAATAAGATAAAATGATATAATAATATAAAAACCACTATAGTAATGGTATCAGATGGTTCTCATTCTATAGCAATCCTATATGGAAGTAGCAGAAAGGCCTGATAACCTAATGTCCAAACAATCCAAGAAAGGGTCCCAAGAGGTAGAATTAGTACAAATGTGAGTCCTCACTTTCTGGCAGTCTACCAGAATGGGTATAGCAGTTGATAGTCCCGTCACATATGCTGGTATTAACAGGTAAGATCTCGTTAAGCCATTAAATCTTACCTGTTAATACCAGCATATGTGACGGGACTATCAACTGCTATACCCATTCTGGTAGACTGCCAGAAAGTGAGGACTCACATTTGTACTAATTCTACCTCTTGGGACCCTTTCTTGGATTGTTTGGACATTAGGTTATCAGGCCTTTCTGCTACTTCCATATAGGATTGCTATAGAATGAGAACCATCTGATACCATTACTATAGTGGTTTTTATATTATTATATCATTTTATCTTATTGTATTGTCTTATTGTCATCAAATTGTATTAATTCTATTAAATGTATGCCAATTGTGAGAGTGCTCATCCTCATATCCTTTTCCCTTTAATTATTTACCTGCTCGCTGTTGACATCGCAGCTATGAGCAGGTGTATTTGTGGTATGCCAGGACTAACAGGGGAATTATGCATGAGGTCACGGTGTGAGCATTAGGTGGGCGAGGTAAATACAGTTCTGGTTACTCACGGTTACGTCGTCCCTGGGCAGGCTCGCATAAGTGAAGAGAAGAACGGCACAAGGATTCTCTGGGGCACACTCTGGTATAAGGGACACAGGCCAGATGGTGGTTCGAGGTGCCCTTGATGGTCTGTATTAATGTGCCTATGGCAAGGTCCCTTGTAGTCGTGACGCCAGTACCTTTTGTATGGAGGCAAAACCATTTACTGTAGTGTTAATTAAGGAACTTGAGACTGAGACAAGAAGGATGAAATCCAGGGTGGAACTTTACTGAAGATAACTCCTGGTAACAGTACATTCAAAGTATTAAACAGTCTCTTGATACAGCCCGGCATTAAGCACAATCTCCCATGCATATGGGGGAAAGGGAAATGCAAGTCCTCAGTGAAAAACAGGCTCTCTGTAATAAAAAGAAAGCTACTGCTCAGACTAGGCTTATAAAATATGTCTTACACTGGTCAAAACTCCGGCCTTATTCTAACCTTGGTTAAAGATGCTTTTCTAAATCCTGGAACTTTCATTCCAATGTTGTTCTGACAGTTGGCCTGAACTGTCCTCAGAGTTTTAACTGGTGGTGAGGATGCCAGAAGCTCCTACACCTGATACAAAGGTGCCTAGTAAGCCCTCAAGTAATGGCTGTCTTGCTAATCCTTTGTCTTGAATAAACTGTATTTCCTTAGCTACTCGGCTGAATGCAGCTTGGACATTGGTCACCCCGGAGGAGCGATCTATAGGAGTGGATTGCTCACCTCTAGCTAGAATAGTTGCAGGCTTTAACCCTGGACTGTGGAGCCGACGGGGACAGAGCAGAGAGGCCTCTGAATAAGCCTCCCTCCAGGTATACAGCTACATTGCTGCTGCTTTCTGACTATGCTTATGAGAGAACTGGTCTGTTCTAGAATGAATTCTCAACTGAGCTGAGCTGAACTGAACTCTCATCGGCCTAACTTACGTCTGAGCTAAGCTATATATATATATATATATATATATATATATACAGTACAGACCAAAAGTTTGGACACACTTTCTCATTCAAAGAGTTTTGTTTATTTTCATGATTATGAAATTTTGTAGATTCACACTGAAGGCATCAAAACTATGAATTAACACATGTGAAATTATATACATAACAAATAAGTGTGAAACAACAGAAAATATTCTGTTCTTCAAAGTAGCCACCTTTTGCTTTGATTACTGCTTTGCACACGCTTGGCATTCTTTTGATGAGCTTCAAGAGGTAGTCACCTGAAATGGTTTTCACTTCACAGGTGTGCCCTGTCAAAGTTTAATAAGTGGGATTTCTTGCCTTATAAATGGGGTTGGGACCATCAGTTGCGTTGTGGAGAAGTCAGGTGGATACACAGCTGATAGTCCTACTGAATAGACTGTTAGAATTTGTATTATGGCAAGAAAAAGCAGCTAAGTAAAGAAAAACGAGTGGCCATCATTACTTTAAGAAATGAAGGTCAGTTAGTCCGAAAAATTGGGAAAAGTTTGAAAGTGTCCCCAAGTGCAGTCACAAAAACCATCAAGCGCTACAAAGAAACTGGCTCACATGCGGACTGCCCCAGGAAAGGAAGACCAAGAGTCACCTCTGCTGCGGAGGATAAGTTCATCCGAGTCACCAGCCTCAGAAATCGCAGGTTAACAGCAGCTCAGATTAGAGACCAGGTCAATGCCACACAGAGTTCTAGCAGCAGACACATCTGTAGAACAACTGTTAAGAGGAGACTGTGTGAATCAGGCCTTCATGGTAGAATATCTTCTAGGAAACCACTGCTAAGGACAGGCAACAAGCAGAAGAGACTTGTTTGGGAAAAAGAACACAAGGAATGGATATTAGACCAGCGGAAATCTGTGCTTTGGTCTGATGAGTCCAAATTTGAGATCTTTGGTTCAAACCACCACGTCTTTGTGCGACGCAGAAAAGGTGAACGGATGGACTCTACATGCCTGGTTCCCACCGTGAAGCATGGAGGAGGAGGTGTGATAGTGTGGGGGTGCTTTGCTGGTGACAATGTTGGGGATTTATTCAAAATTGAAGGCATACTGAACCAGCATGGCTACCACAGCATCTTGCAGCGGCATGCTATTCCATCCGGTTTGCGTTTAGTTGGACCATCATTTATTTTTTAACAGGACAATGACCCCAAACACACCTCCAGGCTGTGTCAGGGATATTTGACCATGAAGGAGAGTGATGGGGTGCTGCGCCAGATGACCTGGCCTCCACAGTCACTGGACCTGAACCCAATCGAGATGGTTTGGGGTGAGCTGGACCGCAGAGTAAAGGCAAAAGGGCCAACAAGTGCTAAGCATCTCTGGGAACTCCTTCAAGACTGTTGGAAGACCATTTCAGGTGACTACCTCTTGAAGCTCATCAAGAGAATGCCAAGAGTGTGCAAAGCAGTAATCAAAGCAAAAGGTGGCTACTTTGAAGAACCTAGAATATGGCATATTTTCAGTTGTTTCACACTTTTTTGTTATGTATATAATTCCACATGTGTTAATTCACAGTTTTGATGCCTTCAGTGTGAATCTACAATTTTCATAGTCATGAAAATAAAGAAAACTCTTTGAATGAGAAGGTGTGTCCAAACTTTTGGTCTGTACTGTATACACTGACACTGCCCCATCTTGTGGAGAAACAAGTGTAGTGCACCGTAACTAGGCCTGTGTAAAGGATCTTGCATGTAGAATCACATTGTGACATGGGAGAATATGACAGGAAATGAAGTACAAAATGCAGGCATATTACATGACAATAAAACAAGTTTGCGGTGCCCACTGTCACGTAGTGGGACACTGCCTAATTACACCTAAGCCATCCCATTTACTTCAGTGGGACAGCTCCTCCCTATACAACTGTATAGGAACAATCCGTCCCATTGAAATGAACTGTACAATCTTCTCATCACTTTGAGCAGGTAAACAATGAAGAGTAGGCAGCACTAGCACGGCGCCCGCCTTCTCTTCAACTAGGTGATTGGCAGGTTTGTTGGGTGTCGAACCCCCGCCAATCTGATATTGATGACCTCTCCTGAGGACAGGCCATCAATAAAAATAACTTGTACAGCCCCTTTAACCATTTCTTTTAGCTTGTGTGGGTGCTTTCACTATTATCAGGCAGCTGAAAATAGGACCAGCAAAAATGTGCAACTACATCCTTGTTCTCCCTCTTAAATTGCCTAAGGACTCTTGCACAAGAACGTGTGCTCCCCGTGGCCATGCTGCAATGCACGAACACCCACCGTGGGGCAGCCGCAGCGGATCGCAGACCCTGTCACTTTAATGGGTCCGTGATCCGGCTGTTCCGCAAAAAGATAGGACATGTTCTATCTTTTTGCAGAACGGAAGTACGGGACGAAACCCCACGGAAGCACTACTTAGTGCTTCCGTAGGGTTCCGTTCTATGCTTCCGTTCCGCACCATTCCGCTATCTCCGGATTTGCGGACCCAATTGAAGTGAAAAGGGTCAGCATCCGTGATGCAGAATGTACACGGAACGGTGCCCGTGTATTGCGGATCCGCAAATGCGGTCCACAATATGGCCACGGAGCGCACACGTTCGCTTGAAAGAGGCCTAACTTCACAAAAACAACATCACATACTGAAAAGTTTGAGATTTTGTGTATTTGTAAACATTCCACAGTCATCTCTGTCTCTTCCTCTACACGCACATCAAGCAGTAGGGGTCTGTAGTGAAGCAGAAGACTTGTGAAACACTTTTCACTTTGATATTTTAGTCTTCCTACTAGCGGTAATTCAAAGTGACTAAAGTATCCAGAGTGAAGCGAGTTTCCCAGTCCCTGTTTCATGATGTGAAAGGGCAGATTCTTAGCAGGCATTCAAGAACACCCCCTTCCTCCTCCTCCTTCGACCCTGCAACAGGATGTACAAGCACAGCTTTCTTACAGTTCTCTAACAATTATGCTGCAGGAATTGAAGGGGTGGAGGAAGGAATTTCCTTTAGCTTACTTTATTTCTCATTTCTAATTTTTCTTCCTCCTGGAAAACTGGCCTTTTAGGAATTACAGTTTGTTATGCTCCATGCCTAGCACTCGAGTTTGTTACATCCAGTATGTCACCAAAATATTCAGACAATGGATAAGTTATACATTGCAGAGTATTTCTGAATGTTGCTGTGACTTCCCTTGATCATAACAAGGAGGATTCCTTTGAAATAGTTCTCAGTTTTAACCGTTTAAACGCCACGATCATAGCATTAAGACAAGGTCCACACAAGTGGATGGATTTGTGACTTGGGCTGACTGGCCGTTTTTGACTGACTTGAACTCACAGCATCATAAATCCTGATGATTCTATGAGTTAGGCCTCATGCACACGACCATAGTTTTGGTCCGCATCCGAGCCGCAGTTTTTGCGGCTCGGATGCGGACCCATTCACTTCAATGGGGCCGCAAAAGATGCGGACAGCACTCCGTGTGCTGTCCGCATCCGTTACTCCGTTCCGTGGCCCCGCAAAAAAAATATAACATGTCCTTTTGCGGAAAGCACACGGACGGCTTTCGTTTTTTGTGGATCCGCGGTTTGCGGGGGAATGGTCGTGTGCATGAGGCCTTTGGGTATGTAAACTCATGGACAGGCAGAGACATGCATCTGGAAAACACTTGTGTAGACCTCGCCTTAAAGGGATTGTCCCATCGAGACATTTATCGATAGGGCATGCCATGAATGCATGCCATGCTCTATCTTTTTTGCAGGGCCGCGTAACGGGACTACAGATGCGGACATCACACGGTGTGCTCTCCACATATGTGTTGTTGGTACATTATTACAAGATTTGGGGGCCCCACTTTTGATTTTGCACAGGGCCGCATATTGTCTAAAACTGTCCCTGGTTGTGTGGCAATTGATCGGCACTAGTGGGCACATGTAGATATAGGTGTGAACTGTAAAACAGGAAAACAGGTTTAATGTTTGCCTGGCCTGGATGCTATTTAGGTAGATGATGATGTGTGAGCTGTGATCCCTCACCTTGCAGCAGTGTCTTTAAAGCAATATTCTTCTGATCACTTTGCTGTCTTGTCCTGGAAGCAGTATTCTTCATTCTCAAGGTTTGCCTGGAGTGTTGTTCTCACAGGAGAACTGGATCTGGTTCCTAAATATTCCCCTGGAGTGTTGGTCTTACAGGGGAATTAGGTACGATTCCTGGGAGTAGGAGCTCTGCATGCACTTCCTCACTACCCCACTATCAGAACAGGAACTCTGTTCTCCGCTCCCCACTATAAATAGACTGAAACCCTCCATCCTGGCAGGAAGCAGGACCAGCCCCCTTCTACCAAGAGGGGAGTAGCAATGGAATGAATGCTGTGGTCTGCCATAAGGGGGGGATTCGGTCCGCCCCGGGTGCTGGCTCTCATCGGGGTGCCAGGCCCAGAAGCAATGAGCGCTTCCATCAATACAGATGGAAGCGCTCATTGATGGAGAACTGACGCCCACATACTGTGGCGGGGCACGGGAACGCATAGTTCCCCGCCACCGATCACCGCAATAGGCTTCAGGCCTAGTAGGCCTGAAGCCTATGCGGTAGTGAAATCCCGGCGCAGGCGTGCACGATGACGTCATCGCGCACCTGTGTCGGGACGCAGCAGCATAGTGAAATGTGTGCGTCTGCCTCTGCAAGCAAGCGCCTGTACATAGGTGAGTTTTTAGCTTTTTTTATTTTTGTTTTTTATTTAATTTTATGTGCCAATTTTGGGGGACACAAGAGGACATGTGGGGGAAAAATGGGGGCAGTGGGGGGCTGTGTGGGGGAAATTACTTTGTGGGGGCAGTATGGGGGAAATTACAATATGGGAGCAGTGTGGGGGAAATTACTGTATGGGGCAGTGTAGGGCAAATTACTATATGTAGCAGTGTAGGGAAAATTACTGTGTGGGGGCAGTGTGGGGCAAATTACTATATGGGGCAGTGTGGGGCAAATTACTGTGTGGGGGACACCTATATATATGGGGGCAGTTTGGGGGAAATTACTGTGTGGGGGTAGTGTGAAAGAAATTACTGTGTGGGGGACACCTATATATATGGGGGCAGTTTGGGGGAAATTACTGTATGGGGCAGTGTAGGGCAAATTACTATATGTAGCAGTGTAGGGGAAATTACTGTGTGGGGGCAGTGTGGGGCAAATTACTGTGTGTGGGCAGTGTGGGGCAAATTACTGTGTGTGGGACACCTATATATATGGGGGCAGTTTGGGGGAAATTACTGTGTGGGGGCAGTGTGAGGCAAATTACTATACGGGGCAGTGTAGGGCAAATTACTATATGGGGGCAGTGTGGGGAAATCTACTATATGGGGAAATTATTATATGGGGCAGTGTGGGGGAAATTACTATATGGGGCAGTGTGGGGGAAATTACTATATGGGGCAGTGTTATGCAAATTACTATATGGGGCAGTGTGGTGCAAATTACTATATGGGGCAGTATAGGGGAAAATTACTGTGTGGGGGCAGTGTGGGGGAAATTACTGTATAGGGGGAGTGTGGGGCAAATTACTATATGAAGCAGTGTAGGGGAAATTACTGTGTGGGGGCAGTGTGGGGAAAATTACTATATGGGGCAGTGTGGGGAAAATTACTGTGTGTGGGGCACTTCTATATGGGGGCAGTGTGGGGGGGAATTACTGTGTGGGGGAAATTGCTGTATAGGGGCAGTGTGGGGCAAATTACTATATCTAGCAGTGTAGGGGAAATTACTGTGTGGGGGCAGTGTGGGGCAAATTACTATATGGGGCAGTGTGGGGCAAATAACTGTGTGGGGGACACTACTGTGTGGGGGGCACTTCTATATGGGGCAGTGTGTGGGAAATTACTGTGTGGGGGCAGTGTGGGAATACTGTGTGGGGGCAGTGTGGGGCAAATTACTATATGGGTACAGTGTGGGGGAAAATTACTGTGTGGGGGCAGTGTGGGGAAAATTAATGTGTGGGGGCAGTGTGGGGAAAATTACTATATGGGAGCAGTGTGGGGGAAATTATTGTATGGGGGCAGTGTGGAGCAAATTACTATATGTAGCAGTGTAGGGGAAATTACTGTGTTGGGGGCAGTGTGGGGCAAATTACTATTTGGGGCAATGTGGGGAAAGTTACTGTGTGGGGGATACTTCTATATGGGGCAGTGTGGGGAAAATTACTGTGTGGAGGCAGTGTGAGGGAAATTACTGTGTGGTGACAGTGTGGGGCAAATTACTATATGGGGCAGTGTGGGGGGAATTACTATATGGGGAAATTACTATATGGGGGAAATTACTTTGTGTGGGAAATTACTATATGGGGCAGTGTGGGGGAAAATTAATGTGTGGGGGTAGTGTGTGGGAAATTACTATATAGGGCAGTGTGTGGCAAATTACTGTATGTGGCAGTGTGGGGGAAAATTACTGTGTGGGGGTAGTGTGTGGGAAATTACTATATAGGGCAGTGTGGGGCAAATTACTATATGGGGCAGCATGGGGGATGTTGCTATTAAGGAGGCACTGTAGGGGCAATTATATCATATCTGGGGGATATACAGGGATTATTGCCTGAAGCACGATACTGGGTGTTATTATTACTCGGGGCACTCTAGGAGACATTATAGCTGCTGTGGACACTATAGGGACATTTGGGGTCATTTATCAAACTGGTGTAAAGTAGAACTGGCTTAGTTGCCCATAGCAGACAATCAGGTTCCACCTTTAATTTTTCACAGCTCTTTTGGAAATCCAGTTCTAGTTTGATAAATGACCCCAATTATGTCTACTGGGGTCACTATTTTTTCAGCAGTATAGTACCTGGGACATTGGGGAGCACAGTGGGCACAGTATTGGGGATGGCAGCAGGATGACAATATGGGGACACCAGGAAGGGGAGGTTGATGGAAAGATTGAGAAATCTAACGTGTCTGTGTTACAAACTCTGTAGAGACGAGATGCAGCTAAAGGAATGTGTCTAACGGAGGAGAAAAGGTAAGAGAACATCTACATGACAGGAGATGTCCCTGGATGTAAGAGGTATGTGGTCAAGTTTTGGGGGGCGGGGGGGGGGGGGTGCCAGAGAGACTCGCCCCGGGTGCCAAACACCCTAGGCACACCACTTATTAAATGGTCAATATGAATGAAAATATCTAACATGACATTACATTACAAATATGTGCGGATACCTCTAGTCTGGGGTACTGCATGGCTTTCTCAGTTCACTGCTATGGAGCCTCTGATAATAGCAGACCCAGCAATCGGCCATTTTTGGAGGTCCTGTAGCAGTGAATGGAGAAAGCCTCGCTTACCCAGCATCGTCCCCATTCACAGTGCTTCATAGCTTGTTTTTTTGGTAGAAAAGTTGTATTTTCTAATGGCAGTGCTCTATATTCTATGAGGTGTATTGAAAACCTGGAAAAAAATGAATGAATGCAGTAGAATTAAAAATGAACTGCAATTGCACCATTGTTTTTAAGGGCCTCTCCCTTCAGCGTTCACTTAAAATGATACATTATCTTTTGGGTCAGTACGATTACAGTGATGCCCAATTTATACAGTTTTCATTATGTTTTTTACATTTTACAAAATTTTAAACTTTGAAAAAACTGTTTGTCTTTGCATATACAGACACGGTAACGTCTTTCTTTTTATTTCTGCCGACAGACCTGTGTAAGGATGTTTATTGCAGTGCAAGCTTAAGTTTTTATTGATACTATTTTGGGGCATGTGTGAGTTTTTTGTGGGAGGAAAAAAAAACAACAAAAAACTGTGTTCGCCATATGGGATAAATATCTTTGTGTTTTAAAAATTGAGGAATTTTCAGGCAATATCAATGTTTATTTTCTGTTTAGTTATTTATTTTTATTTGTAAAATGGGGAAAGGAGTTGATTTGAATTTTTAATTGTTTTATGTTTTTATGTTTTTGCACCACCTACCACCGGGGAACATAAACATGCAATCTTTAGATCACTTATACCACAGACTAACAGCTCCTATAATCTCGTTATGGAGTGGGCATCTGCAATTAGGAAGGAACTCTCTCTATCCACATGATCGTTTAGATGCTGTGGTTGGAATTTACCATAGCAACTGAGGGGTTAACTCCTTAAGGACCCATGATGTACATGTACGTCATATCTGGACGGGACTTAAAGACCCATGACGTACATGTACTTCATCAGATCTGCGGGGCTCTAGGGGAAGATCGGGGTGGAATCGCGGCACCATGGCTGCTCTTACCGGCAGGAAGCCATGCCAATCCACCCCCCTGCAGCTCCAAGCGCTGCGATTAGCTGATCAATGAGACAAGCACATCACAGCGCAGGAAGTTGTCAGAAGCTGTGGGGCGGGGCGGGAGGAGGTCAGAGGACGGTGGCCGATGCTGAACTGGTCAGCACCGGTCACATCCAAGGTGAGGAAGGGGACACCGGTCTTTTGGGTCCCCTGGAACAAAGCTCCAGCCAATGGCAGCGCTATAGCTGCAAAGGAAGAGGCTGAACTTCCCTGCATGCAGCCATTCTAGCTGGTGACTGCATGCAGAGAGGTTCTGTGCCTTTCTGTGCTGCTATGGCTAGCTGGGACTTGTGGAGTACCACAGCTGCAAATTTAACCCCTTTGCTGCTGAAAAGAAGAAATAAAGAAGGAAATCTGAAATAGCCGCACAATTTTTTTTTTTTTATTAGCAGCTGTTCCAGATCCCTCCGTCCCTGTTCCTTCCCACCATCCCTGTCTCTTCCCAACTTTTTTTTTATTACAACTTTTCTTCTAAATGTAATTTAAAATTTTCTACAAGCCCCTTCACATGTGAAAACACTACATACACACCCCTCACACTAAATAAAGGTTTCCACATTTCACACGTCACACCCCAATAAAATAAAAATGGCCCGTCTATCCCAACGACTATACTCAGCTGAAGAGGCATACGCCATGCTTGCCTCTGATACTGAGTCTGCCAGTGAGGGAGGATGCCACTTTCCTCTATTCCTCTACCGCCTCATCATGATGAGGGACCCTCTAGAAGGCGCCCCAGGGTAGCAGTGGAGGCAGCCCCCCAGAGTGAACCCACATGAATCTCAGCCCCTGACGCAGTAGCGTAGCTAAGTGCTCATGGGCCCTGGTGCAAGAGTTCAGCTTCGGTCCCCCTTCCCTCAGTACTTTGTGGCCAGGGGCAGGGACGCACATAGCCTTTGTGCTGCCTGAGGCAAAATTGAAACGACACCCCCCATGCCAAATTCTTGACCTAACCCCTTCCCTCCAGCCAGAAGTGTAACTTGACCTGCATGCACTTTCTATAATACCTGTATCTTCTTATGCAGCACAAGGGTCTTTGGGCCCCCTCAGGCTCCTGGGCCCGGTAGCGACTGCTACCTCTGCACCCCCTATAGCTACGCCCTTGCCCTGACGATTATCAGCCCCAAATTCCTGAGTTTATGGGCAACTCAGGAATTCTGATAGATTGTACGGGCTTCACTGAGCTAGATTTTTTTAAAATCTTCTTCTCTGAAGATTTTGTAAATTTAATGGTGGCCCAAACCAATTTGTATGCCCAACAATTAATTGCTCAGAACCCTAGTTCGCCATATGCTAGACCCCTAGGTTTAACCCCAGTAGATGCATAGATGATGAAGTTTTGGGGACTCATGCTGCATATGGGCGTAATAAAAAAACCAAATGTTAGGCAATATTGGAATTCTGACATTTTCTACCAGACTCCAATTTACAGTCAGACCATGACCCGGAAGCGATTTGAATCAATCAGAAAATTCCTACACTACAATTACAATTCATAGTGCCCACCCCAAAACGACCCAACATTTGACCGACTGTTCAAAGTTAGGCCTGTCATTGACCACTGCAGCAACAAGTTTGCTGAGGTGTACAACCCAGAGAAAAATGTCAGTGTAGATGAGTCCCTTTTATTGTTCAAAGGGAGGATTAGATTCCGCCAATTCCTGCCTAGCAAACGGGCAAGGTATGGCATAAAAATATACAAACTCTGTGAGAGTAGCTCCGTGTACACCCACGAGTTCTGCATTTACGAAGGGAAAGATTCCAGGATATATCCACCAGAATGCCCCCCCCCCCCCGTCCTAGGAGTTAGTGGGAAGATTGTGTGGGAATTACTGCACCCACTGCTGGATAAAGGTTACCACCTCTATGTGGATAATTATTATACCAGCATACCTCTATTCAGGTCCCTAAATGCCAGGGGTACTGTGGCTTGCGGCACAGTACGCAAAAATCTGAGGTCTCCCTAGATCCCTGGTAGTACAACCACTGAGAATGGGCGAAAGTATTGCTCTCCCCAATGAGAATATGGTGGTTGTTAAGTACAAGGACAATAGGGACGTCCTTGTACTGACCACCATTCACACTAGCGCCAGTTCCCCTGCCGATGTACGAGGTACCACTACCACTGTCAACAACCCAGACTACATCTTTGATTACAACAGGCACATGGGAGGGGTGGCTCTTGCAGATCAACCTATGAAGCCCTACAGTACCACATGAAAAAAAAAACTGTGGTACAAAAAGCTAACCGTACACATTGTACAGATGGCAATGTGCAATGCGTACATCCTATTTTAATCTTCAGGCCACAGGGGAACTTTCCTTCAGTTCAAAAAAGGTGGTTATCAAGGCCCTAATTTATCAAACCCAGGCAGGGGACGGTCCCAGTACTTCTGGAAGTCATAGTGCCTGTGTCGTACCAGGGCAACATTTTCAAGGTCAAATCCCCCAGACAGCAAGGAAGGGAAGGAACCAAAAAAAGATGCAGGATGTGTCACAGAAGAGGGAAAAGAAAAGAAACCATTTACCAATGCAAAACCTGCACTGAAAAACCGGGCCTGTGCATGCAGGACTGCTTCAGAATCTACCATTCTTCCATGGAATATTAATTTAATTTCATCCTTTATTCTCCCTGTAATATTTCCACTTTATATCTGACTTGCATAGCTTGCATATCCACTTTCCAACAACCACTACATAATCTTTTCTGTGAGACACCTGTTTTCTAAAAAGTACCCTTTTCACCACTTAAAATGTTCGCATGGGTGTGCTCTTTCCGAAATGGGGTCACTTCTCTGGGTTTTTCTTTTCTGGGGACCTCAGGAAAATTTTTGAATGCGACATGGCAGCTAAAATCCATGTCTGACAATTAAGGCCTGCAAAAAAACATATTTTGCACTTTGCCTCTAGAGGCCTGCTGTGTGCCAAAACAGCAGGCTACAAGCACATATGAGGTGTTTGCAAAATGGGGAGAAAATAGGGAACATATACTAGGGTGCATTTTCTCCTTCAACTCCTTATCAAAGTGTAAAATTACATGATTTTCCTAGTTTATGACGTAAAGTCATGATTTTATGAACGACACGGAGGCGAGTATTGCATTCTCAATCTTTACTGAATCCATAGCAGCAAAGAGAAAAAACACACCAAATCCAGTAAAACCATCCCACAAGGATAACCCCTCCCATAGTCCAGTCCATAAATAGAACCTCCCACCGGAAATCTTCCTCTTTCTTTGTCATGAAGAACTCCCAAACCGAACAAACCGGACCGGAACAACCTTTAACTCTGGGTCAATAGGAAAGACTCAACCGAGTCGGGCAGGAACGAAACAGGATCCATCCGGAATACCGCCAGAAACGACAACCACCGGAGGCTGCAGAACAACCGCCACAGGAAAAACACCTGGCAACAGCAAGGTAGGACCTCAACCTAAAAGGGGAGAAATATAAAGGCACATGGTAATGCTCCAGAAACCAAAAAGACACCAGTATCATAAAACGACAGAAACATATAAATAAATATATAATAAATGAGTAAACATAAATCAGAGCACGAAACTGAACCCAGAACAATGCTAAAACATAAACGACAATAATAAAATGACAGACTAATAATAATAATAATAACCACCGAACAACATCAGGGAGGGAACAAACTTTATTAATGGAAGTAGTAATAAAAGTAAATCACATCGGGAGGGGCAATACTCGCCTCCGTGTCGTTCATAAAATCATGACTTTACGTCATAAACTAGGAAAATCATGTAATTTTATGTCACGACCCGGAGGCTCCTATTGCAAGTTTAAAGTGTAGAGATAACAGACTCAAAAGCGTGAGGAGCTGGCCGAAAATAAAACTCCCGGAATGTGGACGATCTAGACCAATCCGCCAACCTCATGATATCCTCTAAGCGAGCCCCCGCCACCGCCATAGAAGTAGCAGAGGCTCCTCGGACCGAATGGGCAGAGAAGACAGCAGTGTCCACCCCGGATAAGGTAAGGATCCATTTCACCCAACGGGACAGGGTGACACTAGTTACCGGGCGAAACGGTTTGCGAAAAGAAATGAATAATGGAGGAGAAGAAGAAGAAGGTAGAGACGAAGTGCGAGACAAGTACTCCTTCAGGCAACCCACCGGGCAAAGGGCCGGAGAATTGGGGAACTCCGGATAAGACACCGACTTTATGTTAGTTTTGGTCCGGCGGGAAATGTTGAAGGAAACGCCATGCGGGGAAAAGGAGAGAGCATTAAAGTCCAGCACCCTGACGTCCGAAACTCTCTTGCAAGACACAAGACAGAGCAACGACACTAACTTGGCAGAAAGCTGTCTGAGCGAAAGACCTGAATTGGTAGGCCACCGTGAAAAGAAATCCAGAACCAAGCGGACATCCCAAGAAGAGGAAAAACGGGGCCGAGGAGGACGAGAAAGGCGAGAGCCCTTGAGGAGACGACAAACCAGAGGATGCTGACCAATTGGACAACCAGCAATACCCTGGTGACTGGAAGAGATCGCCGACCTGAAAACATTTATCGTCCTGTAAGCTTTACCTTCGTCAAAGAGAGAGGACAAAAACAGAAGAACCTTGGTCACAGGGGCCGAAACGGGATCCAAACTCCGTCCAGTGCACCAACGAGACCAGATGCCCCAAGCTGATCCATATGCTCTCCTGGTACCGGGGGCCCAAGCACTCTCCAAGAGGAACTTAGCCGTTCCCGATACTCCAGCGACCTCCCATTGCATCCCGATACTCTGCATCCCAGGAGGCGGAGGGAGCCGTCCAACAGGAGAGGATGGAGTTGGCCAGTCGGGCCGAGGAGAAGACTCTGAGAAAACGGGAGGAGGCGAGGATCCTCTGTCAGGAGTTCCAGGAGCTGAGGAAACCATACCTGAGGCCGCCAGAAGGGAACAATCAGGACCACCTCCGCTGACTGGGGACGAATCTGTGAGAGTACCCGAGGGATCAGCATGAAAGGAGGAAAGGCATACGAAAGGCTCCCCGACCAGTCCTGAAGCAGGGCATCCATGGCCTCCGACAGCGGGTCCGGTCTCCAGCTGTAGAACCTGGGAAGCTGGGAGTTCCAACGCGATGCGAAGAGGTCTAGGGTAAACGGGCCCCAAACAGAAACGATAGAGGCAACCTCCAATCGCTGAAGTCCAAGGTGTACCGAGAACTCAAATCCGCGAAGGTATTGTGCAGACCCGGGATATACTCCGCGACCACCTTGAATCCATTGTCCAGGCAATACGTCCAGAACTCTTTCGCCAAATGAGTCAAAACCGCTGAGTGAGTACCTCCCATGGCGTTGACGTATCGGACAGCCGACACGTTGTCCATCCTGAGCTTGATTCAAGCCGAGATCTTGTTGCTGGCAAAGCTGCGAATGGCAAACGACCCTGCCAAGAGTTCCAGAGCATTTATGTGAAGAAAGGACTCGTCCGCCGCCCACGGACCCCCCGTGGAGACTCCTTCGCAATGGGCACCCCAGCCAAGAAGGCTGGCATCCGCTTCTATGATGAGATCCGGTTGCGGCCCCACGATGGCCCTGCCGTTCCAAGCATCGAGGTTGGAAATCCACCATACCAGCTCGTCTCTCGTCTCCTGATCCAGGGTCACCAAGTCCGCATACGCCGCTCCTGACTGAAGGTGGGCGATCTTCAGCCGTTGAAGGGCCCGATAGTGCAACGGAGCCGGGAAAATCGCCTGGACGGAGGAAGACAAAAGGCCTATAACTCGAGCCAAATGACGGAGTGAGACCTGGGGAAGCCGCAGAGTATGACGTAACTCCTTGCGGATAGACCGGACCTTGGAACCCGGAAGACAAAGACTCTGAGTGGACGAATCCACCACAAACCCCAAAAACTCCATGGACCTGGAGGGTTGAAGGGATGACTTCTCGGTGTTGATGATAAACCCCAGGTCCGTGAGCAAGGATACAGACATCCGCAAGTGAGACCGGAGGATGTCGGGGGATTGGGCCAGGATCAGGATGTCGTCCAAGTGAATTATCAGACGAATCCCTTGGAGGCGGAGCCAAGCCACCACCGGTTTCATCAGCTTAGTGAAGCACCAAGGGGCCGATGACAGACCAAAGGGAAGGCAGGTGAACCGCCAAACTTGACCGTCCCACAGGAATCGAAGGAGGTCCCTGGATGCCGGAGCAATGGGGACCGTCAGGTACGCGTCCTTCAAGTCCAACTTTACCATCCAGTCGTCCGGAACCAGAAGGTCTCTGAGTAGGTGGATACCCTCCATTTTGAAATGGCGGTATCGCACAAAGCGGTTGAGACGTTTAAGATTTATGACCGGTCGAAATTGACCTCCTTTTTTCTGTACTAGGAAAACGTCGCTGATGATTCCTCCATCTGGATGAGGGGCACGCTCTATCGCCCCCTTCCAATGGAGAGAAAACAACTCCGTGTCTAGACAACTTAGGGATTGACTCGAAAGTACCCTCGGATGTGGATAGGGGAGGAACAGAGGAGAAACGGTCAGTTTGATATGAAAACCTCAGATCGTGGATAGGATCCATGGATCGGACGTGATGCGAGACCAAGCATCCGAAAAATGCTGGAGTCTGCCCCCTATGTAATGGTCGGAAAAAGACATTAGATTCTGGTAACTTACCGAGGGGACGCCTTGATCCTGAGAATCCTCTGAAGGACCGGGATCTACCGGAAGAACCTCTGGAAGGGAAAAAGGAGGACTGTGTCCTCTGGTCCTGGAACGACTGTCGCTGATTGAAGGAGCCTCGACCGCTACCACGGGTCTGGAAATGGGCACGGCCGGACAGACGGCCCCTAAAGCTGCCGGACCTGGAAGAGACTCATCCGTGAAAGACCTTCCGCATGGAGCTTTGAGCCTTATCCAATGCGGTGAAGGCTCCGACAAACTTGCCCAGATCTTTGATGAAAGGGTCACCAAATAAAGTCCCCTGTGCCTCCTTGCCCGATTCCGTAAGAGCCATGTTGGACAACTTTGGCTCAATTTTGATGAGGATTGCTTTTCTCCGCTCCATGGAAAGTGAAGCATTCACATTTCCAACCATACAGATGGCGCGCTGAGCCCAGCCGCGCAGTTCATCTGGGTCAATGGGGGTGCCGTCGGATCTGGCAGATTCCGCCAATTCGAATAGCCTAAGCTATCCAGCAATTTATCTTGGCAGGCACGAAGTGCCGAGTCAAGTCCTCTGCGAGGATTAAAGCCAGTCTTGGCTAAGAATTGGATCATTTTCGGATCCACGTTGGGGGTTTCACAAACCTTATTAGGGACTAAGGGGCGCGGGCACTCAGCCTTTAGTTTACTGCGCGTCTCCTTAGAAAGGAGTTTTCTAATTCTGTCCTCCAAATACTGGGCCACATGTGGTGAGGGCAACCACTCAGCTGACCGTGGATGATGCAAAGTATCCGGGTCGAACAAAGGTTCGCCTAGAGGGTCCGTAAGGGTTGCAGATGACCCTTGGACCTCAGGGGCCGAACTAGTCAATGGGCGCGACAAAGGAATTTCAGGATCAAAATCCTCATCCTCTACCAGGACCTCCTCTAGGTCTGGGTCAGAAGCACTATGGCCATCACTATAAGCCTCCTCCTCGGACTCCAACTCAGAGTCTGAACTAGGGACGGGCTGAGCCCGTGCTGACTTCCAGGGGCGCGCTTTTTCTGCCTGGCGCGTGCAGGCTCGTTTGCGTGAACCAAGCACGCGGTCTTGTGATAGAACTAGGCTATCTGATTCAACAATTCTGGAGGCATTAGCAGTAGAGGGATTAGGGGCAGGGTTCTGAACCCTTAGCGCCTGGGCAATGGACTGCGAAATAACTGAGGACATAGAGCTCATTGCATTATTAATGGCCTCTGCAATAGACTGTTGCAAATTGGCCTGTGGTGAAGCAGGTGAGGGACGTGGCAGAGCAGGGGCAGGAGTAGGAGGAATGGAGGGGGTGGGGGCATCAGAGGCTGGCTGTATAGGCAGGGACATGATGGGAGTTAGTCACTCCGGTATACAGCAAACCTGTAGAGAAGAGAGAAAACGCCGACCGATGCGCCGAACAGAACGAGGAACTCCGCCCCCAATTCGCGCGCGCGGAAGTTGAACACGCCCCCCTCGATCCGGCCCCAAGTGAAGTAGGCCGGAGGGAGGCGCAAGATGGCGCCCGAGAATCTCGGGGAGGTCGGGACCAGTAACAGGAGCCGAGATCTCGTTATTGCGAGATCTCGGGGAAAAGAAACGCACAGGCCATAAAAATGGCGCCGGCGCGAACAAGGTATGAGAGAAGGGGGGGGGAGAAGGGGAAGGGGGAAGGAGCAGTAGACCGCACTGAAGAAGCGGCGCACCACCCAGGGAACAACAGCGTCACTCTAGCACTACAGGAGGGAGGACGGTGGTGGAAATAGATACACCTAGGGAAAAAAGAGAGAGAGGGGAATCGCAATATGATTAAAATGATCCCCCAAAAAAAACGGCAGTAGCCGACAAGCAGTGACTATATATATATATGTATATAACCCTGAATCCACAGAAACAAGGAAAATAAAATAAGGGGAGAGAACCTAAATATAAGTTATGAAAAACCAACAATGTCAGCCACAAAAAAATACACTTATCTTGCCATGGAAGCAGCAAAGAAAGAGGAAGATTTCCGGTGGGAGGTTCTATTTATGGACTAGACTATGGGAGGGGTTATCCTTGTGGGATGGTTTTACTGGATTTGATGTGTTTTTTCTCTTTGCTGCTATGGATTCAGTAAAGATTGAGAATGCAATAGGAGCCTCCGGGTCGTGACATAAAATTGGGGTCTGCTAGTAATTTTTCATTTTTACAAATGTGTGCTTTGAAATGCTTCTCTCAAGTATTTCTGCCTTCTGTGAGACACCTGTTTGCTAAAAAGTACCCTTTTAAAATGTTCGTACGTGGGTGCTCTTTCCGAAATGGGGTCACTTCTTGGTGTTTTTCATTTTTGTGGACCTCAAGAAATTTTTTAAATGTGACATGCCAGCTAAAATCCATGTCTGCCAATTCAGGCCTGCAAAAAACATATTTTGCTCTTTGCTTCTAGACGCCTGCTATGCGCCAATACGGCAGGCTACTAGCACATATGGGGTGTTTGCAAAATGGGGAGAAAATGGGGAACATATACTGGGGTGCATTTTCTCCTTCAACCCCTTGTAAAAGTGAAAATTTGGGGTCTGCTAGTAATTTTTCATTTTTACAAATGTGTGCTTTGAAATGCTTCTCTCAAGTATTTCTGCCTTCTGTGAGACACCTGTTTGCTAAAAAATACCCTTTCCACCACTTAAAATGTTCATACGGGGGTACTCTTTCCGAAATGGGGTCACTTCTTGGGGTTTATTTTTTATTTTTGGGGACCTCAGGAAATTTTTTAAATGCGACATGGCAGCTAAAATCCATGTCTGCCAATTCAGGCCTACAAAAAACATATTTTGCACTTTGCCTTTAAAGGCCTGCTATGCGTCAATACAGCAGGCTACAAGCACAAATGGGGTGTTCGCAAAATGGGGAAAAAATGGGCAACATATACTGGGGTGCAATTTCTCCTTTAACCCCTCATTTAAAGGGGTTGTCCGGGTTCAGAGCTGAACCCGGACATACCCTTATTTTCACCCCGGCAGCCCCCCTGAGCCTAGCATCGGAGCATCTCATGCTCCGATGCGCTCCCGTGCCCTGCGCTAGATCGCGCAGGGCACAGGCTCTTGTGTTTTCAATAACACACTGCCGGGCGGTAACTTCTGCCCAGCGGTGTGTTCGGTGACGTCACCGGCTCTGAGGGGCGGGCTTTAGCTCTGCCCAAGCCGTTTTACTGGCTAGGGCAGAGCCAAATCCCGCCCATCAGTGCCGGTGACGTCACCGGGCTTCCTGTCAGCCCCATAGAGAGCCCCGGTACGTCACCGGAACTCAGAAAAATGCCTTTGCCCTGTGCAATTTAGCGCAGGGCAAAGGAGAGCATCGGAGCATGAACTGCTCCGATGCTCATGTCAGGGGGGCTGCCTGGGTGAAAATGGAGGTATGTCCAGGTTCAGCTCTGAACCTGGACAACCCCTTTAAGTGAAAAATTGGGGTCTGCTACAAATTTTTCATTTTTACAAATGTGTGCTTTGAAATGCTTCTCTTAAGTATTTCTGCCTTCTGTTTTTTGAGCACATATGGGGTGTTGGCCTATTCGGGGAGAAATGGGGAACAAAATGTGCAGTGCATTTTGTCCTGTTACCACTCGAAAATTGAAAAATGTGGGTGTAAAGCAACTTTTTCTGGAAAATATTGTCATTTTTTATTTTCACAGGAAACGTCTGATGGGTCAAAGTGCTAACTACAGACCATTAAATGTTCCTTGAGGGGTGTAGTTTCTGGAATGGGGTCATTTTTGGGGGGTTTCCACTCTAGGACCACCTCAGGGTGTCTTTATAGACGACATAGCTCCCAATTACCATTCCAGCTAAATCCTCTCTCCTAACTGCCATATGGTGGTCCTTCCACTCTGAAGCCTGCCGTGCAGCCGTACATCATTTTTGAGCACATATGGGGTGTTTTTGTAAACTCCAGATTAAGGCTACATGCACACGACCGTTGTGTGTTTTGCGGTCCGCAAATTGCGGATCCGCAAAACACGGATGGCGTCCGTGTGTGTTCCACAATTTGCGGAACGGCACGGACAGCCATTGATATAACTGCCTATTCTTGTCCGTTTTGCGGACAAGAATAGGACAGGTTATAATTTTTATGCGGACCACGGAACAGAGCAACGGATGCGGACAGCACACTGAGTGCTGTCCACATCTTTTGCGGCCCCATTGAAGTGAATGGGTCCGCATCCGAGCCGCAAAAACTGAGGCTCGGATGCGGACCAAAACAACGGTCTTGTGCATGTAGCCTAAGGCCGAATGCACACGGCCGTGTTCCGCGGCAACAGGAATCCAGCCCGGCATACCACGGACCACTCTCGGCCGCGGAACACGGCCGTGTGCATTCGGCCTAAGGGTAATAGATTTTGAGTTTTGTTTGGCTGTTAACCCTTGATGTGTTGCAGAAAAAAATAGAATAAAATGTAAAATCTGCTTAAAAAAAAGTGAAACATCCCCAAAAAATAAAAGTATGAAGTATACATATGCGGAATGTAAAGTAATAACTATTTTTGGAGGTATGACTATCTATTATAAAAGTGGAGAAATAGAAATTTGGAAATTTGCTAATTTTTAAATTTTTTGGGTAATTTTTTATTTATTTTTTTATAAATAAAAATGATTCTTTTTTTACTCCATTTTACCACTGTCTTGAAGAACAATATGTGACGAGAAAACAATCTCAGATTGGCCTGGATAAGTAAAAGCGTTTTAAAGTTAGCACCACATAAAGTGACACATGTCAGATTTACTAAAAATGACCTGAACCTTAAGGTGAAAATGGCAGGGTCCTTAAGGGGTTAAATGTCTGTGATCTGAGTCTCCAATCACAGACACTGTTGGTGTATGCTCTGTGTATTGCACAACATCTCTGAAGGTCCAATCTTGTGAAGGGGTTAAAGTAGATTTATGTGAGGATATAGGACAGGGCTGGCCAAGCTGCGGCTCTCCAGCTGTTGTAAAACTACAACTCCCACTATGTTCGGCTATAGGCTGACAGCTGTAGGCAGACTAGGCATGCTGGGAGTTTCGTTTTGCAACAGCTAGAGATATGCAGGTTGGCCAGCCCTGGTGCAGGACATGGCATATATTATCTACCCAGATTCAATCTTTTCATTTAGCAAATGAAGGCATCACAGAGAAATTGTCACCACCAGACATCTGAGAAGCTCTGACAGATGCCTTTCAGAACCTCCTCCTTGAGCTTCCTTTGTTTTGGTTTTCAGTTCCTCATCTCGTTAGCCTCGTTAGCCTCTCTCAGCTGTCATGCAGTTGGACTGATTGCATCCTTTTAAATTCCTCCCCATAATGCATTACTGTGCGGTTTATACAACTTCCTGGAGTGTGTGTGCATGCTGATCCTATTTCCCAGTCTTCTACAAGATAAGTGTTGTACATTCATTTGTCATTTTCTGTTTGCTGGATCCCAGGTGACCCTGACTCCCTCCGTGTCTAGTGTAGGGAGCCGGTGGTCGTGTCCCCTCACTATTATAGGGTGTTCAGGTGTTATACAGTCGAGGTACGAGGATATGCGATCATCTACCATTGGGATGTTCGCATAGGCTGAACAGTCAGGGAGAGTGCCAGGTCTTATGCAGGGGTCTCCGTTTTTGTTCCTTAGTTTTGGATCCAGTGAGTCATATATTCATTTTGTATTGTCTTGTTTCCTGTACACCTTCCGTGACATTATAAACCGCCAAAACCGTCTCAAGCATGGATCCGGTTTCACTTTTGACTGAACGCTTCCAGGGTCTTTCATTGGAGGTAGCTGATCTCCGTAAGACTCTTTCTCAGTTTCAAGTGACCGGTTAAGCTTGCGTTCATGGAGTTTGTTCTGAGCCTAAGATCTCGCTCCCGGATACGTTCTCCGGGGGTAGTGAGAATTTTGTGCGTTTTAGAGAGGCTTGCAAACTCCATTTTCGCCTTCTTCCCCATTCCTCTGGTGATGAGGAACGGAGGGTGGGGATCATTATATCGCTGCTCAGGGGTAACGCTCAGTCGTGGGCCTTTTCGCTGCCGGTGGGGGCACGGCCCCTCCGTTTAGTGGATGATTTCTTTTTAGCCCTGGGTCAGATATATGATGATCCGGATCGTGTTGCTTTGGCTGAGTCTAGACTACGTCTGTTATGCCAGGGTAAACAATCTGCAGAGATATACTGCTCAGAATTTCGGAGATGGGCAGTTGATACTGGTTGAAATGATGCTGCACTCCGAAGTCAATTTTGCCATGGTCTTTCAGACGGATTGAAAGATGCATTTGCCTTTCATGAGAGGCCTATCTTCTTGGACTCTGCTATGTTTCAGGCCGTTCGTATTGACAGGCGTCTTAGAGAGAGAGGAGAGATCACTCCTTCCTGTCATACTCAATCCCAGGACAGTGCAGCGGTCTCATTCTGTGCGCAGGGGTCTCAGTCGCTGTCAGCCCCTTCTGAGCAGGAACCCATGCAGCTGGGGTTGATTGCCTCTGACAATAGAAGATTCAGCCCGCATGGGAAGGTTTGTTTTTGTTGTGGAGGTATAAATCATTTGGCAAATGTTTGTCCCTCTAGGAGATTCAGGCAGTTTTTTGGGAGTAATAAAGAAACAAAACGGAAAAAATCTTTTAAAAATGTTCCATCTGTTACTATTGGCAGGGTTGAGGCGGAAATTGAAGGTTTTCCGTTTGCTTGTAGTTCCCGTTTTGTCCTGCCTGCCAGGGTGGCGCTAGAGAGCAAGAACATTTTTTGTGAGATTTTTGTAGATAGTGGAGCAGCTGTCAATCTCATTAATAATCAATTTGCGATAACTCATGGTTTCCAGGTATGCACTTTGGGAAAGGATATTCCTGTTTTTGCTATTGATTCCGCTCCACTTTCTCAGAAATCATTAAAGGGCATAGTTCACAATATCCGTTTAATTGTGAGTGATGCTCATGTTGAGGATGTGTCATGTTTCGTCCTTAGCGGATTGCCTACTCCTCTTGTGTTGGGGCTACCCTGGCTCACTAAACATAACCCCACCATTGATTGGCAAGCGAGGCAAATAAATGGTTGGAGTGACTTTTGCAGAGAGAATTGCCTCATGACATCTGTTTCTGAGGTTTCTACTAAGACTGTGCCATCTTTTCTCTCTGAATTTTCGGATGTCTTCTCTGAGAGGGGAGTTCAGGATTTGCCCCCGCACAGGGAGTACGATTGCCCTATTAATCTCATCCCAGGCGCCAAGCTGCCTAAATCTCGTTTATACAATCTTTCCCAACCTGAAAGGGTCGCTATGCGTGCTTATATCTCTGAGAGTCTGAGAAAAGGACACATACGACCCTCAAAGTCACCTGTTGCCGCTGGTTTTTTCTTTGTTAAGAAAAAAGATGGTTCTTTAAGACCTTGTCTGGATTTCAGGGAGCTGAACAGTATCACTATTCGTGACCCTTATCCGCTTCCTCTGATCCCGGACCTGTTTAACCAGATTGTTGGGGCTAAAGTCTTTTCCAAATTAGATCTAAGAGGGGCATACAACCTGGTCAGGGTCAGAGAAGGAGACGAATGGAAGACGGCCTTCAATACCCCTGAGGGCCATTTTGAGAATTTGGTTATGCCTTTTGGTTTGATGAATGCCCCAGCCGTTTTTCAGCATTTCGTGAACAGCATTTTTTATCATTTAATGGGAAAATTTGTATTAGTGTATTTGGATGACATTTTGATTTTTTCTCCTGATTTCAAAACTCATAAGGAACACTTACGTCAGGTCTTGCTCATCCTGCGGGAGAATAAATTATACGCGAAACTGGAAAAATGTGTGTTTGCGGTTCCAGAAATTCAATTTCTGGGGTTTCTTCTCTCCGCTTCTGGTTTTCGCATGGACCCCGAGAAGGTCCGCGCTGTGCTTGAGTGGGAGCTTCCTGAGAATCAGAAGGCGCTGATGCATTTTTTGGGCTTTGCCAATTATTACAGGAAGTTTATTTTGAATTATTCCTCTGTTGTTAAACCACTCACTGATATGACCAGAAAGGGGGTAGATTTTTCTTCCTGGTCGGTAGAGGCGCGTAAGGCCTTTTCTAATATCAAGGACAGTTTTGCTTCCGCTCACATCTTGGTACAACCTGATATTTCTCTACCCTTCATAGTTGAGGTTGATGCTTCTGAGGTGGGTGTGGGTGCGGTCTTGTCTCAGGGTTCCTCTCCTGCCAAATGGCGACCGTGTGCCTTTTTCTCGAAGAAACTCTCCTCCGCAGAGAGAAATTACGATGTGGGAGATAGGGAGTTGTTGGCCATCAAGTTGGCTTTTGAGGAATGGCGCCATTGGCTAGAGGGAGCCAGACACCCTATTACCGTGTTTACTGACCATAAGAATCTGGCCTACTTGGAGTCAGCCAAGCGTCTGAACCCGAGACAGGCCAGATGGTCTTTGTTCTTTTCAAGGTTTAATTTTGTTGTCACGTTCCGCCCTGGGGTTAAGAATGTGAAGGCAGATGCCCTGTCACGTTGTTTTCCGGGAGGTGGGAATTTTGAAGACCCAGGTCCCATTTTGGCTGAAGGTGTGGTGGTCTCTGCTCTTTATCCTGAATTAGAGGCAGAGGTGCAGGTAGCCCAGTCAGAGGCTCCTGATCTTTGTCCTCCTGGGAGGTTGTTTGTGCCTCTCGCTTTAAGACACAAGATTTTTAAGGAACACCACGATACTGTCCTTGCTGGGCACCCGGGGGCAAGAGCCACAGTGGATCTCATCGCTCGGAGATTCTGGTGGCCTGCGCTTCGTAAGTCGGTTGAGGGTTTTGTGGCAGCCTGCGAGACTTGCGCTCGTGCCAAAGTCCCTCATTCACGGCCATCAGGTCCTCTCCTTCCCTTACCCATTCCTTCCCGTCCTTGGACACATCTGTTCATGGACTTCATGACGGACCTGCCTCGTTCCTCGGGGAAGACTGTGATTCTGGTGGTGGTGGACTGTTTTAGCAAAATGGTGCATTTCATCCCTTTTCCTGGTTTGCCCAATGCTAAGACACTGGCGCAGGCATTTATTGATCACATTGTCAAATTGCATGGTATTCCTTCAGACATAGTCTCTGATAGGGGCACGCAGTTTGTTTCCAGATTCTGGAAGGCTTTATTTTCTCGCTTGGGGGTTCGGTTGTCATTCTCTTCTACTTTCCACCCGCAGTCGAATGGCCAGACAGAGCGCGTCAATCAGAATCTGGAAACATATCTGCGCTGTTTTGTGGCGGAGAATCAGGAGGATTGGTGTTCTTTTTTGTCCCTTGCTGAGTTTGCTTTAAATAACCGTCGTCAGGAGTCCTCTGATAAGTCACCATTTTTTGGTGCATATGGGTTTCATCCGCAGTTTGGGACATTGTTGGAAGAGGGGTCTTCTGGTTTACCTGATGAGGACAGATTCTCCTTGTCTTTGTCATCTATTTGGCAAAAGATTCAGGATAATCTAAAGAGCATGAGTGAGAGATATAAGCGTGTGGCAGATAAGACCCGGTCCGGACCTGAATGTTAGTGATCTGGTGTGGTTGTCTACCAAGAATATCAAATTGAAGGTTCCCTCCTGGAAGTTGGGTCCTAAGTTTATTGGGCCTTACAAAATCCTGTCTGTCATCAATCCTGTTGCCTACCGTCTTGATCTTCCTCAGACTTGGAAGATCCATAATGTTTTTCATAAGTCCTTATTAAAACCTTATGTTCAACCCATTGTACCCTCGCCTTTGCCTCCTCCTCCGATTATGGTTGATGGTAATCTTGAATTTCAGGTCTCTAGGATTGTGGATTCTCGTCTTGTCCGCGGTTCTCTCCAGTACCTTGTTCATTGGGAGGGTTATGGTCCTGAGGAGAGGATGTGGGTCCCAGTGACGGACATTAAGGCCACTCGTCTCATCAGGGCTTTCCATAGGTCCCATCCTGAGAAGGTGGGCTCTGAGTGTCCGGAGTCCACTCGTAGAGGGAGGGGTACTGTCACCACCAGACATCTGAGAACCTCTGACAGATGCCTTTCAGAACCTCCTCCTTGAGCTTCCTTTGTTTTGGTTTTCAGTTCCTCATCTCGTTAGCCTCTCTCAGCTGTCGAGTAGTTGGACTGATTGCAGCCTTTTAAATTCCTCCCCATAATGCATTAGTGTGCGGTTTATACAACTTCCTGGAGTGTGTGTGCATGCTGATCCTATTTCCCAGTCTTCTACAAGATAAGTGTTGTACATTCATTTGTCATTTTCTGTTTGCTGGATCCCAGGTGACCCTGACTCCCTCCGTGTCTAGTGTAGGGAGCCGGTGGTCGTGTCCCCTCACTATTATAGGGTGTTCAGGTGTTATACAGTCGAGGTACGAGGATATGCGATCATCTACCATTGGGATGTTCGCATAGGCTGAGCAGTCAGGGAGAGTGCCAGGTCTTATGCAGGGGTCTCCCTTTTTGTTCCTTAGTTTTGGATCCAGTGAGTCATATATTCATTTTGTATTGTCTTGTTTCCTGTACACCTTCCGTGACAGAAATCTTGTCCTGCTTTCTCTGCCCATGCAGTGATAGTGTTCGCTATATACACATTCATACAGGGAAAGCTGCCAATCGGTCTGTGTGGGCAGGACTCATAGGATCAGCTCATGAGCTCTGGCAGCGTTTGGACAGTTTGGACATATTGAATGAAATCATAGTATCAGGGGAGTAGCTATAGGGGGTGCAGAGGTAGCAGTCGCTTCCAGGCCCAGGAGCCGGAGGGGGCCCAAAGACCCTTGTGGTGCATAAGAAGACACCAGTATTATAGAAAGTGCATGCTGGTCAAGTTACACCTCAAGGGGGTGCCGTTTCAATTTTTGCCTCGGGCAGCACGAAGGCCTTGTGCTTTCTGCCCCTGGCCACAAAGCACTGAGGGAAGGGGGGCCCCAAGCTGAACTCTTGCACCACTTGCAGGAACACTTGCTAGAATGCTGGAATGCCATTGAAATGTATTAATGCCAGATCCGGAACCAAGTGTTCCGGAAAACCAGATCCGGTTTCCTAGTCTGCGCATGGGCAGACCTTTAAAAATGCAAAAATAAGAAAAAAACTGGATCCGTTTTTCCAGATGACTTTGGAGAGACGGATCCGGAATTTAAATGCATTTGTCAGACGGATGCGCATCCGCATCCGTCTACAAATGATATTCGTTTGCATATGGATTTCCGGATCCGGCAGGCAGTTCCGGCAACGGATCCTTACAACACAAGTGTGAAAGTACCCTTATGTCCATGGGCATGTCAAGCAGGGGCAGTGATAGGGTGGTGTCTATAAAACTAGCTGGGTGTGAAACTAGATGTGTGTTGTTAGGAGGCGGTGCTGGAGCTGTGGCAGAGAAGGGAGAAGTGCATCATGGGTTTGGTTGGATGTAGAAACAGGAAGTGCTACATACAGGATGGAAACAAACCAGAGGGATTTGTCTACATGGTGAAAATGGGTCTCGAGAGGGATGGGGAAGATGTACAGTAATGAGGTAAGCAGCTATATGAGCATACCTTTTACAAAGCATAGTAATTGCAGAAACCCCCTTTCAAAATCTTGCAGAAAGCAGGGGATGTGAGAAAATAACCAAACAAGTATTACCACCAGTCCACTGGTGCTGCGCCAATGCTGTTGCTGTCCTGTAGTAATAACATTGTGACCACCCGCACATGACCACTGTGGTCCATCCTGTGATTGTGGAATAATTCTTTATGGGAAAATCATTCTGATTGTTGCCGATATGTTTAAATGTATGCACTTTCAACAATTAGTATCTTTAAAAAATATATATATTAGAATTATGTTTGGTGCCAATTGACTTATGTGTCGTCAGCTCCACTAAAGGGAACCTGTCCTGCAGTCTGGAGATAGCATGTTATAGAGCAGGACGAGCTGAGCAGAATGATATTTAGTTTTGTGGAAAAGGTTAAGTAGAACTAGTAAGTTATACTTTTAAATATCTGCTTAATTTAAGTTAAGAAGTCTAGAGGGTGGGACACCCAATGATTGACAGCAATTATAATATGTATATTTGTACAGGGAAGGGTGTCAGTCAATCAATAGGATCGCCCTCTGGACTCCACACAAATATCTATATCAATCTGCTCAGCTCTTCCTGTTCTATAATATGCTGTCTGCAGATAGAACAGAAGTGACTGTTTCCTTTTTAGAAGCCTACGCCATTGAAAGGGTTGTCCACATTTGGGGGCCCTTTGGCCTGACCCTCACATCACCAGACCTGCGGAGGGAAGCATACTTACCTGCTCTCTGTTGCTGGATTTTGGCTCCTTTGGGCCCCCGCAGCCCCTTGCTGCTCTGTGGTCCTGTGTGTCGACATCCAGTTTGACAGGGGTCATGTTCGCTACTCCAGTCAATGACTGACCAAAGGGTTGATGTGCTTCCATGTGTCACGTGACCCATTGAACTGACAAATAGGTGTACATCACTGCTGCGCCAGGTGCTGGCCGTAGTGGCGCATGTGGCAAGCATATACTAAACAGATCTGTCAGGAGAGCTGATAGGTGATTCTATTTGACTGATTTGTGTATAGCATAGTTCCCACTGCAAGGAATATTTAGCACTTTTGCAGATTTTGGAGTTTGTTTTTGAAGTTATTAGTGCTATATAGTACAAATTATTATTTGCATTTATTTCTATGGGCATGAACTTCATACAGTATAAACCTTGACAAGACAGACAGTTGTGCCCAGTTTATCACAGTAGCGCACTCTGTGTGATAGATATGCATATGTACCTCTCAACCATGATGGATCCGATGGGACAGCCCAAGATTTCGGTGGCTGTCATGGGGTCCCAGTTGAGTCATGTCCCACTTTCAACTGTCTTTGTATCCTGAGGACACAGAGACAATGGAGTGCAATGGGCCGTCAGCTCCCTGCTCCACCATTCACCTGTGCGGTGCTCTTACCCAGCAGGTGCACTGCTGAGGAGAGCAGGATGAGCTCCATTAACCACAGGAATGAGGCTAGGCGAGTGTTATTTTTTTAATTGTATTAACAATACAGGTTATCACTTCAGTAAGGGGGCATTCTGCTGTGTGTGGGGGCACTAAGGGGCATTACTACTATGTAGAGGTACTAAGGAGGCATAACTACTGTGTGGGGGAACTAAGGGGGCATGACTACTGTGTGGGGGCACTATGGAGCATCACTACTTTGGGGGCACTATGGAGCATCACAACTGTGTGGGGGCACTATGGAGCATCACTACTGTGTGGGGGCACTAAGAGGGCATCACTACTGTGTGGGGATGCTATGGAGCATCACTACTGTGTGGGGGCACTATGGAGCATCACTATTGTATGGGGGCACTAAGGGGGCATTACTACTGTGTGTGGGCACCATGGAGCATCACTACTGTGTGGGGGCACTAAGGGGGCATAACTACTGTGTAGTCCACTATAGGGGCATAACTACAAGGGTGGGGGCACTGAGGGAGCATAACTAATGCGTGGGGAAACTAAGGGGGCATAACTACTGTGTGGGGGCACTAAGGGGGCATAACTATTGTGTGGGGGCACTAAGGGAGCATAACTACTGTGTAGGGACACTATGGGAGCATAACTATTGTGTGGGTGCACTAAGTGGGCATAACTACTGTGTGGGGGCACAAAGAGGGGTGGGCAGGACTAGGCATGTATACATATTGGAGTGGAGTTAGAGGCATGGCTCAGTGCCAAACACATTTGCTGTGGCACACTACACTCGTTGCTGATAGTGTCCCTCTTTAATCTTTCTGAAAGTTGGGAGCTATGGCTATGGGTCATCTTGATGGTAGATATTTTTCTCTAACTTACACAACCTCTTGGTTGGCTTACTGTAGACCAGTATTTTGCACCATACATGTCAGTGTTTTATGCAATTTGAGCCAGCATTCTGGTGCATCGGCTTATTAATCCCTACATTGTATGCACATGGTATTCTCAAGTCACCTTATGGTACGTAGAAATCCCTTAACATAGACTGGTTAAGTGATCACTGGAGTCCCTTAGCATACATACTAGGCGTCCTGAAAATTTGTTAACACAGTACTGTTCCAGGTCACGCACACATAGCTTGATCATAATAAATCCTAGGGCTGTGCACAAGAGAAGGCGGGAGTCCCACACCTGAGAGTGGCAATATGAAGTCCAATACCATAAAGTGGAAACTCTAGCATTGAAACCCTTGGTGATTAAAAACACTTCTTTATTTCTTAACTTAAAATCCAGTACAGTACTTCCCGGGACATTGACGCATTTCAAGCCTCAAGGAAGGCCTCTTAACTTAATCATAATTGATTGAAAGACCTTCCTTGAGGCTCAAAATGTGTCAACATCCCGGGATCTACTGTACTGGATTCTAACTTATGAAATAAAACGAAGTGTCCAAGGGCTTCTTTGATGGAGTTTCCGATTCGTGGTTTTGTCCTGAGAATTTGCCAGAGATGTGCTCTGAATTATATAATACAAATGTCATTGTTTCCAAGAAGGTGATATTTACAGTGAAGGTTCAACCGATGAAGACCATGGCAGCTTCTCTCTTGTATTCCGGTTGAAAGCTACTGTGTAAGGACAGCTGTAAGTTGTTCCCCCAAATTAATCTTCTAGACATTTTCTTGTCTAGTTTCCTCAGATCTAACAGTTTCCAACAGGCTCTGTCAAATGATGTATGCACAGAGAAGTTCTCTTCAGGAAACAAAAAATGCGATCACCATCAGACAAAACCACTGTAAAGCTAGTTTCAGAATAACTTGCTGGAGCTATCTGGTTCTGGTATTACCAGATGTTACCGGAATGCCTACTAGCCCCAATGACTATAATGGGGTCCAGCGGAGATCTGGCCACTACCCGGCAAATATCTCGGGATTCGGCCGGACAAATAGTGCTCACCTTTGCAGTGATGACTTTCTAACTAACGATGGCCTCAACAGTCATGTGAAGTAGTTATGGACATCATCTCTGAAGCATCAGAGACAAAGGGGTGAATTTATCAAAGACTGGCGTTTTTTATCCCTTGAGTCACCAGAGGATGCACACCTTGTCATAAATTAGGCACACCGTCCGGCATTCCGTCTGCCTAAACTGAAATCTACGCCAGTTCCTAGCTGGCATACATTTTAATGATAATTTATGCCTTAAAACTGGTGTAAATGATGATAAACATGATAGGGCTGATGGTCCTACCCACACTCCACCCAGCCATGCTCCCTTTTCGGAAAGTGGCGAGGGATGTGTAGAAACACTACTTGCCCTAGATTGCGTAATGGTGTTTAAAAAGTCAGATGCCAGGAGTTTGGGACTTTCAATGCCAGAAAACTGGCATATAGGGGATAAAAACCCCTCATGAGAAGCCGTGGGGAGTAGGGAACGACAGAGAATCCGCCACAGAGCGGTCTTAATGCGGTCATGATGCAGTTAGGAACCGCAGTGTCTCATTTCTCAGTAGAAGTCAATGGGAAATGGGTTTCTGGGACAGACCTGGCACTTTCAATGTTGTGATGACTGCACCTGATTTACGTGTGGCTGATCATATGTAAAACACGTCCTGTTGCTTGAAGCTGCTGACTGCATGGGGTATACAGTTGAGTAGACGCTTGCGGTATATGTTTAACATATTTTACCATGTGTCACTGTTTGAAGTTAATCAGAATGCTAAAGAACCATGAAGATTCACAACAGTTCAAACAACAGTCCATACACGATCACGGACAGAAAAAGCGCATCCTAAACACATGATTATGCATGCAGCAACCACATGCGTTTGGCCGCACCGTTCCTTAACCACACCATTAACGCATCATGACCGCACCGCGGTGTTGTTCTCTAAGGCTAGTTTCACACTAGCGTTAGTGAGATCCAACAGGTCTCTCTGGATCTGGCATTGTCGTCATGATTGCCGTCCGGCCCTATTAACTTTAATAGGGACTGGTAGAAATCCGTCTGCAAGCTTGCTAATATTCCGAGAACCGGCTGGACTAAAACTGCTGCACGGACAGCAATCATGTAGTTTCAGACTGCCAGAACAACCTGCTAGATTTTTACAAATGCTAGTGTGAAACTAGCCTAAGGCCTCCTGCACACGAACATGTGCGCCCCATGGCCGTGCTGCGGACCGCAATGCACGAACACCGTCCGTGGGGCAGCCACAGCAGATCGCGGACCCATTCACTTTAATGGGTCCGCGATCTGGCCATTCACAAAAAGATAGGACATGTTCTATATTTTTGCGGAACGGAAGTGCGGGACGAAACCCCATGGAAGCACTCCGTAGTGCAGGCATGTCCAAACTGCGGCCCTCCAGCTGTTGCAAAACTACAACTCCCAGCATGCCCTAATAGCTGTAAGCTATGTTTGGACATGCCTGCCGTAGTGCTTCCGTAGGGTTCTGTTCTGTGCTTCCGTTTAGCACCATTCCGCATCTCTGGATTTGCGGACCCATTGAAGTAAATGGGTCCGCATCCGTGATGCGGAATGCACATGGAACGGTGCCTGTGTATTGTGGATCCGCAAAAATGCGGTCCGCAATATGGCAACTGGGCACCTACGGTTGTGTGCAGGAGGCCTAAGGCCCCATGTGCACAACCATAGTTTTGGTCCACATCCGATTTTGTTGCACTAATGTCGCGCGACAATTTTTATAATGGCAGTCTATGGTGTCGCACTGCAACATGCGACATGCTGCGACTGCGACGCGACAGTCGCAGAAAATCCATTCAAGATGGATTTTTCTGCGACTGTCGCGTCGCAGTCGCAATATGTTGTATGTTGCAGTGCGACACCATAGACTGCCATTATAAAAATTGTCGCGCGACATTAGTGCCACAAAATGTCGCGCGACAACTGTTGAGCCCTATCTGTCGCGCGACAAATGTCGTCGTGTAGACCTAGCCTTAATATCATTATTTTTTTTTAATATATATTGCCCATACTACACGTGACAAACATACATGCCGTATATTCGATAACCCGGTGACTCTAATAACCTCCACAATTCATTTAACATGTTAAAAACTAAAAGCAATTCCAGTATCGTCTCCTGAGAAGAAAAATCACAAATATCTCAGCTATCAGTATTTGGAGAAGCAAAAATACTTGACATCCTTTAGAAGATGTTCTGCTTCTGCTTGGAGAGCGGATGAGAGGGGCCTTTGGATTCCTGGCATTAATCTTTCTAACATTTGGGAAGTTGTATAAACTTTTTGTTGAATCTGGGTCTGAATTGCAGTTTATTAAAACCATGAGTGGCAGCCGCTCAGGCGGTGGGATTTGCCTTGGTGGTGCTTCATGGTGCCTGCATGACTTTAGCTCAAATTGGAGCTTTGAGACTGGAAACACAGCTCAGGAAGCTGAGGGAGGGAACCAGAAACAAGGGGAGGTGGCTGCTCTGGGGCTGTGAGGAATGAGACGACTGTGAGAGCAGACATGGATGAACAAGAACCTGAGCTCTGAGCTCAGTTTGGCCACTTGGCCGGACTAGAAATGAATTCTTCTACCTCTCAGATATCTGGAAGTTCTCGCTTGGCACAATCCTAGATAAACCAAAGACAAAGCTGAGGATCCCAGCAGGAGAAGTGTTAACCCTGGCACTCAGGAGAAGACAGGAACAAGGAGGAAGACCCAAAAAAAGCTGCTTTTTGTGTGTATTTATATTATTGTACTTTGCTTGGGACTAGGATGATCACTCTCAAGATGGGACAAAAGAGACTTTGGATCTCTGCATATCTTCAGATCAGATCTGTGTAAGCCTCAAGCACAGCAAGCCGTGAAGACAGAGGTCCCAGGACAGGAGGAAAGGGAGATTAACAAGCAGAGGAAGAGGACTGCTGTGTGACTGCCTGTTCCTGAAATGCCCTGGCTGAGTGGTGGCAGGAGGAGAAGGCAACAGCAGTCACAGCAGCAGCATCACCATCAACAGCAGCAATGCCCAGCTCAGTGCCCACTGCCTGGCATGAGGGAGAGTTCAGAGCTGCCTTTACCAGCTGGCTGGGAGGAGGCAAGGGACTATGATGGCAGGGTATTTTATATCGATCACAACACCAGACAGACCTCATGGATAGACCCAAGAGACAGGTAACTAGCCCCAGAATGAATGTGCTGCTATTCTGCCACTCCTGAGCTAGGCCTGGCCACTGTCGTGTTACCCTTTTTTACTATTTGGCTTCCATCTTTTATAGGGGGGCAAACCTAGACTAAGGCTACTTTCGCACTCGCGTTTGGTGCGGATCCGTCATGGATCTGCACAGACGTATCCGCACTGATTATACAACCGCATGCATCCGTTCAGAACGGAACCGTTTGTATTATCTTTAACATTTCCAAAACGGATCCGTCTTGAACACCATTGAAAGTCAATTGGGGGCGGATGCGTTTTGCATTGTGTCAGTGAAAACGGATCCGTCCTGGCACACAGTGTAAATCAACAGGGCCAGATCCGTTTTCACTGACACAATGCAAAACGGATCCGCCCCCAATTGACTTTCAATGGTGTTCAAGACGGATCCGTCTTGGCTATGTTAAAGATAATGCAAACGGATCCGTTCTGAACGGATGCATGCGGTTGTATTATCGGTTTCGGATCTGTCTGTACGCCTCTGCATCGTCAGGCGGACACCAAAACGCTGCAAGTAGCGTTTTGATGTACGCCTCCAGAGCGGAATGGAGGCGGAACGGAGGCAAACTGATGCCTTCTGAGCGGATCCTTATCCATTCAGAATGCATTAGGGCAAAACGGATCAGTTTTGGACCGCTGGAGAGAGCCCTGAACGGATCTCCCAAACGGAAACCAAAACGCCAGTGTGAAAGTAGCCTATTATGTAACAGATACCCTGGTATTCATCTGATAGAATCACAAATGCAATGATGGGAATTATTCTTCATTGGAAATTTTTATATTACTTTGTAAGGGAAATATTTTCTTGGTTGTCTGTAAATATTTTGACCTTAAAGGGCTCCTTCACATGAGCGATACAGGTCAGGTTCTGATGGTTTTGCAAGCTTAATCGATTTTGTCAGCGTTTGCGTTGTTTCCGTTTTTTTCTTTCTGGACTGTATCGGATTTTTTCAGAAAAGGTGAACACTTAGTATCTCCTAAGAATTATCTGTGAAAAACACATTGCATCAGGGTGTCTTGCATTTTTTTACGCACCATTTTTTACGCAGCGTGAAAAACGGAAGGCATCCGGATCCAATGCCAGTATAGAACATGTCGCAATTTTTCCTTAACGCAAAGACGATCAGTGCAGATGATGCTCTGATGTGCATATACTGATTGAAATGAATGGGTCAGGAATAGGTCAGTTCGCAAATTGGATTACATCCAGACGGAAAACTTGCTAGTGTGAAATTAGTCTAACAGTAATGGGGGTCATTTGTCAAGACAAAAAAGTTGCAAATACTGTTTTGTTTTCCGCTGCTTTTGCCACTTTTTAAAAAAGTAGGCAGAGCTTAGCGGAAAGGGGCCAGGCCACTGCGGTCTGACACATTTACTATGAATTTTGCCAGAGAACTCCTAGCCGGAGTAGATCACAGTTTTTCACACATGGACAGCAGAAGATGTGACAGATGTATTAAGAGGCGTGAAGCTCTTGATGAATTAATTGGTTCTTCCTCCAGTGACATGTTTACTAAGAGTGGCACGAGAAACACTGGGCTTTAGTAAATGACCCCCAATATCTAGCAGGGACCAAGTAAGAAAGTAATAAGAAAAAGTTATCCGTGTGAGTGGGAAACAATGATATGGTCACCACAAAGCGGAAAATCCTCTCTGCTGTCATTAATGCGCCACTGACTTATCACAAAACCTTTCATATGTCATAGAGACATATCAAAAGCTTTGATCATGGGGTCTGAGTGCTGAGACCCCACCAATGTCTTGAACGAGGGGAGAGAAGCGCACACACAGCGCTCTGCTGAGGACGGAACAGAAACGGACCCACAGACACTCTCCCCTCCTTCTAGTGATCAGACGGGGCTCCGCACTCAGACCCCTCCGATCAAAAATTTTCATACTTTTCTATGACATATCAAACGTTTTGTGAAAAGTTAGTGGTGCTTTAAATCGAGGTCATATTGATTGAATTATCACCAGGGCTGAAGTCACCTTAGATGTGAACAGAGCCTAAGACGTTGACCAGGATTAGAAAAAAGGGCCTATTTGATAAAATGTGGATGAATAAAAGAGCTCCTCTCTTGTCTATGGACTAGGGTCTGGTATTGCAGGCCATCCTCATTCACACCAAACCATGGACAAAGCCTCATGCACACGACTGTTGTGTGTTTTGTGGTCCACAAAACACGGATGGCGTCCGTGTGCTGCAGAACGGCACGGACAGCCATTGATATAACTGCCTATTCTTGTCCACAAAAAGGACACGTGTGTGTTGTCCGCATCTTTTGCAGCCCCATTGAAGTGAATGGGTCCGCATCCAAGCCGCAAAAAAAAAAAAACTGCGGCTCGGATGCGGACCAAAACAACGGTCGTGTGCATGAGGCCTAATGCCTAAATTCACACATCAGTGATTGTGAACCAAAACCAGGAGTGGAAGCTACAGGGACAGAAGGTAAGATCTGCTCCTGATCTGTGTTTAGAGCCGCACCTGGTTTTGGCTCAAAATCACTGACGTGTGAATGAGGCACATAAGAGTGGTGCTGTTTTTTGGGGAAAAAGCAGATCTTTATTTGTAATCCTGGATAAACCCCTTTAATCCCTGAATGGTAATAGACATCGTTACCATCATCATCATCATCTAACCACGGTGTAACCTTATGGTAAGAATGACTTATAGATTGTGAGTGTGAAAATGATTAAGATTGATGGGCTGTATGAGGAGAACGGTGACCTGGTGTGCATTGTGGTTATGGGGCAATGGACTTTTTATGTAGATCATGTCAATATGCTGATACAAATCACTATGAGGAAACGGGGGAACCTTCTACTGATACTTCATCATTTACAGTGTGTCACTGGTTTCGTGTAGGACGGAGAAAGAAGGGTCATGAATTATTAAGTAGGCCAAAATATTGTACTTTATCCTATATTCTGTAAAGGGCTTCTGTAGTTAACAAAGCTTGAATTTAGGTGCTCATGGAAACCAATAAGAATTCAGCTTTAATTTTCAAAACTTCACTGGAGAAATCAAACATGGGCTGAGACTGGATGAAAGTGGCTGACAGTAAAGTACTATAAGTGGTGGGCACTGTCCATTATATTATGGCCACCATGTATCATAAGCAAAGGAACGGTGGACTTTTTGTCCATAGCAGCCAATTAGGGTTAGGCCTATTGCACACGGCCGTTTTTTTTTCCCCGTTTACTGGCCGTTTTTTGCGTTCCGTATACGGTCCGTATACGGAACCATTCATTTCAATGGTTCCGCAAAAAAAACGGAATGTACTCTGTATGCATTCCGTTTCCGTATTTCCGTTTTTCCGTTCCGTTTTAACATAGAACATGTCCTATTATTGCCCGCAAATCACAGTCCGTGGCTCCATTCAAGTCAATGGATCCGCAAAAAAAACGGAACACATACGGAAATGCATCCGTATGTCTTCCGTTTCCGTTCCGTTTTTTCCTGAACCATCTATTGAAAATGTTATGGCCAACCCAATTTTATCTATGTAATTACTGTATACTGTATATGCCATACGGAAAAACGGAACAGAAACGGAAACACAACGGAAATAAAAAACGGAACAGCGGATCCATGAAAAACGGACCGCAAAACACTGAAAAAGCCATACGGTCGTGTGCAATAGGCCTTAAGCTTTCGCTTTGTAAATTGCTCTGAAAACCAAAATGAAACACGGCCCCTGATTGGTTGCTATAGGCAACACAGACTTTTTACAGTTTTGATATCTGAGGCCCTTTGTGGTTCAGAGCTGGTACTGGATACTTATTTTTACTTTATTTCAGCCTTTATGCTTTTGAGGATATGTCCACCTTCTCAGACAGATTTTGTAAACTAAAGCAGCTTCTCAAGTAGTCTTTAGTAGAAATGTCCTATTGTTTTGTGTCTGCAGCTCCTATGCAGACCAACAGTAACAAAGTGTAATACCGAAGTCTGAGCCCCTTCTATCTGCCCCCTGCTGATATACTGAACCTATGTCATGAAGAAGTAGGGGGCAAAAGGAAGGAAGCGTGACTGCATGATCAGACTACACAGGGTTTGTATGTTGTCTGTTACTATGGCGATACATGTCTGTTTAGTGCTATAAAGACACAACAGTAGTTAATATTTATTAAAGACTATTTTCAAAATTACATAAAGGGATTGGACATATTTTTTTAAATGTTCCCAAAGCCCCTAATTATGTTAGGATAATAAAAGATTGTGTACTTCTCTCCTGTCGTTTTCAGCGTTCCTACGTCGGTCCTCGGTTCTGTTTTGGTGCATGTTTCTTCAATGTAGTATTTCGAAAGCCCATTAGTCTCTATGGGACACAGGGTAACTTTTCCCTTAAAACTGTACTTGGGGCCCATTATTTGTTCTTGTCTGTACATAGTATATCGTACAATGACTTTAGGTGAGAGGATGTTTTAAATATTATGCCATTTGACATAACTAGTAAGTACAGTAAAAACCTGGCACCTGTGAAATGAGACCCGGATAGGCACCAGATTATCAAATATTGCTTGGTTAATAGGAAAGTATATAAAACTTACTTCTAAGGCTAAAGAAAACTCAAGAAGCAAAATTTGGTGCTCTAACTTTATTTTTGGTATCTGAAGAATCTCCTAATTGGTTGCCCCTGCTCACTTCTTGTCTTGTGAGTTTCCAGATTATCGTACAGTTTTGCAATAGAAATAGATGCTAGTCCATACTTACAGCGTTTTCCATGGGATTGCCCTGCAGACTGGACTGCAAAAGGGATGAGGTTATGCCAATTTGCTTGAAAATGTGCTTTTTCTAGGTCTTTTGGGAGCATTCCTGAATGGAACTTGCGATGGGACAAAAAAGGTTTCTGCAATATGGTTTTCAAATATGGTGAAGCATAACATTTCTGAATTAGAGGAATTTTGCTGTTGTAAAGTAAAGACTGTAATTTTTCCATATACACAGTGCAGTGGAGTAATGTAGTAGAAGGGCTACTCCTTGAATGACAGTCTCGCTCTCAAAGCATGCTGGGAATTGTAGTATTGCTACAGCTGGAGAACCACAGGTTGAAGAGCACTGCATTAAAGGGGTTTTCCAAGACTTTTAACTGATGCCCTATCCCCTGGACTCAATGCGGCTGAGCTGTGACTAGGCCATGTAACTGATAAATGTGGTCATATGGCCTACGAGTGCCGGTTCCTTCTCAAACAGCTGATTGGTGGGTGTTCCGGATGTTGGCTTCCCATTGATCAGATATTGATGAGTCATTGGTTAAAAAGTCTTGAAAAATCCCTTTAATTATACCTTGAATTTTTTGGGCTCTATAATGAAGCATAAACAAATTATTGATTGAAAATTGCTGTTGTTTTGTGTCTATATCTTCTATACAGACTATTGTGTCTCCAAGGTAACAGACTACAAACTAAGGGCTTGTTCACACGAACGTGTGATGCTCGTTGCCGTAATGCAAACCGCATTTGCGGATTCGCAATACATGGGCACCGTTCCGTGGCCATTCCACATCATGGATGCGAACCCATTTATTTCAATGGGTCCGCAAATCCGGAGATGTGGAACGGAAGAATGGAATGGAACACTACGGAAGCACTACGGAGTGCTTTCTGGAGTTCCGTTCCGTGCTTCCGCACCGCAAAAAGTTTGAACTTTTTGCGGAACGGAAGCATCGCGGACCCATTTAAGTGAATGGGTCTGCGATCCCCATCTGCCTACTGCACGGACAGTGCCCTGGCATTGTGAACCGCAATTTGCGGTCCACAGCACTGGCACGGGCTTCACACGTTTGTGTGAACGAGCCCTAACTCTGTGTAGTCTGATCCTGCTTTCATGTTGCTGCTGCTCTGCCCCTGCTGCTTGTTAAACTACCAAATGTACGCAAGTAAGAGTTAAGCTGTGAAAGAGTTTTCTGTGTATTACTGAATGAAGTACTGTAACTATAGACCAATGAGTCTGACATCAATAGTAGGCAAATTAATGGAAACCCTATTAAAGGATAGGATTGTGGAACATCTAAAATCCCATGGATTGCAAGATGAAAAACAACATGGGTTTACTTCAGGGAGATCATGTCAAACAAATCTTATAGATTTTTTTGACTGGGTGACTAAAATAATAGACGGTGGAGGTGCAGTAGACATCGCATATCTAGATTTTAGTAAGGCTTTTGACACTGTCCCACATAGAAGACTTATCAATAAACTGCAGTCATTGAGCATGGACTCCCATATTGTTGAGTGGATTAGGCAGTGGCTGAGTGACAGACAACAGAGGGTTGTAGTCAATGGAGAACATTCAAAACAAGGTCATGTTACCAGTGGGATTCCACAGGGATCTGTACTGGGACCAATTTTGTTTAATATCTTCATAAGTGATATTGCAAAAGGCCTCGATGGTAAGGTTTGTCTTTTTGCTGATGACACAAAGATATGTAACAGGGTTGATGTTCCTGGAGGGAAACGCCAAATGGAAAAGGATTTAGGAAAACTAGAAGAATGGTCAACTGAAATTTAATGTGGATAAGTGCAAGATAATGCACCTGGGGCGTAAAAACCCAAGGGCAGAATATAGAATATTTGACACAGTCCTGACCTCAGTATCTGAGGAAAGGGATTTAGGAGTAATTATTTCAGAAGACTTAAAGGTGGGAAGACAATGTAATAGAGCAGCACGAAATGCCAGCAGAATGCTTGGATGTATAGGGAGAGGTATAAGCAGTAGAAAGAGTGAAGTGCTTATGCCGCTGTACAGAACACTGGTGAGACCTCACTTGGAGTATTGTGCGCAGTACTGGAGGCCATATCTCCAGAAGGATATAGATACTCTAGAGAGAGTTCAGAGAAGAGCTACTAAACTTAGTACATGGATTGCAGGATAAAACTTACCAGGAAAGATTAAAAGACCTTAATATGTATAGCTTGGAAGAAAGAAGAGACAGAGGGGATATGATAGAAACTTTTAAATACATAAAGGGAATCAACTCGGTAAAGGAGGAGAGCATATTTAAAAGAAGAAAAACTGCTACAAGAGGACATCGTTTTAAATTAGAGGGGCAAAGGTTTAAAAGTAATATCAGGAAGTATTACTTTACTGAGAGAGTAGTGGATGCATGGAATAGCCTTCCTGCAGAAGTGGTAGCTGCAAATACAGTGAAGGAGTTTAAGCATGCATGGGATAGGCATAAGGCTATCCTTCATATAAGATAGGGCCAGGGACTATTCATAGGATTTAGATATATTGGGCAGACTAGATGGGCCAAATGGTTCTTATCTGCCGACACATTCTATGTTTCTATGTTTACAAAATAATCATTTAGCCCTTGCCTGGTCCAACATGGGAGAACTATTGAACTTTTTGGTGGTATTACGTATATAGCTATAGTTTAATCTATACATTTTATTTATTGTTTCAAGTGATGCATAATAAGAAGTGTTAGAGTTCATTCACACGTCCATAAGCGGATCCGCAAAACACGGACACTGGCAATGTGAATTCCGCAATTTGCGGACCGCTCATCGCCGGCACTATAATAGATAATGCCTAATCTTGTCCACAATTGCGGACAAGAATAGGACATGTTATATTTTTTTGCGGAAACGGAAGCACGGATGCGGAAGTGCGGATCCGCAAATGCGGACAGGTCATTCCGGCCCCATTGAAAATCAATGCAGACCCATTTTGCGGACGTGTGAATGGAGCCTTATCTACAGTATTCTGTGGTTTTGTGTATTTCAGGTATACCAAGTGTCTCTTAGGGCTTGTTCACGTCTCCTTTTGAGGTCTCTGTCCTAGATCTCTTCAAAAACAGAAAGCTCTTCATGCAGGACATTTTTTCACCTAAATAAGCAGACTCCAGAACAGACCCAGTTGTGGGATCTGTTAGGGTCTGTTTGGGTCAGGTTTGGCACTTCCATTGTTTTTGTTGTTTTGCTCCTCTGACGGAGGAGCATGGCTGCACACTTAATTTTTTTCTCTTTTAGCCATTATTGTTCAAGGACAAAACTCTAACGTGCGATAAGACGGGTACTATTAAAGGGAATCTGTCAACAGCGACCTCTCTGACCAACTGTTTGCATAGACACATAGCTGTGGTTCTCCTGATTAAGCCTACATGCACACGAATGCAAAAAGTGCGTCTCGGTGTGGAACCAAACCACGTTCGTGTGCATGTAGGCTAAAACTGTATTTACATTTTTTCTGATCTGAGGTTCTGTTCCTAAGTTATGCCACTTTTTCCTATTATGCAAATTAGACCTTTGGTGCAATAAGGACCTCAACGTTGGTCTTGTTGCACACAAGCTCCTTTCTGTGTCCAGCCTCAAGATTTGTTGTCAAAATTTCTGCAAGTGTCCCATTAGTCTGATTGGATTACAATATTTTTTATTTTATTTTTTTATATGCATTTTTAATGTTAACGTCTTTTTCATTGATTTTACTGGGGAAACCCAGCCTGTCCTGACATGTTGATTCTACTGGTCAAATTTCTAAAAGTCTAGTTTCATTACGGTGTAATATCTGCCAACTATAAATCTGAAAATGCTACAAATTACAACAAAAATGCTACTGGCGGTTTAAGCCTTATAGATTCTCCTTATAGGAACACTAGCTGGAGGGGCAACAAAATAATTCATAGAAACATAGAATGTGTCGGCTGATAAGAACCATTTGGCCCATCTAGTCTGCCCAATATACTAAATACTATGAATAGCCCCTGGCCCTATCTTATATGAAGGATGGCCTTATGCCTATCCCATGCATGCTTAAACTTCTTCACTGTATTTGCAGCTACCACTTCTGCAGGAAGGCTATTCCATGCATCCACTACTCTCTCAGTAAAGTAATACTTCGCGATATTAATTTTAAACCTTTGCCCCTCTAATTTAAAACTATGTCTATTTCTATCATATCCCCTCTGTCTCGTCTTTCTTCCAAGCTATACATGTTAAGGTCCTTTAATCTTTCCTGGTAAGTTTTATCCTGCAATCCATGTAGCAGTTTAGTAGCTCTTCTCTCCTTCTGGAGATATGGTCTCCAGTACTGAGCACAATACTCCAAATAAGGTCTCACTAGTGCTCTGTAGAGCGGCATGAGCACCTCCCTCTTTCTACTGGTAATGCCTCTCACTATACACCCAAGCATTCTGCTAGCATCTCCTGCTGCTCTATGACATTGTCTGCCTACCTTTAAGTCTTCTGAAATAATGACCCCTAAATCCCTTTGAGGTTAGGACTGTATCACTGATTTTATATTCTGCTCTTGGGTTTTTACGCCCCAATACAATATATATGAGGTCCAATATAATACATTTAAGGTTCTATATCTAGGGACAAACATATGAATGGTCTTTAATGTTGCAAAGAATCTACAGTGCAGCACACAATGCCAGTCTGCTGCATTGTCATGGTCTTACCTTCTTGCTGTTCTCCTTCGTTTGACATGTGCTGGCGGCCATCTTGGTTTCTGGGTTTCTTGTAGCCTCCCACCCTGCGGCTTCTCCTTCCCACTGGGAGGAGCTGGATGCCTAGCTCATATATATAGGAGGTCTGTGGCTTCAGTTCCTTGCTTGGTCCTCCTGTGTGCACATGCTTCTAAGACTGCTGCTGCTTCTGGTTCCTGATCCTGGCCTCGTCTGACTACCCCGCTGGTTCCTGATCCTGGCTTCGTCTGACTACCCTTCTGGCTCCTGACCTCTGGCTTCGCAAGACCCTGCTCCGGTTTAGCCATCCGTTTGGACTTTTGCTTACAGCTTGATTTGCAATAAAGCCTTCTTATTTCCACGTATCTCTTGTTGTACGTCTGGTTCATGGTTCCTTGACATTAGGACCAAGCCATGAATTCTGACGGTACAGGGCCATCCTCGCTACCCACGCTGGTTGCCAGACTTGATCAGCAGGATCACCTGTTGGGTCGGTTCGCTGTGGCGTTGCAAACCCTGCTTGAACGCACGGCTCATTTCGCTTCCGTTGCCGATGGGTCGGTTGTCGCTCCTGGGCCCGCTCCTACTGCCGCTCCGGTTGTTGCGCCAGAGTCTACCCCGACACCTGTTGCTGCGCCTGCGGTGTCTCGGGGTATGACCGGTTCTGCCCCCCTTCCACAGCGCTTTGGGGGAGAGCCAACTCAGTGCCGAGGTTTCCTTAACCAGGTGGGCATTTATTTCGAGTTGCTGCCACATGCCTTTCCTACTGAGAGATCAAAGGTGGGCTTCTTGATCTCGCTGCTCTCGGACAAGGCCTTGGCCTGGGCCAGCCCTTTATGGGAGAACAACAATCCGGTGGTTGCCGAGTTTTCCGGTTTTGTTGCTTCTCTTCGGAAGGTATTCGATGTGCCGGCTCGTGCTGCCTCTGCTGCGAAGCTCCTTATGTCCATCAGACAGGGTTCACGATCCGTAGCTGAATACGCCATTGAGTTTCGTACCCTGGCAGCAGAGGTGGGCTGGAATAATGAGGCTCTGGTCGCTGCTTTCTCTCATGGTCTCTCGGATGCCTTGAAGGATGAGGTTGCAGCTAAGGACCTACCAGTGGAGCTCGAGTCTCTTATTTCTTTCCTGATTTTGATTGACACCAGACTCAGGGAGAGACCTTCCTTTAAGGAGAGCCTGCGGAGGTCTTCTAACAGATTGGCGCCTACGTTTGCTGTCCCACCCGTGCCTCCCTCTCCTCCCACGCCTCCTGGGGATGTCTTGTCTGGGGGTGAACCCATGCAGCTGGGGTTTGCTCGCCTGTCCGAGGGGGAGAGGGTACTCCGGAGACGCGAGGGCCGATGCATGTACTGTGGTCTCGGTGGGCATTTTCGGTTGGCATGTCCGAACCGTCCGGGAAACGCTCGCACCTGAGATCCTGTCGGGGGCAGATCTTGGGTGGAGTCTCCTCGTCCCCGGTTTTCCGTGTTGACAAACCACTGATCACCGTTGTCCTCTCCTGGGTCGGGGGCTCGGTGACGACCCAGGCGTTGGTGGACTCTGGTGCTGGTGGTTTGTTCATTGATAGTGTGTTCGCTGCCGCCAATTCCATTCCTCTGCAGCCTCGAGGTTCCCCACTGGCTCTTGAGGCGATAGACGGCAGACCCCTTCTGCCGCCACACGTGACTCATGAGACCCTTCCAGTGGGGATAGCCATTGGTGCCGTTCACAGAGAGTCGGTCTGTCTCCAGGTTATTTCGTCTCCACACTACTCGGTGGTCTTGGGGTACCCCTGGCTCCAGAAGCATAATCCGACTTTCGATTGGAGATCGGCCGAGATCCTCTCGTGGTCACCGCAGTGTGGGGCTAGTTGCATCCATGGGCCTGTCAAGTTGCTGTGTACTTCCTCGGACTCTCTGTTGCCTCCTGAATACGAAGAGTACCGGGATGTATTCGATAAGGTGCGCGCGGTTGCCCTACCTCCGCACCGCCCATACGATTGTGGCATAGAGTTACAATCTGGTGCCGTTCCTCCTCGTGGCAAGGTCTATCCACTGTCGGTAGCGGAGAATGAGGCCATGGAGGAGTACGTGAGGGAGGCGCTTTCACGCGGACACATCCGCAAATCCTCGTCCCCGGCAGGGGCTGGATTTTTCTTTGTGAAAAAGAAGGGCGGTGAGTTGAGGCCTTGCATCGATTACAGGGGTCTCAATCGCATCACGATCAAGAACGCTTACCCGATACCCTTGATTTCCGAGCTGTTCGATCGCCTCAAAGGGGCCACGGTCTTTACCAAACTCGACCTGAGGGCGGCATATAATCTGGTAAGGATCAAGGCGGGCGATGAGTGGAAGACCGCGTTTAACACCAGGACCGGTCATTATGAATCCTTGGTTATGCCCTTTGGGTTGTGCAATGCGCCCGCAGTCTTCCAGGAATTCATCAACGATGTTTTCCGTGACCTGTTGCAGCAAAGTGTGGTGGTCTATTTGGATGACATCTTGGTATATTCTGTGTTGCAACGGTTACGAGAGAACAGGCTGTTCGGTAAGCTTGAGAAATGCGAATTTCACCGATCCCAGGTAACCTTCTTAGGTTACATCATTTCCGCTGAGGGGTTCTCCATGGATCCTGAGAAGGTTTCGGCTGTCTTACAGTGGTCCCAGCCCAGTGGTCTTCGTGCCCTGCAGCGCTTTTTGGGCTTCGCCAATTATTATCGGAAGTTCATCAGGGACTTTTCTATGCTAGCCAAGCCTCTCACGGATCTGACCAGGAAGGGCAGTAATTTCCAGGTCTGGCCGCTCGAGGCCATCCGAGCTTTTGAGGCTCTAAAGTCCGCCTTTGTGTCGGCTCCGATTCTGTCGCATCCCAACCCTGGGTTGCCCTTTGTCCTCGAGGTGGACGCGTCTGAGACGGGAGTAGGCGCCCTTCTGTCTCAGCGTAGAACACCAGAGGGTCCTCTGCTTCCTTGTGGGTTTTACTCCCGGAAACTGTCTTCCGCGGAGTGCAACTATCAGATTGGTGACAGGGAGTTATTGGCCATCGTGCAGGCCCTTAAAGAATGGAGGCACTTGCTCGAGGGTTCGGTGGTTCCGGTTCTCATCCTGACGGACCACAAGAATCTGACCTACCTTTCTGAGGCCAAGAGATTGACACCACGTCAGGCCAGATGGGCTCTGTTCTTGTCACGTTTTAATTACGTGGTCTCCTACCTACCCGGTTCCAAGAACATCAGAGCGGATGCCTTATCACGGCAGTACTCCGAGCTGTCCGGGGAGGAGTCGATTCCGACCTCTGTCATACCTCCGAATCAGATCCTGGCCGCCATTCGCACCAGCCTGACCTCTCCCCTGGGTGAGCAGATTTTGGCAGCTCAATCTGGTGCTCCCTCTGGGAGACCCAACGGCAGATGTTTTGTGCCTGAGGAGTTGCGCACTCGGTTGTTGCGAACCTACCATAACTCCAAGGCCGCGGGGCATCCTGGAAAGAATCAGCTGTCCTGGGCTGTTTCACGTCTGTTCTGGTGGCCTTCTCTACGTTCCGACATCGCCGCATATGTAGCGGCATGCTCCGTTTGTGCCCAGAGTAAGTCCCCTCGGCACCTTCCGTTGGGCCTTTTGCAACCCATAGCCACCGGGGAGCGCCCATGGTCACACCTGGGGATGGATTTCATTGTGGACCTCCCTGCATCCTGAGGCCATACGGTCATTCTCATGATTGTGGATCGGTTTTCCAAAATGTGCCACTGTGTTCCTCTCAAGAAGTTACCCTCTGCACAAGAGTTGGCCACGATTTTCGCCAGGGAGGTCTTCCGGTTGCACGGTTTGCCCAAGGAGATTGTGTCGGATCGGGGGAGTCAGTTTGTGTCCAGGTTCTGGCGCGCCTTTTGCTCCCAGTTGGGGATTCATCTCTCTTTCTCCTCGGCCTACCACCCTCAGTCCAACGGGGCCGCAGAACGATCCAATCAGGCCTTGGAGCAATTCCTTCGTTGCTATGTCTCCGATCACCAAGACAATTGGGTTGACCTCCTGCCTTGGGCTGAGTTTGCCAGGAACACGGCGGTGAACTCTTCCTCTGGGACGTCTCCCTTCATGGCCAATTATGGGTTCCAACCTGCCGTGTTACCGGAGGTATTCTCTCCCCAGGATATTCCGGCTGTGGAGGATCACCTTTCCGTCCTACGTGCTTCTTGGGTACAGATCCAGAGGTCCCTTGAGGTCTCTGCGCAGCGCCAGAGACTCCAGGCTGATCGCAGACGAGCGCCCGCTCCTTCCTACCAGGTCAGAGACCGTGTATGGTTGTCCACCCGCAACCTCAACCTTCGAGTGCCCACTCCCAAGCTGGCGCCTCGCTTTGTTGGTCCCTTCCGAGTGCTTCGCAGGGTAAACCCGGTAGCCTATGCCCTTGCGCTTCCTCCTGGCATGCGGATCTCCAACGTGTTTCATGTCTCCCTGTTGAAGCCATTGGTGTGTAATCGTTTCACTTCCTCGGCCTCGTCCGGTCCAAGTGGGCAATCATGAGGAGTATGAGGTGAGCAATATCCTGGACTCACGCCTGGTCCGCGGTCGGTTGCAGTTTTTGGTCCATTGGCGTGGTTATGGTCCAGAGGAGCGTTCCTGGGTTCCCTCCGCAGATGTCCATGCTCCTGCCTTGCTCCGAGCCTTCCACGCACGCTTCCCTCAGAAACCGTTCCTTACTCCGCGGAGGAGGGGCCCTTGAGGGGGAGGTACTGTCATGGTCTTACCTTCTTGCTGTTCTCCTTCGTTTGACATGTGCTGGCGGCCATCTTGGTTTCTGGGTTTCTTGTAGCCTCCCACCCTGCGGCTTCTCCTTCCCACTGGGAGGAGCTGGATGCCTAGCTCATATATATAGGAGGTCTGTGGCTTCAGTTCCTTGCTTCTAAGACTGCTGCTGCTTCTGGTTCCTGATCCTGGCCTCGTCTGACTACCCCGCTGGTTCCTGATCCTCGCTTCGTCTGACTACCCCTCTGGTTCCTGATCCTGGCTTCGTCTGACTACCCTTCTGGCTCCTGACCTCTGGCTTCGCAAGACCCTGCTCCGGTTTAGCCATCCGTTTGGACTTTTGCTTACAGCTTGATTTGCAATAAAGCCTTCTTATTTCCACGTATCTCTTGTTGTACGTCTGGTTCATGGTTCCTTGACATGCATCTAAAGTTACTGTTTTATATTGGAAGGGAAATGGTTTCTAGAGAAGTTGTCACTTATGAGGAAGGCTGATGAAACTAAACTTGTTCACCTTGTATTAAAAAAGTGCACAAAATAGGAGATAAGTATCAGATGGTTTTAGATCCAACCACTGGGGACCCGACAGTCTCAAGAATGGGTGCCCATTTTCCCCGTTTGAATGGAACAGTGGTCACGCATGCACGCAGCCTTCTATATTCATGTCTGTGGGGCTGCTGGGAATAGTTGGGCGCTTGTACTCGGCCATTTCCACCAGTCCCATACCATTAAATGGAATGGCAGACACGCATGCATGTCTGCTGCTCCATTCAAAAAAGGCCACGGTTCTTATGATCGGTGGGTACCCCAAAAGTCAGACCCCAGCCACAAGCAGAGACTTTTCCCTCTATCCTATGGATATGCAATACGTTTTCTTTACTGGGCAACCTCTTTAAGTTTGAATATATAAACTTGTATGCGTACATACAGTAGGTGAATGCGACCTTTTAAAGGGTCACTGAATTTTGGTAAAACTTTTGAAATGTAGTGACATATTATAAGTTTTGATTGTGGGGTCTGAGTGCTGACACCCTTACTGATCAGCATATGGGAGGGCTTTTTTTTTTACGATTGGATAACCCCTTTAAGCTTTTGTTATTAAACAGGTAGTCTGAGTGTTTAATACTGATGACCTATTCTAGAATAGATTATCAATATCACATCAGCAGGGGTCCGACACCCGGCACCGCCACTGATCAGCTATTTGAAGAGGCTGAGACACTCTGCTGAGTGCTGCCTTTTCCTTGCAACGTATCAAGCACAACACTGTCCATTAGATAGCAGCTGTGCTTGATATCGCAAGTAGGCCACATCACTGACCTACGTAGATGCCATGCCACTCACCGAAGTGCTGCAGTCTCAACAAACAGTTGATCGGCAGGGGTGCCGGGATTCAGACCTTCACTGCTCAGATACTGATGACCTATCCTGAGGATAGGTCATCAGTATTAAACACTCGGACAACCCCTTTAAACTCTACATCTATGCAGGGGAATTTGGAGCACTGTATCAGTAAAAGTTCCGACCACTATAAAAAAAATATATGAATTAACTTAGTTAACTTAGAATTTTGTATCTATTGTGAGGCAGTGACAAGCCTCATGGCTGCTAGGAGAGATTTATGGCAGAATTTTCCATGTCTTCCCTGGCAATCATCAGGTCTGAGGCAGCACCAGGTGCCACAATCGGTCTGGGATAAGAGCCCAGCCCAGAGTGTCAGTCAAGAGGAGAGAGTCTTTGTGCAACAGTGTCCTGCTGGAGGCTCTGTACAAGTGGTCTCAGCCGGGCTGGCTGAGGGGCCACGGGGCTAGGTGCTAGCCAGAACTTTTGGGGGACGCCGCGACGCCTGGGCTCAAGGGTCACAAGGCCAGAGTCGAGAGTACTGCTGGACCACAATCCCCCAAAGGGACTCGTATTTGGACTGACATTGCTATAGCCTGGGGGGCTCGTGTACAATGTTTAGTTAGAGACCAATCTGGCGAGTGTTTGTTTTGTATTATTTCTGCTGTGTCTAAAGACTGTCCAATAAATGCACTGTTTGGACATGCAACACGGTTGTCCTGAAGATAATTGTGAGAATGACCCCCGAAGAAGAGCTGCTCCCTCAAACTATTTGTTATAAAAAAAAGCACAATGGTACTTAATGGCGGATATTCACTACTTGCTATAAATTAGGGAATTTAATTATTAGCTAACTCATTCCCTTTAGAACATGGCACAATTTTGCTTTCTAGTAAGTGTTATTTTTAGGTTTCCATTGTGCTGGATATGAAAACTATTTAAAGTTGGAATTTTTTGCTAGCTGCTGAAGAAACATCAGGCATTTGGCAGTATGGATGGTTCCAAAATTATCATACCACACAAAATGGAGAGTATCATTAAACGTAGTCACACTGTCTGTAATGCAAAAATAGACAGAGCACAGATTCAATATAGTGAAACAGAACATTGGCAACAGAGTAAAAACCAACTTTCTTAGATAACAACCCAACCCTGTCTCCATATTATTACAGCAGCCAGGTCCAAGTGGCAGGACTCGTTGACAGCATCCTGTTTGGCTACTATTTTCGAGAGGATTATCTTTACATGGCATGGACTGTAGAGCATACCAAAGTTAAAGGGGTTATCCAAAGTCTAAAATATCCCCCCAATGCCCAGTCGCCTTGTATACATTAAACTTACCTGCACCACGGTACTTCGGATCCCTGCATGGCCGCCGCTGCATCTCCCCTTCACGCGGATCAAAACATCTGGTGACGGGGAGGGAAGTGGTGCAGCCAATAGCAGCCCGCGACGGGTACGAGCCTCCCTAGCTGGGGAGTTCCAGCGGCGGCCATGCAGGGATCCGTAGCAATGTGGGTGCTGGGGAGTAGGTAAGTAAAATGTATGTGAGGGACCTGGGCATTGGAGGGGGATATTTTAGACTTTGAATAGCCTGTTTAAAGGGGTTGTCTGAGATAATTAAAAATATTAGACAACTCTTATAGTGTCTTAAAACAAAAACGAATACCCGTTTCTCTGCAGCGCTGGTCTGGTATTTCTGCCTTCTTGTGTTTTCAAACAGCAGCTGTGATGTGCATGCATATGGCACGTGACCCCTTCAGCCAGTCACTGTCCTAAGTGGTCTACAGCTGAGTAGAGTGATTGGCTGCAGCAGTGAGACGCTGAATCCAGGCATATCACTATGCATGCCACCATTGTCGATGGAGTATACAGTGATGTGCCTGGATTCTGAACAAACCACAGTGGGAGTACAGTGGAGCAGCGCTGCAGAGAACGGCACTGGAGGAACGGATGATTATATCATTTTAATCTTAAAGGGAACCTGTCACCTGGATTTTGTGTATAGAGTTGAGGACATGGGCTGCTAGATGGCCGCTAGCACATCCGCAATACTCAGTCCCCATAGCTCTGTGTGCTTTTACTGTGTAAAAAAAACTATTTGATACATATGCAAATTAACCTGAGATGAGTCCTGTCCCTGACTCATCTCACATACAGGACTCATCTCAGGGTAATTTGCATATGTTTCAAATCGTTTTTTTTTTTACACAATAAAAGCACACAGAGCTATGGGGACTGGGTATTGCAGATGTGCTAGCGGCCATCTAGCAACCCATGTCCTCAGCTCTGTACACAAAATCCAGGTGACAGGTTCCCTTTAAGACATTCTAGAAGTTGTCTGAAATTTTTAATTATCTCAAACAACATATTTAGGACACCTATACACATTAGTTTACTGTTGGTCTTAACTAACGATTTTGGCGGGACCATCTAAATATAGTGGGGCGTCTGATTCTCCCCCGACAGATGATGTTGGTAAAGAGAAGGATCTGGTAAATCAAACCTCTGCGCCCAATCCTTTTTTTTCCTCCCGTAAGGTAAGCCAGTGTCATAGTTGTCTGGCACTGGCTTCTTCTCTTTCCTCATTGAAAACACATACATGAATTGAGCATGTACATGTGTGGGAGAGTCGGTAGAAATAACTGTTGGCCGACAGCTACTGATGGCAGCCTAAAAGTACCTTTAGGCTCTGTTCACAGTTCATTATTGACTTCCATCTGAGATACATGGGTAGACATTGGGTAGATTTGCCAACGTATACCTTTTCAGGGTATGCCTTTGCATAGTCATACAATGATGTCCAATGCCTTGTGGTGTACATTTGTGGTGTTTTTTTTTTTTTACCATATTCCTCTACATGGAATAGTATAGTCTATTACACTACTCTATTCAGTGAAAAAAGGATATACTGATTTATGCCAGCCTTTTGGAATACTCTGGGTAAATTAGGCCCTATGGATACATTTGATGTACAGTATGCCAAATGTACTTCATGAATGAAGTGTGAAAACCACCTAATACATGTGTGGCAACACTGATGTATTATCCTGACACATTTTATGAGACTCAGTAAACCAGGGGTTTGGTCTATGTTGTCTGGTGGGCACACCGTATGCCAGAATTAGCAGTTTTTTTTTCCATTCTGGAATCTTCTAGCTAATCCTTTAGGGTATGTTCACGCAAAGCAGAAATGTTGCAGATATTTCTACGACTGAAAACCTCTGTCCAGCATTTGAATGGAATTGCTTCTGCAGCTTGTGTGTGTGTGATTTTATTTTATTTTTGCAAACTCCATTCAGAGGAATGTGACAGATTTCAGTAACAAATAGTTGTGTATTGGAAATCTGCCATGTGTGGATATATATGGTTTTATTATTTTTATACTCTGTACCTGTCACCCAAGAGCTCAGACTTTGTGGTACTTTCCTGATGACTGTACATAAGGCATGTGGTGGAGCATGTAATGCTTTTTTTTGTTGCGTATGATTAGATTTTATGTAGATAAAGCTTTCAATACCACTACATAACTCTCCATCCTCCATACTGCACTTTTCAATAAGAGCCAACATAAGCCATTGATATCCATGGTATATTGTATAGTTGGCTAAATACAATGCCAGAACACAATGTGAACCTAGCTTGAAGTTTTTTTATTTTTTTTATTTGTATGCTGATTAGCTACATTGTATAGCAGCTGTGCTTGGTATCACACTTAGACCCATTTACTTTTATGGGGCTGAGCTGCTTAGGCCACATGACAGATAACCGTGTTGTCACTGGTCTAGGAAAAGCTATGAGCGCCGCGGTCTTCTCAAACAGATGAGTGGCAGAGGTCCTGGGTGTCGGACCCCCACCGATCAGATACTGATGACCTATCCCAAGGATAGGTCATCAGTATAAAAATCTCGGAAAACCCTTTTAAGAGGTATACCTATAACTGTCATATACACTCACCTAAAGAATTATTAGGAACACCATACTAATACGGTGTTGGACCCCCTTTTGCCTTCAGAACTGCCTTAATTCTATGTGGCATTGATTCAACAAGGTGCTGATAGCATTCTTTAGAAATGTTGGCCCATATTGATAGGATAGCATCTTGCAGTTGATGGAGATTTGAGGGATGCACATCCAGGGCATGAAGCTCCCGTTCCACCACATCCCAAAGATGCTCTATTGGGTTGAGATCTGGTGACTGTGGGGGCCATTTTAGTACAGTGAACTCATTGTCATGTTCAAGAAACCAATTTGAAATGATTCGAGCTTTGTGACATGGTGCATTATCCTGCTGGAAGTAGCCATCAAAGGATGGGTACATGGTGGTCATGAAAGGATGGACATGGTCAGAAACAATGCTCAGGTAGCCCGTGGCATTTAAACGATGGCCAATTGGCACTAAGGGGCCTAAAGTGTGCCCAGAAAATATCCCCCACACCATTACACCACCACCACCAGCCTGCACAGTGGTAACAATGCATGATGGATACATGTTCTCATTCTGTTTACGCCAAATTCGGACTCTACTATTTGAATGTTTCAACAGAAATCGAGACTCATCAGACCAGGCAACATTTTTCCAGTCTTCAACAGTCCAATTTTGGTGAGCTCGTGCAAATTGTAGCCTCTTTTTCCTATTTGTAGTGAAGAGGAGTGGTACCCGGTGGGGTCTTCTGCTGTTGTAGCCCACCTTTCTTTCCCATTCTGACATTCAGTTTGGAGTTCAGGAGATTGTCTTGACCAGGACCACAACCCTACATGCATTGAAGCAACTGCCATGTGATTGGTTGACTAGATAATGGCATTAATGAGAAATAGAACAGGTGTTCCTAATAATTCTTTAGGTGAGTGTATAGTGATATATTAAAGGGATATTCTGGTTATTAGTTAAATCCCTATCCACAGGATAAGGGATGACTATTAGATTGGTGGGGGATCCCCACTGATCACAAGAATTGGGAACCCTGTACCCCTCAGGGCCACCCGAAATGAATGAAGCAGCCAGTCGGTCATGTATATAACTATATACACTCATTGACAAAAAAGAATGCACCCAAATCGAAATGTCAGACTGCTGCAAAACTTGGCATGCAGTTATATAAAGGATTACTGGTGGGATCTGATTAGACACTTGGTCTTGCCACAAGAGGGCATAAAATGGTTGGGTTTGAATATGGAGGTGTCATGTTGAGTGCTTTTCTTCTGCCTTTTTTCTATGGAGCGACACACTGCTTCAACTGTGTGATGATCTGGAGAGACATTGCATACGATAGTTGGTCACTCCTAGTAGTCATAAGAGGAACACTAACAGTATAGTGATATGTGGTGCCTCTCATGGCAGGGTTTCCAATTGGCATTTTTCAGCAGGATATTGCTTGCTCAACAAGAGTTACTGTACTGTATATCAGTAGTAGCAGGACTGCTGGGAGAAAAAAGGATAAATCTAGGCTACCATACACTGGCACCTTTAAGTTTAAGAGGATGGGTAGAGGTTGCTCACAGCTTTATTCTTTTTAATAAATTAACCATTCACAAAGAACAAACACCTTAAAACACCGAAAAAGGTCTCATATATATGAAAAAGGTTCTTTAAAGTGGTATGCTGATCCATGGACTTCCATGGAGCAAGTCCACCTTCCAAGGTTCTCCATCGTGAACCACTGAACAACCACCACAGTCTGAAAATGGCAGCACTCATTGGATAGAGTGAGTCTGTGCAGGGACACGCCCCCAACTGGTTACCTCCCCTCTGTACCCTTACTGAAGGCTAATAGCAATTCATTCATAACTTCTAGTAGAAATAATAAAGGAATGGCACAACATACAGACATAAGAATAGATGTTCCAGAATTGTTATTACATGGGGAATGCATGGAGCTATTAAAACAGGAATGTGAGGAGTGGTGAAAGATCCTCTTTAAGGGAAAGCTGTGCAAGGGCAGGGTTAACTTCACTACCTATATTGTCTATGACAGAAGTATGCATGGAATGTTAAGCAGCCCTCCGAAATTCAGAGTGGAGCCCATGGTAGACTGTAATAACAGCCTGGCCAATTCCTGTTTACTAGCACGCGGAATAGCTGGCATACCACGTCCTTTTAGCTGGGTATTTATGTAAACAGTTAGTGGTTTCCCATGATAGGTGACTTTACCGAGCTTAGCGTGTCACATTCTTGTCATTTTTCTGTCATTTTTCTAGAAAAGACTGCACATATTTGCACCTGACCACCGCTACATGCATTCTGTAAAATTATATACAGACGTGGACAAAATTGTTGGTACCCTTTGGTCAATGAAAGAAAAAGTCACAATGGTCACAGAAATAACTTTAATCTGACAAAAGTAATAATAAATTAAAATTCTATAAATGTTAACCAATGAAAGTCAGACATTGTTTTTCAACCATGCTTCAACAGAATTATGTAAAAAAATAAACTCATGAAACAGGCATGGACAAAAATGATGGTACCCCTAACTTAATATTTTGTTGCGCAACCTTTTGAGGCAATCACTGCAATCAAACGCTTCCTGTAACTGTCAATGAGACATCTGCACCTCTCAGCAGGTATTTTGGCCCACTCCTCATGAGCAAACTGCTCCAGTTGTGTCCGGTTTGAAGGGTGCCTTTTCCAGACTGCATGTTTCAGCTCCTTCCAAAGATGCTCAATAGGATTGAGGTCAGGGCTCATAGAAGGCCACTTTAGAATAGTCCAATTTTTTCCTCTTAGCCATTCTTGGGTGTTTTTAGCGGTGTGTTTTGGGTCATTGTCCTGTTGCAAGACCCATGACCTGCGACTGAGACCAAGCTTTCTGACACTGGCTAGTACATTTCTCTCTAGAATTCCTTGATAGTCTTGAGATTTCATTGTACCCTGCACAGATTCAAGACACCCTGTGCCAGACGCAGCAAAGCAGCCCCAGAACATAACAGAGCCTCCTCCATGTTTCACAGTAGGGACAGTGTTCTTTTCTTGATATGCTTCATTTTTTCGTCTGTGAACATACAGCTGATGTGCCTTGGCAAAAACTTCGATTTTTGTCTCATCTGTCCACAGGACATTCTCCCAGAAGCTTTGTGGCTTGTCAACATGTAGTTTGGCATATTCCAGTCTTGCTTTTTTATGATTCGTTTTCAACAATGGTGTCCTCCTTGGTCGTCTCCCATGTAGTCCACTTTGGCTCAAACAACGACGGATGGTGCGATCTGACACTGATGTTCCTTGAGCATGAAGTTCACCTTGAATCTCTTTAGAAGTCTTTCTAGGCTCTTTTGTTACCATTCGGATTATCCGTCTCTTAGATTTGTCATCAATTTTCCTCCTGCGGCCACGTCCAGGGAGGTTGGCTACAGTCCCATGGATCTTAAACTTATGAATAATATGTGCAACTGTACTCACAGGAACATCTAGTTGCTTGGAGATGGTCTTATAGCCTTTACCTTTAACATGCTTGTCTATAATTTTCTTTCTGATCTCTTGAGACAGCTCTTTCCTTTGCTTCCTCTGGTCCATGTCGAGTGTGGTACACACCATATCACCAAACAACACAGTGATTACCTGGAGCCATATATATAGGCCCAATGGCTGATTACAAGGTTGTAGACACCTGTGATGCTAATTAGTGGACACACCTTGAATTAACATGTCCCTTTGGTCACATTATGTTCTGTGTTTTCTAGGGGTACCATCATTTTTGTCCATGCCTGTTTCATGAGTTTATTTTTTTACATAATTCTGTTGAAGCATGGTTGAAAAACAATGTCTGACTTTCATTGGTTAACATTTATAGAATTTTAATTTATTATTACTTTTGTCAGATTAAAGTTATTTCTGTGACCATTGTGACTTTTTCTTTCATTGACCAAAGGGTACCAACAATTTTGTCCACGTCTGTATGTTCACTTGAACAGCTGTGTATAGTTCACATCTTAGGGATTTCGTGCAGCGCCGTGTTCAGTGCTTCGGTGCATTGGTACAGAGGTTTTCTTAGATTTATGAACAGCTGCCTCCACATCTAAGGAGCTGCCACTTTTTGATGCAGTTCTGGAGATTATAGTTTGGGTACAGATATAGAAGAGTTTAACTTGAGACTTATGGGGTCATTTATCAAACATATGAAGTAGAACCAATCAGATTCCACCTTTCATTTGACAGCTCCTTTGGAAGATGAAAAGTGGAATCCGATTGGTTGCTATAGGCAACTAAGCCAGTTCTACTTTACACCAGTTTAAAAAATGACATTACCTTGACACAACTCAACAAAAGCAACTGAAAAGTCAGCTCATTGTGTTCAACAAAAGCAAACTGGAAAGGACAGCATCTTTTATATCTGGTGACACTTATGGAAAAAAGTACTCATTTTGAATATACATCGATTCCATATGTCCTGTTCCTCCTTCTAGATTTAGTTTTATTTAACGGCTTTTAGGCCATTGTATTTAGACAGACAGATTTTTACAAATAGACGCTGTCTCTCCAGTGAATGTTTCACCATCGTGTAATCGATTAGTAGCTTAAAGTGTTTCTATGGCAGAATAACATTTTTATATATGGGGCATAATGGGTTAAAAAAAAAAAAAAAGTTCTGCTCACTTTACCGATCCCCACTGCTGCTGTTTCGGCCCCACACTGGTCTCCTGTTCCTCAGCAGGCAGGAAATGCCTGAAGATTTCCTACATAGCCAATCACTGGCTGAGGCAGGTCACCGCTGTGGTCAATGACTGGTTAGTCAGATATCTCCTCCCATTTCCTTTGTGTTGAGCCAGAACTGCAGTAACCCAGAGCAAGGGGATATCGGCAAATTGTTTCTTTATGCTATGTAATTTACTGGTGAAACTCCAAAAATTTGAATATTGTGCAAAGTTCATTTATTTCAGTAATGCAACTTTAAAGGTGAAACTAACATATGAGATAGCTCGCTTTGCATGTAATGAGTCTATTTCAAGCCTTTATTTGTTATAATTTCGATTATTATGGCTTACAGTGTATGAAGACCCCAAAGTCACAATCTCAGGTACGTTTTGCTCATTGGGTATGGATTAATTAGCTGACTAGAGTGTGACACTTTGAGCCTAGAATATTGAACCTTTTCACAATATTCAAATTTTAAGTTGCATTACTGAAATAAATGAACTTTTGCACGATATTCTAATTTTGTGAGTTTCACCTATAATTTTATGTTATGCTATGTATTGCACCCAGTTTAACCATGTATGAATGGCACAGCCAGGGTTAACAATTCTTACTCAGCCCTTGTAGGAGGTTAGGTGTGGACTGGCTCCACTCCTAGCTCTAAGTGATAAGGAGAGTTTGGAAGGGAGTAAAGTTGTTGCGATACCAAATTTTTTATTCGATTTCGATACCAGAAAAAAGTATTGCGATATTCGATACCGCACGAAAAAATAAACCAAAAAAGCCACGTGCATTCCGCATTTAAAAAAATGGCGAATCCACAGTTTTTATTTATTTTTTCTGTTCCGGCATTCACCGCATTGCTTTTTTTTTTATAATTTAATAGTTTGGACTTTTCGGTCGTGGCGATATGTGATATGTTTATTTATTGTTTATATATTTTATATGTGAAATTGGGAAAGGGGGTAATTCATACTTAATATTTTGGTGGGGGTTTTTTTATTCTTTTTTTTTTTAAACTTTTTTATTTAATATCTATTTCCCTTCTTAGGGGCCAGAACCTGGGATCTTTTCATCCCTTGTCCTATTCACCCTGATAGAGCTCTATTAGGGTGAATAGGACCTCACACTGTCCCTGCTGCCCTGTTCTTAGTGCACACAGTAGCAGGGAGCTGACTATGGCAGCCAGAGCTTCAGTAGTGTCCTGGCTGCCATGGTAACTGATCGGAGCCCCAGGCTTACACTGCTGGGGCTCCTATCAGAAGCTTCCACTGCCACCAATGAGGAGGGAACCCTGTGGCCACTGCCACCAATGAGAAGGGGACCCTGTGGCCACTGCCTCCAATGAGAAGGGGAGGGGACCCTGTGGCCACTGCCACCAATGATTTTAATACTGGGGGGGGTGCACTGCGCCACCAGTGATTTTAATGGGGTGGGGGGGGGGGGGGCGCACTGCGCCACCAATGATAATTGACCTTTAATACAGGAGGCGGGTACTGGCAGCAGATCAGCGTCAGTTAGCCCCTCAGGTGCCGCTGAGCGCAGCTCCCTGTCAGAGGCAGGGTGTCGGCTATGTGATTCTGCTACCGGCACCCGCCTCCTGTATTATCTATTAAAGGGAGTCTTTCACCACAATTTGACAATATAAACTGCTTAAATGGCGCTCTAGCACAGTTACACAAGATTCCAATGGTACCTTTTGTTGTATTCTTCTGACTTTCACCGGCTAAAAAAAACCTTTGTTTTATCTATATGCAAATGAGGGCTCGCAAGTGCGCAGGGGCGGGGTTCTTGTTGTAGGTGCCCAGGCTGCTCTGCCTTCTGTTCATATTGCCCCTCCCCAGCCTCTTGCTGGTCCCGCCCTATAAGGCTGTTTCATCATCCCAAGTACCGGCCGAGATCGGCGCATGCGCCGTTCACCGCCGGCTTGGGCATGCGCGCTGCAATTTTTATATACTTACCTTTCTCTTGCTCGGCTTGCTTCCAGTCTCCCTGCTTGCTTCTGGTCCGCCGGCGCATGCATGCCCGGGCCGGTGGTGAACTGCATACTCGCCGGATCTCGGCCGGCGCCCAGAGATGTCCCAGCACTTACTATCGGAGCAATGGGGAGGAGACATCAGTGTCTCTCCTGGGCGTTCCTTCTCCCTGTGCTGCGCTGCGATTGGACAGCGCTACAGCCAGGGAGAAGGAACGCCCACTAGAGAAGCTGATGTCTCCTCCCCATTACTCTAATAGTAATTTGCATATGGAGCAGGAGACCGTAATGGGGCACGGCGGGCAAACGGAACGGTGCACAGGAATAATAGTAAGTGCTAGGACATCTCTGGGTGCCGCTCTGTGTATTCTAATACTTAAAGTCTGGACCCAGGAAAAGTCCTATCATTGGTGGCGCAGTGCCCCTCTCTCCGTTCATTGGTGGCAGCGGCAGCAGCAGCATAGGCGGAAGGGAGAGACTGCTTCCTTCTCCCCTGTGCTGCTGAGGGAACATGAGCGCGCTGACAGCAGCGCAGCCCAGTATCGAAAAAATGGAAATCCCGGTATTGTATCGATACCGGGACAAAAGTATTGATTGGGTATCCAAATTTCGATACCCGCAACAACCCTAGAAGGGAGAGGAAGCTGTGACTTGTTCTTCCTCTTCTTAGGCCCAAAAAGCTACAGAGACTCACCGATCTTTGCATGATCTAGAGAATGAGAGGAGGAATAAGAAAAAGGAGAGAACTAGAGAACCTAGAGTCTACATGGCTGAGCAACAGTAATACCACAGACTGACTTTACTGCAGTAAGGGACACTGTTAAGACAAACAGAAAAGTGTTAGAGGACCTTTCACCTGGAAAAACATTGTGAACTAAGTATCCCGACATATACAGCGGCGCCCAGGGATCTCACTGCACTTACTATTATCCCTGGGCGGCGCTCCGTTCTCCCGTTATGTCCTCCGGTATCTTCGCTCAGTAAGTTTATAGTAGGCGGAGACTGCCCTTGTTCTGCTGGGCGTCTCCTTCTCCTAGGCTGTAGCGCTGGCCAATCGCAGCGCACAGCTCACAGCCTGGGAGTTTTTTTTCTCCCAGGCTAAGTTTAAAGATGTGCCAAATTTAACAAACAATGGGGATCATTTATTAACACCTACAACTTCAGCGTATCCACCGCTTGTCTGAATCTACGCCAGCTCTCTTGCTGACGTAGATTTAGACCAGGTGTAGAAAATGATAAATGAGACGGGCCAAACGTCACCATTTTTAGACCTGGTGTGAGCGGGGAAAAGCCACAGATTGCGGTGCAAATAACTTTTGTGCAACAGTCTGCGACAGATATACACGAAAAAGTGGCGTGTATCTGTTGGTAAATGACCAACGTGTGCCTTTTGATAAATTTGTCGCAAAGTACTCCAACACAGACTCAAGGAAAACTAACTATAACCAAAAACATTGACATGCTCCATTACATGCCAATATTCTGGTTGCTTCCAGATAAGAACACGGGCTCATTTATAAACTGATATAAGCCACTTTTGTGACAAAATGTGTGACTTTTCCAACATGTCAAGAAAAAGGGGACATGACATGTGCAGGGAAGAGGGCAGGCCGGCTGACCTGTCTCATTTATCGTTTTCTTCACCTGTTTTTGGCATAGAAAATGACCTAAATCTAAGCCAGCAAGGAAGCTGGTGTGGATTTAAGTTTGTTGCACGGCTTGCTGGAGGAAGCGTCAAATTTATGTAGAAGCCCGTGGCTGCACATAACGTTCGGTGCTTCCTCCAGCAGTACAGAGACAGCTAAGACCTGCGTCTAAATCGCTGGTCTTAATAAATGAGCCGCACAGTGCCTGGCACTGGGTACTCGTTGGTCCATAATTCGCAGCCATAGAGGCTCCCTGTTCCTCTGTAAATGGTCCAAGCACATTCTTTTTTCAAAAACCTTGTTTCATTTATCTGTGGAAACCAGTGGGATGTAAATTGGTATTTAAAGACGTGGCGATTTAATATTGATGACCTATTTGCAAGATGGATCATTTAAAGTGTACCTGAGTTTTCACAAAAAGTTTACATAGTGGCTGTGCTTCATTATGTTATGTAAAAAGGAAGGATTGGTCACTCTTACATGGAAATATAGGGTATTTGTTTTATTAATATTACTAATATAAGTTAAAATGCAAAAACAATAATATAAAATGCATAAGATAGAACAATCTCCTATATCTATTCTCTATTTGTAATGTATATAACAAAGACGATAATAATTTCAATGCTGGACAGAAAACAGTGTCACAGTGTCTCCACCTGGATTCGATAGTCTATTATGTGGAAGACAAATTGATACAAATATTCGCCCAGTGATTTGGATACAGTTTCAGTTGAATAAATAAATCAGCTGTATAATGGTAGAGAATAAGTCTCTAATATTTGTGTCAAAGTCCATATATACAGTCATGTGAAAAAATTAGGACACCCTTTGAAAGCATGTGGTTTTTTGTAACATTTTTAATAAAAGGTTTTTTCATCTCCGTTTCAACAATACAGAGAGATTAAAGTAATCCAACTAAACAAAGAAAACTGAAGAAAAGTCTTTTCAAGATCTTCTGTAAATGTCATTCTACAAAAATGCCTATTCTAACTGAGGAAAAAGATAGGACACCCTTGCCCCTAATAGCGAGTGTTACCTCCTTTGGCTGAAATAACTGCAGTGAGACGGTTCTTGTAGCCATCTACCAGTCTTCGACATCGGTCTGAGGAAATTTTACCCCACTCCTCAATGCAGAACTTTTTCAGCTGTGAGATGTTTGAGGGGTTTCTTTCACGTACAGCCCTTTTCAAGTCACCCCACAGCATCTCAATGGGATTCAAATCTGGACTTTGACTTGGCCATTCCAGGACTCTCCATTTCTTCTTTTTCAGCCAATCTTTGGTTGATTTACTAGTATGTTTTGGGTCATTGTCATGTTGCATGGTCCAGTTCCGCTTCAGCTTTAATTTTCTAACTGATGGTCTCACATGTTCTTCAAGCACCTTCTGATACACAGTAGAATTCATCGTGGATTCTATGATGGTGAGCTGACCAGGTCCTGCTGCAGCAAAGCAGCCCCAAACCATGACACTTCCACCTCCATGCTTCACAGTTGGTATGAGGTTCTTTTCTTGGAATGCTGTGTTTGGTTTACGCCAAACATGTCCTCTGCTGTTGTGTCCAAATAATTCAATTTTGGACTCATCTGTCCAAAGAACATTATTCCAGAAGTCCTGGTCTTTGTCAACTTTATCTCCGGCAAATGTCAGTCTGGCCTCGATGTTTCTCTTGGAAAGCAAAGGTTTCCTCCTTGCACACCTCCCATGCAAGTTAAACTTGTACAGTCTCTTTCTGATTGTAGAGGCATGTACTTCTACATCAACAGTAGCCAGAGCCTGCTGTAGTTCTCGAGATGACACTTTAGGGTTTTTGGAGACCTCTTTTAGCATCTTGCGGTCTGCTTTTGGGGTGAACTTGCTGGGGCGACCAGTCCTGGGCATGTTGGCAGTTGTTTTGAAAGCCCTCCACTTGTAGACTATCTTCCGGACAGTGGAATGGCTGATTTCAAAATCTTTTGAGATCTTTTTAAATCCCTTCCCAGACTCATAGGCTGCTACAATCTTTTTTCTGAAGTCCTCTGACAGCTCTTTTGCTCTCACCATGGTGCTCACTCTCACTTCAACAGTCAGGAGCACACCAAACTAAATGTCTGAGGTTTAAATAGGGCAAGCCTCATTCAACATGCAGAGTAACGATCTACTAATTATGTGCACCTGGTGTGATATACCTGTGTGAGATCTGAGCCAATTTAAGAGGGAATACATGTGAGGGTGTCCTATCTTTTTCCTCAGTTAGAATAGGCATTTTTGTAGAATGACATTTACAGAAGATCTTGAAAAGACTTTTCTTCAGTTTTCTTTGTTTAGTTGGATTACTTTAATCTCTCTGTATTGTTGAAACGGAGATGAAATAACCTTTTATTAAAAATGTTACAAAAAACCACATGCTTTCAAAGGGTGTCCTAATTTTTTCACATGACTGTATGAACGAAATCCCACTCGTTGTTTCTGCTCCTTTTCTTGGTGTTATAGTATATGGCACTAATAGTCCATGCAAAATGCTTTGAAACACAGTGAGTATAGACGAATTGGTCGCTATAGGCCAATAGCCGTCGGATAGAGGTAAGGGCTTGAATGCAGGGTCTCGCATTCAAGCCCTTACCTCTATCCGACGGCTTCAACTAAGGTAAGCCCACTATCCCAGTGGGTATAACATCCAGTTAACACCGATCAAATACATTGCCTGTGAAGACTGAAATTGTACATACAGCGATAATTCTTACAAATATAGTACATCAGTCAGCAGACGCATACGGTGCAACATCGGCCTATAGCGGCCAATTCGTCTATACTCACTGTGTTTCAAAGCATTTTGCATGGACTATTAGTGCCATATACTATAACACCAAGAAAAGGAGCAGAAACAACGAGTGGGATTTCGTTCATATATATGGACTTTGACACAAATATTAGAGACTTATTCTCTACCATTATACAGCTGATTTATTTATTCAACTGAAACTGTATCCAAATCACTGGGCGAATATTTGTATCAATTTGTCTTCCACATAATAGACTATCGAATCCAGGTGGAGACACTGTGACACTGTTTTCTGTCCAGCATTGAAATTATTATCGTCTTTGTTATATACATTACAAATAGAGAATAGATATAGGAGATTGTTCTATCTTATGCATTTTATATTATTGTTTTTGCATTTTAACTTATATTAGTAATATTAATAAAACAAATACCCTATATTTCCATGTAAGAGTGACCAATCCTTCCTTTTTACATATTTACTTACCATTTTGAGGGGTGACTCATTTTTGGATTGGAGCACCTGTCCTGAGGGAAACAGAAGTGAGCGGATCCCCTTGTTTTTTGCTTCATTATGTTATGTTTGGGCTTCCCTAAAGCCTATTTCAGTCATATTATTTCCCGTTTCAGCTGCACAGCTTGATGCATTTCTCTCACTAGCAGGAGGTGTCTCTTTTCTGGCCAGTACTGTATGCAGTGCCCTCTCTTCCCTTACTTCCTACTATGTTTGTTTTCTTCTAGAGCTCAGAAAGGAGGGGTAAATCACAGGAGCCTCCTGCTTTTCTGTGTGGATGTTCAGATGCAGTATAGAAGCAGTTGTTTTTATCAGACTCACGATCTCAGCTAGCTCTGTCATACCCCCACTTCCTCTTAGCCGTTTTCTGAGTCCATGTTACCAGGGATGTATCCTGCTTGATAACAGGCAGGTGGATGTGGGGCCCCTAGTGGTCTGAACTTTACAGCTTTTTTCAGGTGGTGGCATGCTTTTTTTTTATGAACTGATTTAGAAATTTGTTTGTTACACCATTCTCTATTAAAATGAAATTGTATTTAAAAAGGCTGTTCAGTCTCACTGCAGAGCTGATTTCGGTCTGCTAAGATCCAGCAGTCTGTGTAATTACCCAAACCCCAGTGATCACATGATTGCTGGGACTGGAGCAAGAACCAACATTAGCGCTTCCTGATCTGTATATACAAATGCTCATTGAGCACTGTGTATACAGCGATGGAGAAGGTAGGGACTGTAAGAAAATGCCCCTGCCTTCTCTATGGGGAGCCCAGCTGTCACTGAAAGCAGAGTCCTTATGACTGCAGGAGCATAATTAGCCCTCATACACACAACCGTAATGCAGATCGGATGTGCACCGACCCATTTCAATGGGGCCACAAAAGATGCGGACAGCACACAGCGGATTTGCAAAACACAGATACCGACCGAGTGCATGCCACCATTTATTTTTTAACTTCTGTAGAAATGTCCTATCCTTGTCTGCAAAACTGACAAGGATAGGAAATGTCGCGGGGCCGTTGAACGACATACGGATGCACACGGTGTGCTGTCCACATTTTTTGCAGCCTCATTAAAATTAATGGGTCCATATCTGATCTGCAGAAAATGCGGATTGGATGCGGACAAAAAATACGGTTGTGTATATGAGGCCGTAAAAAAGAAATGGCGGTATGCACTTTGCCGTTATCCGTGTTTTACGGATCCGCGATTTGCAGACTGCAAAGCAGATAACGTTTGCATGTGGCTTTAGACCTCATGGACACAACCGTATTTTGCATCTGTTTCTGATCAGCATTTTTTGTGGATAGCACACAGACTCATTCATTTCCGCAAAAAATTGGACAGCACACAGATGTCACCCGTGTCCGCATCCGTGTGTCCATTCTGCAAATTATAGAACATGTCCTATTCTTGTCTTTATTGCAGAAACAAATTGTAATTTCTAGTGTGAGAAAAATGTCGATTGCACATGGAAGGTGTCCATATTTTGTGGATCAGTGATTTGCGGACCGCAGTACGGACACAGTAATGTGCATGAGGCCTTAGTGTGAATCTGCTAACTCTGCAAAGATGTTCAGGAACGTCCTTTGAGAGATAAATGCTGACCGCCCAGACATTAAAGTCTATGGGCAGTAGGGTTGTCACCTTTCCCAACTAAAAATACAGGGGGGGGGGGGGGGGAGGTCGTTGTGGGGGCGTGGCTTAATACACTCCTACTGTGGCTCCCAATAATATTAATGCCTCAATTAGTGCCCCCCATTAATATTAATGCCTTCATTAGTGCCCCTAGTAATATTAATGCCCCCATTAGTACCGCTCAGCATTAATAATGCCCCCATTAGTGCCCCCCAGCATTAATAATGCCCCCATTAGCGCCCCCAGAATTAATATTGCCCCTATTAGTGCCCCCAGTAATAGTAATGTCCCTATTAGTTCCCCCAGAATTAGTCCCCAGTAAGAATAATGCCCCCATTAGTGCCCACAGTAAGAATAATGCCCCCATTAGTGCCCCCCAGTAAGATCAATACCGACCTGGTGGCAACCCTAATGGACAGTCAGCAAGCAGTTAAAGGCTAAAAGAAAGACGGTCTTAAAGAAGGTTGGCTCGTAGCAACCAATGAAAGCACTCCTTTCATTTTGTTTTCTGTGCTTGAAAAATGAAAGCTGTGTTGTGACTTGTTGCTATGGGCAACAAAAAGAGATTTTCTTTAGACGGCTTGATAAATCTCCCCATGTTTTTCAGGTAAGGATGGAACATGGCGGCAGGAAATGTAACGTAACGCTGGAGCATATAACACTATTTCTAATGATGACTTGACAGAGTCTGGATCAGACTGCACCTCAGACGTTTCCTAAATGAAATAAACAACTAATTGAGTAGTGCGGATACAGTCATTTGGGTTGAGACGGAAGATGTCTGCCAATGCGTTCCCAGCATGTTCTGTATTTGTGGATTGTCATAACCATTATGGATGAGTATCCAGATGGCAGATTGCTCTGACCTACAGCCATATGTTGTGCGTTATTTATGTATGTAACATCTATAATTGTTACTCCGCACAGATTCCTCTCTGACAGTCATAACACCGCTACGTATTGGTAACATGCACTAATATTAGAACCATATGCAAAGAGCAGAATATCTGACGATGCCTCGGTCAGCTAATGCATGCTTTCTTGTGCGGTTTATTTCTATGGATGCCAGAGATTTTGAAGTAGTTTCTAATATTGTCAGAGGGGGAATGCTGTCATTAACAATCTCACTTTAATAATCATTCTTTCATTTGTGGATTTTATGTACTGTAGAAGTCAGGTTAGGATCCTGGAAAGAGAGAAAGTGGAGAAAACTAAGGCCATGTTCACATTTTCATGACCAGGTTATTGCCTATTCATTTCGGGGCGTATACCACTTACCTGAAACACCCCCCGACCTCCCCCTTCCTACCTTACCATCCTATGAGTAATAACGACACAGAGACCGATCTTGGATTTAATGGCCATAGCAGCCGTTTATTCCCAAATCTTAAATACATAACCATAAATAACGCATAAAATTTCAATAGCATTAAATACCGTATTATCTTCCCCACTGACGGGGGAGGTCCTCGAAGCCCCAACTTTATTAAACCGCACTTGCCCAGACTGGCACCACCGTCCTGCCTCCAGCCGTAAAACGCCAGCTCGAAGACCAATTCACGGACGCCTTCTCCACGAGCCAACTACACCAACCATGGGAGTCCAGCCCCCACCATTGAGGCCCTCCCCTCCTCCATAAGCATCAGTGTCACCTTCGAGGACCTCCCCCCGCCAACGGCGCGCAACCTAACCCCACCTTAGGCTTGCGCGTCCCTCCACAATCTCAGTGCTCGCTCGATACCATCCTGTAACCCCAAAGACCAAAGATCAATACCGACGGCATTGAGATGAATGCCGTCGGCCCTCCAAAAAGCTCCCTCACCCCGTTCCAATTCAGTATGCTGAACTGCCACGGCCTCATTCCTGGCCACAAATTTACCTATCAGCCTGTTGACCTTGATCCGCGCCTTGTTAAGGCGCTCAACTGACTGAGCACTCCGCCACTCCTTCCGCGGCACGATATCCGACCACACCGTGATAGTGCCTGGTAATAAGGACCATAGCCGAAGCAAATCAAATTTGATGTCCCGTATTAACTCCCGGACTGGTCTGGCTCTTAAATCATTGCCCCCCACATGCTGGACCAATACGTCCAGGGGCCTAGTCAATCTAACATACCTGTGAACCTCTCTCATCATACCACCCCACAACATGCCTCTTACCCCGAGCCATCGGACTTCAGCTACATCCCTATGGAAGCCCAGTTGCCGACCATCAGGGCGCACATCCGCCCGAAGAGCACCCCAAAAAACGAAAGAGTGGCCAAGCAACCACACTAACGCTGGATTGTAACCTGCAAAACACAACGAAGAAAAACACCACATCAGTCAATACATACAATATTAAATGCAACCTAAGCGCACATAGGAGCAGAAACGCACTGATTCCCAGCGACCTATTTTCTTAATCACTTCATCACTCAGGCCAGCCCTTGCTGCTTCGGTCGCCGCCGCAATGCGAAACGAGTGACTCGTAAAATCATCAGCTGCCATACCCAACTGGAGTATGCAGCGTTTAAACACTGCCACAAACTGATAACGCGATAAATATGATCCATCCTCATGGATCAACAGTGGGCCAACCGCGGACATCCCAACAACACGATACTCCCTCAAGCACCGGACTGGGCACATGGAACAACCTGGCACTTCGAACAACCGAACGTAACTACCCCTCCCTTCTCTATCAGTTTTTGACCTGCGAACACGAATGACCACCCGGTCGTGGGACAAGACAACATCCTCTCTCAATATTCCTCCGCCAACAACCTGCACACTTCTGCAAATGAGTTCCCCCAGCCGAAACGCCCCAAAGAAGGCAAGAGAAAAAGCCACACGAAATAGCTTTACTTCCCAAGGTGAATGACAAACCAGCTCCAGCTGCCCGCCAATCCGCAACAGGAGTTGGAAGGAAACCGGCCTACGGCAATCTGCTGACCGCGCCCCGCGCCTCCAACCTTTCAACACCTGTCGGACCAAAAAAGCCTTGGTAACATCTGGCCACTGTCGTAGCTTGAAACCAAATGCAACACCCGCTATCCATTTATTAAGACGCGCGACCGACCAGCCCGCCTCCCGGACATGCCCCCAAAACAGTAACAGCGGGACCTCCCCCTCGTTCGCCGAGACCCCCGAATACGAGCACCACGACAGCCACTCCTGCCAAAAAGCACCAGGTTCTTAACCCAACCCCGGTCCGCCCAAGCATCCGGCCATGTACCTGCGCACCACTGCCCATGACAATAGACCCCAAAACCGGATCCGCCCGCCGCGTCCGAAAACAGGTCAAAATTAAAGTTGTCCACCACGTCGCGTAAAACCAGAGACCTACCATTGAAATGCTGTAAAAAGTCAGCCCATACCGCCAGGTTCCCCTTGAGCTCCCTGCCTAAACGAATTAAATGATGCAGAGCCGTTACACCAGCCGTAGCCCCCGCCAACAGACGACAAAATATTCTTCCCATGGGCATGATTCTGCATGCGAAATTGAGTTTCCCCAGCAGTGACTGCAAGTCTTTTAATCTAATTTTAGAGGACTGCCTAGCCCTGTCTACCGCCAACCTCAGGTCCACTAACTTATCCTCTGGCAGACGACATTCTAACCTATCTGTGTTGATCACAATACCCAGAAAACTCAATTCTGTGGTGGGGCTCACCGTTTTATCCTCCGCTAATGGCACCCCAAAGGAATGAAAAACCGCCCTCAACGTATTTAGCAACCGAGAACAAACCTTGGAGCCCGCCGGGCCCAAACAAAGGAAGTCATCCAAATAATGTATAATGGATGAACAACCTGACACGTCAACTACCACCCACTCCAAAAAAGAGCTGAAGGACTCGAAATATGCACAGGACACCGAACAACCCATTGGTAGGCACCTATTCACAAAATATCCCCCCCCCCCCAAAACACCCCAACAAATGTAAACTATCTGGGTTAACGGGCAAGAGGCGAAATGCCGCCTCAATGTCTGTTTTCGCCAGTAACGCCCCGCCCCTAACCGCCGAACCCAGGCCACAGCCGCGTCAAATGAAGTGTACACCACCGAACATAAGTCCGGATCAATACCATCATTGACGGACGCCCCCTTTGGGTAGGATAGGTGATGAATGAGTCTAAACGATTTCAGCTCTTTTTTGGGAACTAGACCTAACGGTGATACTCTCAAATTAGGAAAGGGGAGTTCCTCAAAAGGGCCGTCCATGCGACCCAAGGCCACCTCCCTTTCCAATTTCCGAGCAACCACTTCTGGGTGTTGTAAAGCCGAACATAATTTTTTTTCGAACAGAAACAGCCGGCAACGGTGCCGACGGAATATGAAAACCATCCGTAAACCCCACCTGTAAAAACTCAGCCACACCTTGATCCGGGTATCTACTTAGAAAAGGGGCCATCCTTTCCACCTGCACTGGTGTCTGGCCCTTTTCCACTGGCATCTCCACCCCTCTGCCTATTAGCCCTAAAACAACGGTTGAATCCGTGGTTTCCGCCGCAGGATGAGCACTCATGTTTAAAACGACATTTTGCCCCAAATTTACAGTTCCCTTCGTTAAAAAGGAAACATAATCCCTTTGCGGAAGCAACTGTAAATGTTGACTGCCCTGACCCTCCAGCCTCACCCCGAAAGGACTTGGCCGGGGCGCACAGGTGCCATTACCCGCATCCACAGCCCAATATCCTTATGGTCTGTTAAGGAAATTATCCAGCTTTTACTGTGGATATAAAAGTGATTTTCATTTTATCTGTATACGTGATATAATTTGCTGACATTTGAAAAGAAAACTATAGAAGTGAACTGTGTGTGTTAAGATAAGATAACATTTGTACTACTCCTTGTAATTTTGCCTCTTTTGCTTAAAATCCTAAATACATTAGTTAACACATTTTTGTAAAGTGAAACTTGAAAAATAACTAACCAATCAATAGATGGATTCAAAAGCCATTATTGAAATGTCTGTAAACCAATCATGTTTTACTTTGAGGGGTTACACCCTGTGAACTGTGTATAAATAAAGGGTGCAGGACACTTTCACTTTAGGGTCCTGACAAGGTTTTGAACTATACTCAGACTTCTGTCATTTTCCTCCGTCGACGTCATTAACCTGAACACGAGGCAGCGATCATCACGTGGCTGACCCTTGGCCTGCCGCAACAGGTCCCACCTTATATTACTCTGCACCGCCATCCTCTGTCTGAACTGCTCATCATAGCGCAGCGATCCAGTTCCGCCGTACACCCTAAACGCTTCCCCAATAGCGTCCATATAACAAAATAAAGCCGAACGACACTCCGGCTTTTTTTCTCCAATCACGCTGGCCAGGATCGCGAACGCTTGAAGCCAGTTTGAAAAAGTACGTGGGATTAAACGGAACCTACGTTTCTCGTCTTCCTCTTTTTTGCCATCATCCTTCTTCCCCCTTTCCAAATTAAACCGCTCTGGGGGAGTAGGGAAAAAATTTCCACATACTCCCCCTTCCAAATACGTTCACGCACGTCTTGTTTCAAATGAGCCCCTAAAGGCCCTTCAAAACAGACCTATACTTCACTACATGCGGAATCGTCAACCTTAACCCTGTCCTCCTCTCCGCCTGCTTGTACCGAGACTGAAACTCCCTCGCCAGACCTCCCAACCTCCGTGTTTGAACAAGCGCCAACTCCCCCAGCCGCACCGTTACTCCCAGCCGCCGCACTGGTACCTACAGTTACCATCCCAGGCAATCCGCCGCTCCCCACAGTATCCCCACCAGGCGACGCACCCCCAGACACCCCACTGCCAGCAGCTTCTACCCCCCATGCTGTGACTGGTGAGACCCCAGACGCCCCAAAACCAGACACCCAACCCGCTAGGCTATAAAAAAGCTGTCCTAGGTCCCTACCTAAATCCCCTTGTGGGCCCCCCAATGCCCTGGGGCCTAATCTAAGAAGGTCATGTACACCCCCAGTGGCCTCACCTAGCTGCCGGGGGGCTGTGGACCCCGCAGCTGAAGATCCTGGATACAGAATGGCGCTCCTGGGTTCCGGCCTCTCTTCTCCCATTTCCTCTTGCGGCGCTGCTCCAGACTGGTCCCGCATCCCAGCATGGTCATTGCTGGATGCGCCCATGGCGGTGGCGTCCCCCATCGGCGTTGCTTCCTGCGGCCTGTGTGCGTCCCTGGACTCCATGCGCACAGCCGCGGCAGATCGGGTCCCGCTTTCAAGCCGGGCGGCCTCCCCAGTGGTGGGGGGAGCCGACGCTCCTGGTCCTGGATCCCTGTGAGCAGGAGGCAGGGGAGGATTCCGCCTGCCCGATGATAGGCCCCGCCGTGCACAAGGATTCCTCCCGCGCCGGGAGGAACTGGTACTGGGCACTGGTTCAGCCTCCCGGTGCGGAGGGTCCCCGGAGGGGCTCAGCACTCTGCGCCTGGACCTGGGGGCCATATCTGGGCTCAGGCGCGCCGGCGGCCGTACCCGCCACGGCCTTCTAGCTGGTGGCGGTGAGCTGGTGTTACTCACCGCCGCCCCCTGCAACACACCGGTCACTTGTTCCTGGAGCCATCCCGGTCCCCGCTCCTCAGCAGCCGCTCGCAGACGCTGGATCAGCTCCTCCACAGATGCCAAGTCGCGTGTCAGTTCACTGGCAAAATTCCAAGTACTGACCTCCCTCTGACCTATCCTTATATAAACTTTCCTCCCGCCTTTTCCTAACTCCTCCCCCCTCCTTCCCTCACTGCCCTAACTTTTGAACTTTTTAACCCTCAACTCACCAACCTACCCCTCCTGCAGCCAAAACCCTGTCATGTCGGCCTCCCCTTAATTGGTGGCCCAGTACGGCCTCCCTGGATTCTTTCAGGATTCTGCACTTAAAGGGCCCATGCACATGACCGTGGTTTTTGTCAGCATCGGTTCTGCATTTTGTGTCGATCAGATGTGGACCCATTCACTTCAAAGGGGGCGCAAAAGATGCGGAGAGCACACTGTGTGTTGTCCGCATCCGTATGTCTGTGACGCCTAAAAAAAAATAAAAGATGTCATATTCTTGTCCATTTTGCAGACAAGGATTGGACAGTTCTACAGAGGGCACGACGTTCTGTTACGCAAAATTCAGGATGCACACGGCCGGTATCCATGTTTTACGGATCTGTAATTTGCGGATCGCAAAAACAGCTACAGCTATGTGCATGTGCCCAAATCTTGACAAAATCCGCTGACAGTTTGTAAGTAATCCAAGTCAATGGCTTATTGTACTGTATGTATACCCTATTTAAATGCCTTGGAAAATCCACCATATGTTCATTGCTTGAGATTAGCTCCTATGAAATGCAAGAGGCTAATGGTAGGTTCACGTGACGGATCTTGTCCGCGTCAAAATCCGCCACTTATCCCATGGCAGAAACTGCTGCGGTTTTCATTTTGAATGGTTCGGTCCCACTCTGTTTCACTCCATGGATGGAGCTAAACCATGAGCAGACTCCTTCAGCTTTCCAAGGTTTCCGCATGGTACCGTGCTGAGAATAGATGTGTACATTCTTGTCACGATCTGAAAAACCGCATGGGAAAAATCCCATAATGCGGACAATAATGGACATAATGTACATATGGAGTCATTTCAGTTTTTTTTCTGGCCCCATTGAAGTGAATGGTTCTGCATATGGTCCGCAAAAAAACGGAACTGACATGGACAAAAAATAAGTTTGTGTGCATAAGCCCCAAGTCGAATCAAACCCATGTGAACTAGTCCAAACTGTACAATCACACAGCGCGGTTTTGTCGTGGTTGCACCTTCAGTACCGCTAACAGTGTGGACTGACTAAACAGTGCAGTTTTCATTAGTTTAACTCTTACATGCACCACAACGTTACTGTGGTGCATCGTAAAGTGTATGGAGTAGGCTCTTAAAGGGTTTCTACCACTTCGTTTTCACATAATTAGCTTTCAGACACTAGCGATCCGTTAGTGTCTGCTCTGCCAAACAATCCTAATATAATAGCTTTTGGGGCAGCCGTTTCGCTAAAAAAAGAACTTATATTGATATGCTAATGACCCTCTAGGTGCTATGGGGGCGTCATTAGCACCTAGAGGATCGGTCTACCTTCACAAAATGCCGCCGCCCAGCGCGTCCCTCCAGCCCGCCCATCTCCTCCGGAATGCGATCAAGCGGACGACTTCTCGCGCATGCGCCGTGCGCGTCTGTATTCGGCGCATGCACAGGGAAGCGGTCAGACATTCACTGCGCATGCACAGAATACAGACGCGCATGCGCGAGAAGTCGTCCGCTTGATCGCATTCCGGAGGAGATGGGCGGGCTGGAGGGACGCGCTGGGCGGCGGCATTTTGTGAAGGTAGACCGATCCTCTCTAGGTGCTAATGACGCCCCCATAGCACCTAGAGGGTCATTAGCATATCAATATAAGTTCTTTTTTTTAGCGAAACGGCTGCCCCAAAAGCTATTATATTAGGATTGTTTGGCAGAGCAGACACTAGCGGATCGCTAGTGTCTGAAAGCTAATTATGTGAAAACAAAGTGGTAGAAACCCTTTAAGTGGGTGCCGGCTCTATAATACATACCTGGCCTCAATAACTGGGATCAGAGATGACATAGATCCCGGTCATTTAACCCACAGGTTGCTGCGGTCAATAGTAATTTAAAACCCCTCCTACCCCCAACATTTTTTTTTAAATCAAATCCCCTCCTTTGCCAATTTTTACATAAAAAAAATAAACACCACAATAAACGCTGTCATTCAATAATGTAATAAAAAAGAGATCAAAAGGTCAGTACGAGGCCCTTACAGCTTGGCCCCTAAAAAGCACACCCTCACAGCCAGCAATATAATAAAGTTATGTCTGGCAGAATATGGCGATGCAAAGCATAAAAATGTTTTTAAAAGGTTTCTATTTTTTTTTAAGTTGCAAAACGTAATAAAAATAACCGGTATTTTAATTTGGCAGCGCTGTAATGGTACTGACTTGCCAAATAAGTCATATACAAATTCCTTGGTGGGTCCTTGAGCCTGGGCTCCTAGTTCCACACCCCCTGTTCAAATGGCACATGATGCAGTACACTGACAGAACTGCATACAGATGGGCAGCATACTGCCTCTCAGCCAGCATATACATCCATATATATCATAGATGCATCAGGTGATTTCTAGGCACAGAGACATCCTCCTTCCCCAGGGACCTGCCTTCTTGCTTTTTCCGATTGGTGTCCAGGTTCACATAGCTTCAAGGTTAAAAGCCATTTAGCAGGATACTAACAGGGTTTCTATGACAGAACAGTCTGAAGTACAGTCTAGGCAGAGTGCTACTACTGAAAATAAATGAGTGTCGGTGCAGTTTTAATGAATTGTAAATGGGGTCAGGTAATATTTGCATGTACCTGCACATTGGGCCCCCAGAATAGATTTTACAGGTGAGCCCTGGGCACCCCTGTCCGACACTAGCTAATCCTCTGCTGACTCAATAAACACAGAGTTTTAAACCTTCTCTGGCTTTAACTTCAGCGCAAAAACTGTGCACCTGGAGCTTCATGGCATGGGTTTCCATGGCTGAGCAGCTGCATGCAAGCCTTACACCTCCAAGCACAAAGCCAAGCGTCAGATGGAATGTGGAAAGGTTGCCACAACTGGACTCTGGAGCAGTGGAAACGTGTTCTGCAGAGTGATGAATCATGCTTCTCTATCTGGCCGTCTCATGGATGAGTCTGGGTTTGGTGAAAGCCAGGAGAATGTTACCTACCTGACTTCATTGTGCCAACAGTAAAGTTTGGTGTAGGAAGGATAATGCTATGGGGTCTTTTTTCATGGGTTGGCCTACGCCCCTTAGTTCTAGCGAAATGAAATCTTAATGATTCAGCATGCCAACACATTTTGGACAATTCTGTGGAAAGAGTTTGGGGGAGTTCCTATTCAGTTCGAGAGGGACTTGCACAAAACGAGGTCCACAAAGGCATGGTTGGGTAAGTTTGATGTGGAAGAAGTTAACTGGCCCACACAAAGCCCTGACCTCAACCTCATCAAACACCTTTGGGATGAACTAGAACAGAGATTGTGAACCAGATCCTCTTGCCCAACATCAGTGTCTGGATAAACGGGCAAAAACTCGCACAGACACACTCCAAAATTGCATAGAAAAAGTGGCAGCTGTTTTAGCTGCAAAGAGGGACCAACCCCGTATTAATGCCCATCAATTGGAATGAAATGGCATAAAAGCTCCTGTAGGTGTAATTTGTAGGTGTCCCAATCCTTTTGTCCATATAGTGTATATCATAAATAGGGGTCAGATAAAGGTTTATAACAGACCCGTTGTTCTTTCCCATTTTGCTGTACATTAAAATTAACTTAGGACGGAGTGTACAATGCTATCTTCCTGTCAGAGAGAGTTTGAAAGACTTCTGGCACTAATGAACACATTTGTGATTTGAAAACAACATGATCAATCGGGCTATGAGTTTCCCTCAAGGCATATTTCCATATATCACAATTTAAAGACTAACTCTACCAATAACAGTCTATAATTTGCTGGTGGTGACACAGGGAATTTTGGACTGCCGTTAAGCCTTTCATAACAAAAGTTTATGTAAGTTGCTAATATTTTCTGTACAGGGGCGTAGCTAATGGCTCCTAGGCCCTGGTGCATGAGTTCAGCTTGGGCCCCCTTCCCTCTTTGTGGCCAGGGGCAGGGAAGCACATGGCCACATGTACGTGAGCGAATGTGGCTCCTTGCCGCATCCTCACATGCATATACGTGATGGGATCGGGAGGGTGCAGCACAGGCCCGGCTGCATCCGCCGGCATTAGTGCGAGTGGTGATGCCGGCGGATTAACCCTTTCACGTGCGGCGATCAGAGCTGACTGCGGCATGTGCAGGGTATACAGAGGGAGGGGGCTTCCTCTGACCCCGCCCCCCGCTGCACTGGCAGGGGGTCGATGGTTGCCATGGCAGCCACGATGCCTTACACAGACATCGGAGCTACCAGCCTACTGAAGCCCAGGAGATCAAGCCTGAGCGCTGGGGCTCCTAGGCAACTGTCAGTGTCTCACTGTGGAGCAGAAGAAAAGGACTGCCACATGGTTTTTGGAAGGCAGATTTTGCTGAACTAGTTTTTAGATGCCATGTCCCATTTGAAGCCCCCCTGATGCACCGTTACAGTAGAAACTCCCAAAAAGTGACCCCATTTTGGAAACTAGGGGATAAGGTGCCAGTTTTATTGGTACTATTTTTGGGTACATATGATTTTTTTGATCATTCATTATAACACTTTATGGGGCAAGGTGACCGAAAAATTGGTTGTTTTAGCACAGTTTTTATTTATTTTTACAGGGTTCACCTGAGGGGTTAGGTCATGTGACATTTTTATAGAAAAGATCGTTAAGGACGTGGCGATTCCTAATATGTATACTTCTTATTTATTTCAGTTTTACACAATAATAGCATTTTTGAAACAAAAAAAAATTATGTTTTAATGTGTCCATCTTCTGAGAGCTATATATTTTTTTTTTTTTTTGAGCAATTTTCTTATGTAGAGGCTCATTTTTTGCGGGATGAGGTGACTGTTTTATTGGTACCATTTTGTGGGACATACGCCTTTTTGATCACTTGGTGTTGCACTTTTTTTTACACCGTTTTTATTTTTTATGGTGTTTATCGGACTGGGTGAATCATGTGATATATTTATAGAGCCGACAGTCGCGAATTTGGCAATACCAAATATGTCTATTATATTTTATTTTTTCTATTTAAAAAAAAAAAATTATTCCTTACTTGGGGAATTTATTAATATTTTTTTTATATATGTGAAACCTTTTTTATTTTAACACTTTCTTTTTTTATTTTAGACTTTTCGGCCCTCATAAGGTCATACAAAACCTCTGTGGGACATTTAACTTCACATTTTTTTTTTACATAGTAGCCCCAGTTACAGGTGAAATACACCCCCCCAGAGAGGCTGTACAGCACTATACAGCGCTGTACAGCCTCAGTGAAGGGCTGATCAAGGTCTGTAAAAGACTCTCCAGCCCCGGCGGTCACATGAACAGGAACAGAAGCGCTGTGTATACAGCGATCTAGAAGGCAGGGACACCTGAGAACACCTTCTCTAAGGGTTGCCCTGCTGTCATTGACAGCGAGCAACCCGATCTGTAGCAGAACGTCCATTCAGAGATTAACCGATCGCCCAAGGACGTTTATATCCTATTGGTGGTCGGGAAGTGGTTAAAAGGTGGGTTTTGGAAATTTTCTAAAAAAAATTCTAGATTTCTTCTAAACTTCTACGCCTTCTAACGTCCCCAAGAAAATAAAATGGCATTCACAAAATTATCTAAACATAAAGTAGACATATGGGGAATGTAAAGCACAGTAATAACTATTGTTGGAGGTATTACTGTCTATTATAAAGGTAGAGACATTGAAATTTGGAAATTAGCAAATATTTCCAAATTTTTGGTAAATATATTTTTTTTACAAATAAAAATGAAATCTTTTGACTCAATTTTACCACTGTCATGAAGTACAATATGTGATGAAAAAATAATCTCAGAATGGCCTGGATAAGTAAAAGCGTTTTAAAGGTATCACCACATAAAGTGACACGTCAGATTTGCTAAAAATGGCATGGTCCTGAAGGTAAGAACTAGTCTTGAAAGGGTTAAGGGGAAGTCCAACATGAATTGACCTCATTTTAATTTGCTGAAATGAAGAAAGGACAGTGAGACTCCTAATCCTTGTGTTTTTTTTTTTTTATCCTGTGCTACAGCAAAAATGCACATTTCACCACTAGCCTGGATGACCGTTCCCAGTAACTAATTTATAGAGTAGAAATTTGGAGCATATTCTCATTTTAATACCAAAATAAGTCAGCTGGGCTTTCCCTTTTATGACCAGTTTTCACCAGCCAGAAACCGCATTGCTCTCTTATATGCCAACCTCTTCTTGTATACTCTGGGTATATTTTATTAGTGTTTTCAGTGGCGTTCCTTGTATATGTATTTTTGTTGTGGCTTGGCAGCACAAGCTATAATTTTGCTAAAGAATTCATCATGCTAATTATCCAAAATTATATAGGGACATGGCTTCAAAATCTAATGGTTCATACATTTATATTGGCTGCAGCATACATTCGTTTCCACTTTTTGTTTTAATATTTGACACAATTGTGTGATTCTGAGTATCTTTACCTCTTTAAATTGTAATTTAGTAAAACTAGCAGGATTTTCTTACATCAATGCTAAGCATATGACTAGTCCTCTGTCCATTGTGGGGATTTGCTCTGGTAGAGCAAAGTACAAGTTCTTGGTTCAAAACATCCGTGTTTATTCACACGTAAAAGCAAAACAAAAACGCACGTTGCTTGCTTTCACACACATGAAAAGTTCATATACAAAACAGTCACCTTTTCTCCTGGGTGTTATTTCACACCCTGTTGGAAGTTCTGCTTTGTCAAGTCCACAGGAAGGCATTAGGCGGCCTGTTTGCCCTCCAGCCTGGCTCAAGCCGTGGATCCCAACACAGCCCTCAGATCACAGCACACAGACATCCTGAGCTCCACTGTCAGACGGAGATAATCCTTCCCACTTGGCAGTGCTGGCTGTTTTTCATGCCTGGCAAAACCCGGCCTGGAACATGGGGAGTAGTCACTCACCCAGCACTTTGACTACTCCCAGTAAGAGCCATCCCGGATCAGCTATTAGAGTCATACTAAATATCAAGGTGTCAAATAGCAACTGCTACTGACACATAAAAACCGGCTCTTACTCCACCGAGTCCAGGAACCTCTGTGACACGTACCTATCATCCACGATGATTCCTTGTACCTTCTTACATACCTTCCCCCTTTGTTCAACCCTGAGGGGGTGAACACATGCCATACAGTATACTTGGGACAGGGCATCTGCGTTTCCCTGCAACTGGCCTGCCCTGTGTTCTATGGAGAACTTAAAGTTTTGTAAGGTCAGGAACCACCTGGTGACCCGGGCATTTCTCTCTTTGGCCTGGCTCATCCGCTTGAGAGGGGAGTGGTCAGTTACCAGACGGAATGTTCTCCCCAATAAATAATAACGGAGAGACTTGAGTGCCCACTTGATAGCTAGGCACTCTTTCTCCACTATACTGTACCTGGTCTCTGCTGGGGTGAGCTTGCGGCTTAGGAAGACAACGGGATGCTCCTCCCTGTTGATTTCCTGAGACAGTACATCACCGAGGTCTACTTCGGAGGCGTCCGTGTACTATGAATTCCCGCTTGAAGTCGTTTGTCACAAAAATAGGGGACCCACACAGGGCCGACTTCAAAGTGGAGAAAGCCTCTTCCGCCCAGTCATTCCAGTGAACCATCACTGACTTGTGTCCCTTCAATAACCCTGTCAATGGCGCAGCTACAGTAGCAAAGTGGGGAATAAATCTCATGTAATAGCCTATCATTCCTAGGAATTACTTTACTTGTTGAAGGGTGACAGGTTGGGGCCAATTTCTTATCACCTCTATTTTGTTTACTTGGGGTTTGATGACTATGCGCCCAATGACATACCCCAGGTATTTTCTCTCCTCTAACCCTATCGGGCTTTTTTTTGGGCTAGAGGTTAGTCCATCTTTTCGAAGGGAGTCTACTACAGCCTGCACTTTGGGCAGGTGACTTTCCCAGTCGGTACTGTGGATGACAATATCGTCTAGGTAAGCCGAAGGGTACCGACGATGTGGTCGCAGCACAATGTCCATTCACCTTTAGGAAGTGGTGGGGGCGCCATGCAGACCAAACGGTTACACCTTACATTGGTATAGCCCCTTCGGTGTGAAGAAGGCCAGTTTCTCTTTGGCAGAGTCCGTTAAGGGTAGCTGCTAGTACCCTTTGGTGAGGTCAAAAACAGAAAAATACTGGGCTTGTCCTAACCTCTTAATCAGCTCATCTACCCGGGGCATGGGATACGCATCAAACTTGGAGATTTTGTTTAGTTTCCGGAAATCATTGCAGAATCGTAACGACCTGTCCGGCTTTGGTATTAAGACTATCGGACTGGCCTAGTCACTTTTAGACTACTCAATGATGTCTAGTTAGCTGTACTTCCTCCAAGATGGCTTGTCGCCGAGCCTCAGATACCCGGTATGGTTTCAACCGGATTTGATGAACTCCCTGGCCTCCTGAGCCTGTTTAGAGGAGAGGCTGTCAGCAATCTTCACTGTGGAAACCGCTTCCCTTACATCAGACTGAGGGGCCGGAACCTCTCCTCCTAGAAAACTCAGCCGTGGGCTATTGTCAGTACTGGTCTCCCTATCTTTCCAAGGTTTGAGCAAATACACATGGTACACCTGCTCCGGCTTCAGCCGACCTGGCTGGTGTACCTTGTAGTTTACTTCGCCAACCTTTTCGAGTACCTCGTAGGGTCCCTGCCACTTAGCCAGTAACTTACTGTCCACTGTCGGTACCAGAACCAAAACCTGATCTCCCGGGTTAAATACCTGGACCCGAGCCTGCCGATTATACACCCGACTTTGAGCTTGCTGAGCTGCCTCCATATGTTCCTTTACCAGAGGCCACACTGTGTCCATATGTTCCTGCATCTGGGTAACTTATTCAATAATGCTTTTATATGGTGTGGGTTGTTGCTCCCACGCCTCTTTGGCTATATCCAACAGATCACGTGGATGTCTGCCATATAGAAGTTCAAAGGGCGAGAACCCATAGAGGCTTGGGGCACTTCTTGCACTGCAAACATAAGATAGGACAGAAAGAGGTCCAAGTCCTTCCCATCCTTAGACACTACTCGTTTTAACATGGTTTTTAACGTTTTATTAAACCTTTCTACTAGGCCGTCAGTTTGCTGGTGATAGACAGACGTCCGTATCTGCTTGATGTTCAGCAACTTACAGTTCCCGCATGACCGTGGACATAAAAGGGGTCACCTGGTCAGTCAGAACCTCTTCAGGTAGCCCCACTCTAGAGAACATCTCCATTAACTCCTTTGCTATGAGTTTGGCCGATGTATGTCACAGTGGCACCGCCTCCGGGTACCGAGTGGCGTAGTCTAGGACTACCAAGATATGTTGGTGCCCTCTAGCGGACTTCGGTACTGGGCCTACGAGATCCATAGAGATTCTTTAAAATAAAGTCTCGATAATTGGGAGAGGCACGAAGGGACTGCGGAACAGGTGCTGGGGACTAGTTGTTTGGCAGGTCGGGCAAGACTTACAAAAGTCATCCACCAGGTCCACCATTTCCAGAGCATTCCCAGGAGACACCTGGCCAATCCAGAGCTGGAAAGAATGTCGCAGCGCGCTCCAGAATATGTCAGCCAATAGTCTATCCAACATAGCCATGGGACTCAGCACATCAGGCTGTAGCCACTTTTGCAAAAGGTGGAGTAAGTCATAATACTGGGGTCTCGCAGGCTCAGCCGGCTTAAACCCCCACTGATGTACCCGCTTGGCCTGGACCAACACATTTACCCCCAGTATTGCCAAAATCTCACCCTTTACCTTCGGGTAGTCTGCCGCTTGATCATCCAGCAAGTCGAAATATACGCGCTGGAACTCTGATGCCAGGAAAGGAGCGATGACCTCAGCCCAATGGTGGCCATTTTCTTGTACATCGCCAGGTAGGTTTTGATTTCGTCTGCGGGTGTCATCTTAGGGTTTGCTGCACGGACTGCTTTCCGGGCATCATGGACGCTTGGGGTTGGTCCTGCTGTCTGCAAAGCCATTGCGTGTTGTAGCAGCAACTGGTTGGTCTCTTGCTGTTGCTTATTAGTTTTCTGCAGCATAATACAGTACCAGCAAAGTGTATGAAATGAGGCATATCTCACGTACACTTTGCTTTTTTTGTTCCATGCAGAAATTAACCTGCTGTGTAGATTTTGAAATTTACTCCATGTCAATTCTTTGTGCTGGTCTTTTGTGCGGCTTTCGCCCTTTTCAATGCATGGGTGTGATCTGCAGGAAAATCACATTAAATCTGCAACAAAAACTACAAGTAATACGGATTAGGTGCAGAAACTCACAGATTTCTGTAAGGAATTATGTGCAGATTTTCTTGTAATCTATGAAAAGTTTGAATACATAGGTAATGTGTTGGGACTGACTGAAGATACTGTAGGAAATGTCGCACACACGATGATGCTTTATTTAGAACTGCACAAGTCATTTTAACAGGTTACAAGAATATTTCGGTAACACAGCAAGCCACATTAGAATAGGTGATCCAGAACAGGTTTTGAACACAAGTTTGTCAGGTGTGCACCAGGGTGCCCAGCTGCTTGGCTGAGTTATACGTGGACAACACAAATTCCATACACAGTTGTAACAATACAGTCTCTGATGTCTATGTAGTCATGCTGTTAGTACACCAGGTGCCTCCTGCTTTTGCTGAACTCCTCTGCAGACACCCTGCAATGGTATCTTTGTTGCTTCTAACATTGACTGCTCCTGCAGTCTTTGACTCTCTGATCCACTTTATTGAGACAACTGCTACAAGAGGACATAGTTTTAAATTAGGCTACTTTCACACTAGCGTTCGGGCGGATCCGTTCTGAACGGATCCGCTCATAATAATGCAGACGGAGGCTCCGTTCAGAACGGATCCGTCTGCATTATTTTTAGCATAGAACAGCTAAGTGTGAAAATAGCCTCGGACGGATCCGTCCAGACTTTCAATGTAAAGTCAATGGGGGACGGATCCGCTTGAAGATTGAGCCACATTGTGGCATCTTCAAACGGATCCGTCCCCATTGACTTACATTGAAAGTCTGGACGGATCCGCACGGATCCGCACGCCTCCGCACGGCCAGGCGGACACCCGAACGCTGCAAGCAGCGTTCAGCTGTCCGCCTGTCAGTGCGGAGGCGAGCGGAGCGGAGGCTGAACGCCGCCAGACTGATGCAGTCTGAGCGGATCCGCCTCCATTCAGACTGCATCAGGGCTGGACGGCTGCGTTCGGGTCCGCTCGTGAGCTCCTTCAAACGGAGCTCACGAGCGGACCAGCGAACGCTAGTGTGAAAGCAGCCTAAGAGGGGCAAAGGTTTAAAAGTCATATCAGGAAGTATTACTTTACTGAGAGAGTAGTGGATGCATGGAATAGCCTTCCTGCAGAAGTGGTAGCTGCAAATACAGTGAAGGAGTTTAAGCATGCATGGGATAGGCATAAGGCCATCCTTCATATAAGATAGGGCCAGGGGCTATTCATAGTATTCAGTATATTGGGCAGACTAGATGGGCCAAATGGTTCTTATCTGCCGACACATTCTGTTTCTAACTGGTCTTGACATGATGCAAAAACTGGAGGATGCCCTACATCACGCTCTCCTCTGCTCCGTTCCCTGTGTGGCACAGGATTGTACCTTACATGAGCCTTAAACCGACAGAGAATTGGCTCCCAAGAGAATTATGCTATGTGAGGAGGACACGTGATGCTGAGACAGGTGGTGCTGAAAAGTAGCTCTTAGAAAATGCTGCACTTGTGGGGTCTGTGAGACTTGTGAGAAAGGTATTCTATATGGTACTGTAGGAAGGAGCAGGGGTCAATCATTGACGGAAGGTACATGTCACTGAGGTTCCTGGCTGACACTGTTTTACTTAGTGTGGCTGTAAAGCCAATCTGGGCCGGTTCTTATTGGGAGCAGCCAAAGAGCAGGGTGGGTGGCTGTTCCCCACGTCCAGGCCAGGTTTTGGGCTAGGCTTTAAAAGCCCAGCCAGCAGCTCAGCCGAGTATGGTATGAACCTCCAGGTGATAGTGGAGCTCTGTGTTTTGGGAGCTGATGAGTTCTGCCATACTGCTAGGCTGAGAGCTGCATGAGAGCTGCCAGCTGGAAGCCAGGCGCCCTAAAGACTGCTGTGGACTGCCTGGTGACGTCTTTTTGAGTTCTGTGGACTTTTGCTGTGTGAATTAACACCAGGGCCCTGCCAAGTATTGTGTTTCTTTTCTGCCTTTTTGTGTGAATAAACACTGACTTTTGCTTTTCAACCGTGGTTTTGCCTCTGTATTGCGTCCGCTTACCCTGTCTACCAGAGCAAATCCCTACAGTACCTTGTATGTGTTGTGGGCATCACGGTGGCTCAGTGGTTAGCACTTGTGCCTTGCAGCGCTGGGGTCCTAGGTTCCAATCCAACCAAGGGAAACATCTGCATGGAGTATACTGATTTCTGGGTAAATTGAGGGTGAGGGTTATTTCTTCTAAAGATCATTTGGATTCTCTTAGGAGCCCATATATTCCAGGCACAACCTTACATTATACTGCCCACTTCCCGCGCTTCAGGAATCTCTTTTCTGGAAACCTGTTTCTCTCATATAGTACCCTCTAGCACAAGCTATACGTGCATACATAAATAACACTTCACAGTGCAATGCAGTTAATGTTTATAACTACAAAGTCTTCCGACCCTTTAACTTTTTTGCACATTTTGTTCTATTGCAGTCTTGTGGGTTTCCCCATCATTCTGCACTAAATACCCTATAATGGCAAAGTAAAAATTAAAAAATAAAATCTTGCATTGACATAAGTATTCAGTACTTGGTTGAAGCACCTTTGGCAGTGATTACAGACTCCAGTCTTTTGGGTATGATGCCACAAGGTTTGCACACCTGAATATGTGGATTTTCTGCCATTCCTCTATACAGATCCTCTCAAACTCTTTCAGATTGGATGGAGACCATCGGTGGACAGCCATTTTATGTTCAAGTAAGTTCAAATAAGGGCTTTGGCTGGGTCACTTGAGGAAATTCACAGAGTTGTCCCCAAGCCACTCCTGTGTTGTCTTGGCTATATGCTTAGGGTCACTGCCTTGTTGGAACCGTCCACCCACTCTGAGGTCCAAAGCACCTATATATATCTCTGTGCTTTGCTACATTCAGATTTCCCTGGACTCTGACCAGTCTCCCTGTTATAGTCGCTGAAAAACACCCCCACAGTACTATGCTGCCACCATCACGCTTCACTGTAGAGATGGTATTGGGCAGCGCCTGGTTTCCTTCAAACATGATACTTTGAATAGAGGCCAAAAAGTTCAATCTTTGTTTTATCAGGTTAGGGAATCTTGTTTCTCCCAGTCTGCCAGTCCTTTAGGTGCTTTTTGGCAAACATTCATGTGTCTTTTACCTAGGAGAGGCTCTGCTATAAAGTTCAGATTGGTGAAATGCTGCAATAATGTTTGACCTCCTGGAAGTTTCTCCTATCTGCACACAGGATCTTTGGAGCTCAACCAGCATGACCATTGGGTTGTTGTTCACTCCTCTTAGCAAGACCCTTACCCCCCCCCCCCTCCATCCCCTCTTCAATTTCTTAGTTTGTTGGGGAGGCCAACTTTAGAAGGAGTTCTGGTTGTTCCAAATTTCTAACCATTTAAGAATTATGGAGGCCACTGTGGACTTTGGAAGTTTCAGTGAAGCAGAATTTTTTTCATATTCTTCTCCAGATCTATGCCTCCACCCAATCCTGTCTCTGAGCTTTACAGGCAGTTCTTTCCTCCTCATTGTTTGGTTTTTGCTTTGATATGCATTGTCATCTGTGAGACCTCATATAAAGACTGCAATATCTTTCCAAATCATGTTAAGTCAACTGAATTTGCCACAGGAGAACTCCAATCAAGGTGTAGAAACATCTCAAAGATGATCAAGAGAAATGGGAGAGCTAAATTTGAAGTGTCATTGCAAAGGGTGTTATGTCTACTTTTTTTGGGGGGGGATATAGAGGAAAACTTTTTTTTTTTTTTTTTAGCACTAGGCCACAGCATAACAAAATGTTAAAAAAGTGAAAGACTTTTCAAACGCAGTGTATGTACTGTACTCATTGATATGTAAATTTAACATGATGTTGCAGAATAAAGGTGAAAATCAGTGTTCATTGTGCTTGTGATTGCATGTCTTTAATTATAATTATGTTTCACGTGTAGTTTATAGAGCTAGCATAAACATAGCAAACACTGATGTTTTTTGTTCTTTATGAAGTCAAATTTCTTGGTCTATGTCACATGAAGTCTTGTCATTTATAAGGGTGTTGCCGGCCAAATACTCAGCTGTTATGGTGTTCCCTGCATAGCATCTGAGACTGTTCCACCCAAGTAGTGCCTACATAAATAGACCTGAAATGGTCTTTATTAAAAAGTAGCAACTTTTTGGGAGAAGACATCAGAAATAGTTAAGTATTGTTTAAATGCAGGGCTGGAACTCAGGCATACCATATGTAAAGTGTATAGTCATCGTATTTAGTTTTTTTGCTATACATTCCTGAAATGCATTACCCGAGGAACATTTCTGGCAATGAAATGTCTGGAAACTGACCTGTTTGTTACATCAATGACTATTTAACTTTCCTCTAGCAGTAGAAGAAGGTAGGACAGTAGAGAAGTTGCATTAATAAGTATTGCATTGAAGAACAGAGTCCAAACCTTGAAGCAGGAACTGCCCATGATGAGTTAATATAGCGGCTTGCATTGCAATATCATGTACAGTGTTGGGAGACTTCTGACATAAATCAGACAGTTCGAGTCTGTCTTAGACATTGACCATTTGCTTTTACTCTTGCCAAAGATGCCTTGATCGGCTTGCCAAATTCCCATGAAAGGGAGACACGGATTTCAAGAGCTTCTTTATTTTCTGGCTGGCTCAAGCTTTTAAATGGATAGCTGTAAAAAATCTCACATGCATTCTTAGTTTTTCACCAGTCTCATAATTTATATTTTTTGGTTTTATTTTTTTCGGAAATGTATTTAAAGCAACAATTCTATCCAAATTTGTGTAAACTGATTCTTGCTTTACCAGTCGAAGGTATTTTAAAGGCTATGAAAACCTTTAGCATAATTCTCTTTAAATGATCATTTGCATCTTAAATGCAAAATTAAGCAACTTTCTAAATAGTCTTTATTACCAATTTTCGGCCACTTTTCTTGTAGAGAGTGTGTGCAGTAATTCCTTCACCTAGTTTCTCTTGCTGAAAAATGAGACCTAAATCTGTCAGAGCACTGATCCTGTTTCTGGTGGCTCTCTCTGCACTCCCCCTCCCTTCTTTTAGTGTTACAGCCAGCAGTGGAGTGGGGAGAAGTTGTACATGGCCGATGTTTGTGAATACGGGGGAAGGAATCCAAGGAGTGCATCGCCAACAGGCTATAGATAGGGAGGAAAGTGCACACAAGGCAGTTAAGGCCTGTTTCACACTGCCGGCATTAGTTTCAGCAGGATGTTCCAGCAGAGAACAGCCTGCAGGAGTTCTCTGAATCGGGCGTTGCCAGATCTTACTGGAATGCCCGTTGGCTCCATTGACTATAATGGGTTCCGGCAGAGATCTGGCTGCTACCTGGCAAAAATGCCGGGATTCAGCCTTACAGTTTATCATAAACTTTAAAAGTTTTTTTTTTTAGACTTTACTACTACCACATAGAAACTCCCCTTTCACTGCCCCTGTTGCTGCTTTGACCTGCCCATGAGCATAACATCACAGGAATTAAGAGCTGCATGAACATGGTCATGTGGCCAAAGCCTAGAACAGGAGATAGGAGCAATACAGTTAAGAGAAATAATTGATTGAGGTAGCTGTAAGGTTTTAATATAATATTTTAAGGAATGTTAATGCAAACTGAAAAAGCCCTTTTAAAGATGTTTTTAAAAATGTTACTACTGATAACCTTTCCTTTTAAATAGGTCATCAATATCTGATTGGTGAGGGGCCAACATTTGGGACCCCCACCAATCAGCTGTTTGAGAAAGCAGCAGCGCTCGCTGGTCTTCTCTCTGCTTACCAAGCAGTATATTGTACGGCATATATCGTATACTGGCTGTGCTTGGTATCCTGCTCAGCCCCCATCAACTTTAAGCATCTTGTGAGGATAACCCCTTTAAGATATCAAACTGTAGTTAGTGTAGATTGCTGGCATATTTTATGTTACATGATGCCATTACTTAAAAGGATTGCCTCACAGCAAGTGGCATTTATCAAGTAGGGGAAGTTAATACAAGGCACTTACTAATGTATTGTGATTATCCATATTGCCTCCTTTGCTGGCTGGATTCATTTTTCCATCACATTATACACTGCGCGTTTCCATGGTTACGACCACCCTGCAATCGATCAGCAGTGGTCCTGCTTGCACACTATAGAAAAAAGCAATGGCCTCTCTAAATTTCAGTTGCTGTCCTGTGATGGAGCCTTGTAATACAGGACGCACATGCTCACAGCGATTCTTCTCCTTCCCTTCAGTAACCACTCTTCTATGTGCAGTGTCAGTTATGGATGGATGAATAGACAGACAGACAGAGACAAGTTGTGTCTATTATAAATCCAGTTACACAGGGCATTTAGAATATGTGGAGGGACAAAATGAAATAGTTAGTGCCATATATCCTGCTGATGTCAGGACACATCTCACTGCCCTAAGGCATGATGGGATAGCAGTCACATGACAAACCAGGAAGTAGGATTCAAGCATGGGGGATAAGAGAAAACTGCAAATCCAAGGAGGAATGTTATAAACGTGAGTGAAAAGTAACTTGCGGCACAACCCCTTGAATAAAGTGGAGAAACTTAGGACTCATTCACAAAACTGTAAGCCGCACGTGCCCATATTGACTTGAATGGGTCCGCAATCCTCAAGATACACTACGAAGCGCTTACGTGGGATTTCATTCCGTGTCTCTGCACCACAAAACATAGAACAAGTGAATCGGTCCATATCTGCAAACGGCGTGCACGCGGACAGCGCCCGTGCATTGCGGAGTGCTATTTGCATGGGCACTAGACCCACACGGTATTGTGAATGAGCCCTTAAAGTGGCATTGGAAATGTATTCAGTTTTCCTGAGCAGAATAATTCCCTGTTGGGAGGTAATTAGTCCCCATTTGTACTCAGTAGTACATTATTGTATCATATTCCGTATTTTTTTTTTTTTTTTTTTTACTGCTGTTTTAATTTGACAGACTTATAAAAATGGCTGATGTCCAGACCATTGGATAATCTTCCTATTCATTTTGTTGAAAAAAGTAGATTTTTAGTGGGATTAAATATGTTTTCTGAGAAAAATTTTATGAATGATATGGTCTCTTAGTTCAGGTAATAGCGAGAATTCTACCGAGTCTTCAGAGTAAAAACTGCTCCTGCATGTCACTTAGTGAAACCCAGTATCTGCTCGTTGTGTTTGATATTTAAGGGAAAACTCCATTATAATACTGGGTCCTTCAGAATGGATGTATACATTTTGTGTCTGTCATTATAAGAATTGTCCTTTCCATGCGCCCTATTAGAGTATATAAGCATCATACTGGTGGGCCCCTCTAAGGACCCCCCTCTAGCCAGGGTGGACAGTAAAGCCTATATTTATCCATTTCAATTTGTCAAAAATGTATATCAAACTAAAAAGTCAAATGAAACGACAATTGGATGTACATTGCTTTCACCTGTTGCAGATTGATATAGTTTTTGATGCAATTTTTGAGTAAATTATAAAAGGAAGGAGCAATAAAAAAGGGAATACTTTTGACGTCTCCTTTTTTGATCCTTTCCTAGTGACTAAAACACCACCATCACAATGTCCCTCTTTAGATCACTAAATGCTGCAATGATGAAATGGAGATTAAGGCTATGGACACTTTTAATTTTTTTTTTATTGCATTGGCTGTATTATGGGATAAAAGCATATATTGCATATGGCTTTAAATAAAAATGTAGCTGGCTTCTGCATTATGCATGTATTCTCATACATTGCAGGCTGCTCAGTTCTGTTCAGTGTGAAATTCCTCAGACGGGCTCTCAGACTACTCAGTCTGTAGCCCTTCTCTCTCCTCTCCTGAACTCTCATAAAACTAACATCCCTTTGCTTTAAGTTTATTTTATATGGTTTTAAAGGTGTCAGCTCAGATTTTCTTTCAGAAGAGTTCAGAGAAGGCTACAGGCTGAATCGTCAGCTCATCGACATGATTTCACTCTAAGGCTGGGTTCACGCGGGCGTTGCGGATTGGGGCCGGATGCGTTCAGGGTACGTTCAGTGAAACTCGCATTATTTTGCAAGCAAGTTCAGTCAGTTTTGTCTGCGATTGCGTTTAGTTGTTCAGTTTTTTTCCGCGCGGGTGCAATGCGTTTTGATGCGTTTTTCACGCGCGTGATAAAAAAACTCAATGTTAACAAACAACATCTCTTAGCAACCATCAGCGAAAAACGCATCGCACCCGCACTTGCTTGCGGATGCAATGCGTTTTTCACGCAGCCCCATTCACTTCTATGGGGCCAGGGCTGCGTGAAAAACGCAGAATATAGAACATGCTGCAATTTTCACGCAACGCAGGACTGATGCGTGATAAAACAACGCTCATGTACACAGACCCGTTGAAATGAATGGGTCAAGATTCAGTGCGGGTGCTGTGCGTTCACGTCATGCATTGCACCCGCGCGGAAAACTTGCTCGTGTGAAAGGGACCTAAATGGGACTGAGCAGCCTGCAATGTATAAGAATATGGAGCAAAGGTTTTAACAAAACCAATTGCAAATACAGTCCTGATCAAAAGTTTAAGACCACTTGAAAAATGGCAAAAAATCATATTTTACATTGTTGGATCTTAACAAGGTTCCAAGTAGAGCTTCAACATGCAACAAGAAGAAATAAGAGTGAGACAAAACATTTTTTTGAGCATTCAATTAATTGAAAATGACGATTAAACTGAAACAGGCTGTTTTTCAGCTGATCCAAATTTTAGGACCACATGGCCAAATCTGTGCAAAGATGTGGATTCATTGTCATTTTTCTGTCAGGTAGTCAGTCACACGTTGTGATGGCAAAGGCAAAAAAACTCTCCCTTTTTGAACGTGGTCGGATTCTTGAACTGCATAAGCAGGGTCTCTCACAGCGCCATCGCTGCTGAGGTGGGACGCAGTAAGACAGTCATTTGGAATTTCTTAAATGATCCTGAGGGTTATGGAACAAAAAAGTCAAGTGGAAGACCCAAAAAAAGTCATCAGCACTGAACCGGAGGATCCAATTGGCTGTCCGTCAAGACACTGGACAATCCTCTACCCAAATTAAGGCCCTTACTGGTGCTGACTGCAGCCCCATAACCATCAGATGGCATCTGAGACTGAAGGGCTTCAAAAACAAAAAACGTCTTCAAAGACCTAATTTCCTTGAACGCCACAGAACTGCTCGTTTGGACTTTGCAAGAGAGCACCAAACATGGGACATTCAAAGGTGGAAGAAAGTTTTATTCTCTGATGAGAAAAAATGTAACCTTGATGGTCCTGATGGTTTCCAATGTTACTGGCATGACAAGCAGATCCCACCTGAGATGTTTTCTACACACCACAGTGGAGGGGGCGCCATAATGGTCTGGGGTGCTTTTTCCTTCAGTGGAACAATGGAGCTTCAGGAAGTGCAGGGGCGTCAAACGGCCACTGGCTATGTCCAGATGTTGTAGAGAGCATTCCTCATGACTGAGGGCCCTCGTCTGTGTGGTAACAACTGGGTACACAACGCTACAGTACACAATGCCCGCAGGACAAGGGACTTCTTCCAGGAGAATAACATCACTCTTTTGGCCCATCCTGCGTGTTCCCCTGATCTAAATCCAATTGAGAACCTTTGGGGATGGATGGCAAGGGAAGTTTACAAAAATGGACAACAGTTCCAGACAGTAGATAGCCTTCGTGCGGCCGTCTTCACCACTTGAAGAAATGTTCCCACTCACCTCATGGAAACGCTTGCATCAAGCATGCCGGAACGAATTTTGGAAGTGATAAACAATAACGGCGGAGCTACTCATTAATGAGTTCATGTTTGGAAGTTGTATTTCTGTTTTGGGGGGTTTATTTTTTTTTTGGGAGGTGTGGTCCTAAACTTTTGATCAGCTGAAAAACAGTCTGTTTCATTTTATTCGTTGTTTTCAATAAATTGAATGCTCAAAAAATGTTTTGTCTCACTCTCCTTTCTTCTTGTTGCATGTTGAAGCTCTACTTGGAACCTTGTTAAGTGGTCTTAAACTTAGTATTAACCAATAGGCCTGACAGAACAACAGACGTGCAGGTTGGTGGACACCTAGGAAATAGTGACCATAAAGTAATAACCTTCCAATTATCATTCAAAAGAGCATTTCTACAGGGAGGGAAAAAAACTAAGTGGTCTTAAACTTTTGATCAGGACTGTATGTTCAGCATTGTGCATTTATTGTAATACATTGCAGGCTGACTAATCCCTTTGGCTCAGTTTGTAGCCCCTCTCTCTCTGCTCTCCTGAACACTCAAAAAACTAACATGCCTTTTGATTTAATTTTTTTTATAAGGTTGTAAAAATGTGAGCTTTCAGGCTGCCATGTATAAAAATATGGAGCAAAATTTTCAATAAAAACTATTTTTAAAAAAAAGGTATCCCATAATTTAGCCAATGCAGTAACCATAATCTCCATAGATGTCGATAGCCCTTAAATCCTACAGCGCCATTACAGTACATTATATTGTAGATTTTGTAATAGTCTTTGATGGTTCTGTAATTTCTGTTCTGAGGAATTACAAAAGTAAAACTAAAACACCAGTGCACTAATGGTGTAACACATATGGCTCTTATACCTTGTGGTAAAGTGGACCCGTCAGCTCTCTAGACAGTAAATGCCCCTTTAACTCTATAATTTCTATATTTAAGTTTGAAGTTTAATGGCGGATTACGTGTAATAAAACACTGTATTTTTCTAGGCCATTATGCTGACCTTACTAATGTGACACTGATGTGAAATAATTAGGTGTTTGTGACTGAAATGGTGGGAAATATAAGTGCGAGGTTCCCTCAGTCATAACTAGATACCTTTCTCCTTTCTATAAAGATAAAATGACAACAAAAACTATCAAACATACATCTCATTGGGGAGGCAGTTCTGAGGATTGCAGAGCAATGGCATGTAGCCATGGGAGGCAGAGAGGAAGCAGCTGCCAACGTGATTTTTGGTGAAATTCTGGCGGCTGTCCGCACCAACATTCCGTGGTAAAACCTGCCGCGTGAACGGGCTCAAAGGGTGTTTTCACGCACAGTTTTTAGTGCCATTTTTTGTACTTTTCTGTTTTTGTACCTGCTACTGGTATTTTTGTTTACTAGGTGTTTTTGTTTTTCTTGCTTGTTTTAAAAAAATGCAGCATGCTGTGGCTCTCGGCAGCTTTTCAGGCTTTTTGCCAACACCTGTTTTGTAGGGAGATAAATGTTAGTGGAGATTTATCAAAACTGGTGTAAAAGATAACTGGCTTAGTTGCCCCTAGCAACCAATCAGATTCCATCTTTCCTTTTTTCAGAACTTCTTTGGAAAATGAAAGGCGGTATCTGGTTACTATGGGCAACTAAGACACTCCAAAATCTGAACCCTGTGCCTTCTGACCTCCAGAGCATCCATAATCCTTTAATGAAGCAAGTCAGCACAGTTCTTTAGACATCTATATCCACCTGCCAAATAATTATCATATTTTCCACAAATACTTATTCCACAAATACATATAAAAAAATAAAATAAAAATAATAATAATATATATATATATATATATATATATATATATATAATCTCCATAAAAAGCTAGGCAGCAGTCCTTCTTGTAACCTGAAAAGTGGGTGCCCGCGGTAATCCCTCGATTCAGGATGATAGACAAGTAATGAAACTCCGCAGCACTCCTTGAAAAGTGAAAAAAATGTGCTATTTTTCACACATGTCATTTAGCAACGTTTCGGTTCTCTCTCAGAACCTTTCTCAAGCCAAGTGAACCATAAAGTGCAAAAGTGCAAGTATATATACATCTTGTAATTAGTTCCAATTAATTAATCAGCCTATAAACAATGTGCACTTCCTCTTTGACAATGTTACAATTCCTCCATTTTCAAACCATATCTTAATATAGACAGAAGTGAATGGTGTTCAATACATATTCAATCACAATCCATATATCATATCTGTGATACTAAATATAAAGTGCATATAATCATAGTGCATTAAAAACATATGTTAAAAAATACCTTATGGGGCAATAGAACAGTATCTAGTGTGGGAAATGAGTAAGATAAATGTTCGTATTGAATCGCGGTGCTCCACGCTATGTTCAGCGCGTCTCCCAATCTTCACTGCGCATGTGTCAACCCCCTTCCTCCTATCAGGCGGTACATATCTACTGCACGTCACTCGGGGCGGAGACCTAAATGACATGTGTGAATAAATAGCACATTTTTTTCCACTTTTTCATCATATATATATAAAGAAAAGAAAACAAGCAGCACACATTAAACACGGGTGCAAGTCCTCCTGGGGGCCTGAGACCAAGGTCTCAAATGTATATAGAAGAAAAAAGGCAGCACTCCAAATTGTGATGAAAAAAAGCGGGCGGTTTATTCACCCATCTAGCAGCAACGTTTCAGCTCTCTCTCTTATATTACTGTGTGTGTGTATATATATATATATATATATATATATATATATATACTGTATGTGTGTGTATATGTATATATAATGTCCAGGGACAACAGGGCAACAAGTCAGGTATTCTGCCCTGTAAGCAGTGCATGTAGGGGTGAACAGTTCTTTAAGATGGTGCCATAACGGAGGCGTGTGGCTAGGATGGAGTCACAGGGCTCTGTGTCCCAGCTCCTTGTACACGGCTTCTACCTTGGCATCGGACAGCATGTTTTCTAGAACTTTAACATGGATGGCCTATTCTTAGGGTAGACCCAGAGGCGTATCTATCACGAGGCAAACAAGGCATTTGCCTAGGGCGGCACTTGCCAATGGGGCGGCAAAATGCCTTGTTTGCCTAGCGATAGTAAAATGTTCCAAACTTTTTTTCCCCTTTGTCCGCTGCTTGCCGATCATTCACTATGTGAGCGGCATCGCCGGCGCCGCATAGTGAAGCAGGGACCCTCCTCCCGAGTCCTCCTGACTTCCTCCCGTCCGTGTTCTGGAATTTTCAACTACTGCGCCGAGCCTTCTTTTTCGCACATGCGCAGTGGGCCGGAATACTTACAACACAAGCGGCAGCCACAGGAAAAGTCTACATACCTCCCTCCTCACACAGACAGTCAAAGAACAGAGTTGGCCACTTCGCCTGACTCCTGCCCTGCCCTGCGAGGAATGTCCAGGTCCACTCCAGGCAGAGGAACAGGAGTGAGTAAGACGAGAGTTAAAAAGCAAATAGTGCACTGCGAGAGTGAGACTCATAAATAAAGGTGGTATGTCAGACTGTCTATGGTGCCCCTGGCCTCTCCTTGAGGCTGCCCCATACTTATGGGGCAGCCTCAAGGAGAGGCCAGGGCCACCATAGACAGTCTGACATACCACCTTTATTTATGGGGGCAGTCACAAGGAGACACTAAACTGTATGGGGGCTGCCACAAGAAAATAGTGCACTCTGCACTGTGTCATAAATAAAGGTGGTATGTCAGACTGTCTATGGTGGCCCTGGCCTCTCCTGGAGGCTGACCCATACAGACTGTATGGGGCAGCCTCAAGGAGAGGCCAGGGCTACCATAGACAGTCTGACACACATACCACCTTTATTTATGACTCAGTGCAGAGTGCACTATTTGCATGTGGCAGCCCCCATACAGTTTAGTGTCTCCTTGAGGCTGGCCTGGCCCCCTCCCCCCATACAGTATAACGTCTCCTTATGTCTGCCCCCATACAGTATGTATAATGTCTCCTTGTGGCTGCCCCGCCCACCATACAGTATATCGTCTTCTTGAGGCTGCCCCCATACAGTATACCGTCTCGTTGAGGCTGCCCCATACAGTATACTGTCTAGTTGAGGCTGCCCCATACAGTATAACGTCTTCTTGAGGCTGCCCTCATACAGTATAACGTCTCCTTGAGGCTGCCCATACAGTATAACGTCTCCTTGTGGCTCTTCCTATACAGTATAACGTCTCCTTGTGGCTGCCCCCATACAGTATAACGTCTCCTTGTGGCTGCCCCCATACCGTATAACGTCTCCTTGTGGCTCTTCCTATACAGTATAACGTCTCCTTGTGGCTGCCCCCATACAGTATAACGTCTCCTTGTGGCTGCCCCCATACAGTATAACGTCTCCTTGAGGCTGCCCCCATACAGTATAACGTCTCCTTGAGGCTGTCCCATACAGTATAACGCCTCCTTGTGGGTTTTTTTTCTTTTAAACGGGTATTTATCGCGATATATATCGTTATCACGATAAATTTCTTAAGATTGTTATGCAAAACAGGAAAGGGTGGAGCCTAAAGAGGAAGGGGTGGGGTTTACAGAGGAAGGGGTTTGGCCGTGACAGGAAGGGGTGGTTCAAATTTATATTAGGGGGGTGCCCGAGTTTAGTCTCGCCTAGGGCAGCACAAAACCAAGATACACCACTGGGTAGACCTGAAATGGGAGCTCTGACCTTCCAATCAGCTTCCATTTAAGCCAGTACATCTGTGTCTCTTCCAGTAGCACTGCATTTTATCCATATAAGCAGCTGTTTCCGGCATTGTAGATTGTACCTTTTTAAGTGAATGCAACGTGCAGTACAATATTAATGAGCCAATCAGACCTCCACTGTTCAAACACTGCAGTCTATCCTAAGGACCAGAGAAGTTGTCAAGTATGTAAAAAATTATAAGACTGAATGGTAGAAATGAAAAAAGGAATACAGATGAGAATACACTGCTGCAGACTATCTGCTCTGGAAGGCCAAGTGGCCAAATCACATATGTGGGATGGTGCCCCATGCAAAATCTTCTTCTGATGTACCATATAGTGATACAATTATACAATGCACATAGCAGTGCTAGACAGATGCTAAATAAGCTTCCACCAAATCACTAACTAGGGAATGAAGCTGCAGGTTGTCAATCTCTCTTTCCATAGGTTTGAGTTTGGAGGTTCATACTCATGTGCCTCAGTCATCTTTGCCAGTGGAGCTCCTTCAGCGATTTCACAGGTCGCACACCCCTAAGCCCTGTCCCTCATGCAACCGAAGTTTTAAAGTGTGGTCAAGAAAGACTCTTCTACTGAATCGAGAGGGAAAAAAGCAGGCTAGTTTGAGATCTGCATTTATACAAACAGGCAAATAACGTGTTAGATTTTTAAGTGTGTGTTTGTATTAAGTGTGTGACTTTAGATTAAGTGACCTCAGATTCAGGGACTTTACTGGGGGACTGCAGTAAATCAGTTTCTTATCACTGCCTTAGGCCTCATGCACACGACCGTTGTGTGCATCCGTGGCCGTTGTGCCGTTTTCCGTTTTTTTTTGCGGACCCATAGACTTTCAATGGGTCCGTGGAAAAATCGGAAAATGCACCGTTTGGCAGCCGCATCCGTGATCCATGTTTCCTGGCCTTGAAAAAAATATGACCTGTCCTATTTTTTTCACGGCCAACGGTTCACGGACCCATTCAAGTCAATGGGTCCGTGAAAAAACACGGATGCACACAAGATTGTCATCCGTGTCCGTGATCTGTGTCCATGATCCGTGTCCGTTTTTTCCTATAATTTCAATGGCAAACTTGACTTAGATTTTTTTTTTTCATTTTTCATGTCCGTGGATCCTCCAAAAATCAAGGAAGACCCACGGACGAAAAAACGGTCACGGATCACGGACCTACGGACCCCGTTTTTGCGGACCTTAAAAAAAAAACGGTCGTGTGCATGAGGCCTTATATTGTATTTTTCTCTTCTCTTGCGTAATCCCAATTTAGTATGTGTTCCATTATTGACAGCGCAGTCCAGTGCACATCTTGTCTAATGTATGCAGTCCTGGAACAGCTGTTTGAGGGTGCATATCTTTGTTCAAAATGTGAGCAAATTGCCCGTTTGGAATCGCACATCATGTATCTAAACGCGCGAATTTCGACACTTAGAGGCGTTGACAATTTGAAAAACGGTTTGCTGCTCACTGAGCAAGCACTCTTTGGGGTAGATGAGGGGGAGGGTGGTAGTGAGGAGGCTGAAGAAAGTGAAGCAGCTAGCTGGATAACCGTTAGAAAGCAGGGTAGAGGGAAGAGTGCTAGGGAGGCTAGCCCTGATCTGACACACCCCAACAAGTTTGCACGTTTGGCAGATGAGGGGGATGTCAGTCCAGGGACGGCACTGCTGCAGCCGGACACTTCCTCTGCCAGTCAGGGGAATGTCGGCTCTAGTAAGCAGGGGACCAGGAGAGCAGGGCAGGCTAGACAGGTGCTGGTAGTGGGATACTCAATTATTAGGGGTACAGAAAAGGGCGATCTGTCACAAAGACCAGGATCGTCAAACGGTGTGTTGTCTTCCTGGCGCTTGAGTTTGACACATCGCGGATCGGGTTGACAGATTACTGCGAGGGGCTGGAGAAGATCCAGCGGTCATGGTCCATATCAGAACTAATGACAAAGATAGAGGTAGGTGGAGCGTCCTTAAAAATGATTTTAGGGATTTAGGTTAGTTAGTTAGCTTAGGGCAAGGACCTCAAAGGTAGTATTTTCCGAAATACTGCCTGTACCATGAGCCACACAAGAAAGGCAGCGGGAGATTAGGGAGGTTAACAAGTGGCTCGAGATCTGGTGTAGGAAGGAGGGGTTTGGGTTCGGGGAGAAGTGGCCCGACTTCTTTCTCAGCTACAGGCTCTATCGTAGGGATGGGCTGCACCTCAATGGGGAAGGGGCAGCTGTGTTGGGGGAGAAGATGGCTAGAAGGTTGGAGGAGTGTTTAAACTAGGAACTTGGGGGAGGGTAATTATGTTATAGAATGGGGAGATAGTGCAGATAGAGACCGGGGGCAAGGTAATGGAACTGGGGAGGAATGGAAGGAGGGACTAGAACAGTTCAGAAGGAAAGGTGTAGAGTAAAAAATATATATAAACCTCTCAAATGTATGTATACTAATGCCAGAAGCCTGACTAATAAAACTGGGGAACTGGAATTAGTGATTTGTGAGGAGGACTATGAAATAGTGGGAATAACTGAGACATGGCTGGATGATAGCTATGACTGGGTAGTTAATGTACATGGTTACAGTCTGTTTAGAAAGGATCGTCAAAACCGGAGAGGGGGAGGGGTTTGCCTTTATGTAAAGTCCAGTCTAAAGCCCACACTCCGGGAAGATATAAGTGAGGGACATGAACATGTGGAGTCACTGTGGGTAGAAATACATGGAGGCAAAAACAATAATAAATTACTAATAGGAGTTTTCCAGAGTCCACAGAAAATCTACTACTAAACGAGATAGACGAGGCGGCGAACCATAATAATGTCGTTATTATGGGGGACTTCAACTACCCAGATATAGACTGGGAAACTGAAACCTGTACATCTCATAAAGGAAACAGGTTCTTGGCAATAACCAAAGACTATTACCTTTCCCAACTGGTTCAGGACCCGACTAGACTTGGTATTAACCAATGGACTTAGTATTAACCAATGGACCTGACAGAACAACAGATGTGAAGGTTGGGGGACACCTGGGAAATAGTGACCATAAAGTAATAACCTTCGAATTATCATTCAAAAGAGTGTTTCTACAGGGAGGAACAAAATCACAAAACTTTAAAAAAGCTAAATTTAGCCAACTAAGAGAGGCCATAGGCCTAACTAACTGGGACAAAGTCCTCCCAAAAAAAATTCAGCCACAAAATGGGATATTTTTAAAAGCATCCTAAAACCTAATTGTGAGAGGTACATACCTTATGGGAATAAAAGGTTAAGGAACAAGAAGAAACCAATGTGGATAAAGAAAGCAATAAATGACAAAAAGAAATTCTATATTTAGAATATAGTGCTATATATTTGTTTTTTAGAATATTCGTCATTTTTTCAATCTGAAAACATGATTCCTCCCTGCTTCTTGCTTGTGGGCCAATTAGTCATAATTTAATCAGGAGGGAATCGTGACTTAAGAAGGAAAAAAAATGTTGAATAGTCTAAAAAACTAATATATAGCACTATATTGAATATAGTGCTATATATTCGCTATATCGAATATTCATCATTTTCTAACATCTGAAAACATGATTCCTCCTTGTTTAAAGGGGTTGTCCAAGTTATATTTATTGATGACCTATTCTCAGGATAGGTCATCAATATCAGATCAGCTGGAGTCCGACACCCGACACACCCGCCGATCAGCTGTTTGAAGAGAAGGCGCGCGCCATGCCAGTGCCTCTTCACTGTTTACCTTCTCGCCATTGCATCTGCAGCGGTGAGCAGGTCCCACAGCTGTATAGAAGCGATCCGTACCATTGAAATGAATTGAACAGCTTGGGTGTAATTACACCTGCTCACCGCTGCAGATGCAATGGCGAGAAGGTAAACAGTGAAGAGGAGGCAGCGCTGGCACGACGCGCGCCTTCTCTTCAAACAGCTGATCGGCGGGGGTGCCGGGTGTCGGACCCCAGCCGATCTGATATTGATGACCTATCGTGAGAATAGGTCATCAAAAAATATAACTTGGACAACCCCTTTAAGTTGCTTGTGGGCCAATGACTCATTGGCCCACAAGCAAGAAGTAGGGAGAAATCATGTTTTCAGATGTAAAAAAATTATTAATATTCGATATAGCGAATATATAGCACTATATTTAAAATATTTGTGAATTCTCAAAGTTTTGCTATTCGAGATAAATATTCGTAATTCGAATATTCGCACTCAACACTAAAAAAGACGCCTGTGGAGGGTCCGTACAGAGATCTCTCCCATCATCTATTTATCCCCAGGACTGTGACTGTGACAAGTAGACATCCTCTGCGTCTGGAGGAAAGAAGGTTTGTACACAAACATAGAAAAGGATTCTTTACGGTAAGAGCAGTGAGACTATGGAACTCTCTGCCTGAGGAGGTGGTGATGGTGAGTACAATAAAAGAATTCAAGAGGGGCCTGGATGTATTTTTGGAGTGTAGGAATATTGCAGGCTATAGCTACTAGAGAGGGGTCGTTGATCGAGGGAGTTATTCTGATTGCCTGAATGAAGTTGGGAAGGAATTTTTTTCCCCTTAGGGGTTTTTTTTTCTCCTTCCTCTGGATCAACTTGCAGGATGACAGGCCGAACTAGGTGGACAAATGTATTTTTTCGGCCTTATATACTATGTTACTATGTATGTTACTGCTTGTACTTGTGCTTGCTTTACTGATTTACGATTGCCTACATGACCATGTGAGGTAATCAGCGTTGGTTTATTTGATCATACAGATTGCCAATCTACTGAACATTTGCTTTCTGCATCAGATGTCAGATTTTTAATTGTATTATCCTGATTAACGTAATAAAGATCTTTCAGACAAGTGAAATCCAGACCGTGGAAACTGAAGTACTGCTGTTTGTTGATGATATTGACTTTGACACTTATCCTCTTGCCAGATCTCATTGTTTTCGTCTTGTTACAGTAATGTTTTCGCCATAGTTCACTCATTAGCACATTACATGCGGTAGTAACACTTCTCATCGCCTTTTACTCCTGAGTTTAATCTCAGTGGAGAGTTTATTTGCTTTGGGAGAGTTGGCCGTATTTCATGTTTGCTGTTTACATTTTGGAACTTCTTGGCATGGCTGAAGTGCCATTACAAGAGCTGGCATGTTGCAGCGGGCACGCGGTGACACACTTTCAGCCTCTGTATAACAGTTTGGATAAGAATTTTGTTTTGCAGCAGCCTGGATTATTTCTTATTAAGGACATCAATAATCTCTTGACATTGAGCAGTTGTTCGCTGTTTACTAGAGTGGTACATGTGGTTTCTGTATCACCTATCCATTACATGAGATGTACAATGTATTTTGAAAAAGGCCCTTTTAGTTTTTGTTTTTTTAGTTAAATTTGAGTCAGTAGAATGACTTTCTAGTAAGTAATCCTTAGTTCTTAATTAGCTGATCATAGAGAAACCCTCCTTAAAAAAATGGTTTGTTCAAAGAGGGCCATTTATGGGACTTATGAGACTGGAATACATGGTCTGTGTATTTTCCAGAAACTGCACCACTCTAAGAGGTCCATAATCATGGTAAGAAATGACACAGTTTTTGAAAATACAATATTTTTTTTTATATTCTTAAACAGACCTTTAACCCCCTTCCCGAAATGTATGTCACTGGGAGGTATATGGAGCTGATTGAGGAGCTTAGCCCGTTCCACCTATAGCGAGTGCTGGCTGTGTTACACAGCTGAACCCCGCTTGCAACAGCCAGATCGGATGATAACTTCAATGCCGGCCATGTAAATCCCATCGATCAGGGGTCAGCAACCTTCGACACTCCAGCTGTTTTGAAACTACAATTCCCAGCATGTTCCATTCATTTCTATGAGAATTTTGAGAAGAGTAGAGGAAGTATGCATGCTTGGAGTTGTAGTTTCACAACAGCTGGAGTGCTGGAGGTTTCCTACCCCTGCTATAGATGATGCAGTCAATAGTAACCATGGCATGGAAGAGGTTAGAGGGATAGGTCTCTCTCTGTCACTGACCGAACCCTGTCCTCTTTTCTAGAGGCAGGGTATGATAGGATAAAGGTAAAGGTGCAGTACAGAAGTATTGCGGAATATGGCACAAGTGATCAAGTTATCCCATGTTCAATCCTCTAGTGGGACTGAAAATAGGTAAAAAAAAATAGGTAAAAACGTCAACATATTAAAAGTAAAAAGAAATCTTATTTATTGTATAAAACAATCTAGACAATAAAAAATAAACATAACTGGTATTTCCAAGTCTGTAGAAGTCCAAACAATTAAAATGTTGTTGTTGAAATTTCATTTTTTTGGGCCACCTCACCTCCTTTAAAACTATTTCATAAAAAGTGATCAAACAGTCAAATGTAGTAATATAGCTCACCCTACAAAAAAAAAAAGCCCCCACACAGCTCCATCTATGGAAAAATAAAAAGTTTGAAGGTTCAGACTATAGCATAAATGATTTTTTTCTCAACTTTCCTTTTAAAGGTAGAAAAACAACAAAAACTGTGGGGGGTCATTTATTATACTGAAATACGCCTAAATTAGGCTTATTTCAGGCGCAGAACATGGTCTAAATGTAAGCCAGATTATAAAAAATAAAATGGCTACACACCATTATACATACAAACAATAGAGCTAAGAAATGGGGGTCATTCTTAATTAAAGTGGTACAATCCCGACTACAAATGAGTTAATGGAAGCTCTTAGCGCACAAATTTGATCAAACGTGTGTCGGGCCCATCTACCAGGCGTCAAGGTGGCTTCCGCAGATGGGTCCCTGACACTAATATACTGCCTCTCTTTGGACTTGCCTAAGCCTACAATATTCAGGGCAGTGTAGGAACCAGCTACATACGTACTCTGCTTTGTAGTATTTTTTTGTAGTACTAAATGTAAGCCAGTTAGGAAGCGGCCTTACATTTCAAACTGGCGCTGAATGCGGTGAAGTTATGGAGAAGCCTGCCCCTCTTCATAACTTCGGTGGATCCTCTGCCAGTTATGGGGCTTGATTAAGACCTGCGTCTAAAACGCAGGTCTTAATAAATGTGCCCCTATATACATTTCCTATAGTCAAAATCCTACTGAGCCCCAGGGAGTAAAGGTTAACATTTTTACCGCACAACACACGTTGCAAAACCAAAACCCAAAAACAATGACAGAATTGTGATTATTTTTGCATACTAGTAAATGTTTTTCAAAAAACATTATACAGTACATTAAATAATACCATTAATACAACTCCTAGCCCTCATACTAATAAAAAGCTGTGGCGGAGTTTATTGACAGACGACAGGCTGCCATTTATGTTTGAAGATTACAGAAAGTCTGACATTTCTCATAGATTTGGCTTCTGTTTATGAAATATCGCTTGAAGGAGAAGAAATGATGATGGAATTTATGAGGAATCCTTTATTCATGTTAATAGCTGGTGCATACTATAAAGTATACAGGAGGCCAACACAGCAAATCAGGAAGCAAAGTAAATTTGGCTGTTTGTCAGAAATAAAATGAATACCAAGAAATCAGCTGGTTACCATGGTGATGACAGTCTGTTGACAGTATCTGAATGTTTCTTTAGCAGTTGGAGGCCAGTCTTGTAGCAATTAATGGATGGACTTCAACATTCCTGTGCATTTCTTGGCAGTCTCTTATGTTGGCTAGCAGGGACGGGGCCCTCACTATATTTCATACATTTTTAGAGAATTAGATATTTGTCAACTACAGGAATGCAGGCTTTATCTACCCTCGGCATGAGCGCAGTAAGGATTCTGAAGCCACTTTATAATTGAATTAGTGTGTATATATTTGTCTCTTCCTGACCAACCCATTCATAGAAATAAATATAAACTCAGAGATGGTACATGCATTTCCAGGGTGTGCCAGGATGTGTATGTAGGCTATCATGTGGGCCTTTGTGCATACCTGAGTATGGGAGTGTCATCCTCTTTTGTTGTACTTCAAGTAGGCATCAAAAGCATAGAACTATGGCAGTAGCAGGCATACAATTACCAGAGATATAGACAGGTAAGGGGAGGGGGCTTTTTGCAAACAGATGTATGTACTCCTGGCTTTTATATGGTTTATGTCTTTAGGATTAGCTTTGTTTAGCATTCTAGATCACAATCATCAAACCATGTACCTTCAGTGTATTAGACTCCTGTGACTAGTAAGGCTGTAGGCCACTAGAAATACATCAAGGCCCCTCTTGAACTCTTTTAGTGAATCCACCATCACCACCTCCTCAGGCAGAGAGTTCCATAGTCTCACTGCTCTTACCGTAAAGAATCCTCTTCTATGTTTGTGTAGAAACCTGCTTTCCTCCAGACGCAGAGGATGTCCCCTCGTCACAGTCACAGTCCTCAGTATAAATAGATCACGGGAGAGATCTCTATTGTCCTTTTATGCACAGTTATTAGCTCACCCATTTTTTGTAAAAAAAAAAAAAAATGTAATTGTGATTTCTCTGGGTACTATAGCCCACCCATTATCTAACTTTAGAGCTGAGAAAATCTATTTTAAATTAATGGGTTTTGAGCTGAATTTTGTAAAAACTCCTGGCCAATCCAAAAGTTGAATTTTTTTGGTGATTGGGGACAGTTGGATACTAATGTCTGTAAAGCGCTGCGGACTATAGTAGCACTATACAAGTGCATAAAATGAATTATAAATATACAGGCTAGAAGTTGGTCAAGCCAATGCGATGCGTTGACCAGCAAGTTAGATAAGGATATCATCTGTCCAAAGGATATCATCAATCCAAAAGTTGAATTTTTTGGGTGATTCGATTCGGGTAAATTTTGAAGAGATGAGAGAGAGGTAGAGAGAGAGAAAGATGAAAAAAATTAATTGAATTAAAAGTACTTTTTTAAAATTAAGCGATAAGAGATGAAAAATATGAGTCCTGGGACAAATTTTCAGGCCAATTGGAGCACTTTCGATTTAGGTAGAATTTATTCGGACCCACATCAGATCAGTTTGCTGATTCTACCAAATTGAATCTGAATCAAATTTTGAGCAATTCACTCATCTCTACTTATAATAGTATAATTAGAATAATACCATAATGCAAGATATAATGTAAAATTATATAGTTGTTGCAAGTACAACTTTCTACCTCCTAACCCTTTATGGCTGGAGTTACATGGTAATCTTGACAGCAACACCTGTCACACAACCAAAGATCGCTGTGTAGTAGTGCAGCCATTGAACTAAATGGGGTTGCGGTGGGAGTCGCAAGTTGCTATGACTGAGCAGCATCCAGATTTGTAAAGGAATCCCAACACAGTTGGAGTTTTTGAGATTTTGGGGTCACGGCCACCAGTGAATCATGATACGACCCCATTCAGTTCAATGGCTGCTCTGCTACACAGTGATCTTTGGTTGTGTGACAGGTGTTGCGGCCAAGATCGACGTCTAGCCCAAGCCTAATTTCCCATGTTCCTGTTGTGTTAATATCGGTTTTGGTCAAATACTTTTTCTCTGTAACTATGGGTCCAGTGGTTGACAGGTGCTTTTTAATACGGTTTTAGTAGAATATAGCCTGATGTCCTGTGATGAATCTCACATTTGTATCAGATGATCTTAGAGATGACAGAGCAAAGTGTTTCTTTTTTCAGCAAGTAGGTTTAACAGTAAAGACTAGCCAAGATCAGGAAGATAAATGACTCCAAGTATCAACCAAATTACAGACTTGTTTTTGCACAGTGAGGATTGAGAAATACATTTTAAATAACCGTGTAGCTTCTGTGCCCTGTGCACGTCAGGGCAAGTAATTACTGTGAAATAACCATGTCTGTAAACATGGATTAAAACTACATAGAAACACCGAGCATTCGCCTCCTTAAATAGCTATTGGGAATGGTATATATGGTATTGATGACCTATCCTGAGGTCAACGGGGGTGCCGGAAGTCAGATCGCCGCTGACCTGATATTGGTGACCTATTCTGAGGATAAGTCATCAATATTAAAAGCCTGGAAAACACCTTTAATGTTGCTCTCAGCAGATACCTTTCATCGGTTGGCCCTGCTGCCTACGACTGGAAGCTTGCTTATCCCATGTACACTGCATATTCTATTGTAACAATGTGACTCCAAAGCTGTCGGCATCTGCGGATACTGTTATGCAGTGCCATTGGGTCATTGGACACTGCCTGACCTGTTACATGTGCACTTGGCAGCTGTGGCCATCTGTGTTGGTATGGTTCATTTTTCTCAGCAAAGCAGGCACATATGAAGTTTTTATATATGCAAATGAGCCTCAAGGGACAACGGGGGCGTTGCCATTACTCCTAGAGGCACTGCTCTCTCTGCAACTGCCTCATCCTTTCCACTTTGATTGACAGGACCAGGCATGATCATGTTTACACTGTCTGGTCCTGTGAATCAAAGTAGAGAGGGTGCGGCAGTTGCAAAGATAACAGAGCCTCTAGGTGTAATCACAACGCTGCAGTGGCTCTTAGAGGCTCATTTACATATACATGTATTAGAACTTCATTTTTCTCAGCAAATTCAAACTGTATTCTTGAAAAAACATGGATTTCTGTCATGGTTTGGGCAGATTAATAGCGCTGAGGCTAGGTTCACATCAGTGTTTTTAATTTTTGTTATTCTGTTCCATTACAGGAGCAGGACAACGAAATTGAAACAATGCTGGATCCATCACCTGAAGGCCACCAGTGGGGCCCGATGGACCCAATTGACCGTAATGAGATCTACCTGGTTTCCATCAAGATGTCCACTATCTTATCAGCCAAAATATCAAAGCATTCGGCCCTATTTTGTCCATCATTTTTGAGGACAGAAATGGAGCCTCCAGTACAAATGTTAACCTTGCCTAACATGTAGCTTTTCAGCACAGAATCTACATCAATAGAGAGCATGCCCATTCACGTGCAATTCTGGTAGAAAGTCAGCAGATTCAGGTATTCTATTACTGTAGGTATGATTTCTGCACCTAAATCCTGTTAAAATCCTTAAAGGGGTTGCCTCATCTCGGACAATGGGGGCATATCGCTAGAATATGCCCCCATTGTCTGATAGGTGTGGGTCCCACTGCTGGGACCTGCACCTATATTGAGAACAGAGCTCCGAAAGTGGTGGAGGGTGCACTGTGCATGCACAGCCACCCTTCATTCATTTTCTATGGGGCCGCCGAAAATAGCCGAGCGCTGGCCCATAGAGAGCGGTAACCGGTCATGCGCAGTGCACTCCCATTCACTTCTATGGGAAGAACACTTGGTGGTGGCCGGACTGGAGTTCTCCAGCCACCACTTTGCGGGTCTCCATTCCTAAAATAAGTGCTGGTCCCAGCGGTGGAGCCTGCATGTATATGACAATGGGGGCATATCGCTAGGAGATGAGACAACCCCTTTAAGTTGTAAATAAGGCCTAAGTGTATGGGTATGTAAAAAAAACTCAGATTAATTTCCTTGTGACTGCTGAGGTGAGGTCAGATATTGGAGCAGCATACCCAAGGTGTTATGAGGGCTGTCTAAGAATGTCTAATAGTGCAAAATTTGATTGTTATTGATGTTTCGGTGAATATATGAGCAAAGTGATCATTTGGCCTCATGTGCAAAAAAATACCCTTTTACCCAAATCACCCAATCAGGAACTATGTTAATTTTTTTTCACATAATGTAAAGGGTTTGTCCCAAGAACAATAGTCTATAGCGCCTGGATCTAAATACTTATAAGTAATGGCATGTAATTAAAAATGTTGTATAGACACTGAGTTATTCAATAAACTGTATCTATACAGCGACACCTGCTGTTTGTTATTTTACTTATTCCTCTGTCCACCTCAGTAACATTATGGAGGTGGTCGCACATGCTCAGTTCCATTTTTCAACTGCCACTAGACCTATCTACTATTAGAAGCTGTGACAGTTACAGGGAGAGAGAAGCAGCAGAAAGGACACATTTCCAGAGAAAGGACATACATCCTGACAAAGGACATAGCCCTTGAGCTGCCAGTGTTAAAGGAAACCTGTCATCACCTTTATGTTGTCCATACTAACAGCAGCATAAGGTAGAGACAGGTGAGTTGATTTTGAGTTTGATTGCTAAGAACCAACATCACAAACATTGCAGACTGGGCCTGGAAAAGAGTCCCGGCCACCTGAGAAGAGTCCTGGTTATTCATGACTTCCTGCCCACCTGCTGATGACTGACAGTCTTCTACCTAGTTTTCTCCCTTTCTCTCTAGGAGAGAACTGCCAATCATCAGCAGATGGGCGGGGAGAGCAGGAGATTATAATAACCAGGACTCTTCTCAGGTAGATGTGACTCTTTTCAAGGCCTAGGCTGCAATGATTATGATGCTGGTTCTCAGCAACCACTCACTTTTAGCTCATGAGTGACACACCGCGGAAATCAGCATTTCTGTCACTATTTTATGCTGCTCTCGGTGTGGTCAGTATAAAGTTGATGACAGGTTCCCTTTAAGAGAATCTAGCAGAGCAACAAATTGGAGGAGCTGTAGATGTGAGGTACAGGGCTGATTCTAGTTTTATCATTTATCTTAGTATTTCCTGCCTTTCTCAGAAGACAGAGACATATTCCTGATTCACGTTTCTTGTACCTGATTACTGTTCCTATATATTGTGTATTATATGCATTGCTGTCTGGTATTATTTCTAGGTTGGAATTTTTGAAGAATGTTATTGTCCCCTCTAGTTTCTGCCAGCATAGTTTTCCTGTCCAATTCCAGTTTAATTTACATTTTCCTCCTATTGTTTGCTTAAAATCTCTATAGACATATGCCTAAGACTTTTAAACTTATATTTGTGGTATTTTACTGTACCTTTCTAGTTTTCTAAGTGTTTCTAAGGAATATGATTAGAATTCTTATACATGTCAATGTAAGGAGAGGAAAGTGTAGAGGAGAGATCCTTATAGATTTATAGCTTAGGCCTGTTTCACACTAACGGCAAAACAGATCAGGCCGGCTATAGTCAATGGGGTGGATGGATTTCCGGCAGCATTCCGCTGCGCCCGTCAAGGACGTATTCGACGGGCTGTTTTACCGTTAGTGTGAATCAGTCCTAACTTGACTTAGGATGAAAAAAAGCTACCGTAGAGGATGCGTTGCTTTTTTTAACTTAAAAACAATAAAAAATCTTACATTTCTGAGAAATGTATAATTTAAGAATGTGTTAAAGGGGTTGTCAGGCATATCATAGGCTTAATTTAGGACTTAAGCGCACCAAGGGGCGTGGCCTTACCCATCAGTGCATCTCAGTTTCTCTGCTGTCTTCAACTTGATATGACCCCATCCCCTTGATGGCATCATCATTGTCCTCTTGCTTGGCACTTTAATCCCGCACATCTGCCGTGGATGTCATAATCGGCACATACGCAGTACATCTTCAGGTTTCCCTGCTGTCAAGATGATCTTGACAGAAGGGAAGCCCAAAGCATTTGTGTTGCGCATGCACTGTAGATCCTGTATTCAGCAGTAGACATGGAGTATACCTTCTTCGGACCTCTCCACTACTGAAATGATCTTGGCACCAGTGAAGCCTAAAAGACATGTATTGCACATGAGATGGAGATTATGGAATCTATGGCACATATGCGGGATTACAGTACCAGGCAAGAGGACAATGATGATGTCTGGCCCTGTCAGTCAAAGGGGGGGAGGGTATAGCAAACGCAGGTGCACCAAATGGCTAGCCCCCCTCTCCAGTGCACAACTACGATATCTCTGGTACGCCACAATGGATTTTCATCGTACAGGTATTGTTTGTTCAGCAAGAGCAACAGCATGAGTGGGTATGCCTGGTGTAGTGGGGTTGATGCTGCTGACCGGTCCTCTTTAAAGTTTAAGGGCCCCAATGCAATATATCTAACAGCGTCTTTCACCTACAGTACCATATGCCGATTAAAACACTAGTGTCCTCTTATGTGGCATATGCCATGTAAGATACTGGTGTTCTCTTATATGGCAGTGGAGCCTTTGGGCCTGATCAGGCACTAGGGCCTGCTGCGACTTCTGCTTCTGCCCCCCTATAGACATACCCTTGGAAAGTACAGTATACTGTGGCCAGTGCTCAAAAAAAGATGTGGGGAATATAGAATAAAAATATCAGTATCTACTTAAAAACTTTTCCCAGGAGTAAGAAGTTTTAGTGTGATTTTATGTTGGAAGAGATATCTGCAGATGTTTTGCATTGGATGAAATGCCAAGCTTAATTCTTTCAAACTTACTTCTGGGAATTATATCCCCCCACGCATTATAAACTATCCCGAGAATCGAAAGAGGTAGCAACGATTCTGTCTAAACCGGGTCAAGCATTTTGAGTGCATGGAAATACATGATGGCCTTGATCGAGTCATAACAGCCTTGTCAAGATCATGATTTAATCAGTATAGACATTGTCTTGTTTTTATAGCTCGGAAAGCAGAGGAAACATTCCATCCGACTGTGTAAAATTTGGAAAATGCTGCTTTTCTACATTGTTTAAAGTACACAATGAAATGTTCTTTGTATCTGATTATTATGGTCCGTTACATTCTAAAAAGAAGCAAAAGAATCCACTACCATATGGTGCAACATCTACAGTCACCCAAAATCTGCAAGGAGCACAAGTTAAAGACAGTTTAGATATGACCCATTGTAGGCTATTATACCGCCTGATGAGGCTATCTATATGGTACCATATTGAAGTGTCAGTAGTGCACCCTATAATACAGGACTATAACAACTGTGAAATCTCCCCCATAGACTTCTTCTTTGATATAGGCCAATTCCTCTAACATCAGAATTTTCTGGGACTAATTTACTATTCCTCTATCTTCTGTGTATTTTGGTTTCCTTTTTAGAGGACATTCTAACTAAAAGACAATTTTCTCTCAATTTGGGCTGTTGTCTCATTCGAGGTTTGACTGCATAAGACATTTAAAGGGGTTGTTAATAATTTTTATACTGAAGGCCTATCCTCAGGATAGGTCATCAATACCTGACCGGTGAGGGTCTGATTCCTGACGCACATGCTGATTATCTGTTTGAAGCTCACACCTTACCAAGCACTGAGCCGTACATTGCATAGCAGCTGGGCTTGGTATTGCAGCTCAGGCCCATTCCCTTGAATAGGACTGAGCTGCACCTAGGCCATGTGGCCGATGTACGGTGACGTCACTATCCTGGGAAAAGGCTGTGTGTTCTTCTCCCCTCTTTGGTTCTTAGAACTGCTTCTATGGGGACAGCAATTGTGATCTTTATATGTGTTTTTTCTAGGCATTTGTTTTCCTCCCAGTTGTAGCATTTCTGCCTGAATTTGCTCAACTATTCAGGGACATGGCCCACCATGGATTGTTTAAGCCCTTTTCACTGCATTGTAACATCTGACTATATCTTCTAACATCAAAGAGAACTTGTCGCCTCTCCTGACATCCAAATCAAGTCCAGCCGGCACTCGATTCACCTCCCACGTTGCGCCAGGAAGGAGCGTGCTCCACAACAATTGTATAGAAGAATCCCAGCAACGATGTCACTTCAAAATATATTCATGTATTTCATATTCTTGCAATATATATCAATTTGACGCTTTTCGGCAAACAGCCTTTCTCAGTCACAGAGAAAGGCTGTTTGCTGAAACGCGTCAAATAATTGATATATATTGCAAGAATATGAAATAAATGAATATATTTTGAAGTGACATCGTTGCTGGCATTCTTCTATACACCTCTCCTGACATATCTGTGTTAGTAACTCCAGTACTTTGAACTCCCCTTGTACTAACAATTCTGGAGAATCTATTCTTATAACTCTATGATGTACCTTTCCTTTTTTATTCTTGCTAGAAGTTCCAGATGGGTGTTACCAATTAGGGGGTGTGTCCCTGCACAGTCATTATACAATCAGTGCTGTCGTTTCTTTTCCAACTCGCTCAAAAATGACATGTTTATAATAAATGTGGCTTCACAAAAAAGTGGGGTAAACCCTAAGAGGCAACGTTTGGAATTCATAATCCATGGCTGATAGCAGGAACCAAGATTAAATACATACCACCAGCACTCTAGTAATTGATATAACAACACTGGGCATCCACAAGCATGAAGTTCTTTTGTTTTTATCCAGAGGCCTCCTGTTGCACCTGACGTATTGCTAGATATAAACTTTACATGGCTTGGCCAAGCATGCTGGGGAGAAGTAAGTAACCCACTGCTTGACATTTCTGGTGACAGCTTATTAACTCTGAGAACAAAAGAATCGGGCATGTTGAAATCCATTAGCCTGGTCCTTCTTTCCCATGCCATCTGGCATTTAAGGAAAGCCAGGACACCCTATATACATTAGATTGTCAGCTGGTCTACCTCGTATTGGCTTGGGAATGAGAGTTGGGGACCCATAGGTTGAATCCTTAGGTGGAACCAGACACTTATGGCCTATTTTAAAGAGGACCTTTCACCACTCCTCATATTCCTGTCTTAATAGCTCCATGCATTACCCATGTAATAACAATTCTGGAACATCTATTCTTCTGACTCTGTTGTGCCATTCCTTTATTATTTCTACTAGAGGTTATGAATGAATTGCTATTAGCCTTCAGTAAGGGTACAGAGGGGAGGTAACCAGTTGGCGGCGTGTACCTGCACAGACTCACTCTATCCAAACAGTGCTGCCATTTTCAGACTGAGCAGGGACACACCCCTAACTGGTTACCTCCCCTCTGTACCCTTATTGAGGGCTAATAGGAATTCATTCATAACTTCTAGAGCAAATAATAAAGGAATGGCACAACATACAGACATAAGAATAGATGCACCGGAATTGTTAGTACATGGGGAATGCATGGAGCTATTAAAAAAAGACAGGTCAGGAGTGGTGAAAGGTCCTCTTTACGGAGTAGACGGAGAGCTACCTGATTCTCCAGACTAGTGCTAGTCATGTACAAAAATGTTAATGAGAGCTGATCACCGGTCAGCTATGGATTACCCTCACAATGGCTCAATTGAGTTACAACCTGGTGGTCTCCTTTCCAAGAAGTCCAGCGATTAGCAATTTTCCCCCTCGTTCAAGCAACCCATGTATCAAATTTGTCCCCAAGTCAAGTGGATCAATTAAAGTTGTGCCACAATAGAAACTGCCCACAGAATAGAGGATACATATCTGATCAGTGGGATTCTGACTGGGGGTCTCCACGTGAATCCCCATATGAATGGAGCAGTAAGTTGTGCATGTCTGCTGCCTCTCCATTTATTCGCTATGGGATCTATCTCCAGCAGTCCCACAGAAAATGGCCCACCTTTCCATGCATACAGGGGCATGGGATCCATTCTTGTGATCGGTGTGGTGCTCAGTGGTTGGATCCACAATTATCTGTGGATCAGGGTAAGTTTCTATCTTGGCAACATTGTCTTTTCTGTAAGAGTTAAAAAAAAAAAAAAAAACACGAGACAAACACTAGTGAAGTTTATCATTATTTTCTAGGTTTTCAGGTGGAGGTTTATCATTGTGTACAGCTGTCTGCATGGTCACACTTGCTATGCAATATCTAATGAAGGGTAAATATAGTTGTCTCACCTTAAAAAAACCACATACCTCTCGTTAACCTTTTACTCCAAAAAATATATAAAAATGAGAAAACTGAAGAGATTTTGAAATTACAGATACTTGGAACACAGTTTTGCCACCTCCTTTGGATTTGTTTTCACTAAGCTGAGTTAATTTTTAGAGCAGCGTAGTAAAGGTTTAACATAACCCACTCGTTGCTGTCGCTCTATCACATTGCTATGTGCTGACGCTGTATGTTTCACAAATTCTAAATCTCAGGAAACATGCACGAATAATCAAGATCACATTTTTTGGGTCACATGACCCTCCATCAGCAGCCATTTTATGGACAGGACCTCTATGTGGACCGCACAGAAGATACGCCCAGCAATAGGACATAGCTTATAAAATATGGCAAACGGAACAGAATATCAATTGACTAAATTAGTAAGTGCCATATAGTTTTATCTTACATGGTGTGGGGATTCGCTCTGGTAGACAGGACAAGCGGGTGCAGTATAGAGGCAAAGACACGTTTGTAACTCAAAAACTGCAGTGTTTATTCACACTAGTTGCAGGTTCACAGTATTACAGTCCATTTTCAGTATTGGTGTTAGTTCACACCCAAAACAGTTCATATAGAAAAAACATTCACCTTTGATCCTGGGTGTTTAATCCACACCCAGCTGAATGCTCAGCCTCAGAAAATCTACCTGCAGGCTTTAGGCAACCTGCTCGCCAGACACACTGTCTTCAGATTTCAGCCCACACACAGGCATCAGATCTCAGCAGAGTTTTACACAGCTCCAGTGTCAGAGAGGAGTAATCCACCCACCTGACACTGCTGGCTGTTTTGTATAGGCCTGTCAAAACCCGGCCTGGACTATGGGGAGTAGTCACCCACCCAGCACTTTGACTACTCCCAGTAAGAGCCATCCCGGATCAGCTATTTACAGCCATACTAGATGGCAAGGTGTCACTCCTCCGAGGCCAGGAACCTCGGTGACACATACCTATAATCTACGATGATTCCTTGTACCTTCTTACAGTCGACATTGGTCAACAATAGCCAGAAGGTGACCAACCATTTTAAAAGGCTAGACTTAACATTTTTGCTAAACCTGTCTGGAAATTTTTTCCAAAGTATTGTACAATCTGCATATTAGTGTCACAACCAGACAGCTGAGAAGCTCTGACAGAAGCCTTTCAGAACCTCCTCCTTGAGTTTTCTTTGTTCTGGTTTTCAGTTCCTTATCTCCTTAGCCTCTCTCAGCTGTCATGTAGTTGGACTGATTGCATCCCTTTAAATTCCTCCCCATAATGCATTAGTGTGCGGCTTATACAACTTCCTGGAGTGTGTGTGCATGCTGATCCTATTTTCCTGTCTTCTACAAGATAAGTGCTGTTATTTGTGATTTTCTGTTTGCTGGATCCCAGGTGACCCTGACTCCCTCCGTGTCTAGTGTAGGGAGCCGGTGGTCGTGTCCCCTCAGTATTATAGGGTGTTCAGGTGTTATACAGTCGAGGTACGAGGATATGCGATCATCTACCATTGAGATTTTCGCATAGGCTGAGCAGTCAGGGTGAGTACCAGGTCTTATGCAGGGGTCTCCCTTTTGTTCCTTAGTTTTGGATCCAGTGAGTCATATATTCATTTTGCACTGTCTTGTTTCCTGTACACCTTCCGTGACATTATAAGCCGCCAAAACCGTCTCAAGCATGGATCCGGTTTCACTTTTGACTGAACGCTTCCAGGGTCTTTCATTGGAGGTAGCTGATCTCCGTAAGACTTTTTCTCAGTTTCTAGTGACCGGTTCAGCTTGCGTTCATGGAGTTTGTTCTGAGCCTAAGATCTCGCTCCCGGATACGTTCTCCGGGGGTAGTGAGAATTTTGTGCGTTTCAGAGAGGCTTGCAAACTCCATTTTCGCCTTCTTCCCCATTCCTCTGGTGATCAGGAACGGAGGGTGGGGATCATTATATCGCTGCTCAGGGGTAACGCTCAGTCGTGGGCCTTTTTGCTGCCGGTGGATTTTGCTGCCGTTCAGTGGATTAATTCTTTTTAGCCCTGGGTCAGATATATGATGATCCGGCTCATGTTGCTTTGGCTGAGTCTAGACTACGTCTGTTATACCAGGGTAAACAATCCGCAGAGATATACTGCTCAGAATTTCGGAGATGGGCAGCTGATACTGGTTGGAATTATGCTGCACTCCGAAGTCAATTTTGCCATGGTCTTTCAGAGGGATTGAAAGATGCATTTGCCTTTCATGAGAGGCCTATCTCTTTGGACTCTGCTATGTCTCAGGCCGTTCGTATTGACAGGCGTCTTAGAGAGAGAGGAGAGATCTCTCCTTCCTGTCATACTTAGTCCCAGGACAGTGCAGCGGTCTCATTCTGTGCGCAGGGGTCTCAGTCGCTGTCAGCCCCTTCTGAGCAGGAGCCCATGCAGCTGGGGTTGATTGCCTCTGACAATAGAAGATTCAGCCCACATGGGAAGGTTTGTTTTTGTTGTGGAGGTATAAATCATTTGGCAAATGTTTGTCCCTCTAGGAGATTCAGGCAGTTTTCTGGGAGTAATAAAGAAACAAAAAGGAAAAAATCTTTTAAAAATGTTCCATCTGTTACTATTGGCAGGGTTGAGGCGGAAATTGAAGGTTTTCCGTTTGCTTGTAGTTCCCGTTTTGTCCTGCCTAGAGAGCAAGAAATTTTTTTTCTGAGATTTTTGTAGATAGTGGAGCAGCTGTCAATCTCATTGATAATCATTTTGCGATAACTCATGGTTTCCAGGTGTGCACTTTGGGAAAGGATATTCCTGTTTTTGCTATTGATTCCGCTCCACTTTCTCAGAAATCATTAAAGGGCATAGTTCACAATATTCGTTTAATTGTGAGTGATGCTCATGTTGAGGATGTGTCATGTTTCGTCCTTAGCGGATTACCTACTCCTCTTGTGTTGGGGCTACCCTGGCTCACTAAACATAACCCCACCATTGATTGGCAAGCGAGGCAAATAAATGGTTGGAGTGACTTTTGCAGAGAGAATTGCCTCACGACATCTGTTTCTGAGGTTTATACTAAGACTGTACCACCTTTTCTCTCTGAATTTTCGGATGTCTTCTCTGAGAGTGGAGTTCAGGATTTGCCCCTGCACAGGGAGTACGATTGCCCTATTAATCTCATCCCAGGCGCCAAGCTGCGTAAATCTCGTTTATACAATCTTTCCCAACCTGAAAGGGTCGCTATGCGTACTTATATCTCGGAGAGTCTGAGAAAAGGACACATACGACCCTCGAAGTCACCTGTTGCCGCTGGTTTTTTCTTTGTTAAGAAAAAAGATGGTTCTTTAAGACCTTGTCTGGATTTCAGGGAGCTGAACAATATCACTATTCGTGACCCTTATCCGCTTCCTCTGATCCCGGACCTGTTTAACCAGATTGTTGGGGCTAAAGTCTTTTGCAAATTAGATCTAAGAGGGGCATACAACCTGGTCTGGGTCAGAGAAGGAGACGAATGGAAGACGGCCTTCAATACCCCTGAGGGTTATTTTGAGAATTTGGTTATGCCTTTTGGTTTGATGAATGCCCCAGCTGTTTTTCAGCATTTCGTGAACAGCATTTTTTATCATTTGATGGAGAAATTTGTATTAGTGTATTTGGATGACATTTTGATTTTTTCTCCTGATTTCAAAACTCATAAGGAACACTTATGTCAGGTCTTGCTCATCCTGCGGGAGAATAAATTATACGCGAAACTGGAAAAATGTGTGTTTGCGGTTCCAGAAATTTAATTTCTGGGGTTTCTTCTCTCCGCTTCTGGTTTTTGCATGGACCCCAAGAAGGTCCGCGCTGTGCTTGAGTGGAAGTTTCCTGAGAATCAGAAGGCACTGATGCATTTTTTGGGCTTTGCCAATTATTACAGGAAGTTTATTTTGAATTATTCCTCTATTGTTAAACCACTCACTGATATGACCAGAAAGGGGGTAGATTTTTCTTCCTGGTCGGTAGAGGCGCGTAAGGCCTTTTCTAATATCAAGGAGAGTTTTGCTTCCGCTCCCATCTTGGTACAACCTGATATTTCTGTACCCTTCATAGTTGAGGTTGATGCTTCTGAGGTGGGTGTGGGTGCGGTCTTGTCTCAGGGTTCCTCTCCTGCCAAATGGCGACAGTGTGCCTTTTTCTCGAAGAAACTCTCCTCCGTAGAGAGAAATTACGATGTGGGAGATAGGGAATTGTTGGCCATCAAGTTGGCTTTTGAGGAATGGCGCCATTGGCTAGAGGGAGCCAGACACCCTATTACCGTGTTTACTGACCATAAAAATCTGGCCTACTTGGAGTCAGCCAAGCGTCTGAACCCGAGACAGGCCAGATGATCTTTGTTCTTTTCAAGGTTTAATTTTGTTGTCACGTTCCGCCCTGGGGTTAAGAATGTGAAGGCAGATGCCCTGTCACGTTGTTTTCCGGGAGGTGGGAATTTTGAAGACCCGGGTCCCATTTTGGCTGAAGGTGTGGTGGTCTCTGCTCTTTTTCCTGAATTGGAGGCAGGGGTGCAGGCAGCCCAGTCAGAGGCTCCTGATCTTTGTCCTCCTGGGAGGTTGTTTGTGCCTCTTGCTTTAAGACACAAGATTTTTAAGGAACACCACGATACGGTCCTTGCTGGGCACCCGGGGGCAAGAGCCACAGTGGATCTCATCGCTCTGAGATTCTGGTGGCCTGCGCTTCGTAAGTCGGTTGAGGGTTTTGTGGCAGCCTGCGAGACTTGCGCTCGTACCAAAGTCCCTCATTCACGGCCATCAGGTCCTCTCCTTCCCTTACCCATTCCTTCCCGTCCTTGGACACATCTGTCCATGGACTTCATAACGGACCTGCCTCGTTCCTCGGGGAAGACTGTGATTCTGGTGGTGGTGGACCGTTTTAGCAAAATGGTGCATTTCATCCCTTTTCCTGGTTTGCCCAATGCCTAAGACGCTGGCACAGGCATTTATTGATCACATTGTCAAATTGCATGGTATTCCTTCAGACATAGTCTCTGATAGGGGCACGCAGTTTGTTTCCAGATTCTGGAAGGCTTTCTGTTCTCGCTTGGGGGTTCGGTTGTCATTCTTATCTGCTTTCCACCCGCAGTCGAATGGCCAGACAGAGCTCGTCAATCAGAATCTGGAGACATATCTGCGCTGTTTTGTGGCGGAGAATCAGGAGGATTGGTGTTCTTTTTTGTCCCTTGCTGAGTTTGCTTTAAATAACCGTCGTCAGGAGTCCTCTGATAAGTCACCATTTTTTGGTGCATATGGGTTTCATCCGCAGTTTGGGACTTTATCGGGAGAGGGGTCTTCTGGTTTACCTGATGAGGACAGATTCTCCTCGTCTTTGTCATCTATTTGGCAAAAGATTCAGGATAATCTAAAGAGCATGAGTGAGAGATATAAGCGTGTGGCAGATAAGAGACGTATGCCTGGTCCGGACCTGAATGTTGGTGATCTGGTGTGGTTGTCTACCAAGAATATCAAATTGAAGGTTCCCTCCTGGAAGTTGGGTCCTAGGTTTATTGGGCCTTACAAAATCCTGTCTGTCATCAATCCTGTTGCCTACCGTCTTGATCTTCCTCAGACTTGGAAGATCCATAATGTTTTTCATAAGTCCTTATTGAAACCTTATGTTCAACCCATTGTACCCTCGCCTTTGACTCCTCCTCCGATTATGGTTGATGGTAATCTTGAATTTAGGTCTCTAGGATTGTGGATTCTCGTCTTGTCCGCGGTTCTCTCCAGTACCTCATTCATTGGGAGGGTTATGGTCCTGAGGAGAGAATGTGGGTCCCAGTGACGGACATTAAGGCCACTCGTCTCATCAGGGCTTTCCATAGGTCCCATCCTGAGAAGGTGGGCTCTGAGTGTCCGGAGTCCACTCGTAGAGGGAGGGGTACTGTCACAACCAGACAGCTGAGAAGCTCTGACAGAAGCCTTTCAGAACCTCCTCCTTGAGTTTTCTTTGTTCTGGTTTTCAGTTCCTCATCTCCTTAGCCTCTCTCAGCTGTCATGTAGTTGGACTGATTGCATCCCTTTAAATTCCTCCCCATAATGCATTAGTGTGTGGCTTATACAACTTCCTGGAGTGTGTGTGCATGCTGATCCTATTTTCCTGTCTTCTACAAGATAAGTGCTGTACATTTATTTGTGATTTTCTGTTTGCTGGATCCCAGGTGACCCTGACTCCCTCCGTGTCTAGTGTAGGGAGCCGGTGGTCGTGTCCCCTCACTATTATAGGGTGTTCAGGTGTTATACAGTCGAGGTACGAGGATATGCGATCATCTACCATTGAGATTTTTGCATAGGCTGAGCAGTCAGGGTGAATGCCAGGTCTTATGCAGGGGTCTCCCTTTTGTTCCTTAGTTTTGGATCCAGTGAGTCATATATTCATTTTGCACTGTCTTGTTTCCTGTACACCTTCCGTGACAATTAGGGACCAGACTAATGATTGTAGTGACAATATGGATTTCTTCTCAAACATTCGACAAACAGCTGATTTGTTGGGCCTGTTGGATTTCAAAAGATGATTTTGCCAGAGGAAGCTGAGGCCAGCCAGATATTTGTATTTAGAGATGGGCAAGTTGATTGTTAATAAATCAAATGTGACCAGAGTTTTGTAAAAATTCACGTTCTATTGGAATTATAATTTTTAGCAGTTTGATTTGGGTGAACTTTAGGTGAGTCAAAGTGGTCAAAATTTGGCGATTCGATTAGAGTGGATTTTGGGGAGAGGGAGAGACATTTGTAATACTACATCATGAAGCTCCCCATGCCATCTAAATGCTATAAAGGTTCTGTAATATGGACAGTGCTTGTCCTAATTAGATAACCCCTAGGAATAGATAGTTCTGTTATGGTAATGTCTAAAAAATCTATGTTGAAATAGCCTGTTTGAAAACTCAGAGCAACTGGGGTCCTCGGGTCAGGACACTCATCATTTTGTTGGAACTGATAGGGACTCCAAAGAGTGTCGCTCACTCTGGAAGACCTGGTGGGTCCATGCATTACACAGACAGCCCATCAATTCATATGGATGCTGTGTAATGCTCTGTTTCACCTGTGGAGGCACTGTAGGGGAACTGAATACTTGCTGATGACTGCAGAAATTCCCAACAAATCAGCTTATCATGTGGGGATTTCCCTTAGAAAACAGCATTGCCCAAAGTAGACAAGCCCTTAAATGTAAAAATAGCAAGACCATACAAAATGTATAAATTCTATCAATGGCATAGCTCAAAAGTGCTGGTAATAAACTAGCATACAGCCATGCATTTCTTAATAACTTGACATAAATCCTGTGAATACAATATACAGATTTGACTGCAACGAAGGAGTTTTCCCTTAATATTTATGTTAAAAAGGCAGGTTTTCTTGAAAAAATAATATAAAATATAAATAATATAAAATATAGGGAAGGAATTCAGGAACTCATGTCTAGACTTTATTTGCCCAATGGTAATTGCATTAAAAGCAACGGCTGTTGCACCTCATAAATATCGACATTGATTTTATACCTTCAAACCGGAAAAAAATGTGTAAAGTGACAACCCCGTGCTGGTTTTCATTCCATAAGCTGATTTACTAAGGTGTGGGATCCTGTCCGGGTTCAATGGGTGGCCTCATGTGAACTCCAGCGTATAAATGGCTGGGTTTATGAGTTACTCAGCCAGCATGTACATGCAGTGTACAGTAGATGTTGGAAATCTTCTCCGTCTTTCATTCTATGGCCTGTGGAAATTATGCAAGAAATTGAAAACAAGAGCAATGACTAATTACAGGACTAGAGAAATTTATAGTTAAATTCCTGCAATCCAGCACCTAATAGTCTGCCATTGGGTTTGATACAAATGTACCTAATAAAGCATACCTTATACTTTACACCTAATTTCAATGATTTGATGTCTTCATGGGGGATTCCCCCACGTTGCCGGATGTTTTGATCTGTGCAACGGGAAGATGCAGTGGCTGCTGTGCGGGCATCAGAGGCCGCACAGGTGTTGGGAACAAGGTAAGTACAACCTGTATGAGGGGCCCGGGAATTAGAGAGGGCATTATAGGGGTTGGATAACCCCTTTAATCCTGTATTCTGTAATGGATAAAAATGTATTACAGAATACAAGTGGCATTCTAATTAGAGCAGTGAGACTATGGAACTCTCTGCCTGAGGAGGTGGTGATGGTGAGTACAATAACGGAATTCAAGAGGGGCCTGGATGTATTTCTGGAGTGTAATAATATTACAGGATATAGCTACTAGAGAGGGGTCGTTGATCGAGGGAGTTATTCTGATTGCCTGATTGGAGTCGGGAAGGAATTTTTATTCCCCTAAAGTGAGGAAAATTGGCTTCTACCTCACAGTTTTTTTTTTTGCCTTCCTCTGGATCAACTTGCAGGATGACTGGATGGACAAATGTCTTTTTTCGGCCTTATGTACTATGTTACTATGTTACTAGTACATGTTATAGTGACTTGAAAAAAGTAAAAAAAATGTAATAATAAAATATAAAAAAATATATAAAAATCCAAATCACTCCCCTAGAATAAATAAACATTAAAAAATAAACACCCTGGGCATCCCGTACTATTAAAATATAAAAAAATTATTCCAATACAATGAATGGAGTAATGTAAAAAAAAAATCTAAGTGCCCGATTCTCCATTTCTCACTTCACCTCCTAAAAATTAAATAAAACGTGATCAAAAAGTCATGGACACTCAAAAATGGTATCAATAAAAACTACGGATCGTACCATCAAAATAAGGCCTCATACAGCTTAGTAGACATAACTGTAAAAAACTTGTGGGGGTCAGAATATGGTGATGAAAAGAAAAAAAGAAACTATGGTATTGTTGTCATCGTACTAACCCAGAGAATGAAGGGCACAGGTCATTTGTACCGGCTAGGGAACGCTGTAAAAACAAAACCCATAAAACTATGGTGGAATGTTAATTTTTTTCCAATTCCACCCCATTTGGGATTTTTTCCAGCTTCCCACTACATTGTATGCAATAGTAAATGGTGCCATTAGAAAGTACAACTTATCCTACAAAAAACAAGTCCTTATTTAGCTATGTGAACGGAAAATTAAAAAAGTTATGGCTCTGGGAAGGCATGGGGTAAAAAATCTGAAAATGGAAAATTGCAAGGTCCTGAAGGGGTTAAACTCCAATATCGAGATCTTTGTGGAATGTGGGCAATGTATTGTTACTGTACGTTCTGTTTCTTGCTGAAGATTGTTTTACTTTCAGAATTGGTCATATCTGCAGAAGGAAGTCTGCAAATAATTTACAGAAGTAATGTGCACATTCCTTTACTTTTCACCCAAAACTATGTCGGACTGTAATGTAATTATATGCATCATTATGCCTTTGCTGACCTTGTTTAGCCATGTGTCATTTTGCCTTTAGGATTTAAGGGAAACTATGAAAAGTTCAGTAGAGCAAAAGAATCCATAGTAGTTATGTGGTGGAGTGTTTATGGAATGATACCTTCTGGTTTCATGAAAGGACATGGCTGACATAGCCACATACCTTTGTGAATAATTCATAGAATCAGCGGAGAGGAGAAAGTCTGGTTCTACCTGTTCAGATGGAACAACCTCATTATCCTTAATGAAATATTCATGCTGCCTTTTACACATACATGGCATTGTTGCATAATACTCAACCTAATTGCCCAATACACAGTAGTGTTTTTCAGTTTCATTGCATATTTTATGTTATACACATAGATCAAAAGATATTTCTAGTAGGATGTTCTTCACATGGATGACCTAATCATACACATGAACCGGTGCTCTCATTGGGTCTGCATATATATGACATGTCTAAGACAATTTAGGAAAGACCAACTAGATCAGCTGAACTTTATTTGGGGTTAATCAGAGGCACTTTACATGATGGCAGGTGTATGCTGACTCCTATGTAACAGGATTTTGAATGTGATTGCTTAATTCTGAACACAGCTGCATCCCCAGTTATAAGATGGTGTGCACACTTATGCAACCACATTATTATTATTATTTATTTATTTTTTTCTTCCCTCCACCTAAAAGATTTCAGTTTGTTTTTCAATTGAGTGGCACAGTTTATAGGTCACATTAAAAAGGTGGAAAAAGTTCAGAAATTATTTATCTTTGGCTCCATTCACACGTCCGTGGTGTGTTGCGGCCCCGCAAATTGCACATTCTGTCCCCATAGAGAATGAATGGGTCCGCACCCGTTCCAAAAAATTGCGGAATGGATGCGGACCCATTTGCGGACGTGTGAATGGAGCCTTTGTCTAGTTTTTTTTACAGCACAGAAACCTGACATTTTACCAGGGGTGTGTAGACTTTTTATATCCACTGTATATCTAGTGCACTATAATTATCAGAAAGCGGCCAGCCCCCGTAAAAGACATCTTAGACACTATCTTACTTTAGACTGATAATTTTGCAGCAGAATTTGGCACCTATTAAAGGGATTGGCAGCACAATGTTATTTCGTGTCTGCTGAGTTCCTGGTGTGAAGTTACTGCTCTGTGTCTAATCTTGCTGCCTCCCTTCATTTGCTGAGACGTCTAGGCAGAGATGGCAGCTTCCACCTCCTCCTCTGTCTTGTCTATTATGTTCTGTTTTACACTACACAGATTTTTTCAGGCTACTTAAAGTTGATAAGAGACCACATTTCCCTTATCAGATGTGTAACAATTTGTAAGCATCAATTCTTCTCATCAAGCAAGGTTCTGCACCTGCGACGTGGTGTCCCCAAAGCTGAGGACGCTCTCCTCTGCCCGCTGGTTGACACGGCTGGACATCTCCGCCGGCCCTGACAATCTTGTACCTGCGGCACTGCTCCGAGTAGTGGCACAAGAGTAGAGGCTGTTTGTGCCTCGCTACCTTTCTTGGGAGAAAACAGGGCTTCTGTGCTTACGCCGCTAATGGTGCAAGATTGGGCGTCCGCAGCCTCGGGGATCCCCCGTCGCAGATCCAGAATACTGCTTGAGACAAATCGAATCTTACAAATCAATTCGCTCATCTCTAAACACAAAATAAGTGTTCCCATGGATTTCTGAATGTTTGCCCTGTTATACATCAGTACGGGCTGTCATTTGCTGCTCTTCACATTGTTCTGTAAATCTGCATATATACTGCAAAGTGAAAAGATGTGATAGTATACATAATTGGGGTTATTTATCAAGCTGGTGTACAGTAGAACTGGCTTAGTTGCCCATAGCAACCAATCAGAGTCCACCAACCTATCAGATTCTACCTTTCATTTTCCAAAGGAGCTGTCAAAAATGAAAGGTGGCATCTGATTGGTGGTTATGGGCATCTAAGTGGCCAGTTGTACTTTACACCAGTTTTATAAATTACCCCAAATATGTTTGCATTTTTGGAGTGTTCGGTTTAATGGATCCATGATTTAAAAAAATGAGTTTATTGATTTGTAATTGTTTGAGTCAGTTAAAAGTGAAATTTTAGGAAAATTTTCATAATGATTAAAATAGAGCTACAAGAGTCCTGTACGAGGGCTGTCAATTGTCATTCACTCTGGTCTCTCAACTTTAATGTTCTGTAAATCTGCATGTGTCGCCCGCATTCTCTACAACTGCCGGCAGCACACACCAATTACACCCCTTGGCAGTGCTCATAGATTTCTATTGCTGGAAATCTGACACAGCGTTCTAAACACGCTGCTATTTAGCTCAATAGTAATTTAATTAGTGTTGTGTCAGATTTCCAGTAACAGAAATCTTAAGGCAGTGCCAACGGGATTAAATCTTATTATACTACCCTTTCCTTTCCTTCTGGAAATCAGTGTCGGTTCTAGGTCACAGACTTCATTCTCACATTCGTCCATGACGTATCAGAAGATCATTTGTACAACTTTTTTTTCTTTGGGTATGTTCGCACAGCGGATTTTGCTGCAAAAATTTGGCTCTGATTCTGCACCAGAATAATGGCGGCAGCTGAAGGGTGTCCGCCTTCCATTGTTTTCAGTGGGAAGCTGTGCTGCTATTCACATGACTGTTGGTTTAATGCTGTGAAGGTGCCAAGAAAGGACTTGTCCTTGGGCGGTTTCTGGACAGACACCACTGGAAGTCATGGCAAGTGTCCATTTGTGGTTTAGCCACATTTAAAGGGGTTCTCCGAGACTTTTATACTGATGACCTATCTTCTGGATAGCTCATCGGTGTCTGATCGGTGGAGGTTTGACACCTGGGATCTCCGCTGATCAGCTGTTTTGAGTGCCGCGGACTTCTCACAGCTTTTCCTAAGCCTGTGACGACACATTCATCTGTTACCTGGCCTAGGCGCAGCTCAGCCCCATAGAGGTAAAGGGGGCTGAGCGCGATATCAAGCTGCGAGCTTCTCAAAACTGATCAGTGGGGTTCCCAGGTGTAAAACCCCCACCGATCATTTACTGATGACCTATCCAGAAGATAGGTCATCAGTATAAAAGTTGTGGAAAACCCTTTTAATGGGGCTAAACCATGAGCTGGTGCGGATAACCAAGGCAGTTTTGCCTTTGCAAAATCTGCCGTGTGAACATACCCTTTGAGAGCGTTAAGTGCAGGGACAGATTTTGCCACAGTGCAAATCAAGCAAATGCTTCGGGCCCTAGAGATTGGGAGGCCCCCTGCTGTCCAAATGCAGTTTGCTGGAGAAAAACAAAAAAACAAATCGCTAAAGCAGGGGTAGACATACTGCCTGTACAGCTGGTTTGGCAGCAGTGGGACCTAGTGAGGAGTGGGAGCCCTTCCCATCCGTAGAACAGTAGCAGACGTGCCCAGGTTACACTGGTAAGCTGATGGTACAGTTTAACAAGCTATGGGGGCACAGCTTAGCGGCTGATGGGGGGGCCCCAAACATAACTTTGCGTGGGACCCAGAAAAGCCAAATCTTCCCCAGTTTTAAGTGTCTAGTATTCTTTACGTTATTTTCATGAATATTATATTGATATTGCCTAATTCATATTAGTTATATGTTTATGTGAAAAAAACAGCAACAGCACGGATACAGTGTCAAACGCAATATGGTTGTTCGTGTCATTGCTTGGGGTGGAGGATTTCGCTTTGTTTCTGTTTCCATTGTGTGCCAGGATTCTCAGCTCCGTCAGAAGTTTGGGACAGGGGTCAGTTCTCCACAAGTTGTATTTTTAAAGGCCTGGGAAAATACATGTGAGCACAGACATAGCCGTGAGTGACAGATGTAAAACTGAAACATGGCCCCGGCCTACATTTTGCTCACAGCTGTTAATTGCCCTGCTTTGGCAAATCACAGCCAGATCTATTCATGTGGTTGGGTCCGAACAATAAATCGAGCGCTTTAATCTCATAATAAAACGAAAGATGTAAAAATAGCAATCATCCGAGGAAGTAGCATGTGGCCGCCGAGCGCATTACTGGCAGTGTGATTCTAAACATAACCCGGCTGTGGAATGGAGCATTCTGCAGAGTAGAACTTATTTTAGGACTTGTGTTCTATACTTTACCAGTCCTTGTTTATAGGCATTATGTCATCCTTTTATTCTGTTATCTTTCTTGGTTATATGAAATTATGTATAAATAGAGAACTAAAATGCTTGACTATATTTTTTTTATAAAAGCACATCTAAAAACAGCCATAAAAACATCACATATATACTGCAAAGTGAAAAGATGTGATAGTATACATAATTGGGGTTATTTATCAAGCTGGTGTACAGTAGAACGCCAAGAGTCCACCAACCTATCAGATTCTACCTTTCATTTTCCAAAGGAGCTGTCAAAAATGAAAGGTGGCATCTGATTGGTGGTTATGGGCATCTAAGTGGCCAGTTCTACTTTACACCAGTTTTATAAATGACCCCAAATATGTTTGCATTTTCGGAGTGTTCGGTTTAAAAAATGACTTTATTGATTTGTAATTGATAGAGTCAGTTAAAAGTGAAATTTTAGGAAAATGTTCATAATGATTAAAATAGAGCTACAAGAGTCCTGTACGAGGGCTGTCAATTCTTTCACTCTGGTCTCTCAACTTTAACATTCTGTGGTGTAAATTACAGGGTCTTTCACGTTACAGGGTTGGCCCATCTGGGACATTCACGACATAATGCTAGGATATGCCATTAATGTCAGATAGGCCCGGGCCCCACCTCTGAGACCCTCTCCTATCTCCAGAACGGGGCCACCTTCTGTTCTCTGCTGTGGGAGTTCTGAAAATACCTTGGCTATTCCTGGCAGTCCCATAGCGGTGAACGGAGAGCTTCTCCTCTGCGCTCTCCATTCACCACCATTGGACTTCTAAGGGTTCTCACTTGGCTAATTTTGGAACTCCCATAACAATGAATGGAGAATACACCGCTCAAGCACGGCCACCGCTCCAGCACTGCCACCGCTATGGGACTGCCAGAGATTACCAAGTCTGGGCCCCATTCTGGAGATAGAAGGTGAGACCTGCACCTATCTGACAATGCTTTTATAACATATGAGTTCACCAAAAGAGTTTAGGGACTTCCTCACATCTGGCGTCACTTCTTGCTCTGCAGCTATTGGCTGAAGCCACATCTCCCAGATCTCCTGCTCTTCCCACCCATGCACTCCACACATAAAACTGTGAGCACTGAGAGATCCAGTTCATCTCTTTCCTCCTGTGTTTGGACCAGAAAGCAGAAAGAATAGCCTGAAAAGAGCTCTCAATATTAACTGTATTTTGTGCGTACAGAGGAAGGAAGAACCAACAGCTGTCGAGAATTGAGTGATGGCTGAGAAGGGAGCGTCATTTTGGCAGCTTCTCTAGTGCAGCCCAGTAATGTGAAGCAGCTTTCTTATTGCTAGTGGCATTAAAAGGGTTTTCTGGAAATAATTGACTCTTAGCTGAAGCCTGCTCCTCGCTGCTTCCAATCCTGCACACCGGCTCTCCTTTCCTCCACCTTCTGGTTCCCAGCTTGTTTTCTTCTGGCTGGGTCACCTGCCCCACTGCAGCCAATGACTGGCTTCAGTGGGGACATATCACTTGGGGACACATCTTCTCTGAAGCCAGTCATTGGCTGCAGTCACACACAATATTAAGGACTTATGTATAGAGTACCTTAGATCTGACATGTTTAAGCAATTACTTGTACTCCTGATGTAATAACAATTTTGGACCACTATTCTCATGACCCTTATGTTGTACCATTACTTTAATATTCCTACTAGAAGTTTATGAATAAGTTGTCAACAGTTTGCCTGAAAGTTCCATCTGGCAGTTACCAGTTGGAGGTGTGTCCCTTCTGAGGCTGACACTAGCATTACAGATTGGATAGTGTAAGACTGTGCAGGGACACACCCCCAACTAGTAGTGTCCAGATGGATCTTTATTGAAGACTGCTGACAATTCATTTCTAAACTTCTAGAAGGAATAATAGTTGAATGGCACAACATAGAGTTATATGAAAAGATGATTCAGAATTGATATTACATGAAGAATGCATGCAGGTAGTAGAGGAGACACGTCAGGAGGGATGATGGCTTCCCTTTAAGCTTTGTTCTCGCTGTTTAAAGGTATGAGAATGCTATGTTGTCACGAAAGGTAACCCAGGGTTGGATAGGATAGGAATGCGGCTCTAAATGTGAAGACCTTTTTTAGCCAAATGTGATTGGTGAGGTAATGATTTTGTTCCCTAAGTCAAATGCGTGTACATAAATCCTATGTATAATTCAATTGAACAATCAGAACATTCCCCATATAGCCCCTGGTCTGTTACCTGGTGGAGTCCTGAGCTGCAAGTGCAACGGGCGCCTCCCCCTAGGGCCCTCTATGTAATGCGGCCCAGGTATAGGAATGCCGAGTGGTATAGTGCGACCTTTTATGTGTGTCACGGTGCTCCTACCTGGATACGGCTGGATAAATGGGGGGAATAATTGAGGAATTTGCAAGAAAAATTGAGTTTAGGCCTTGTATGTAGTTGAATAGGAGCTTTACTTTAGTAAACGTTCTCCAAAGCGGTTTACAAACTTTGTCTTGGTCCCAGTAGGCTTAAGCATTAAAACTGAATTACAGTTCTGAACAGTCAACCGTCAGATAGTTAAATGACAGACATAGTGGAGTAAAGAAAGATGAGTATCACAGAAAGAACACCACTAAAACGTAATTTTTAATATCAAAATGATATAAAATCACTTGGTACCACCTCCTACCAATAGATGTTATATAGGATATGTAACTGATAATAAATATATGGCCCAGTTTAAATGAAGCAAGTGAAATCTATATTTTATTTAGACCCATAGGTGAGACCTTGTTAAGTCTGTATATCCTTAGGGATTCTTTTTTTAAAATATCTGACCCATATCTCCTCCTCTGGTGGACAGTCTGACTACTTCAATCATAGAGAATGAAATACCAGTAAAAACACTGATGTGATTCGATGTGTCTGACAATCGGTTTGTCACGTTTAGTCCTAATATCACCTCGGTGTTCCAAAATGCGTGTTTTAAATTCCCTACATGTTTTATCCACATATAGGATTCCACAGTGGCATTGCACTAAATAAACGACACCTATGGTGTTACAATTTACAAAACTTAGGGCTTTGTACCCATACTGTCTCTAAAGGTATCACCATTCCTGATAAAAGGGTAGGCTTTACATTGCCCACATTTAAAGGTACCATTTGTCCGGTTTTGGAGCCAGGTTTCTTTTTTGGGGGGATCGTAATGGCTATGTACAAGGGTGTCCCCAATATTTCTACTCCTACGAAAAGTTATAGAGGGGGTATCCGCTAAATAGTCTTTCAGGTCAGGATCTGTTTTGAGGAGGGACCAGTACAGATTCAAGATATCTCTAACCTGATTGTGTTGGGAATCAAAGGTCCCAATTATACGTATCAAACTATCTTCTTTTTTTATCTCATGGTTGAAAAAGGACCACCCGATTACTCTCAAGTGCATAATTCCAGGCTTCTCAGGAATGCTCAACCTGCGTCCCTCCAGCTGTTGCAAAACTACAACTCCCATCATGCTTGGACAACCTACAGCTATCAGCCTACAGCAGAGCATGATTTGTAGTTTTACAACAGCTGGCCGCATGTTGAGCATCCTTGCTCTAGACAATAATCCGGGTAGCCCCTCAGTTTAAACCTGTAGAACAGTTTTTGTGCTTCATGTTCAACCTCCTCCACTGTACAGCAATTATGCCTAACTCTCAAGAACTGGCCCTTCAGAATACCTCTCCTCAATGATTTCAGATGGAAACTTTCCCACCTTAAGACTATTAGCATCCAAAAATTGAGGCAAATACTTTTTTTTTGCATCAATAGATGTTGAAGCTCTTTATTCATCTATGCCTCATACTAAAGGTTTGGCTGCAGTAAAGTACTATCTTGACTCCAGGAGCAATGAGCTGAGGTGTTGCGTCTTCTCGACTACTTGCTGACACATAATTATTTTCTTTTTGACTGTAAATTCTACCACCAGCTCAGGGGCACTGCAATGGGGAGCCTATGTGCGCCCACCTATGCAAATTTGCTCCTGGGCTGGTGGGAGGATACAGTTGTTTTCACAGAAGAGATGTCACCATGGACCCAGTTTATCCCATTGTGGGTGCATTTTATAGACAATATTTTACTATTTTGGAGAGGAACTGTAACTGTATTTGAACAATTTATGGTCAACCTCAATGTAAACCATATTGGTTTGCATCTTACATCTAAAATAAATATATAATTTCTTGATATAAGAATTAGCAAGGGAGAACATCAGCAATTAAAAACTACGCTTTACCACAAACAAACTGCAACTAATAGTCTTTTAAGGTGGGAAAGTTTCCATCTGAAATCATTGAGGAGAGGTATTCCAAAGGGCCAGTTCTTAGGTGTTATTGCTGTACAGTGGAGGAGGTTGAACATAAAGCACAAAAACTGTTCTGCAGGTTTAAACAGAGGGGCTACCCGGATTATTGTCTAGAGGTAGCCTGGAATTATGCACGTTCGAGTAATCCTATCAGCCTCGAGATAAAAGAGGATAGTTTGATACATATAATTGGAACCTTTGATTCCCAACACAATCAGGTTAGGGATATCTTGAATCGGTACTGGTCCCTCCTCAAAACAGATCCTGACCTAAAAGACTATTTAGCGGATACCCCCTCTATTACTTTTCGTAGGGGTAGAAATATTGGGGACACCCTTGTACATAGCCATTATTATTCCCCCAAAAGAAACCTGGCTGCAAAACCGGACAAATGGTACCTTTAAATGTTGGACGATGTAAAGCCTGCCCTTTTATTGGGAATGGTGATACCTTTAGAGACAGTATGGGTACAAAAGTATACAAAGCCCAAAGCTTTGCAAATTGTAACACCATAGGTGTCATTTATTTAGTGCAATGTCACTGTGGAATCCTATATGTGGGTAAAACTTGTAGGGAATTTAAAACACGCATTTTGGAGGGAATTTAAAACATGCACGAGGTGACATTAGGAATAAACGTGACAAACCGATTGTCAGACACATCCAATCACATCAGTATTTTTACTGGTATTTCATTCTCGATTAAAGTAGTCAGACTGTCCACCAGAGGAAGAGATATGGGTCAGATATTAAAACAATAAGAATCCCAATGGATATACAGACTTAAAGGGGTTCTGCAGTTTGTTTAAACTGATGATCTATCCTCTGCATAGATCATCAACATCTGATCGGCGGGGGTACGATACCCGGGACCCCCGCCGATCAGCTTTTTGAGAAGGCAGCGGCGCTCCAGCAGCGCCGTGGCCTTCTCACTGTTTACCGCTGGCCCAGTGATGTCACGACTAGTATCAACTTGCCTGGGCGCGGCTAAGCTCCATTAAAGTGAACAGAGCTTAGCCGCGCCCAGGCAAGTTGATACTAGTCGTGATGTCACTGGACCTGTGGTAAACAGTGAGAAGGCTGCGACGCTGCCTTCTTAAACAGCTGATCGGCGGGGGTCCTGGGTGTCGGACCCCCGCCCATAATCTGCTAATGATCTATCTAGAGGATAGATCCTCAGTTTAAACAAACTGCTGAACCCCTTTAACACGGTCTCACCTATGGGTCTAAATGAAAACATAGATTTCACTTGCTTTATTTAAACTGGGCATATGACTGTATTATCATTTAAGAAGAGGAAAATATATCTTTTTATTGAAAGAATACACATATCTTCGTGATAGATACCTCTTCTCTGGGACACTGTTCGTTATTTCTCCCTGAATTTTCACATGTGGTTATATATATATATATATATATATATATATATATATACCACATCCTACAAAATATATATTTGTACAAAAGATATATTTTAATAAAATAAAATACTTTTCTCTCCCCCTTTTATTTATTTTCTTTTTCTTATTAAGCTTTCCCGCCTTTTTATGGTAACTCTATGTATGGTAAATTATTAATATATCCCCTCAAAAGTCAATCTGGAGGGCTTTTATATCATTTTTGTCAAGAATAAATAAAGTTATTGATATTCTTTCACTTCGGTGGAACGCAGCGCTGTGCGTTTTGACGTGGCGTGATGATGTACAGCGGCTCTCGACCGAGATCTCGTGATATTGGCCCTCTGATCTTGTTTAAAAAGGACGCGTCACCAGAGTATGCCGCTCCACGCCAGAGACCAATGGCGTGTCTATCCACAAAGCTGCTTCAGCGGTGGCCACCTGATCCCCCTGAGGCATACCATCATAACTTACAGATTTTACCCAGTAACGCAAGTACCAGGCCTGGGTGGTCTAATGTATAGATGTATCGTTAGCTAACCTTGTGTATTAACTCTTTGAATACTTGATATCTATGGAGGGTTGATTTATATAATATAAAACAACTTGAGTGGCATTTTGACCAAAGGTCTAATGGTCATCCTATACACCATTATATTGTCATTCTTATGTGACTTTATTAATGCACAGTATTAGATTACCATCTTGTTGTGACAATATCTATACACCTTATTTAGATGATTGATATGGAAATAATTCCATCCTTTTTGTTCCCTGATGAACTGGTGCCTCCGTGTTGGGACGTAGTGGGACCAACCAAAACATATGTTGATTATTCAACTTTAGGACGTAGTGGGACCAACCAAAATATATGTGTATTTTTTTTTGTTTTTTTGTTTTTGTAAATAGTAAGGTGTTGTGCAAGTAGATATAATTGACACCCTGACCTGCCTTTTGGACTAGTATATGATGTTCTCTTAGTGATGGGATCTATTTCTGTGTCAGGGACTGACTAGGGTGACCAGGAGGTTCCAGACATCGGGCGGCCATTCCGTTTTTAGGCAGGGTTTAAATAGAAACAGGGAAAGGGGTAGGGATATTTTCTTTTCTTTCTTAATCACTTATATAACATCTATTGGTAGGAGGTGGTACCAAGTGATTTTATATAATTTTGATATTAAAAGTTAAGTTTTAGTGGTCTTTCTGTGACACTTAAGCATTAAAACTGCCATGCAAACTTGACTCTGCTACATCTGTTTCTCTGACTCTGCTGTACTGACAGGCTGGCTGTATGACTTTGCTTCTTCTTGTATGCTGCCCTTCTCTTTGTATGGTCTGTCTCTAGATTAGGCCAGGGAACTGTCCTGGCTCCTGAGGCTTTACGCTTTGGCCTCCATGGCCAGCAGAGCTGAGGGTGGTCTGGCTGGCTTGGGCACTTCCAGCAGAGACGTGCCCTGCACACCTTCCCCGATCAGGGGATAAGTTAGACTACTCTAACTGGTCCCCACCCTTCCTGCAGGAAGTGGAACTCCCCCACTCCTCTCCAGAGGGGGTTTAGAATGGAATGGAAAGCTCCATTCTACCTACAGCTCTGCCGTGTTTGCTGCCACCTGCTGGTGAACAAGGCATATTACACGTAAATATTATTATAGATGCACATTGTGGAGAGGACCTGGAACATAATGCATAGATGACTTTATGTTAGACCATTAAGGACAGTAGCAAGGTGTAGGAGTGGCAACACCACTCAGGGGTGTTACACAAGGAAATCTCATCAATCAACTAAGATGAAGAAGTAAAGTAAAAAAAAAAAAATCTTCCCTGTATATGGTAAATTACACTTATTTCATGTTATTTTCAGGCACAATTCCTCACTTTATGGGTCTAACAAATCTCTCTTTTTTTTTTTTACCAGGATAACAAAGCCTTTAACATTTGCAGACTGTGTTGGGAATGAACTGCCTTTAGGATGGGAAATGGTTTATGATCAGCAGATTGGTGTTTATTATATGGACCACATAAACCGTAAGTTTCTTGTCCTGTTACACTAGCCTGCTTATTCTCCCTTTGCTGCTTTTATACAACATTTAGCTTTTTATACTGTATAATGTCACGCACAAACCGCTTTCTGCTGCCTCAAGCATCTTATGCCAACTCCACGTTTGGCTACATGCACTCGAATGCGCTGTGCGGCCCACAAATTGCGGATCAGCAAAACACGGATGCCGCCCATGTGCATTCCGCAATTTGGGGAATGGGCCGCTCATAATATAAATGCCTATTCTTGTCCACAAAACAGACAAGATTAGGACATGTTCTATTTTATTTTGCGGGGCTACAGAACATTGAAGTGAATAGGTCCACATCCAAGCTGCAAAAATGTAGCTGGGATGCGGACCCAAACAACGGTCGTGTGAATGAGGCCTTATGGAGAGGAGCATAAGCTATTCCCAGATATTCCTGGTAGCAGTTTATCTACATTAGATGGAATTCAGTTGGATTTCAACAGGCTTGTTCCTTCTCTTCCCTGCCATCTGCCAAGATGTCCCTAAATGCGCTAGATCATTTGCCGATAGCAGGTAAATCGGCAACCTCAGCTTACATAAGACTACATTCTCACGAACGTGAAAAATGGTTGTGTGCCATTGTTAGAACCAATTGATGTCAATGGGGCTATTCATATGACCATTTTTTAATGGCCAGTGAATAGCGGCCGTCAATAATAGGAGATGTCCTATTTTTGGCCTTTTTCATGGCCTGGTAGCCCCTATTGAAATTAATGTGACTGTTTTTAACGGCCGTTAGACAGGACTGCACCCGTCTAACGACTGGTAAAAACGGGTACACTAGTGGAAAATGGCCCTTTAGGGGTTAAAATAAAAAATGTTTAAATACTTCATCCACTTGCCCACACAGAGGCAGTCGCGCCTCGTTTGATGCTGAAGGACCTGCGCTCTCAGCGTGATGACGTCACCATGCTCTCCCATAGCTATTCATGAGGACTTATCCAATAGACTAGCAAAAAATGTTGAATTTTTAGTGCAGGAATTTAAAGAAAAGTAATAAATCTACTGATGTGTAGCATCCATTAATCCAGAAAGTATGATAATCTGGCTATTGTTTCAGGATACAGTGGACTGTCACACAGCTAGGAGTATAAAGGCAAAACTGTTTAGGAATTTTCAGATTTCAAAAAGTGATGGCAATAAATTTTGTCTTGAACATTTTATTAAGGGGAGTCCTGCTGTTTCTCTGCCCTTTCAAGTGAGTTTTTATACTGTTCTGTGACCGTCTGATAATCCAGAATGCCAGGAATTTTACTGTATAATACAGAGTAGGTTTCATGTTTGATAGATAATTAGGATTCCAGTTACTATAAGTGGAATGTATGCCCACAATTAAAGGGGTTGGCCATTTTCTGGGTACTTGTGACTAACTTGCATGGAAGATGACTATATTACACTATTATAGGCTTTTTAAATGTTCTTTTCCATTTTCTAAACTATGCCGCCCTTGTACTGTTCTGTCCACACAGAGGTCTTGTCCATAAGATGGCCGCTGATGAAGGGTCATGTGACCAGGCAAATCACCTCCATGTGATGTCTCCTCCATTCACACGCACTTCACCTGCACTAAACTCCCAATAGTACGTGCAGATGACAGGTACAGTGTATTTGAATGAATGAGATATCACATGGAGGTAATTTGTCTGGTCACATGACCCTCCATCAACAGCCATTTTATGGACAGGACCTCTGTGTGGACAGCAATAAGGACGTAACAAACAAAGGGGCATACCTTATGAAATATAGAAAATGGTGCCGCTTTTAAACAAAGGCTATATTAGTAAGTTACATATAATTATCACACTAGCGTTTTTGTTTTCCGGTATTGAGTTCCGTCACAGGAACTCAATACCGGTAAAAAAACGGGTCAGTTTTATCCTAATGCATTCTGAATGGAGAGCATTCCGTTCAGTATGAATCAGTTCAGTCCCTCTTACGTTTTTTGGCCATAGAAAATACTGTAGCATGCTGAAGTTTTCTCTCCGGCCAAAAATACTGAACACTTGCCGGAATGCTGGATCCGACATTAATTTACATTGAAGTGTATTAGTGCCGGATCCGGCATTAAGTGTTCCGGCAAAATGGATCATGCGTTCGGATTGTCAGATCCAGCAGGCAGTTCCGGTGACTGAACTGCCTGCCGGAATCCTCTACCGCAAGTGTGATAGTACCTTTACATACACATAAGTCAATGGTAACTAGAAAGTGGCCAACCCCTTTAAGAATAAACTTACTGCAACAAATTGTTAGTTTCTAAGGTTCTGAAAATGTATATATATTTACAGTTGCATTAAAGGGGTTGTCTAACTTCTGAATAGAAAAACAGTCCCAGATGGTATAAAACAAAATCCAGCACATACACTCTGGTGGTCACCCCGATTGTTGTACGACCAATTGGCACTGGACTGCTGTAGCTTATCATGGCCTCAACAGTCATGTGCCATGCTACTGGCATCACTGCTTAGCGATGGGCGCCATGATGTCAGGACTACAGCACATTACCACTGAGACCATTGATTAGCTGTAGCAGTCATGTAACGGCTGCTTGAAAACAAAGACTGGGGAGACCACAGGACCTTCTGTGCTGGATAAGTGGGGGCCTGAAGAGTTAAGTATTTTTTTTATTATTATTTTAAACATTTGCAGCTATTTTATTTTTTATTTTATTTTTTCAGAAGTTAGATATCCCCTTATATGCCATATGCTGGGGAAAATCAAATAATAGTGTACAGGACACTGGATATCGGAAAACTAAATTGCATGTTATAGTTGTTATAGTAGGGTAGAGCGGAGATTTGAGGTACTTTAGGCCAAGCTCAAAAATCCATGTTTACACATATTTCGGTAGATCTCTGTGCATTAAGTGTAATTCTTCATCCACTGTGGTCTACCAATAATGAAATTGTGCCTGTGGTGCAAAGGGGGTCCAAGGTCAGACGCATCTCTATTGGCCACCGGTGAGCATGAGGTCTCCTTCCATCATATTTCATCATTACATGCAATTTGGTCAGCTTAAGATCAGTCACGTGTGACTGATCAAATCAAATTTTTGGAAGTCTTATACATGCAGTTCCATTTCCAGTGCTCTCACATCGTTTAATATTCTTACATTTTCTTGATTGCTTGTAGAGATCACACAAATTGAAGACCCTCGAGAGCAATGGAGACGAGAACAGGAGCGGATGCTGAAGGAGTATTTAGTTGTAGCCCAGGAGGCTCTAAATGCCAAAAAGGAGATTTATCAAATCAAACAGCAGCGGTTTGAGTTGGCTCAGGAAGAATATCAGCAACTCCATGAACTTTGTGAGGATGACAATCGTTCCCATGCCAGTTGTAAGTACAGAGATATGTTCCTTTTATTCTTTTTTTTGCTTGAGAATGATAACATGTCTCGTGAAATTCCCTTGGTGTTTTCTGGAGAACGGTTTGTCGGCACATTGAAGTGTTTGTTCAGTTTCTATAGATACTTCATGTTGGCACTTTGCATATATAGGAACATGACAGATTCAGTCTGTTCTGATGGCTGAGATTCAATATATGGGGGCTGTCAATGCTCAAACCGTTAGCTGTGTATAGAATGGATGGGCATCTTCATTGTGTTGTGGGAGATAATTATTTTAGAAAAGTTTTCCTTTTCAAATGAATTTATAGAGTTGCAAATTATAATAGGGCAAGCTAAATTCTCACACTTATCCTCACAATATATTCCATACAGCGAGCTAGTCTTCAGGAGCAGATCCAGGAGACTAAAACATGACGGTTCCTTATTTTCATGGAGCACATCCTCAAAAGAAGTAGGATGGATATACTGTCAATGCATTTCTACAACTGCATGGTCATCCAAGGGTGTGCGAGTTCTCAATTAGTTCATAAAATGTGGAAAGACAGTTCAGCTCACCAAAAACATGTATATCCCGCTTGTGTTTATATGTTTCACGGTGCAAAGGAAAATGCCATCTTGGCAATGGGCAAATACTACAATCTTAGAAGATACAGCACTTGTGGAAAAGTAGTTTGGTAATCAACTGGATAACTTTTGCATGTGCTCAATTGGGAGCTGTGAGGGAAAAAAAGGATGTCGAAATCCAACCGCCTGATCCTTCTTCACCCTGATATCTGTCGTCAGGGGAGAATCAGAACACATCCAAACACTTTAGATTTCGTCTGGTCCTGACCTAATTGATTTGGCCAACATTAATTTAATGTTTATGGTCATCTTAAAGGGGTCTTCCAAGATATTTTTGCTAATGACCTATCCCCTGGATAGCTTATCAGTATCTGATCGGTTGGGGTCTGACACCCCTGCCGATCAGCTGTTTGAGAAGGCACACCGCTCGCAGTAGTGCTGTAGCATTCTCGCAGCTTTTCCTAGGGCATGTGACGTCACATTTATTGGTTACATGACCTAGGCACAGCTCAGCCCCATTGAAGTGAAGGGAGCTGAGCTGCGATACCAAATGGAAAGAGCTATGCTTGGTGAGCAGAGAGAAGGTAGTGGTGCTACTGCAAGGGCCGGTACCTTCTCAATCACCTGATCGGCGGGGGTCCCGGGTGTTGGACCCCACCGTTCAGTAAAAATTGAAAACCCTTGTAGCTGCAAGCAGCTATAAGTTGCAGCAAGTTGAGTACCATGGTAAGGCTATTTTCGCTCATGCGTTTTGCATTCAGGTTTTGAAACCCACCAGAAGATCTCAAAACTGGTTGCCAAACGCTTATGTTTTGTCCCCATTCATTATCAATAGGGACAAATCAGATCAGGATGCATTCTGTTCTGGTTTGTTCAGACCGGACACAAAACCGCAGCTCTGGTCTGCAAAACTGAACAAACCGGATCCAGCACTAAAAACAATGTAAATCAATGGTACCGGATCTGTTTTTGTCAGAACCGAAAATCTGGTTTGTTCAGTTTCAATTTAATACAACTGAATCCAAACTAAACTGATGCAACCAGATGTATTATATCGAACTGAAGCCTTTTGCTCCTATATTGAGATCCTCTGCCAGATCTCAAAACCGGAGGTCAAAACTCATATGTGAAAGCAGCCTAAGAACACAGAAGTAATTTTTTTTTTTTTAGCTACCGCTTTTATCCCTTATGTCTCAGTAATCTCATTTTAGTTAATGTTTTCCACTTTTTAGATAAGAATGTCGCCTGGCAGCGGCCTATGTGTGTAGGCCAACATTAGACAAAGCCATTCTTTATATAAGCTACTCCAACCCAAATATTCGTTCCCACTGCTCTGCGTGAGCTAGTGATGGCGCATACATAACTAAAAAGGTTAATTTTTCATTGTAATGTGGTTGTTTTAAAAACAAATGGATCACATACCAGTTGTTGACTTCCTGGTATCGGGAAGAATGATCATTTTGTAAGAAGCAGAAATGTATTACGTGGATTATGTTTGTTGTCCTTCTAGAGGGTTTTTTCCCTTTGTGAATCACAGCTACCCACATATTACACTGATTCAAGTTGTTTTGTATTTTATATGAATGAACACTCTCCATGCATGAAACTATCAAGGAAGATGATGTCATGGGAGCATTTTAAGTAGTTGCAGAAGTTATGTGTCCTGTGCACATTTTAATACAAAAAATATGGACATCTGACACCAAGAACCATATTGCATGTGATATGAACTCCACCCACGGATACAGAATATTTTCTTTTTTGTTATTTTATCCTCATTATGTTAGTGAGTGTGACTATAATAGACATTTGTAGGATTGTATAGGTAGAGGTTAATGAGAACACTTCTTTACCAGCACATCCATGGTGAGGAGGAGTTTGGAAGAAGTGGCATGCTCGCAGTTGTTCCCCACAATTCTATAGGGGTTTCGGAAGCAGCGGAGTGAGAGGATTTGGGTGGGAAAACAAGTTGTGGTATTGTAGCTTTAGTTTTGCAGTGGAGCTTTACTTTGCAGAAGGACTGTACAGAATTTTTTTAAATAACCAAACATTTGCAGGGAAAAATTAGTCTTCTATCTTAAGAAGTGGGCTTTTCAAAGTAGACGTGGTAGTGGTCAACAATCAAGTGAATGGTTTTCTGAATATACTTTTTTTTTTCTTTCACTTCATGTATTCTACTTCATGTTCTAGCTCTTTAACCCTTTCCCAACATATGACTTAAAAGTACATCACATGTCGGGTCTTTAAAGACAGTGCCCGCTTCGAAGCAGAGCAAACACCAAAGCCTCCAGGTGCCTGCTGTTTTACACAGCAGACATCCAGAGCTACTGTCTGCGACCAGCCAAAATGCCAATCGTAGACATTTAACCCCTCAGATGGAGTGGCCAGTTGTGACTACAGCAGCTGAGAGAGTGCTGCACTTCTGGGCCTCAAATGGCTCCCCCACGCAGCGATTGGTCGAGCCATCCATTGTCTGTGAAAGGCTGGAGCCTGCTGAGGCGCCAATGCCTTTTACAGGTATATTTCAATGTAGGCCTGCAGGTGGCAGCACTGCATTGGAATATACCAAGCTTTGTATATTGTATCGGATAAAATTCAATTACTTCATACAAATTGAAATCCAGTGATTGCATGTTATAGTTACCTAGGGTGACTTAAAAAAGTAAAACAAATTATCCCCCTTTCCCCAAAATGAAAGTAAAAATAAACAATAAAAAAACGTAATATAAAAATATAATAATCTTTATCCCTTATTTCTAACACCCCTGCAAAAAACATATTGAATAAAAAGTGATAAAAAATTCATAAGCACCCCAAAATGGTATGACTGAAAAGTGCATATGTTAAGTCTTTTTGTGTGCTTGGAAGCATACTTATGGAATCCACAAAAGCAAAACCTCCATGTAAAAGATGTGAAGCACTTGAAGCCACAGTAGTGCCTATAAAGTTCAATGGATAGGGCACTGTATTTGGGATCCTGATTACTACAGTGTGCATGAGGCCATATTATTCTTACATTTTTCTGTGATCAAGATAACCAGAGCAAAAATGTTAAATGTTTATAGCATTACTTGATTATGAATGTGTACTTTTTGATAATGATATATATATTTTTTGTTAGCTTTTTCGGGATTTTCTACGAACACAAAATATGATCCACATCAAATCAAGGCTGAGATAGCAAGTCGTCGTGACAGGGTAAGTGCAGATTATGCTTGTTATAAAGATGTCTTGTCTTCATGTACAAATAAATCTTGGTTAGCAACTCTGAGCCTTTTATCTTAACCCCTTAACCCATGACGCCGTATATATACATCGTTATGCGCCCGCGGGTGTATGGAGCGGGCCTCTGCAGTGACCCTGCTCCATACACGCTGTGTGCTGGCATACAGCGGGCACCCAGCTGCACTGCCAGGGAGCGGCGACTGCGCCCCACTTACAGGGAGCGCCGATTGCGCCCCCCATTATTTAACTCCTCAGGTGCTGCGAGCAATGCGGTTCCCTCTGCCTTCCGATCAGAGCCCCCGCAGTGAAATTGTGGGGCTCTGATCGGTTGCCATGGCAGCCTGGACGCTTCCTCCATTGCATTCTCCATGGTGAACTATGCACGAGGCATAGCTCAGAATGGACTGTGTGAAAATCCTATTTACCCTAATAGATAACAATATATTAAAAGTTTAAATCACCCCTCTTTCCCAATTTTACATATAAAAATACATAAAAAATAAACATATTGGGTATAGCCGTGTCCGCAAATGTCTGAACTATTAAAATATATTTTTTTTAATTCCTGTGTGGTGAACGCCATAACAGACGCGATTTGCCATTTTCGTGTCATCTTTCCACCCCAAAAAATTGAATAACGGTGGGAAGCAAGTACGTAAGTAATCTACCTTTTAATGGTCTGGCCAAGTGGGGGCCCCCTGTACAACCCCATTCACAAAAAACGGGCAGGAAAAACTGACACTTTGTAATGGCAGCTTTATTTTAAATAAAACCCCAACCCTTGTATTCATAATGTCCCCCAACACTAATAATGTCCTCCATAGCGGCACCTAGTGGTAATAATGTCACCCATAGTGGCCTCCAGTAGTAATAATGTCCCACATATTTGCCCTCAGCTGTAATGAAGTCTCCCATAGTGGCCCCCAGGGGTAATAATGACCAGCATAGTGCCCCCCAGCAGTAATAATGTCTCCCATAGTGGCCCATAATGTCCCCATAGTGGTCCTCGGTTGTAATGTTTAGATTTTAGCCAGAAAAAAAAAACTTGCTTCATCCACTTGCTTGAAGTCACCGCGTTCTTCCAGCATGATCACGTGGTGATGTCATTACACTTGAGCGCAGGTCCTTCAGGAGGACCTTCAGAATCAAGAGAGCAGCGATTGTCTCTGCATGTGCAAGTGGGTGAGGTTATTTTTTTTTACCTCTAAAAGGCCATATTGCACTAGTGTACCCATTTTTAACAACCGTTATACAGGTGCAATCCTGTCTAGCGGCCGTTACAAATGGTCCTATTGATTTCATTGGGTTCTGTCTGATCATGGAAGCGGCCAAAAATAGAACATGTACTATTTTTTGACAGACACTATTCACTGACTGTTTAAAAAAAAAAGTCAATTGACTATCCCCATTGACTTCAATTTGTTCAAAAAAGGTCCATGTAGCTGCCGTTACAAAAACAGCAGTCACACTACCGTTTTTCACGTCATTGAATATACTAGCCTACGTAATTGGATCTTTTTAGGTGCATATGACTACATTTTCAATATTTTATTACTGTCAAGAATTACTCTTTTTCATATAAAATACTCCCATTATAGAATAATAATCTCACAAACTGCAGAATCATTACCTGTCAAAAGGATACAAAAGGTGTCCGAAGAACTGAATCTGTGTTTTTGTGTTTCTTTCTCCCCAATAATTGACTACTGATCCCTCCGAGTTAACATCAGGCTCTGAGCTATGCTTCTTTAATCCCAGCCACCGCTACAAAAAGGCGCAATATTTTTATTGGACTTCACTGCCCAGTGGTGCAGTGGGTATATTTTCATGACACATCCAATTTAAAGGGGTATTCCCATCTTATAATGTAAAGACTTATCACTAGGATATGCCATCATTTTAAGATTGATGGGGTCCAACTTTTGGGACTGCACCCTAAACTGAGAATAAAGGGGATGCAGCACTAATTTAGTGCTGTGTGTCTTTCAATGCTTTTGCCCCGCACAACAGGTGTGCAAGGAACAGCAGTTCGGACTAGTACAAGTAAATGGGGATGTCTAGGGTTCTCTGCATCGCCAATAGCTGTTAGGATTGGTGGGGATGTAATGACAACTAGCCCTATGTCCCTTTTATTCTCAGGATCATGGGGTCTTGGAGGTTGCCCCCTCCCCCAACACAGATCATAAAGTGATGACGAAATGTACTATTGCTTTATATGATAGGAAACCCATTTAGCAATAAGTATATTAGAAGTTTTTATTTGCTTATTTCTTTAAGTTTATTCTAGTGGAGAAAATGTCAAAGCTACAAACTATAGGGCATAGCAAATGGAAATGTAAGTTTGTTAAATCTAGCTATCATTTTTCTTTAGCTTTCTAGGTTAAAACGAGAGCTGACATTGATGAAGCAAGAACTTCAGTTCAAAGAGAAGGGAGTGGAGACCCTGCAAGAGTAAGTTTATTACAGGCTTTGATGTGAAGCCACACATTCTCCATAGACTTTGGAATGCTCTAGGCTTCTGTGTGTTCTAGGTTCCATCCTCACATGAATGTTTTCTAGCACAGTTTAGCAACCAGTTGAACATGTGGTCAATGTTTGTGTGGTGCAATGGTTGAGAAACCAGTTTTGCCTCCAGTGGCTGGTGATGCCTTTTCCACAGCCCTACAACATTAGCAAACGAAAGGAGAATAGGGAGCAAATATGCATCAAATCTTCCAGTCAGTTGGTCAGTGCTATTGTGACCCCAGCCACCACCAGGAGAGGGCCCTATGGGACCTCTTTGTCCAATTTAGCGGGGTATTGTTTCTCATTAAAGAGACTCAGTGGTCTTTGGAGACTTATTTTCAGACAAGGTTTCGTGGGAATTAAGTAAGCAAATTTAGCAAACCAGAGACACCTGTCTGTAGACAACACTGTTTTGGGGGTTCTTGCCCTCATCACTGATGTGATTTAATTTTCAAACTTGTCTCTCAAATTTCTGCTCATTCTGGGCTTTAAAGTCAAGGAGGCGTTCCTATCAGTGATTGACAGCTATATCTCTATGCACGGTATGAGAGGGAAGGTAGTCACTGATAGGACCGTCTCCTTGACTTCAAAGCCCAGAATGAATGTATAAATTACAGGTTTTACAGTTTTTCCCATAAAACTATATCAATCTGCTCATCTCCTCCTGCACTATAACATGCTGCCGGCAGCTCAAACATCATGTTCAACATGACAGGTTCCCTTTAAAAACTGCCAAACAGTCCATTTGTAATGGCCATTTTTCTTCACCGATGGCTTTCTGAAAAACGCCCCCTTCAATTATATGGGGCTGTCGGGCCATGAAAAGGATAAAATAGCACCAGTCCAATTTTTAGATGTCCGTTATTCATGGCGTGTAAAAAACCCTGCATCTGAATAGAACAATAGGCTGCGATGGTTCAGAAAACAGCCATCACGCGGCCACTTTTCAATGTCATGTGAATGTAGCCTAAGCAATACCACAGCAAGGAAAATAGACACACATTTGCATTCACTAACGTAACCTCTGATAGCTGCAAATTAATATATGGAATAAAGCAGAATTGTAAAATTCTATCAATAATAAATAAAAAAAACGGCCTATCTGTATGTGCTGTGAGCAGTCACCTTACTTTGCAGTTTGTTACTGTACAACCTGCTCTGTGCAGAATTTTTGTATTTGTTGCAATGCTGACTCAGTCTTTCCTCCTCCCAGGATGAGTTCTCTTACCCAGTTTTCCACAAGGACCTAAACATGTCATTCCTTCCTACTGAACACATAGCTGAGAGGACATTACAACTCTGGCAGCGCAAGGAATTTCCATCTGGGCTAGTGTTTAGTTTAGAAAATCTTAGCATAGTTTAAGAACAGGGTGGCATTGTTAGGCAGCTTGTAGAGAAGCCATCGATTATATGTATGTAGCACAAGACACGAGCCCACGAGAAAACACCAGATATGGCCGGTGCCCTGAGATAATAGTAAAACACACAGAAGTGACTTAGAAACAAAAAGGCCATTGTTAATGGTAATGGGACAGGTTCTGTGTATAAAAAAAGTCCTGGCCTCTCAACAGTACCTGCTGTTGATCGGAAGGGTAGCAGGAAGAAAGCTGTGGTTAGCTGGAGGCCTTCTGCCAGCCCTGATGATGTAAAAGGCCAGATGCACAACAAAACTTTCCATTCTTCTAGTAGGTAATCTATGGCTTTACATGGGAGGTGTCTAATGCGGCTGGCAGCTATTCCTTCAAGATGGGATTTTAAAAATAGGACTCTTAGGATTAAATCATTTCAAGGGCATCTTACTCACGGGGTTAATTTATTCAACATATCCTCAGATTTGACATTAACGAACGAAGTTGTAAAAAGTAGATATTGTTTTATGGCCATTATGTGCTGGGAAAGATGTTTTTTTCACTTCTATTCAAAGTGAGCTTATTGCTCAGAAATGCACCTAGCTCTACAGCTAGGAAACATTAGTGCCGTAAATCCTCATTGTATCCCGGTGATATATCAGACTCTCTTCACTTGTATTATGGGACTTTCTGTGTTTTTATTTAAAAAAATATATCGATGGACTGCTATATGCATTTTGAAGTAAAAAATAAATAAAATCCATGGATGCGCATGGTACACAATGGAGTCACAGTATTATGACCATCAGCTAACATCCAAAGTAACCACCATGTGCAGCACAGACAGAAGTTAGATGGGCTGGGAGTGACTTAGTAAGGTCCTGGTAGGTTGTCTCAGGTATCTGGAGCCATGCTGACCACAGTGCATCCCACAGCCTCATGAGGGAGGATTCACAGAGTAAATACGACGATCAAGATGGTCCCACAGATGCTCAGTTGGGTTCAAGTCTGGGGAATTAGGGGGCCTGGGTAGTACATGGAAGTCTTGGTCATGCTCTTCAAAGGAATGTCGAACATTCCTAGCCGTATGACATTTCACATGGTCTTACTGGAAGATCCCATCTGCCCCAGGGAAGACAATCAGAATGTATGGGTCTATGTGATCTGCAAGGATGGATTAATTCCCAAATCGGATGTGAGTGCCTTCCACATGGATGAGTGTGCCTACAGAATGTCATGAAAACGTTCCCCATTTCATAATTCTGCCGCCACCAGCTTGTGCTCTTCCAGCAATGGTTGCAGAGTGTTTGCCAACGTCATCTATCCAGTGTTTCCCAACCAGTGTGCCTCCAGCTGTTGCAAAACTACAACTCCCAGCATGCCCGCACAGCCAAAAGCTGTCCAGGCATGCTGGGAGTTGAAGTTTTGCAACAGCTGGAGGCACACTGGTTGGGAAACAGTGATCTATTCAATAAAGCAGAAAACGGAACTCATCTGAGTAGGCTACCCTTTACCAATCAGTGGAGATCCAATTCCAATACTGCTGCAAAAATTGAAGCCTTTTCTGCCAATGCAACTTCTCATTGCTTATTTGCAATTGTGCCATTTGTCCACTCATGATACACTTTCATCACATCAGCACATGAACAGTTCACAGACTGCGCAGTTTTAGAAATACCTCCACTCGTTGCCTGAAAGACAATAATATTCCCTTTTTTGAAACTCTGATGAATCGCCCTTTTACTCATGACGGCATAAAGGGATGTGTGTGAAGACAGCTTATTGCACACCTTATATACCCACCAAGCCAGCTCCACACCTTATATACCCACCAAACCAGCTCCCCACACCTTATATACCCACCAAGCCAGCTCACCACTCCTTATATACCCACAAGCCAGTTCACCACACCTTATATACCCACCAAGCTAGCTCACCACACCTTATATACCCACCAAGCTAGCTCACCACACCTTATATACCCACCAAGCTAGCTCACCACACCCTATATACCCACCAAGCTAGCTCACCACACCTTAAATACCCACCAAGCCAGATCACTACAAGTGACTTCTTTCATAAGCAACAGTATGTACTGCCGACATCAAAAATAGGAAGTGGTCAGAATAATGTGACTGGACTATGTATGTACAAAACCTTCAGTTCTGCTTTTCTGGTCTGCAGAAACATTTTCCTAACTTTTATATCATACATTTAGAATAAATACATGAATGAATGAATGAACAGAACAACTGGATAACTACAGTATTGCTTACAGTAAGCCCTATTAAGTCATATGTACATCATGATGGAGTGAGTTGTCCTATATTAGCCAGGGTAGAGAACCTCTGGAAAAAATGGCTTACATTCTTGTGTAATCATCACCATTTTTTATTTAGTGTCATTATATTTACAGAAAAATGATAAAAAGTTCTATTAAAATAAATTAAAGTAAATGTAGAAAATGCATAATATAAAATATAATTAATTAGCCCCATAATCTCTTCCTCTCCTTTGATTCTAGATTAAAACTGTGAGAAATGTGTAAAGAAATCCCATATATCTGCTCCAGGAAATCAGCTATTTCACCCCTCCTCCTTCTCACAAACCTGTGTCTGGCAGCAAAGCAGCTACCTCCCCCCACTGTTTTGTTTGCAATAGGAGACCACAACATATCCATCTGAAAAGAAGTCTGCATGCATGCAAATATGAACACTGGGGGTCATTTATCAAACTGGTGTAAAGTAGACCTGGCTTAGTTGCCTATAGCAACCAATACGATTGCTCCTTTCATTTTCCAAAGAAGCTGTCCAGAATGAAAGGTGGAATCTGGTTGCTATGGGCAACTAAGCCAGGTCTACTTTACACCAGTTTGATAAATGACCCCACTGTCTTTCATACCTGATCTTACTTATCAAACCTGCAGCTACACTATGTGACCCAGAGTATGTGGACACATGTTCGTCAGACCTATATGTGAGCTTGTTGAACATCCAATTCCATACCAATGGGTAATCATAAGGAGATGGGCCTCCTTTTGTGGCTTCCAAGGCTTTTGTGAGGTTAGACTTGATGTGACATGAGAAGGTCTGGCCCAGACATGGAGCTTTAGATATCATGCCAAAGGTGTTTGATGGGGTATAGTTTAGAGTTTTGTGCAGCCACTTAAGTTCCTCAAGACTAAACTACACCATGTATTTATGGGCCTCACTGTATGCACAAGGGCCCAGTTATGCTGGATTGGGAAAGGGTCTTCCTAAACTGTCGCCACAAAGTTGGAAGCATACAGTTGCCTAAAATGTTTTTCCGTGCTGTTCAATTAATATGGCCCTTTATTGAAAATACAAGATCTAGCCAAATCCTTTGAAACAACCCCATAACATTATGCCTCTGCCTCCAGATTTTAAAGTAGGCACTGCATTCCAATAAGTAACGTCCTTCTGGCATCTGCGAAACCCAGATTCATGCATCTGGCTGCCAGATAGTAAAACGCAATTCATCTTCCCAGGTAACACATTCCGATTGCTCCAGACTTTAATTTACGCTACTCCAATCCACTCTTTGCATTGTGCACGGTGATCTTAGTCTTGTGTACAGTTGCTTGAATTTGGAAACCTATTTCATGAAACTCTTGGTGGACAGTTCTCGTTCTGGTATCCCTTGCAGAAACAGTTTAGAAGTCTGTAGTCAGTAATGCAACTGACGATTAGTGACTTATGTGCAACACACAACGGCCCTGTTTTGTGACTTTACATGGTCTACCACTTTGTGACTAAGCTGTTGTTGCTCCTAGATTATCCCATTTCACAATAATTGTACTTACAATTCACGGGAGAAGATCTAGCAGATTAGAAATTACACAAACTGATTGTAGCACAGGTGACATCAAATGACCTTGCCATATTTAAAGTTATGGAGCTCCTCAGTATGACCCATGCAACTACCCAAGTTTCTAACTAGAGTTTGCATGGCCTTCTGCTTAAAGGGAATTTGTCTCCAGCGACCTCTCTAGCTGTCAGCATAGACACGTAGCCGTGGTTCATCTAATTGAAACACTAAGGTTTATCATATCCCTTGCGTCTGAAAAGTGGCGTTAAAAAGTTGCAAAAATAGTCGCATTTCCAGTTTTTTACACTGCCTTTGCAACGTTTCCTAAATGGGGCAGGAAGAAGGCATAGCCACAGAAAGGAGCAGAGCTTGGATACAACAACAGCAATGATGATGCCCTCATTACACCAAAGGACTAATTTGCATTTTAAGAACAAAATATCATTACTTGGGAAGTAAGCTTTCGAGCGTAAATAGAAAAAAAAGCATTTTAATCCGGTGAACCAAGCTATGTGTCTATACAAACAGTTTGATAGGGCAGTCGCTGGTAGCAGATTCCCTTTAAGGCCACTTTCACACGGTCAGTACGTGATCAGTATCTTTCGTCAGTATTTGTAAGTCAAAGCCAGGAGTCGGTCCAAAACACAGAAGAGGCATAAATATTTCCATTGTACTTTTTCTCTGTAGGTTCCAAATACTAACCAAATACGGAACACGTGAAAGTGGCCTTACTCTGGGTTTCCATTTCCAGTTCTTTTTACAGTTTTTTAAACCAAAGTCAGGAAGAGATCATAAACAGAAGACACATATAAAGAAAATTCAGTTTTCTTCTCTTTTTGAATTCAATCCTGGCTTTGGCCACAAACACTGCATCTAAACCTGAATGTGTAAACCCAGATTAGGGTACGTCTACATGCCAACATTTGTCCCGCAACAAAATGGGTACAACTACACTGCCATATGTGTTGCGCGATATTACATTGCAGCAATGTCGTACAAAATTTTTGTAATGATAGTCAATAGTGTCGCTCTGTGACGTGCTGCGACTGCATCACGACAGTCGCACAAAAATCCAACTTGAATGGATTTTTATGCGACTGTTGTGTCGCAGCATGTCACAGTGAGACACCATAGACTATCATTACAAAAATGTTGCAGAACATTACTGTGACAAATTGTCGCGTAGCACATGACATCTTGTAGACGTACCCTTAATTCACCTGTTTGGTAATGGTTCTGGTGAAAAATCCTGAATTCAGGAAACTACTGATTACTGGGGTGGCTTTTATATGAGAAGCTATGCACTTTGGACACCACCTTTAAATATTTCTTTGTTATTGATATTAGCAGCTCTACTTTTTTTGACATCTGTGATTGTAGTTGACCTGTTAACACAATCCTATTAAGAAAGTTCTTAATACTGCCAAAATTGCCTTGGCAGCTTTAAAGGTCTCTTTGTAATACAACACTATTTTATGGAATTCATAATTTTATATTTTTGTCTTTGCAGAATTGATCGCAAGATGTCAAGCGCTCATACCAATTATAAGCTAGATGAGGCTCAAGCAATAATGAGTGAACTCCGAACAATACGGCAGGCAATTTGTATGGGAGAGAAGGAACGCCGTGATCTCATGCAGGTATGGACATTGGTAGAGTTGTTCCTGAAAAGTAAGGCATATCGGAAATGAATAGCTTGTACAGTACATGAAGCCAATTTAACTGCCTCCTATTTGGACATAACTATACATCGAAGGTGCCGGATGAATGTATGGAGCGGGCTCACAAGCTGATCTTTTTCGAAACACTGTTGATGCTGGTTGTGTAATACAGCTGACGCCCTACTACAATGACCGGGATCAGCGTTATCTCCAATACCTGTCGTTTTACCCCACAGATGCCGCATTCAAGAGTGACCGCAGCCTCTGAGGGGTTGGACTCCCTTGATTGGAGCTCCCATTGTGAAAACGCAGGGTTCTGATCAGTATCTATGGCAGTCTGAGGCATTGTGAAGGCTCCCAGGCCTGCTGTAGCAAACTGCCTGTTAAGCCAGTAAATTCCCACAGACTGCAATAGCATGAAGACTAAAAACTCGTTGTGATCATGTCCAATTGCCACATGTGCACATATTGGGGTACCTTCACACACAGAAAATTCTGTAACTGCAAATTAGTTCTATTCATCTGAATGAGGTTTTTTTGGGTGGCAAACACATGGATTTCTCCAAGCCACATTAAGATGAAGGTACTCTCAAAGTCCTCAGTTCTTAGGTCATCAATATCCGTTCTTGCACCCCCCTTTCCCCCACTGATGAGCAGTTTTCAGCAGTGACCTGCGCTGGAAATGAAATAGGATCTGAGCCCAGCAGCAGAAAGCTCAGTTCACTGTGAAGAGGCCCTGCTGGCGTACTGCAGCTCGCTTGAATGGGAGCTAACCTGCGGTATGGCGATATAGCCGCTAAACAATGAGCAGAGCCTTCTCCTTCTGGTCACAGCCACTGTTTAGTTTCCAGTGCTGGTGGCTGCCAAAAACAGATCCGGGCCCCCCAGCGATCTGATATGGTGTACATATCAGGAGGATAGGTAATTAATATCAAAAACTTAAGGTAAAAGTACAATATATGATTATTCAGGTTATAAAATATATGCTGAGGTGTAATATTTGTATTATATTAGCTTGCGTTATCGCTATATTTACTATATGTAACCATTTGAGGTTCTTTGCACACATTTTGTATCTTTGCATTTGTTTGTGATCAGAAAATATTTACTGTGAGAAATACACACACAGTGCTATATTGAGCCACTGTATATGACAACACCCTGGGTTATGAAACATCAAAATGTTAATAATAAGAAGTTACATAATGTTTAATTGTCTATTAAGAATATATAGACAGGTAATATTGTATATGAGGACAGGTATTGCACAGTGTGAAACATCTTGGATGTTATTGCAATGATTATTATATATGTGGTTAGACACCCTGCATTCACTGGGACGCTTACATGCTGTTTTGCTCTATCTGTTAAGCTTAGCTTTAATATGCTGATTTTCATATGCCGTCATCATTAGTCTCTATATTTGTCTGCAGTACTTTTCATGCATGAGTCCTATTGGATTTACCATGACCATGGTTTTTCTGTATTGGAGTTTAGTGTAGTATGTGTCGAATATCTGAACTCGTTACGCACAAGTGGAGTAATATGGTGCATCCACTGAACTACACCTTGTACCTGTTGTAGCTTAGAGGTCATCTGTCGGCAGATTTGTACTTTTGAAACTGGCCGACCTGTTGAATGTGCGCTTGACTGCTGAAGGCATCTGTATTGGTCCCATGTTCATATTTGTTAATATATCCAAATGAGCCTCTAGGAGCTACAGCTACTTTGGCCTGCACTTTTGCAGCACGTCAGCCACCAGGGGGAGGGCATACGGGGCTGGAGTTGATGAGAGCGGTGGCGGGAGCAATTAAGGTGGTCGTAGTCCTCATGGTGGCTAATCCCTTCTCCAGTGCTCCCCCGGTCCCCACATGCAGTGACTGTAGGTGCATAACCTGTCTTCCTCTCGGGACACTCCCTCAATTTTGGGGTCAATTGCCTGGTGGTGTCTGGGATGCCCTTCATGAGCAGAGGGGAGTAAGGCAGGAGAAAGGATGGTTACGAGTCTGACATGGAGACAAATGATGAGCCATCTTGAATAAAACTAAATATAGCCTGTCTTTTACTGACTGGATGCTGGGTGTCACAGTGCAAATACTAGCAGGTATATCACACAGTAGGCTTGTTCCAAAGACTGTGTATAGGGAATGGCTACCACAATAGTCCTCCCAGGGTCTCTTTCTATAGGTACAAATAAATACAAGCAAGTCACTGTACTCTGACCTCCTTTTCTTGGTCTTCTAGTGATCTGCATTCATTTTCCCACTGTTGCCTTCCGTTAGCCACAGTTTGTACTAACCAACCAGTTGTGCTGCTGTCTCCTACCCTGGTCTCCTAATGGGGTGATTCTTTCAGTTGAAGTATGTTACAGATATTCGATTCTCTGATTATATAATTGTAGGATCACCAATGGGTTAACACATTTGAACCAAAATTTTAATATTGGCCATTTAGGGCTACTAAAAATCATAACTCTTTCAGGACCTTACGAGGGCTTGTTTTCTGTGGGACAAGCTGCACTTTCTAATGGCAGCATTTGCTGTGTAGTTGGAAGCTGGAAAAATAAATTCAAATGGGGTGGATTTAGAAAAAAACACAGTTTTGTCTTATGGGTTTTGTTTTTACAGCGTTTTCTTTTATCTAAAACTGACCTGTTCCCTTTATTCTCTGGGTCAGCTACAATTACAGTGATACCATATTTATATAGTTTTTCTTGTGTTTTAACATTGGAAAAAAAAAAGCTTTGGAAAAAACTTTTTTTTATTTTTTATGTCTGTGGGACTGTGTGAGGGCTCATTTTTTTGCAGGATGATCTGTGATTTTATTGATACCATTTTGTGTATTACTTTTTATTAAATTTTTGGGGGGAGGTGAAGTGACAAAAAATGGCAAATCAGCGATTTTTTATGTTTTTTCTTTTCCATTAAGCCTTATGCGATAAATATTTTTATATTTTAATAGGATGGGTGTTTTCACACACGGTGATGCCCATGATGTTTATTTTTTTATTGCTTATTTGTTTATATTTTAGATTTGGGAGAAAGAGGGATGATTTGAATTTTTTATTTGTTTTATATTTTTTTAAACTTTTTTTTCTGTCTTTTACAACATGCGATCATCAAATTACTTCTGTCATAGATTATATTAGCACTGGATTCTATGAGAATTTCACTATATTCCTATGGAGCTCTGGCACAGGTAGGGTCTCGATAGGAACATAGAAGCAGCAAGGAATGAATGGCTCCCCCGGTTGCCACTAGGGAGAGACGCTCTAGCCCGGTAAGAACTGCGCTTCAGATTTTCTGCATTGGTAACTTTTGACTATGCTGCAATTACCGTTATCGCCGGTCGCACACATTAGTCCCCAGTGTTTGCTGTTTAAGACAGCAGGCACCCGGCGGCTATGGTGCCCGCTGCACTAGTGAGCGGTTGCCATAGTTAAATACCCAACTATCTCCATTAATTTGTGACTGGCGATTGGGTAATGGTTATCTGTGAGCTCAGAAATACCCCCCAAACTAGAGTAAGTGGTGTTCAAGTCTGGTTATGTAATTTTGACCTTAACCCCTTCAGGACCATGCTATTTTTTACCTTAAAGAGGACCTTTCACCTGGAAAAACATTGTGAACTAAGTATTATTACATATACAGTGGCGCCCAGGGATCTCCCTGCACTTACTATTATCCCTGGGCGCCTCTCTGTTCGGCCGCGATGTCCTCCGGTATCTTCGCTCACTTGGTTATAGTTGGCGGAGACTTAGGGGACTTGGTTATAGTAGGCGGAGTCTGCCCTTGTTCTACTGGGCGTCTCCTCCTCCTAGGCTGTAGCGCTGGCCAATCGCAGCGCAGAGCTCACAGCCTGGGAGGTTTTTTTCTGACTCCAGCCTGGAAGCCACAGGTAATAAAACCCTAGTGGCCACACCCAGCCAGGAAGTTAACCCCTCCAGAACCAGACAGGGGAGGTACCATTATATGAGGGGCCGAGAACATACATGCTGCATAAACAACACTTTGCCCCAGGCAACAGAATGCTCGACAAACGTGTCACGGCGTGACAACCCCATTATAGAAACTACCCCCCCTTAATGGTATTCTAAACTGATTTTACAAACTTTGTTTATCCTTTAGGTGTTCCACAAGAACTTAAGGAAAATGTAGAATTTCACTTTTTGGGCAGATTTTCCATTTTAATAATTTTTTCTAGTAACAAAGCAAGGGTTAACAGCCTAACAAAACTCAATATTTATTAACCTCATTCTGTAGTTTACATAAACACCCCATATGTGGTCGTAAACTGCTGTACGGACATATGTCAGGGCGCAGAACGAAAGGAACGCCATATGGTTTTTGGATGGCAGATTTCATTGGGATAATTTTAAGTTGCCATGTCACATTTTAAGACCCCCTAATGCACCCCTAGAGTAGAAACTCCAAAAAAAGTGACCCCAATTTGGAAAATACACCCCTCAAGGTATTCAAAGCTGATTTTACAAACTTTCGTAACCCTTTAAGTGTTCCACAAGAATTCAAGGAAAATGTAGATGAAATTTCTATATTTAACTCTTTTGGGCAGATTCTCCATTTTAATCAATTTTTTCCAGTAACAAAGCAAGGGTTAACAGCCAAACAAAACTCAATATTTATTACCCTGATTCTGTAGTTTACAGAAACACACCATATGTGATCATATACTGCTGTACGGGCACACGTCAGGGCGCAGAAGGAAAGGAACGCCATATGGTTTTTGGAATGCAGATTTCGCCTGGATAATTTTAAGTGACCATGTCACATTTGAAGACCCCCTAATGCGCCCCTAGAGTAGAAACTCTAAAAAAGATCCAATTTTGGGAACTACGGGATAAGGTGTCAGTTTTGTTGGTACTATTTTAGGGTACATATGATTTTTGGTTGCTCTAAGTCTATATTGTACTTTTTGTGAGGCAAGATAACAAAAAATAGCTTTTTTGGCACCGTTTTTATTTTTTGTTATTTACAATGTTCATCTGACAGGTTAGATCATGTGGTATTTTATAGAGCAGGTTGTTACAGATGCGACAATACCAAATATGACTATTTTTGAAGAAAATTATTTTTTAGTGTCTCCATATTCTGAAAGCAAAGAAAATGGGGGTCAGTCAGCACATCCCAATGCACAGGTACACGCTGCCATGGCTAGAAACACACAAAAAAAACAATGCTACAGCACTCTGCAAACAGCTTTATACTTGCACTAATTAAAATCAGCCTATGGGGCAGACAGACTGGTCAGGGGTGCAAGACTAAATGGAGTCAGCCACAACTCCAGTACAAACTGCAAAGAAAAAGGGGGTCAGTCAGTACATCCCAATGTGCAGGTGCATGCTGCCATGGCTAAGAACACAAAGAAAATAAAACACAATGCAACAGGACTCTGCAAACCAAATAAAGTACAATAATGCCACAGTAATAGAAAATATTCTGGTGCTAATGCTACGCTTATTTTGTAAAATTGAGATTCTTGGCAAATACATTTTGCACAAAATTATTTGGGCCCGTCTGCCACACGTCAAGGCGATCTCTGTAAGACGGAAACCTAACACTAAATGCTACCTGTTATGTGCCATAACGACCACCATAAAATTCAGGGAGTGCAGGTTCCACATGCATTCTGGGTCCACTCTTTTTTCCAAATTTTGAAAGCTATATTTTTTATTTTTGGGCGACTGTCTTATGTAGGGGCTCATTTTGTTCGGTATGAGATTACGGTTTGATTGGTACTAATTTAGGGTGCATATGACTTTTTGATTGCTTGGTATTGCACTTTTTGTGACCAAAAATGGCTTTTTTCAAGCCCCTTTTAAAAAAATTTTTTTTTTACGGTGTTCACCTGAGGGTGTAGGTCATGTGATATTTTTATACAGCATGTTCTTATGGATGCAAAGATACCTAATAGGTATACTTTATTAAATTTATTTAAAGGGACACTGACAGGCCCAATAACCATAATCAGCTGTACATATGCATGCACAGGTCTTATAATGTGCATTAAAAACATATAAGTATAACCCCTGTCCACATTATGAATACAGTAAACTCATGTTTTATAACCTGAAGTAATCGCTTTTCTTTCTGCCCAAGGGGCGGGGTTTCAGCTCCACTTGCGCCCAGCCAGCATCAGCCCAACCGCCATTTTGAAGCGCCGCCCAACTCATCAATATTCACTTCGCTGGGCGGCTTCTGCTGTCCCCGACCTTCCAAGATATGGCGCATGCCCAATAGAAAGCTATGGGCATTGGCGCTTTCAGCTTCTGCGCATGCGCCTGACACCCATAGCTTTCTATTGGGGCATGCGCCGGATCTCGGAAGGTCGGGGACAGCAGAAGCCGCCCAGCGAAGTGAATATTGATGAGCTGGGCGGCGCTTCAAAACGGCGGTTGGGCTAATGCTGGCTGGGCGCAAGAGAAGCTGAAACCCCGCCCCTTGGGCAGAAAGAAAAGTGATTACTTCAGGTTATAAAACATGAGTTTATGTTGGACAGGGGTTATACTTATATGTTTTTAATGCACATTAGAATACCTGTGCATGCATATGTACAGCTAATTATGGTTATTGGGCCTGTCAGTGTCCCTTTAAGTTTTGCAAAATAACAGCATTGTTGAAGTAAAAAAAAAACATGTTTCAGTGTCTCCATAGTCTGAGAGCCATAGTTTATTTTTATTTTTTGGGCGATTGTATTAGGTAGGGGCTCTTTTTTTGCGGGATGAGGTGACGGTTAGATTGGTACTATTTTGGGGGCATTTGCCTTTTTGATCACTTGGTGTTGCACTTTTAGTGATGTAAGGTGACAAAAAATAGTTTTTTTTAGCACAGTTTTAATTTTATTTTTTGGACGGTGTTCACCTGAGGGGTTAGGTCATGTTATATTTTTATAGAGCCGGCGATACCAAATATGTCTGTTTTTCTATTTTTTTCTATTAGTTTTTTTTGGGCAATTTTATGTGTTTTATATTGGGGAAAGGGCATTTTTGTATTTTTTTTATTATGGAAAACACTTTTTTTTTTTTTGCCCCACTCTTCAACTTCTGGGGGTCTGCCATCGGGTCCCCATCACAGCAGCGCAGGGACCTGATGAACATCCCACACCCAGCAGGATACCGCAAGTGCCGCGGTCAGCAATGACCGCGGCAGTGCAAGGTTTAATGCGTTGGCATCTGTGTTTTCACTGATGCCGGTGTATGCAGCAGGGACCCGGCTGTCAGTGACTGCCGGGTCCGTGCCGCTGATCAGGTGGGCGCAACTCCTGCACCCGCCGGATCAGCATGACGTACATGTATGTCACTGGACCTTAAGTCATGTCCAGATATGACGTACATGTACTTCACGGGTCCTTAAGAGGTTAATACTCACTTACATTCTGATGTTGTGCTTGGACAAACCAGCAATGCATTAGGAGGATCATGTGCTCACACATATAACGGAGAAGACAGCGTCAGAATGCAAGTGAGTATGATGATAAAAAGGACATATTTTGACTCGGCATCACTTGCACTATACACTTCCACTTACTTTGGGGTATGTTTCAGAGCTGACAGATTCCCTTTAGCCCCTTAAATTCCGTGCTGTACATGTAAGCGAAAAGAAAGGGTTTTAAATATGGCACAGCAATAGCTGCCGGGTCTCTACTGTTTCAAACAGCAGTGGTCCGGAGTTAATGTTTGCGACCAGCGATAATGCCGATCTCAGAGATTGAACCATTTAGATGCCATGCTTTAGATACCATTGTATCTAAATGCCAAAAATCCACTACCGGGTCAGGAACAGCTCCCCCAGGCAGCGATCGGGGGAAACTGTTCCTTCGCTCTGATGTAGTAGTTCAGGTGGAAGGCCTCCATAGCATAACCGCAATTGGAGCTTAGACTGTAGTTCTATTGAACTACAGTGTAAGCTACAAGTGTTCAGAAGATCACATATTCCAGCCTCCTAGGGGGGCTAAAAAAGTTACATAAAAAAAAATATATATATAGGAAAAAAAAATGCAAACATGTAAATGGCTCCTCCCTTTTCCCAGAAATAAAATAAAAACAAATAAACAATAAAAATATAAAGATCATAGGAATCCTGGCCAAGTTGACATTTTTTCATTCCTTCACTTACCCCCAAAAATTGAATGAGGCTGGGTTCAGACCTGAGCGTTTTACAGCGCATTCCTACGCGCTGTAAAACGCTCAACAGGCAAGAACCAATGATTCCCTATGGGAATGGTTCTCACCTGAGCGTTTTACAGCACGTACGATCGCGCTGTAAAACGTCCGACGCCCCAAAAAGTACAGGAGCTTCTTTGGGGCGTTTTGTCGCACGTTCCCGTACATAGACTTCCGGGAACGCGCGACAATGGGCGTTCGCTTGTTCCTCTAACACTGATAGACTATCTTTTCATTATCTGATATCTACCCTCTAGGACCAAAGGGCCTAGAGTATTACTTCCTTTCAATGCTTATCCATGTAGACAGCTCATCTGTGTGTCAGTACCTAGTGCTCCCGGTTGATTCTGCGGATGGGTAGGTTTTCTTGAAGTTGGACCCCTACTAGTCACACGCTAATGGCCTATTGGAAAGATTAGCCATGAGTTTATGTGAGATAGAAAAGTATTATGTTTTCTGTATTGGTGTAAGGGATTAGAAAGAAGATGCCAGCACTTCCTCCAACCAGGGACTAACACACCTCTCAGAAAAAGAATTTGACAGCAGTTTTTGGCTCAGGTCTGTCCCATAACAAATCTTTGTTTTCTTTACTCTGGCAAATGTTTAATTTTTAGGCATTGTTATGAAGTATTACGTTGGACAAATGTCGGATTGATTTATGCCAGTGGCGCACGTGTTCCTTATAAATGTAAATAAGCTGTCTTAAGAGAAGGGGCTTCAATGCTAGGTGCATATTACTGAAATCTAACTTTATAAGACCTGTTTTTCACTGTGACATCATGTGGCAGGTGATAAAATCCGAATGGTACATTTTGTTTTACAAAACTGACTGATACACCGGTTTTGTATCACATGGCTGTATAGGACTGCCTTGCAGCTCTCAAAAATGTAAATTTGGTAGCATGCCATTCACCCCGTCCTACTTCTGAGTATATTTTTGTTGAAAACCCTAAAGATATTTGTCTTGAGCATGCAGAACTAACTTTTTTTTCTGACTTTTCAATCTCAAAATACCTGAAACTTTTTTCTAGTTAATTATTGAAACTGGTCTCCAACATAGGGGCACTTGTCGTGTGCACTCCGTGGTGCGGATGCGGACCCAATGACTTGAATGGGTCCACATCCACCAGATACAACCAAAGATAGAACCAGATCAGAAGCGGCTTTCAGTTCGTGTCTCCGAATGGTGCGGACCATATATTGCGGATATGGGACCAGCGTGCAACCGACCCCTGCCCCTGCATTGCAGACCGCACACACGATTGTGTGCATGAACCCTAAATGATTTTTATTTTATATAACTCATGTTTTACAGTCTTTAATTTTACCAATACCTTAGCAAAAATGATGCATGATTCGCGTAATCATGCTATACACCATGGGGGCAGATTTACTACAGCTATAGATGGCGTAAACCTAGACAGATTATCTAGACCTGCATCACATGTATCACAGTAGCTCCACCTGGAAGATACACATTGTGCATGGCTAGATACCCTTTGTCTAATTATATACCAACTATTGGTTGTCTTAATTTGAGACTGAATTTTACGTGAGAATTGAGAATTTCCATTGAAACCCCTCCCCTAAACAGGTTACCTACTTAGAGCAACACAGAAAAAGTTATAGAAACCCTAGCTGTGCCAAATTGCACCAATTTGCACCACTTTTTAGACCGATTTTGGGGCACAGATGTAGTGTCCCCCACATTTGTAAATGTGGCCTAAAATATGGACACAAGTATTGTGACACAGTTATTACTCACTGGGAGAGAGTTATCAGAACTGGTGTAAGGGAAAACTGGTTTAGTTGCCCATAGCAACCAGTCATATTCCACCTTTTCTTTTCTTTTAAGTAGCTCTGAAAAAATTAAAGGTGGAATTAAGTGGTTGCTAAGGGCAACTAAGGCAGTTTTCCTTTACACCTGTTTTGATAAATTTCCCCCATTGAATTCAGGCTTGTGAAAGAGATCACTGAATTTGAGCGTGACACTGTAATAGGATGCCACGGTTGCAACAAGTTATGTTGTGAAATTTCTTCCCTTAACCACTTCCCATCTGGGCCATTTGCCCCCTTCCTGACCAGGCCTAATTTTGCAAAACTGACATATCTCACTTTATGTGGTAATAACTTTGGAACGCCTTTACTTATCCAAGTCATTCCGAGATTGTACTTCGTGATAGTCATACATTTTTGTCAATATATTTCACCGTTATTTATGAAAAAATCCCAAATTTACCAGAAATTTAGAAAAATTAGCAATTTTCTAAATTTCAATTTCTCTGCTTTTAAAAAAGAAAGTGATACCTCATAAAATATTTATTACTGACATTTCCAAAATGCCAAAACCCACTTTTTAAGGACCAGTTCAGGTCTGAAGTCACTTTGTGGGGCTTACATAGCGGATACCCCCATAAATAACCCCATTTTTACAAACTTTGTTAACCCTTTAGGCGTTCCACAAGAATTAAAGGAAAATGGAGATCAAATTTTAAAATTTAACTTTTTTGGCAGATTTTCCATTTTTATCGATTTTTTTCTTTAACACATCGATGGTTAACAGCCAAACAAAACTCAATATTTATTACCCAGATTCTGCGGTTTACAGAAACACCCCACATGTGGTCATAAACTGCTGTATGGGAACACGGCAGGGCACAGAAGAAAAGGTACTCCACATGGTTTTTAGATACCATGTCCCATTTGAAGCCCCCCTGATGCACCCTTACAGTAGAAACTCCCAAGAAGTGATCCCATTTCAGAAACTAGGGTATAAGGTGCCAGTTTTATTGGTACTATTTTTGGGTACATATGATTTTTTGATCATTCATTATAACACTTTATGGGGCAAGGTAACCAAAAAATTGGTTGTTTTAGCACAGTTTTTATTTATTTATTTTTACAGCGTTCACCTGAGGGGTTTGGTCAAGGGACATTTTTATAGAGCAGATTGTTACGGACGTGGCGATACCTAATATGTATACTTTTTCTTATTTATTTAAGTTTTACACAAAAATAGACATACGCCTTTTTGATCACTTGGTGTTGCACTTTTTGTGATGTAAGGTGACAAAAATAGTTTTTTTTTTTTACGGTGTTCACCCGATGGGTTAGATCATGTGATCTTTTTATAGAGCTGGTGTTTATCGGACTGGGTCGATTATGTGATATATTTATAGAGCCAACTGTCACGGACGCGGCAATACCAAATATGTCTATTTTATTTTATTTTTTCTATTTTTAACATTTTTTTTATTCCTTACTTGGGGATTATTTTATTTTTTTAACACTTTATTTTTTATTTTACACTTTTCGTCCCCCATAAGGTCATACAAGACCTCTGGGGGACATTTACTTTTTCTTTTTTTTTTCACTGTTGATTTCTTCTGTAACTGGGGCTGACATAGTAGCCCTAGTTACAGGAGAAATACACCCCCCAGAGAGGTTGTACAGCAGAATACTGCGCTGTACAGCCTCAGTGCAGGGCTGATCGAGGCTCTCTGAAAGACCTCACATAGCTCCTGCACTCCTTGATCCCGGCGGCCGGAACAGGAAGCGCATAGCGCTCCCTGCTCTGCATACACAGCGCTCGGTGAGCGCTGTGTATACAGCGATCTAGAAGGCAGGGACACCTGGGCACTTTCCCTGCCTTCTCTCTGGGTTGCCCTGCTGTCACTGACAGCGGGCAACCCGATCAGCAGCTGCACGATTAGCGTGCAGCTGCAGTTTCTGAACGAACGTTCTGGAACGTCCATTCAGAAATAGAGAACCACCTCCCGGACATTTATATCCTATGGGCGGACGGGAGGTGGTTAAAGATATTCCATTATCGACTGTGAGTAATATTATTGCAAAGTGGAAGCTTTTACAGTGCATTCGGAATGTCTTCAGACCCTTTTGCTTTTTCACATTTTGTTATGTTGCGGCCTTTTGTTAAAAATACAAAAAAAAAAAAAAGTTTCCTCCTGTCAATCTGCACTCACTATCTCATAATGATTGACAGCAGAAAAAGACCACCTGGTCCATCTAGTCTGCCCTTATATTATTAGTTTATTATATTATAATTTTTTTTAATCTTAGGATAGACATGTGTTTATTCCAGACATTTTTAAAATCACTCACTGTATATTTCCCAACCACAACTGCTGGAAGTTTGTTCCAAGCTTCCATCACTCTTTCAGTAAAATAATATTTTCTGACATTGCTCCTGATCTTACCCAAACCTAACGCTAACCTGCCTAAAGGGAAAGTGAATTTTAGAAATGCTTGCAAATGTATTAAAAATAAAAAAAAATATTTCTATGGACATAAGTATTTAGACCCTTTGCAATGACACTTAACATTTAGCTCCAATTCTTCTTCATCATCATGAGATGTTTCTACACCTTGCTTGTAGTCCATGATGTAGTCCAAAAGCTCTCAAGACAACTTCAGTCTCTTTGTCAGGCGTACTACAAGAGAGTCTGAAGAAACAGCAACATATACTGTATATACAAAAAGAGCAGAGACATGGTGTATTTGAAAAACAACAATATAAAAAATCTTGCGAATGAGTCCTTAAAGGGGCTGTCACACTTCAGCAAATAGCATCCATCATGTAGGGCAGGCATGTCCAAAGTGCAGCCCTCCAGTTGTTGCAAAACTACAACTCCCAGCATGCCTGGGTAGCTTACAGCTATTAGGGCATGCTGGGAGTTGTAGTTTTGCAACAGCTGGAGGGCCGCAGTTTGGACATGCCTGATGTAGGGAAAGTCAACTCAAGGCATCCACCAATGTGTTCACATTGCCTCCTCCCCATTGGCCTAATTCACCTCTCCTTCGCATTACACACTTCTCGTTTCCATTGTCACGACCACCCAGCAACAGTGGCCGCACTTGTACTCTATATGAAAAAGAGCCTATAGTGTGCAAGTGCAGCCACCGCTGATGGGCTGCAGTGTGGTCACAACCATGGATAGGAGCAGTATACAATGCAAGTTGCATTTCTGATGTGGAGAGAGTTGGTGCAAGGTACTGTACTTGCTGATGTGTTGTGATTGTCCATGTTGCTTCCTTTGCTGACTTATGTCACATTATAAACTGCTTGTTTCCATGATTGGGACCACCCTGCAATCCAGGAGTGGTGGTTGCGCATGCACATTATAGGAAAAGTCTCCGGCCTCTCTAGTGGCCGGGACCACTGAAGTGCGCATAGGCCAGCGCCTTTTCCTATGGTGTGCATGCGTGGCTGCTAGGTTGTGGTCGTGACCATAGAGATAAAAAGTGATAGAGAATGTGATGGAGAAGTGAATTAGGCCAGTGGTGGGGTGGGAGGGTGTCAATGTGAACAATCACAGTGCATTGGTGGGTGCCGTGTGTTGACTTTACCTACATGATGGATGCCATTTGCTGAAGTGAGACAGTCCCTTTAAGGACTCAGTCTCAAGATTTGGGATATTCTCTTGTTTTTGTCCCTGCTCCTTTTGTATATATATTGCTGTCTCTTCAGACACTCTTGTAGCACGCCTGACGAAGAGACCTGAGTTGTCTCGAAAGCTTGACTCTTATTTTGTTTCTCCTAATGAGAGCACTAAACTAGTTTTGCAGTGATGTAAACAGAAAATCCTGTAAAATCTTGTATCATTCACTATAACTTGCACATTGCTCTGCAGAGTACATCTCTAAGTGGATGATTTGTGTGTGGGATAATATTGCATTTAGTCAGGGCCGTTAAAAATACAGTGACAGGTCGATGAGTTGTTATGCAGTAATACGGCTACTTTCACACTTGCGCTTTTCCTATCCGCTATTGAGATCCATTATGGAATCTCAATAGCAGGGGAAAAGGCTTCCGTTTTGTCCCCAAAATGGAACTGAACAAAACGTAATGCACCAGAATGCATTCTGTTCCGTTTGGTTGCGTCCCTATAACGGACAGAATAATGCTGCAAGCAGCATTTTTCTGTCCTCAATGTGGTGCGGAGCAAGACTGACTTTTTTGTAATGACGGATCCAGCAAAAACGCTGGTGTGAAAGTAACCCAACTTGTACCCCTGATGACTGAAACCCTGGTACTAATTGCTCATCCTCAGTAACTATTGTGTAAAATGTTGGCAAGTAGACAACCATGGTGTAGCATAATCCTGCCATTGTGGACACTCACATTGGATTTGCAATAAGATTACTATTTGTATGAAATTTCTTGTGTTGAGGATGGGACCGACACCCTTGTTCTTCTTTCATACAGAGCCTGGCTAAGCTGACGGATGGATTCAGAAACAGCTGCTGCATCTCTGACTCCTTACACAACGTTCATCAGAACTCAAACTCGCTCAATGAATCGTGTTTACCTCAGCAATACTGTGATGCCTGCTCGCAAACAGATAACATGGGAGAGGTATGATCAATCCTACCCGCTCACATGAAAGGTTAGTTATCGTGTTCCGATTCATCTCTAATTGGATTTATTTTTTTATAGTTTGGCTTTGATGATAAAGCAAGACTAGTGGACAGAGTAAGGCTTAATTGGCAGTACGAAGAAGCCAAGAAAAGGTGAGTGACGGCAGAAATTCAAATAATCTGTTCACCATCATATATAGCATATATATATATATATATATATATATATATATATGAAAATGAGTTTGTCTGTCTGTCCTTTATGTGCGACCAAACGACTGAACTGATCTTCACCAATGGCACACAGGTACATCAGGTGTCCGGGAAAGGTTTTAGACCAGGTCTTCGCTCTCTTTGACGTACCGTTCCTGAGATTTTCCCAAAAAATGACCTGCATTATCCAATACAAGCCTGCAAGTCTTTCTCTTCATATCCCAACTGCCATACACACGGTCACATGACCCTTATCAGCCAATAGAAGCTCGCAGGCCCTTAGTCTCCACATACACACAGTTTTACTCCAGGGTTTCATAACAACCCAGCCATTTTTCTTTACTGCTGTAGGTCAGCTTTAGGCTAGGGCTAAACGACGACATGTGTTGCTTGACAATAAGTCTCACGACACATAGGACACAACTATACTACATATACTTGATGTCGCATGCCAATTTTTATAATATTAGTCTATGATGTTGCGCTGCGACTGTGACCCGACAGTCACTGAAAAATCCATCTTGGATGGATTTTTTGCGAGCGTCGTGTCGCAGCATGTCGCAGTGCGACACCATAGCCTATCATTATAAAAATTGTTGTGCGACAAGGGGGCGAAGGCCACTATTAAAGGGGCAGCTGTGTGGAGGTCACTGTTAAGTCAGCAGGGTACTGTGAGGTCATTGTCAATGGAGCGGGGTACTGTGGAGGTCACTGTTAAGGGAACAGGATCTATGGAGTTCACTGTTAAGGGAATGGGGTACTGTGGCAGTCACTGTTATAGGGACGGGTGCTGTGGAGATCTCTGTTAAGGGGGCAGGGAACAGATAAGGGGACAGTCCCCTAGTCAGTGTTAAGGGACGGGGTGCTGTATAGGTCACTGATAAGGGGGCAGGCCCCTGAGGAGTTCAATGTCAAGGGAGTGGGGTGCTGTAAAACTCACTGTTAAAGGAGTGGGCTGCTGTGAAGGTCAAAGTTAAGGGGATGGGCTGCTTTGGAGGTCCCATTTCAAGGAGGCGGGGCACTGTGGGGAGGGACGGCAGTGTTAAGGGGTGAGGGGCTGTGGAGTTCACTGTTATGGGGGATACTGTTGATATCTTTTAAGGACACACAGAAACATTTAATGAAATATACCCGTGCAAAGCCGGGTCCTTCTGCTAGTAGCATATACATTAGAGGGGTTATACATTAGATAAGTCATCAGTACCTGATCAGTGGGAGTCCAACACCTGGGACCCCCGCAGATCAGCTGTTTTGAGAAGGCAGCAGTGCTCCTGTGAGCGCTACTGCCTTCTCTTTGCTTACCAAGCACAGCACCATACATTGTATAGCGGCTGTGCTTGGTATTGCTGCTCCTAGACCACATGACACATGAACGTTATCACTGGCCTAGGAAAAGCAGAGAGAAAGACGTCGGGCCCCCACCCATCAGATACCGATGACCTATCTAGAGGATTTATTTCATGTTAAACAAACAATCTCGGAAAACCCCTTTAAAGAAGTTATCCAGGAGTTTTATGTTGATGTGTTGCTTGCACATAGACCCATTCATTTCTATGGGGCCGCAAAGATGGAGCACAGAGGGGTCATCTATGTGCTGTTCGCGTCCGTGCAGCTGTGCCACAAATTATAGAACATGTCCTGCTGTTGTCCGTTTTGTGGACAGGAATAGGCATCCCACTAATGGTTTAAGGACCGCAAAATGGATATGGCGATGTGCCTGAGGCCTAAAGGGAAGTCTGATTAATAATGAGTTACAGTAACCAAGACTAAAGGGTGAATTCTAGAAGTGTTTCTGAGGTGCAGGCGACATGAGAGGGCAAGTGCTCGAATACAGAGGGTGAAGTCAAGATCATTTGAAAATAACCCCAAGACAGCGGGTTTGCTGCCTAGGTGTGATGGTAGTGACACACTGAGATGGAATACCAGGTTTAGGTAGGTTAGTAGATGGAGAAACCACAAGAAGTTTAGATTTTGAAAGATTTAGTTTCAGACAGAGAGGGGAATGATGTTAGAGACAGCAGACAATCTCTGGTGTGTTGTAGTAATGCAGGGCTGATGTCACAGGATGAGGTATATATTTGGGGGTCATCAGCAAACAGATAGTACTAAAAGCCAAATCTGTTGATAGTTTCTCCAGTAGGGACAATGCCCAGAGAAAAGAGGAGAAGATCTCGGGCAGTTTTAGACATCATTCACTCCTATAGAGTTTACAGCCTGCCGGAAACAATTCTGTTAAAAGAAGGCCTAGATTATTTAATGATGGGATTGTGTATGAAAAAAATAAAAATAAAAAATTGAACACAGTAAATCGTAACTCAGGATTTTTTAATAATATCCATGACAATGTTTGGCGTGGAAAGAGCTAGGATAGAAAAATTCGTTATTTTGGGTGAACTATTCATCCCCGTTCTTCATTTGTTTTGCACTATTCACACAATGGCGCTAGTGTTCTGCACGTCTCTTGCGTGATCCCCTGTATATGTGCTTTCTACACGTTGAACGTCTGGCAACACTTTCCTTATTATGGTGTTGTGTAGGAGGAAGTATGTGCTGTGGAGAAACTGTAATAAGAAGAGCAGGCTTTATATAGATTCTCTAATTATCTCCCACACTCTTCATTGTAAAGCATAATGTTAGACTACTTTCACATCTGCACATATATTTCTGGATCTGGCACTGCCCGAATGCCCACTGGCCCCATTAGGGAAAAAAGAGACAATGCAGCTGCACCCTGCAAGTCAGATAAAGTACAACAATGCCATAGTCACAAAATTATAGTGCTAATGCTACGCTTATTTATAAAGGGAGATGCTCGGCCAATGCATTTTGTACAAAACCATTTGAGCCCGTCTGCTGTACGTCAAGGTGATTTCTGTTAGACGGGTCCTAACACTAAATACTACCTGTTATGCGCCATAATGGCCGCCATAGAGTTCAGGGAGTGTTGGATCCACATGCATGCTGGATCCTCTCTGTCTTTTACCATTTTTGGTGCCATAATGGCCTCCATTACAAGGGATGCAGGTACCAACATGCATGCCGAGCCCACTCTATACCTTTCCTTGTGTCAGACAGCTTCCAATGAATGTAGTGAGAGCAGGCCACAGCTTTATACTGAAACTAATTAAAATCAGCCTATGGGGCAGACAGGCTAATCAGGAGTGCACAACTCGCTGGAGTGCCACATCTCCAGCATTGTAAATCTGCAAAAAAAGGGGGTTAGTCAGCACCTCCCAGTGCGCAGGCACCTGCGCACTGGGAGGTGCTGACTAACCCCCTTTTTTTGCAGATTCACACTGGCCCCATTAAGTATAATGGGGTCCGGCGGAGATCCGGCTGCATTTTGGCAAAAATGCTGAGAATTCAGCCAGACAGATTCCCGAATTCTATACCGGTACTGGCGGCCGGATCACAGTGCCACAGTTTCAAAAGTAGCCTTAGCGTGTTATTATAAATATATATATATATATATATATATATATAGAAAAAAAAATGGCAGCACCGACTACCCAAATTACAAATGGGTGCTATGTCCCAGGGTACAGGCTCAATGTATTTCCAAATAAAATGGAAAAATGGACAGCACTTCAAAAAAAAGAAAAGAAAATAAAGAAAAACTTATTTACCCAGAAAAAATTAATATATATATATATATATATATATATATATATATATAGTAAAATCCAGGGCACTCCAGGTACTTAAATGAAAAATAGTGGTATTTTATTTACCCATGTCCATACAACGTTTCAATCCTCTCCAGGATCTTTCTCAAGTCCACTGAATCTGAATTCAATGCATTTATAGCGACCTAATCACATGTGACATAATTAAGTAATTAGATCCATCATTAAACATCAATAAAGTGCACGTGCTGAAACCTAATCATACAACGTTCATAAATCGCATGTCTATGCCAACCAATAGTCCCCATAATTCTGTGATAATCCATGATATCTTTTAATGTCCATTTTGTTCCACATAAAGTGCTTAGTGCTGTGCATGACGTGTCCATATTTCATACATTATATTCATAAGACATAACCTGGGGAAGGAGAGAAGACGCTCATCCACATTTGAATTTCATAAAGTAATTGTAGGCCCGTGTTGATGCATGTGCGTTCTACTGATCCTACTGCACCTGTCTCTTTTACTCACACATCATAGTCAGGAGAAAGGAAACTGAACCGCTCTGTTGAATGAGTGGCCACCATCTTGAAAGAGGGCAAAAGTAGTGGCATACATATTCTGCAGTTTCTTAAGACTCACAAAAAGCATTCAGTAATGGCTGGAAAACTCTGTTACCTTGGCCCAGCTGCAGCCTTTGCCTCCTTATTTGGGAAGCGACCTCTGCCAGGCACGACCCACATACAGTCCATACCCATTCCCATGAGACAGTCTGTATGTGAATTTCCCCGGGCCACCATCACAGAGATTCTACTGTAGTGTCCCACATATGTGTTAAAGGGCCACTCCAAATTGCTCTATGCCCTTTTGTGTCATCTTGCTTAAATCACCGTAATTTCTTTTGTAAATGCTGCTAAATTCCTATCACAGGCTGTTCAAATGCATTACACACTACCACTATAACATCATATATATAGGTCAGCCACAGGAAGTTAGATAGGAGAGGAGTTGAAGGAGGAGAGGAGTGAGGAGCCTAGGAGACAGACTCTGTCTCTGTTCTCCTGGGCCTTGCCCCAGGAGTTAATCTACTTGAACTAGTGGAGGTTAGAGCAGTCCCAGCTTATGGACTCCACAGCACCAAGTGACCAGGAGAAGCCTAAAAGCACCTGGACACAGCCTGACGACTAAGTACAAAGTTGTGTAATCATTTCTTTATGGAGAATGGAGCAGAAAACTGATGCCTGCCATGAGGGAGACCTCCCTTGGGTTGTATACTATTAGTACCATAGAATCCATAGTATTGCAAGACTAAAAAGCCTGAGCAAGATCAGGAACCAAGTAGAGTATTTACCACTCCTGCATAAGTTGAGCTGGAACCTACATATGACACCTCCCAAAACCGGCTAATTGGGATTTGCAGCTTTATCATCTTTGTCAACTTCATGTAACGCAAAGTACTGCTATCAATTGCTATTTACTGCAAAACTACAACTGACAAGTAAAGTTCCTGTTTGGTTCAACTATTGCCTCCCTCATCATTCCATTTCATCTCCTCATTGCACCTCACGGTGCTGGCATTACGAACACAGAGGCCCAGCCGCCAAAGCACCCTAAGCGTTACCCAATTACCATCAAGGGCACCTCAACCAACATCTGGCTGGTGTTCCCCGCAACAGAAAGTGCCCCGGAGGATTTAGTGCTGTCTTCCTATCCACTGCACGCCGCCCCCAGGGGACAACTTAACTGTGAGTACTATTACTATCCTCAGCTCATCATCAACAGTACACTCACACTCAACACTATACCCCTAGGGATTCCAGTCCGCTGCACTACTACGAAACACCATTTTAAAAATGTATTGTATATCAATGGCTGCACAGTCTCCCCGATCAACCAAGTCCGCTGCCTCTGAGTGAACTTGGATTCTACCCTCTCCTTCCGACCTCACATCCAAGCCCTTTACACCACCTGCCGCCTCCAACTCAAAAACATCTCCCGCATCTGCGCTTTTCTCAACTTTGAGTCTGCGAAAATGGTTGTACACACCCTCATCATCTGCCGCCTAGACTACTGCAACATCCTCCTCTGTGGCCTTCCATCTAGCACTCTCGCACCCCTCCAATCTATCCTCAACTCTGCTGCCCGACTAATCCACCTCTCACCCAATTACTCCTCTGTCTCTCCCCTCTGCCAATCCCTTCACTGGCTCCCCTATTGCGCAGCGAATTCAGTTCAAAATACTAACGAATACATACAAGGCCATCCATAACCTGTCCCCCCCCTACATCTCTGAGCTACTTTCCTGATACATCCCCACACACAATCTCCGATCCTCACAAGACCTCCTTCTCTCCTCTCCTCTCCTCTTATCACCTCTTCCCACAATTGCCTCCAAGATTTCTCCCGTGCATCCCCCATACTCTGGAACTCGCTACCCCAACATATCAGACTCTCACCTACAGTGGAATCCTTCAAAAGAAACTTAAAAACCCACCACTTCAGACAAGCCTACAACCAGTGACCCTGCTGCCTCTATACCGCCATGACCAACTTTACCCTCTCCTACTGTGTCCTTCTCCCATACCATGTAGATTGTAAGCCCTCACGGGCAGGGCCCTCTCTCCTTCTGTACCAGTTTGTAACTCGTCTTGTTCATGCTTAGTGCAATTGTCTGTATTATGTATGTATACATATCGTATGTACAGCTCTATGGAGTGAATGGCGCTTTAATAATAATAATAATAATAATAATAATAATAATAATAAGATAATCAAACCACAAAAAGGTCATACAAATCAAAAACTCTATAGGGTCCAGTAAATCCTTGTGTAGTACCTCCAGTGGAGGTTGTGGATGCCATCTTTTCTCCTACACATATTTCTTCCAGAGCACTAAAAGGACAGATACTGTAAGGCCCCTTTAACACGGGCGAGTTTTCCGTGCGGGTGCGATGCGTGCGGTGAACGTATTGCACCCGCACTGAATCCTGACCCATTGATTTCTATGGGGCTGTGCACATGAGTTGTGATTTTCACGCATCACTTGTGCGTTGAGTGAAAATCGCAGCATGCTCTATATTGTGCGATTTTCACGAGACGCAGGCCCCATAGAAGTGAATGGGGTGCGTTAAAATTGCATAGCATCCGCAAGCAAGTACGGATGCGGTGCGATTTTCACGCACGGTTGCTAGGAGACGATCGGGATGGAGACCCGATCATTATTATTTTCCCTTATAACATGGTTATAAGGGAAAATAATAGCATTCTGAATACAGAATGCATAGTAAAACAGCGCTGGAGGGGTTAAAAAATTTTTAAAAAAATTTAACTCACCTTAGTCCACTTGATCGCGAAGCCCGGCATCTCCTTCTGTATCCTTTGTTGAGCAATTATGAACAATTATGGGCGAGGCCTGCTGCTGAGCTGACCATCTAAAACATTAGGGGCGAGTGCCTGCTGCTGAGCTGACTAGGCATCGACCGATTGTCGGAGTTACCGATATTATCGGCCGATATTCATGATTTTCAAAGTTATCGGTAAAGGCATCTAACCTTGCCGATAATGCGTCCATCGCGCTATCACAGAACATGAGTGCGCTCATGTTCCCTCTGCAGCACAGGGGAGAAGGAGTCACCCCCCCCCTCCTCACATGCCGCGCTGCCAATGAGGAGAGACAGGAGGAGGAGGGGCGGGCGCACTGTGCCATCACTATTATTTACCTACTAATACAAATACAGGAGGCGGTGCCCAGCCTATATGACAGGAGTGGTTAGCTATGTGATTCTGCGCCGACACACCTGCCTCCAGTATTAAACTTAATTATCATTGGTGGTGCAGTGCACCCTCCCCAGTATTAAAAACATTGGTGGCACAGTGCGCCTCTCTCCCCACCCCCCAGTATTAAAAACATTGGTGGTGCAGTGCCCCCCCCACCCCCCAGTATTAAAATCATTGGTGGCAGTGGCCACAGGGTCCCCTCCTCTTCATTGGTGGCAGTGGCAGCTTCTGATCGAAGCCCCAGCAGTGTAATCCTGGTGCTCCGATTGGTTACAATGGCATCCAGGATGCTACTGAAATCCTGGCTGCCATGGTAAGCTCCCTGCTGCTGTGTGCACAAAGCACAGGGCAGCAGGGAGAGTGTAAAGTCCTATTGACCCTAATAGAGCTCTATTACGGTGAATAGGACAAGGGATTAAAAGATCCCAGGTTCTAGCCTAATAAAAAAAAGTTAAAAAAAACACCAAAATATTATAAATATAAGTATAAATCACCCCCTTTCCCAATGCTACATATAAAATATATAAACAATAAATAAATAAACATACTGCCATGTCCAAAAAGTCCAAACTATTAAAATATAAATAAAAAAATCTCCTGTGGTGAACGCCAAAATTATGGTTAAAGGCCTGCTGCTGAGCTGACCATCGAAAAAATTATGCTTGAGAGCCTGCTGCTGAGCTGACTCTCTAAAACATGAGGGGCGAGTGCCTGCTGCTGATCTAACCATGTAAAAAATTATGGGCGAGGGCCTGCTGCTGAGCTGACCATCGAAAAAATTATGGTTGAGGGCCTGCTGCTGAGCTGACCCTCTAAGGATACTTTCACACTAGCGTTTAAGTTTTCCGGTATTGAGTTCCGTCACAGGGGCTCAATACCAGGAAAAAACTGATCAGTTTTATCCTAATGCATTCTGAATGGAGAGCAATCCGTCCAGTATGCAACAGGATATCTTCAGTTCAGTCACTCTTATGGTATTTGGCTGGAGAAAATACTGCAGCAATACCGTCCCTTACTGCTCGCCTTCATCATATTAAGGCCAAATGCACACGGCCGTTGTTCGCGGCCGTGAGCGGTCCGTGGAACCGCGGCCTGGATTCCTCCTGAGAGCAGGAGCGCACAGCGTCATGGGTTGCTATGACGCCGTGCGCTCCCTGCTGCCGCCGCAATACAGTAACACACTGGTATGATCTTTACCAGTGTGTTACTGTACTGTGGCGGCAGCAGGGAGCGCACGGTGTCATAGCAATCCATGACGCTGTGCGCTCCTGCTCTCAGGAGGAATCCAGGCCGCGGTTCCACGGACCGCTCACGGCCGTGAACAACGGCCGTGTGCATTCGGCCTTAATATGATAACGGCCTAAATGTTATATATGCTTGCAAGTATGTCACACGTGCAGTAGCGAAGTTTTTTTAAAGTGTATGCGCAAATAAATTACAGTCAATGTCACAGATATTTGGGATATGGAAACGTTATACAGGAAAGGTACCACAGACAATGACGTTGCTGTCAACAACGGCTAAGAAAAAATTACAGTCAATGTCACAGATATTTGGGTTGCGGAAACGTTATACAGGAGATGTAGCGCAGGTTATGTCACTGTCCGCAGCGTCTACGGAAAAAGTACACTGGATGTCACAGATACTTTTAGGATGCGCAAACGTTATACAGGAGGTGTAGCGCAGGTAAGGGTACTCTCACACTTGCGTTTTTCTTTTCCAGCACTGAGTTCCGTCAAAAGTGCTCAATGCAGGAAGAGAACTGATCAGTTATATCCCCATGCATTCTGAATGGAGAGTAATCCGTTCAGGATGCATCAGGATGTCTTCAATTCAGTCTTTTTGACTGATCAGGCAAAAGATAAAACCACAGCATGCTACAGTTTTATCTCCGGCCCAAAAAACTGAAGACTTGCCTGAACGCCGGATCCGGCATTTTTTTCCATAGGATAGACGGATCCGGCATTTTAATGCATTTTTCTGACTGATCAGGCATTTTTAAGACTGATCAGGATCCTGATCAGTCTTACAAATGCAATCAGTTGGCATATGTTTTGATGGATCCGGCAGGCATCCATCAGTGCCGGATCACTCTGCCGCAAGTGTGAAAGTAGCCTTATGTAACTGTCCGCAGCGGACAACGTCTACGGAAAAAGTACACTGGAAATCACAGATATTTTTAGTATACGCACACGTTACACAGGAGATGTAGCGCAGGTAATGTCACTGTCCGCAGCGGACACCTTCTACAGAAAAAGTACACTAGATGTCACAGATATTTCTAGGCCGCGCACACGTTACACAGGAGACGTAGAGCAGATAATGTCTCTGTCTGCAGTGGCCAAACAATTGCAAGCTATTTAGCGCAGGTTGCGCTAATAATATATATTGCTGCCAGATACAGCAATAGTCCTTAAAAGGACTTTTGGGTCTCTAACACCAACCCTGCCTAACAAAAAAGTTAAGTTAAATTCCCTACACTATCTGTCCCTTCTACAGCACAGCTCTCCCTGACTAAGACTGATCTGAACCACGTGTCGTCGGGTGCTTTAAAGACACCCAAAGACGCGTTCCGGGCAGCCAATAACTGTAATGCCAGTAACCAATATGGCTACGGCATTACAGTGAGTGGCAGTACCTACCTGCATGTTTATTGGCTGTGTAGCAGCCAACAAATGTGCAGCGAGAAGATTCAAACATGGTGCTCGCTCAACACTAGTAAGCATCATGTTTAGAGGAAACCAGGCAGTGCTCATCACCTGCCCAATACCATTCCTACAGTGAAGTATGGTGGTGGCAGCATCTTGCTGTGAGGATGTCTTTTAATGGCTGAGATAGAGAGACTAGTCAGGGTTGAGGGAAAGCTGATTGGAACAAAGTACAGACATATGTTTAATGAAAATCTGATCCACAGTGCTCTGGACCTTGGACTGGACTGAAGGTTCACCTTTCAACAAGACAATGACCCTATGCACACAGCTAGAACAACACAGGAGTGGCTTAGTGTGACGAACTAAGACATTTGTACGTGACTCTTTGTAGTTCCTATATTCATGTTTAATGTTTCAAAGGCTATATTACTTGTAGTGTGTGTTGGCCATGATGTGTGGTTTATGGCCTCACATTCCTTCTGATCCTGGGCAAGCCAGAGTGAAGATGAGCCTCAAACCCATTTAGCAGGAGTCCCAGCAGATAATGGTGGGGTCCCATAGGATTGAGTACTGTATTTGGCTTTGTATAGCCTGGGGTATTTTGGGGACAGCCTTCTATATCAATAAAAAGGGAAGCTAGCATATACTGTACTTCATGAGGGAATGATGTTTCTTTGTTTTAAAAGAAAAACAGAGTGTTTTTTACACTCAGTTTTTTTAGAACAAAGAAACATCATTCCCTCATGAAGTATATTGCAAATATGTTTGTATGCTGGGCCACTCAAGGACAATCACAGCAAAGCTCTGACAGCGCTGCTAAGGAGAGTCTGTCTTCAGTCTTAAGCATTTTACTGAACACTGAAGATGCCTTTGTGTCAAATACAGATGCTTCCACCTTTCCTCTTGTCACTAGCCCAGTTCCCGACTACATACATGCGCCCTTACTATCACTGCCCATCACTCTGCCTATCTGACGTGTTACACACAGGGATTTTCAGGGCCCAGTACAACGCTGAATAAAGACTAGAGACAGACTGTCTTTAGCAACGCTCATAGCAATGCTTAAGAAGACTGTTTAAACAGATGCAACAGTTACACTATATGTTCTAAATAATGGAATAGCTTGGGTTTATTATGGATCTGCACAAGTTTCAAGTTATACTGGGCCTTAATATTTGGGTTCTTATTTATGGTATATCGATAGGATATTAGGATATACCATAATTGTCTAATAAGTGCGCTCCCACCTCTGTGATCAGCACCTATCAGATATTTATGGCATATTCTTTCAATATGACAAAAATTTCCAGATTGGACAACCCCTATAAGCCTCAGATATGGCTATACCACTTGGTGGCATCTAGCTCTCTTGTGTGTAGGAGCCTTATGCTCCAAGCAGGTGATCATTAAGACTGATGTTTTTCTGCTTCATGAAGGTTTTGTATATAAACAAACCCTTTACCTATGTGTTATTGAATCAAGATTAACTAAATAAAGAGGGCAACCCTTATGCCCATAGCAAAACTGGTACAGCAGCACATGGAGACCTTACATTATGAATGGTGCTTACATTTGAGTCTGAATCATCCCCTAAAAGCAATGTTATGCTAGCCTCCATAATGAAGCGTTCAATACAAAGAACTCTGTATGCCATACAGTACAGTATGGGTCCATATTATTTCTATAGATCAGATGTCAAATATGGCCATGTGATGAACCCATAAATGAAGCTATCTAATTTGGTGATCTACAAACATCTACTGTAATCCGTGTGGTGTATTTATCCTCCGCTTGCCTCTTTTCATAATTAACTCTCTGGTTAGGCCTCTTTCACACTTGCGTTGTCCGGATCCGGCGTGTACTCCACTTGCCGGAATTACACGCCGGATCCGGAAAAACGCAAGTGTACTGAAAGCATTTGAAGACGGATCCGTCTTCAAAATGCTTTCAGTGTTACTATGGCAGCCAGGACGCTATTAAAGTCCTGGTTGCCATAGTAGGAGCGGGGAGAGGGGGAGCAGCATACTTACCATCCGTGCGGCTCCCGGGGCGCTCCAGAGTGACGTCAGAGCGCCCCATGCATGATCACGTCATCCATGCGCTTGGGGTGCCCTGACGTCACTCTGGAGCGCCCCGGGAGCCGCACGGACGGTAAGTATGCTGCTCCCCGCTCCCCACTGCACTTTACCATGGCTGCCAGGACTTTAGCGTCCCGGAAGCCATGGTAACCATTGAGAAAAGGCTAAACGTCGCATCCGGCAATGCGCCGAAACAACGTTTAGCTTAAGGCCGGATCCGGATCAATGCCTTTCAATGGGCATTCATTCCGGATCCGGGCTTGCGGCAAGTGTTCCGGATTTTTGGCCGGAGCAAAAAGCGCAGCATGCTGCGCTATTTGCTGCGGCCAAAAAACGTTCCGTTCCGGAACGGAAGACATCCTGATGCATCCTGAAGGACGGACTGTCCTTTCAGAATGCATTAGGAAAATCCTGATCAGTATTCTTCCGGCATAGAGCCCCGACGACGGAACTCTATGCCGGAAGACAATAACGCAGATGTGAAAGAGCCCTAAGTAATGTCACCGTTATCAGGTTTATGTCTTTTTTGTGTAGTATCGAGATGAACTGAACACTAGTTTGTTCGCTAGTATTCAATCTAGCAGATTTTTAGTTTCTTGCAGGAATTCCTGATTTAAAAGGGGTTTGAAGGTCAGGGTGTGGCAGAGGAAATTGCTGGGGAAAGGCTAGCTTTCCTGTAGGATAGCAGCGCTCAGTGCGAGCCGTGCATGGTAACAGTAAAGGTCATCTGCTGATCATTTCTACAGATGCTTTCATAAGCAGCGCATAACTAGTTTTATGTTAAGATAACTATATTAATAGAAACAACTCAAGAAGGAATGGATGTTAATTACAATGCTGTTTATATTCAGCTGCCACCAAATGTGACATGTTTTTCATCAGCTCTGATTTCATTTTCAATTATGAAGCTATTGTGACATATCTGGAAAACATTCATCAAGAATCTATATTAAAGGGAACCTGTCACCGGGATTTTGTGTATAGAGCTGAGGACATGGGTTGCTAGATGGCCGCTAGCACATCCACAATACCCAGTCCCCATAGCTCTGTGTGCTTTTATTGTGTATAAAAACAGATTTGATACATGTACAAATTAACCTGAGATGAGTCAGAGCTTAAAAATATGACTCTTCTCTGGTCACACAAGTAAGATATGACTCTTATGTTAATTTGCATATGTATCAAATCGTTTTTTTTACACAATAAAAGCACACCGAGCTATGGGGACTGGATATTGCGGATTTGCTAGCGGCCATCTAGCAACCCCTGTCCTCAGCTCTATACACAAAATCCAGGTGACAGGTTCCCTTTAAAGTTTTTCTAGTTTCCTGACGTAAAAGTCTAAACCTAAGCTTTGGCTCGTCATATATAAACTAGATATTAAAGGGGTTGGCCACTTTCTGGTCACTGTTGACCAATGTGTTTGTAAGATGATTATATAGCACTTACTAATATAGCCTCTTTTGAAATTCTGTGCCATTTTCTATGTTTCATAAGGTTTGTCCCCTTGATTGCCAAGTCTGTTGTGCTGTCCACAAAGATGTCTTGTTCATAAAATGGCTGCTGATGGAGGGTCATGTGACCAGGCCTCCATGTGATGTCTCCTCCATTCCAATACACCGCATGTGCCATCTACACTTGCACTTTTGGGAGTTTGGTACAGCTGCATTGTGTTTGAATTGAGGAGACTGAGTGATGTTTCTGGTCACATGACCCTTATGGACAGGACCTCTGTGCGGACAGCACAGAGGATGTGCCTAACAAGAGGGCATGGCTTATAAAATATAGCAAACATCACAGAATATCAAAAAAGGCTATATTACTAAGTGCCATATAGTCATCTTACATATGCGTTGGTCGCAGGTAGCCAGAAAGTAGCCGTCAGCTTTAATTATGGTAAGACGCACACATGATGTCATTCTGTCACCTGCAACCTATGTGGCAGCAACAACACCCTAATATAATCAACCATTACTAGCTTTATATTTCAGGAGCCTCTAAGGTGCATTGTCTGGTGTCCTGGCTTTTGCCTGTTCAAGTAGGCCATACTTTAGAGAGCACCTATCAGCAGGATGAACCTTATTGAATCATTCATACTACCTTGCAGGGTAGAAAATATCTATCTTGGGAAAATTGCTTGCAATGTCCCTGAGAAAAAATACTCTCTTTTTGCAAATGACTTTAGTGCACTAAGAGGCGAGGCCAGCCCTGAAATGTTGAGGCGCTGAGGTGCACCAAGTGGTTAAGTTCCACCCCTTGGTGCACTGAACACCTTATTTGCATAAATAATACAAAACTTTTTTCTTGGGAACACCATAACCCATTTTCACAAGACATATGTTATTTTAATCATTAGGATCAACCCTACTAAGCAGTATGCCTGATTTAATAGGGTTGGCCCTGCTGGATGCTGCTCTTTAAATACTACAGACACTTTTACATCATGCTTTTTATTGAATTGAATCATGTTATAGAAATCATTTTTGTAATTGCTTTTAATAAAAATAAAAAAATCACAACTCGTCTTCTGCAGCCTTCATGTGTTCCCTATAGTTCAGGCTGCTTAGATCCATTCAGAGTAGAAGTCATGAAGTCTCTGATGACTCATTCTTTAGCCCTTATCTCTGGTCTCCATAACAGACTACTAAGTAGACATTTTATAACCAAATAAAATAAACAATTCAAAAAGATGCCAGTTTAGTGGTATGGAGCTGACGTGGATCAACTGTGCCACTTACCAGATCTGACTTGGGGTTACTCCTAAGGGCGTTATGTAAGTGGAGCCCCTGGTCTTTACTTTTTAATCCCCATACAGGAATCTAGACTCCACCTCAGGGGAACCACCAGGCAGCTACCTCTTGGAGTAGTCTCATGGAGGTCAAGAGACACTAGTGCGGAGCACCGATGGATCAGGCACAACCATAGTCAGAACACAAGCCAAGTTCAGTGCAAGCAGCATATGAGCAATCCAGTAAACATTCCAAAGGTCAGATAGATGAATAGTGCATCCTTTCAGCAATGTAACAGCTAGAATCTATTGCTCAGACACCCTGCCTTATATCCCCAATGTGAGGCTTCAGTAGCTGAGGGAGTACTCATCGACCCTTTAAGTGGCTGAGAGAGATGCATGCATGCTCCCTAGGTAGAGGAGAGCTGCAGGCATAGAACAGAGGCCACCTAGGCTTATAAAACACAGGGCTATGGTTATCAGTCTTCTGGCTGCTGTGCCTGTTTGGTAAGCATGGTAGGACACAAGCGAGCACAGAAAGCTGGAGGAGACCTAGGGACATGGTGGCAACCTGGTAGCTGAGCCTGCATGGAGCAGCGGGACGCTGCCGGACATATGACACCATCATAACACTTAGAAAATTATTCAGAAGAGCTGAGATAAGGGCTACAGAGTGGGCCGTCAGTGAGCTTGTCTGTCAGAGTTCACTCCGAACTGGACTGAGCTGCCCTCATTTTTTAAGAAAGGGGTTCTCTAGAATTTAAATATTGATGACAGAATTGGAGCTTAGCAAATGTGATGTCCATATACAAAAAAGGGTCAAAAACAGCCCTGAGACTGTAGTAAGTCTACCATCCGTTGTGGGTAAACTGTTTGAAGGTTTTCTAAAAGATGCTGTCCTGGAGTATCTCAATGAAAATGAGCAAATAACGCCATATCAGCATGGCTTCATGAGGGACCGGTCATGTCAAACTTAATTTAATCAGTTTCTATGAGGAATTAAGTTCTAGACTGCACCATTGTGAATTAATGGATGTCGTATATCTCAACTTCTCTAAAGCATTTGATACTGTGCCACATTAAAGGTTAGTACATAAAATGCAATTAATTGGACTAGGGGAAAATAACTGCTAACAGTAACTGGCTCAGTGATAGAAAACAGAGGGTGGTTATTAATGCTACACACGCAGATTGGGTCACTGTCACTAGTGGGGCACCTCAGGTGTCAGTATCTCTTAGTTACATAGTTAATACGGTTGAAAAAAGACATAAGCCTATCAAGTTCAACCAAGGAATAGGTGGGGACGCGACTCCCGGCAGGAGTCTACACATTTCTACACATTTTCATAAACATTAATGTCATTTACTTTCAAGAATTCATCTAAACCCTGTTCAAAACTGCCCACTATTCCTTCTGTGACCACGTCCTGAGGAAGTCTATTCCACAGATTCACATTTCTTACAGTAAATCATTTTTTGGCGCTTCTGGATACTGAACTTTTTCTTCTCCAGTCGGAGGCAGTGCCCCCTTGTCTTTTGAGGGCATTTGACATGGAACAGTTTTTCACCATATTTTTTGTATGGCTCATTTATATATTTGTATAGGATAATCATGACCCCCCTTAGACATCTCTTCTCAAGACTAAATAAATGTAATTCCTTTGATCTTTCTTCATAACTAAGACCCTCCACACCCCTTATCAGTTTAGTCGCTCTCTGTACATTTTCCAGCTGCAGTGCGTCCTTTCTATGGACTGGTGCCCAGAACTGGACTGCGTATACCAGATGAGGCCGCACCAGTGCTTTGTAAAGTGGTAATATTATATCCCTGCCCCACGAGTCCATGCCTCGTTTAATGCATGACAATATCCTAGTGGCCTTAGAAGCAGCTGATTGACATTGTATGCTGTTACGTATTTAATCCATCATCTACAAGGACAACCAAATCCTTCTCTATAAGTGACTCTCCCAGTGTTACATCCCCTAGGAAATACGATGCACGGAGATTATTACTACCAAGATGCATAACTTTACATTTGTCCACATTGAACCTCATTTGCCAAGTTGATGCCCAGTCACTCAGTGTTCAAGTCAGCTTGTACAGTACTACATAGCTTGGTGTCATCTGCAAAAATAGAAATGGTGCTATTAATCTTGTCCTCGATACCATTACATAGTAACATAGTACATAAAAAGACATTTGTCCATCCGGTTTGGCCTGTTATCCTGCAAGTTGATCCAGAGGAAGACAAAATAAAGCCTGTGAGGTAGAAGCCAATTTTTCCCTCTTTATGGGAATAAAAAATTCCTTCTCGACTCCAATCAGACAATCAGAATAACTCCCTGGATCAACGACCCCTCTCTAGTAGCTATAGCCTGTAATATTATTACACTCCAGAAATACATCCAGGCCCCTCTTGAATTCCTTTATTGTACTACCATCACCACCTCCTCAGGCAGGGAGTTCCATAGTCTCACTGCTCTTACCGTAAAGAATCCTCTTCTATGTTTGTGTACAAACCTTCTTTCCTCCAGACGCAGAGGATGTCCCCTCGTCACATTTACAGTCCTGGGGAAAAATAGCTGATGGGAGAGATCTCTGTACTGAACCCTGATATATTTATACATAATCTCCCCTCAGTCGTATTTTTTCTAAAGTGAATAACCCTAATGTTGATAATCTTTCAGGGTACTGTAGTTGCCCTATTCCAGTTATTACTTTAGTTGCCTTCCTCTGGACCCTCTCCGGCTCTGCTATGTCTGCCTTGTTCACAGGAGTCCAGAACTGTACACGGTACTCCATGTGTGGTCTGACTAGCGATTTGTAAAGTGGTAGGACTGTGTTCTTATCACAGGCATCTATGCCCCTTTTGATGCAACCCATTATCTTGATGGCCTTGGCAGCAGCTGCCGGACACTGTTTTTTGCAGCTTAGTTTGCTGTTTATAAAAATTCCTAGATCCTTTTCCATGTCTGTGTTGCCAAGTGTTTTACCATTTAGTGTGTACGGGTGACTTGCATTATTCCTTCCCATGTGAATAACTTTACATTTGTCAGTGTTAAACCTCATCTGCCACTTCTCTGCCCAAGCCTCCAATCTATCCAGATCCCTCTGTAGTAGTATACTGTCCTCTTCAGTGTAAATTACTTTACACAGTTTAGTGTCATCTGCGAAAATTGATACTTTACTATGCAAGCCTTCTACAAGATCATTAATAAATATATTGAAGAGAATAGGGCCTAATACTGACCCCTGAGGTACCCCACTAGTGACAGTGACCCAATCTGAGTATGCACCATTAATAACCACCCTCTGTTTTCTATCATTGAGCCAATTACCTACCCACATACAGACGTTTTCTCCCAGTCCGAGCATTCTCATTTTATACACTAACCTTTTATGTGGTACAGTGTCAAATGCTTTGGAGAAGTCCAGATATACGACATCCATCGATTCACCGCTGTCAAGTCTAGAACTTACCTCCTCATAGAAACTGATTAAATTAGTTTGGCATGACCGATCCCTCATAAAGCCATTCTGATATGGTGTTATTTGCTTATTTCTGTTGAGATGCTCAGCTCTCTGGACATGGGCCTTCAGCCAGTGTTCAATCCAATTGAAAACTATACTTTACCTATTAAATGTCTATAAGGGATAGTATCAAAAGCAATTGCAGTCCCCAATGCACGGAACAGCCGCACAACGGCCGTGTGCATGAGGCCTTATCCTCAGCATTGTGTGACAGTAGCTGCTCCCAGTTTATGCCCTGAAATGCTGACCTCAACCCAAGGAAATTAGCCTTTTTAAAATTCAGTGCTCTGCTTGACAGACTTTGCTTCTTATAGTATTGGGAAAATATAATTATATTGTGGTCACTATTACCTAGTGTTTCTCAAACAGTAACATTTCCAATTCCCCAGCCCCACCCAGCAATCTGTCAATCCGATCCGCAATATTCCAAAGCCGAGCACCCGGAAGACAACACGCTGTTCAGCATACACGGTCTCTGCGACAGATGACACCGTCTGTCCTCCTAATAATAGAGTCCCCTACCACCAGCATCTGTCTGACCTGCAGGGGGCATCCTCCTGGTTGCTAGGAGAAACGCCCTGCTGCAGTGTTGCTGGCCCTGAGCTTTCATCCCTAATGTCAGCCAAACAGGCATATTTACTAGGGCCTTCCAGCTCAGGTCTAACCTCCCTGGCACTTTTCCCTCTCCATATTCTTCCTACATTAACCCAACTGGTGATCTGATGGTCCTGATCGTCCTGATCTTGCCCTCCTTCTCCCTCCTCCATTTCACTGACCCCAGTCAGTGCCAGCACAATGAGGTCTAAGCCTCCCTCCAGGCTTGCAATGCCCCTAAGTATTTTGAGTTGCTCATTTAGATCCAAGATCTGTGCTTCCAAATATGCAACATGCTTGACTCTAGTGCAAATGTATTTACTAGAGATGAGCGAATCGAAGTTGACGAAGTGGAATTCAATCCGAATTTCCAGAAAAATTTGTTTTGGACCGAATCCGAATTTCCTCACACTTAATGGTAACGAATCGCATTTTTTCCTAAAATGGTTGCTGAACGTGTTAGGACATGGAGCAAGGAACTCTGGGAACGAGGGATCACCCACGATGCCATGCATGCAGCCAATCAGCAGCCAGCCAGCCAGCCCTGTGATGTCACAGCCCTATAAATAGCCTCAGCCATCTTGGATTCAGACATTTTTCAGGGTACATAGTGCAGGGAGAGACGTCAGCAGGCGCTAGGGACAGTGGTAGAAAAGACATTAAAACTTTTATTTTGCTGTATAGAAGTTCAGGGAAAGCATAGGGAGGAATCATTCCACAGTATTGAAGCAGAACAGGGTTCAGTAGAGGAGGTTACAGCCTGAGTAATAGGAACAATCTTATTACACCTTGCTGCACTGACTGCGGATCCAAATTGCCATTATACAGTTCTGCAATTCCAGCAAACCGTTCTTGTTATTGGGGTGCAAGGGCTGTTTGATACAGCCATTAACAGGGTTTATTACAAGGAAATATTTCTATGTCTTATTTGCCCTTGTACGGTGCAGTTATATGTTCTAAAGCATTTTTTGGCTTGTATTAGTGGGATAAAAAGGGCTTATTAGACGCTGTGTGGTGAAGTGAGAAAATGACAGCCCTTTTTGGCATGTATTAGTGGCAAAAACATATATATTATTTGCCGTTCAGCGGTGCAGTTATATGTTCTAAAGCCTTTTGTGGCGTGTATAAGTGGAAAAAAGTAAGGGCTGTAAGAAGGTACAAGGAATCATCGTGGCTGATAGGTACGTGTCACCGAGGTTCCTGGCCTCGGTTGAGTAAGAGCCGGTTTTTATGTGTCAGCAGCAGTTGCTGTTTGACACTGTGATACTTAGTATGGCTGTAATAGCTGATCCGAGACAAATCTTACTGGGAGTAGTCAAAGTTCTGGGTTCTCCCCATGTTCCAGGCCGGGTTTTGCCAGGCATAAAAACCAGCCAGCACTGCCAGGTGATGAGGATTAGTGTTGATCACGACTATTCGAATCGTGAATATTAATTGTGAATATCGGCACTTCGTGAATTTGCAAATATTTCGAATATAGTGATATATATTCGTAATTTCGAATTTTCTAGATTTTTTATTTTTTTCATCAGTAACCTTCCTTCTTACTTGTGGGCCAGTGAGAAGGCTGCAATGTCTTTGTTTGAGCTTAGCAACATCCCTAGCAACCAATAGAAAAGCTGCCTCCCCCTTACTATATAAGAACTTCCCCAGCAGTCATTTTCTACAGTTTTTTAAAGTTCTGAGAGAGACAGCAGTGTCATTGTTGTGCTCTGTGCTTTCCGCACTACAGTAGATAGATGGTTAGATAGCTTATAAAAAATATATCTATACAATACAGACCAAAAGTTTGGACACATCTTCTCATTCAAAGAGTTTTCTTTATTTTCATGACTATGAAAATTGTAGATTCACGCTGAAGGCATCAAAACTATGAATTAACACATGTGGAATTATTATATACATAACAAAAAAGTGTGAAACAACTGAAAATATGTCATATTCTAGGTTCTTCAAAGTAGCCACCTTTTGCTTTGATTACTGCTTTGCACACTCTTAGCATTCTCTTGATGAGCTTCAAGAGGTAGTCACCTGAAATGGTCTTCCAACAGTCTTGAAGGAGTTCCCAGAGATGCTTAGTACTTGTTGGCCCTTTTGCCTACACTCTGCGGTCCAGCTCACCCCAAACCATCTCGATTGGGTTCAGGTCCGGTGACTGTGGAGGCCAGGTCATCTGGCGCAGCACCCCATCACTCTCCTTCATGGTCAAATAGCCCTTACTCAGCCTGGAGGTGTGTTTGGGGTCATTGTCCTGTTGAAAAATAAATGATGGTCCAACTAAACGCAAACCGGATGGAATAGCATGCCGCTGCAAGATGCTGTGGTAGCCATACTGGTTCAGTATGCCTTCAATTTTGAATAAATCCCCAACAGTGTCACCAGCAAAGCACCCCCACACCATCACACCTCCTCCTCCATGCTTCACGGTGGGAACCAGGCATGTAGAGTCTATCCGTTCACCTTTTCTGCGTCGAACAAAGACACGGTGGTTGGAACCAAGGATCTCAAATTTGGACTCATCAGACCAAAGCACAGATTTCCACTGGTCTAATGTCCATTCCTTGTGTTCTTTAGCCCAAACAAGTCTCTTCTGCTTGTTGCCTGTCCTTAGCAGTGGTTTCCTAGCAGATATTCTACCATGAAGGCCTGATTCACACAGTCTCCTCTTAACAGTTGTTCTAGAGATGTGTCTGCTGCTAGAACTCTGTGTGGCATTGACCTGGTCTCTAATCTGAGCTGCTGTTTCTGAGGCTGGTGACTCGGATGAACTTATCCTCCGCCGCAGAGGTGACTCTTGGTCTTCTTTTCCTGGGGCGGTCCGCATGTGAGACAGTTTCTTTGTAGCGCTTGATGGTTTTTGTGACTGCACTTGGGGACACTTTAAAAGTTTTCCCAATTTTTCGGACTGACTGACCTTCATTTCTTAAAGTAATAATGACCACTCGTTTTTCTTTACTTAGCTGCTTTTTTCTTGCCATAATACAAATGCTAACAGTCTATTCAGTAGGACTATCAGCTGTGTATCCACCTGACCCACAACGCAACTGATGGTCCTAACCCCATTTATAAGGCAAGAAATCCCACTTATTAAACCTGACAGGGCACACCTGTGAAGTGAAAACCATTTCAGGTGACTACCTCTTGAAGCTCATCAAGAGAATGCCAAGAGTGTGCAAAGCAGTAATCAAAGCAAAAGGTGTCTACTTTGAAGAACCTAGAATATGACATATTTTCAGTTGTTTCACACTTTTTTGTTATGTATATAATTCCACATGTGTTAATTCATAGTTTTGATGCCTTCAGTGTGAATCTACAATTTTCATAGTCATGAAAATAAAGAAAACTCTTTGAATGAGAAGGTGTGTCCAAACTTTTGGTCTGTACTGTATTATTAGGAACACCTGTTCTATTTCTCATTAATGCGATTATCTAGTCAACCAATCACATGTCAGTTGCTTCAATGCATGTAGGGTTGTGGTCCTGGTCAAGACAATCTCCTGAACTCCAAACTGAATGTCAGAATGGGAAAGAAAGGTGATTTAAGCAATTTTGAGCGTGGAATGGTGGTTGATGCCAGACGGGCTGGTCTGAGTATTTCACAATCTGCTCAATTACTGGGATTTTCACGCACAACCATTTCTAGGGTTTACAAAGAATGGTGTGAAAAGGGAAAAACATCCAGTATGCGGCAGTCCTGTGGGCGAAAATGCCTTGTTGATGCTAGAGGTCAGAGGAGAATGGGCCGACTGATTCAAGCTGATAGAAGAGCAACGTTGACTGAAATAACCACTCGTTGCAACCAAGGTATGCAGCAAAGCATTTGTGAAGCCACAACACGCACAACCTTGAGGCGGATGGGCTACAACAGCAGAAGACCCCACCGGGTACCACTCATCTCCACTACAAATAGGAAAAAGAGGCTACAATTTGCACGAGCTCACCAAAATTTGACTTTTTAAGACTGGAAAAATGTTGCCTGGTCTGATGAGTCTCGATTTCTGTTGAGACATTCAAATGGTAGAGTCCGAATTTGGCGTAAACTGAATGAGAACATGTATCCATCATGCCTTGTTACCACTGTGCAGGCTGGTGGTGGTGGTGTAATGGTGTGGGGGATGTTTTCTGGGCACACTTTAGGCCCCTTAGTGCCAATTGGCCATCGTTTAAATGCCACGGGCTACCTGAGCATTGTTTCTGACCATGTCCATCCCTTCATGACCACCATGTACCCATCCTCTGATGGCTACTTCCAGCAGGATAATGCACCATGTCACAAAGCTCGAATCATTTCAAATTGGTTTCTTGAACATGACCATGAGTTCACTGTACTAAAATGGCCCCCACAGTCACCAGATCTCAACCCAATAGAGCATCTTTGGGATGTGGTGGAACGGGAGCTTCGTGCCCTGGATGTGCATCCCTCAAATCTCCATCAACTGCAAGATGCTATCCTATCAATATGGGCCAACATTTCTAAAGAATGCTATCAGCACCTTATTGAATCAATGCCACGTAGATCTAAGGCAGTTCTGAAGGCAAAAGGGGGTCCAACACCGTATTAGTATGGTGTTCCTAATAATTCTTTAGGTGAGTGTGTGTATATATATATATATTACACATAGTGTAGGCTATATCCTGAAATAGTGTAGCTGTCACAGTGCAGGGTGTTAGGTAGTGTGATAGGTTTTACTGTCCATACATACATGCAGACCTGCTAAAATGTTACGTTTCACGTATTGCGCCAAAATATTTGCATCGTTAGTGCCGATTTGCGCAATCACGAATATATTGGAGCACTCTAACTGCATATAAAGCCATTTGTAATGTTCTGCCGTGCCAACCATTTTCTCCAGTTTCAGGAAACCTCTAGCAGCTTGGAAAATGTACATTGCAGATTATTTGCGATCAAGAAAATAATCTCGAATTCACGCATATATGACAAATATTGGCCCAAATATTAGTGAAATATTGCAAATTCGAATATAGCCCCTGCCGCTCATCACTAAATGAGGATTGCCTCTGACAGTGAAGCTCAGGAGGTCTGTGCGCGGCTTGAGCCAGGCTGGAGGGCTCAGACCCCTTTTACTTATTCAGAAGCCCACTTAGTAAAGCAAGCTTAGTAGAGCGATCTTATAGAAGGCTGCACAGTAAAATATACATTTTTGCAGATAACACTGTGTAAAGTAATTAACACTGAAGAGGACAGTATACTGCTACAGATGGATTGGAGGCTTGGGCAGAGAAGTGGCAGATGAGGTTTAACACTGACAAATGTAAGGTTATGCACATGGGAAGGAATAATGCAAGTCACCCGTACATACTAAATGGTAAAACACTGGGTAACACTGACATGGAAAAGGACCTAGGATTTTTGGTAAACCGCAAACTAAGCTGTAGAAACCAGTGTCAGGCAGCTGCAGCCAAGGCCAATAAGATAATGGGTTGCATCAAAAGGGGCATTGATGCCCGTGATAAGAACATAGTCCTACCACTTTACAAATCACTAGTCAGACCACACATGGAGTAATGTGTACAGTTCTGGGCTCCTGTGAACAAGGCAGACATAGCAGAGCTGGAGAGGGTCCAGAGGAGGGCAACTAAAGTAATAACTGGAATGGGGCAACTACAGTACCCTGAAAGATTATCAAAATTAGGGTTATTCACTTTAGAAAAAAGTCGACTGAGGGGAGATCTAATTACTTTGTATAAATATATCAGGGGTCAGTACAGAGATCTATCCCATCATCTATTGATCCCTAGGACTGTGACGAGGGGACATCCTCGCTGCAATGATTAATCAACGTTATCGATAATATTCGATAACGGGATTCGTTGTCAACTTGGCCGATTCATTGCTATGCGGGCAGCAGCGGGCGGAGAGGCGCTATGCCTGCGGGTCCTTGAATTTTAAATCACTGCATCTTTCTTACCTTACAATGAATCTCCAGTAACCGGCAGAGCGGGCGTCGTCGCTTACTCACGTGACGCACATGCTCCGCCTGCTTCATTCATAAAGTGAGTAAGTGACGTTACGCCGCTGCCCGCTCAGCCTGTTACTGGAGCTTCATTGTAAGGTAATAAAGATGCGGTTATTTTAAGTAAAAGTTACTGCTGGTTAAGGAATTCTGCTGTGAGCGGCGGGGCCGGTCTGTTATGGGGAGGGGGATCTGTGCACTGTTATGGGGAGGGGATCTTTGGATGATACTGCTATGGGGGATATCTGTGGATGACACTGTTATGGGGAGGGGGATATGTGGATGACACTGCTATGGGGGAGATCTGTGGATGACACATATAGCATAAGATGCTATATAGTGTCATCCATAGATCCCCCCCCCATAGCAGTTTCATCCACAGATTCCCCTTCCCATAACAGTGCACAGATCCCCCTTCCCATAACAGTGCCATCCACAGATCCCCCTTCCCATAACAGTGCCATCCACAGATCCCCCTTCCCATAACAGTGCCATCCACAGATCCCCCTTCCCATAACAGTGCCATCCACAGATCCCCCTTCCCATAACAGTGCCATCCACAGATTCCCCTTCCCATAACAGTGCCATCCACAGATCCCCCTTCCCATAACAGTGCCATCCACAGATCCCCCTTCCCATAACAGTGCCATCCACAGATCCCCCCCATAACAGTGCCATCCACAGATCCCCCATAACAGTGCCATCCACAGATCCCCCCCCCCCATAACAGTGCCATCCACAGATCCCCCCTATAACAAAACCCTCGTGAGGTAGAAACCAATTTTCCGAATTTTAATGGAAAAAATCCTTTCCCGACTCCAATCAGAATAACTCCCTGGATCAACGACCCCTCTCTAGTAACTTTAACCTGTAATATTATTACACTCCAGAAATACATCCAGGCGTCTCTTGAAGTCTTTTATTGTACTCTCCATCACCACCTCCTCGGGCAGAGTCCCATAGTCTCACTGCTCTTACTGTAAAGAATCCTCTTCTATGTTTGTGTGCAAACCTTCTTTCCTCCTGACGCAGAGGATGTCCCCTCATCACAGTCACAGTACTGGGTATACATAGATCATGGCAGAGATCTCTGTACTGACCCTAATTTATTCATACATAGTTATTAGATTCCCTCCTCCCCCCACCAGTTGTCTTTTATCTGAATTAAATAACCCCAATTTTGATAATCTTTCAGGGTACTGTAGTCTAGGGCTGCAGCTAATGATTATTATCAAAATTGGAGTTATTCTGATTGGAGTCGGGAACTGATTTTTTCCATTAAAATTAGGAAAATTGGTTTCTACCTCATGAGGGTCTTGTGCCTTCCTCTGTATCAACTACTATATTAAATAGCTGAACTGGATGGATGTGTGACTTTTTTCAGCCTTACAAACTTTTGAGTTCATTTATCAAACTGGTGTAACGTAGAACTGGCTTAGTTGCCCATAGCAACCAATCAGATTCAACCTATCATTTTTGACAGCTCCTTTGGAAAATGAAAGATGGAATCTGATTGGCTGCTATTGGACAACTACAGTAAGTCTATTCTACTTTACACCAGTTTGATAAATGACCACATATGTTACTATGACCGGTCCTCAGGGTAGATCATCAATATGATGGAGGCAGTGGTCCAACTCCTGGCACCCCCGTCGATCAGCTGTTTGAGGAAGCCACAGCTCTCACCAGAGCTTCAATGAGAGCCACAGACTCCTCGCAGCTTAAATAGCACAGTGCTGTCCATTTGCTAGTGGCTGTGTTTGGTGTTGCATGTCAGCCTCATTTAAGTGACTAATGAATGTAATGTCCTAGGATGTGGCCTAGGAACTGGCCTAAATGGTCACACAGCACCGTGGCCTCTTTTTATAGTTGATCGGCGTGGGTGACACTCTGCTTGAAACGGCTGACACCTTTGCTCACAGATGTCAGCCGTTTAACCTCTTCCATGCCGCAGTCCGTAGGGACCGCTGTATGAAAGGGGTTAACAGGGAGGGAGCTCCCTCCCTCTTCCATCAGGGGCTGCTGTGCCGTTTTTTGCCCCCGATTCTTGACGGGATCACAGAGGGAGGGAGCCCCCCTCCCTCCCTATCACCCGCTGCTCTATTGTGGCAGCGGGTGATGGTCAGACTAAGTGTAAAGCGAAAATACAGTACAGTACACTATATAGTGTACTGTATTGTATTATACAGATATCAGACCCACTAGATCTTCAAGAACCAAGTGGGTCTGGGTAAAAAAAAAAAAGTTAAACAAAGCACATTTATCACTGATTTAAAAAAAATTTTTACTACACATGTTTGATATCACCGGGTCCGTAATTACCTGATCTATAAAACGGTCATGTTACTTTCCCCGCACGGTGAACGCCTTAAAAAATTAAATAAAAATATGATGAAATTGAAAATTTGCCCACCTTACTTCCCAAGAAAGGTAATAAAAGTGATCAAAAAAGTCGTTGGTACGCCAAAATGGTACCAATCAAATCGGCACCTCATCCCGCAAAAAATGAGCCCCTACATGAGACAATCGCCCAAAAAGTTTTTAAAAAAATGGCTCTCAGACTATGGAGACACTAAAACATGATTTTTTTTCCCCTAAAATGCTGTTATTGTGTTAAAGTAAAATAAATTTAAAAACTATACATATTAGGTATCGCCGCGTCCGTAATAACCTGCTCTATAAAATTATCACATGACCTAGCCCCTCAGGTGAATACCGTAAAAAAATAAGTCATATGCACCCTATAATAGTACCAATCAAACAGTCATCTCATCCCTAAAAAAATTAGCCCCTACACAAGACAGTCGACCAAAAAATAAATCAAGCTATGGCTTTCAGAATGTGGAGACACTAAAGAATCTTTTTTTTTTTTTTTTTCTTTTTTTTTTAAATGCTTTGTTATGTAAAACTGAAACAAACATATTTGGTATTGTCACGTCTGTGACAACCTGCTCTGTAAAAATACCACATGATCTAACCTGTCAGATGAATGTTGTAAATAACAAAAAATAAAAACGGTGCCAAAACAGCTATTTCTTGTTACCTTGCCTTACAAAAACTGTAATATAGAGCAATCAAAAATCATGTGTACCCTAAAATAGTACCAACAAAACTGCCACCTTATACTGTAGTTTCCAAAATGAGGTCACTTTTTTGGAGTTTCTACTCTAGGGGTGCATCAGGGAGGCTTCAAATGGGACATGGTGTCAAAAATCCAGTCCAGCAGAATCTGCCTTCCAAAAACCGTATGGCATTCCTTTCCTTCTGCACCCTGCCGTGTGCCCGTACAGCAGTTTACAACCACATATGGGGTGTTTCTGTAATCTACAGAATCAGGGCCATAAATATTGAGTTTTGTTTGGCTGTTAACCCTTGCTTTGTAACAGGAAAAAATGGATTCAAATGGAAAATCTGCCAAAAAAGTTAAATTTTGAAATGTTATCTCTATTTTCCAGTAATTCTTGTGGAACACCTAAAGGGTTAACAACGTTTATAAAATCAGTTTTGAATACCTTGAGGGGTGTCGTTGGGGTCATTTTTGTGTGGTTTTTATTATGTAAGCCTCACAAAGTGACTTCAGACCTGAGCTGGTCCTGAAAAAGTGGGTTTTAAACTTCTAAGCCTTCTAACGTCCCCCAAAATAAAATGGCATTCACAAAATGATCCAAACATGAAGTAGACATATGGGGAATGTAAATTAATAACTATTTTTGGAGGTATTCCTATGTATTCTAGAAGTAGAGAAATTGAAACTTGGAAATTTGCAAATTTTTCCTAATTTTTTGTAAATTTGGTATTTTTTTTTATAAATAAAAATGATTATTTTTTTTACTCCATTTTACCAATGTCATGAAGTACAATATGTGACAAAAAACAGTCTCAGAATGGCCTGGATAAGTAAAAACGTTTTAAAGTTATTTACACATAAAGTGAATCAGATTTGCAAAAAATGGCCTGGTCCTTAAGGTGAAAATGAGCCCGGTTCTTAAGGGGTTAAACCAATTTAAAAAATGTTATCACATAAAAAAAACTATTACATAATGGTAATCTACGTGTCATGTTTGACTTTAAAGTGTTTCTCTGCTCTTATGAGCTAAGCTGAACATTGCAGTGCCATGCATGGTGTCATCCTGCCACCTGTAACCCCAGTAGAAACAACTCCACACCTATGGTAGCAGGGAGTATAGGATTTGTATGCTAGGAGCCTGTAGTCAGTGCCCCAGACTCTGACCATCAAGGCCAAGACAAGGCCAGAACTTAAGGGCTCCTTCACACAAACCGTTTTTTTTTCATTGTTTAAAAAGCTTGTGATAAAACACCACGCATTTCAAGCTTTTTTAACAGCGTTTCTTTCAAGTGTTTTTGGTGGCGTTTTCTACTTGGCAACATGCTTTTTACTAAACCAAACATAGATCCCCATAGAATTGCGTATGTCACGTTCATAACACAGACACTAAAATGCAGCTGTACTCCAGTAATATGAAACCAGTCTAAGGGGATTCCAACAGTTAAAGCAGGAAATGATAAGGATAATGGTTATTTTATTGGTGTCACTGTAGCGGAGCCGGAGTGAGAGATATTTGAATAAGAGAACGTAAAGAGAATGTAATATAACCTCAAAGTAGGCTTGTGTTGTGGGAGTCATGTCACCCTTGAAACTAGTGTAAATTTCACGAGTGTGGTTAGGGAACACAGACACAGGGACTCGTTTTTCAACAGATTACCTTTCTAGTAGAGGAAGGACATGACGTTAATATATTTTTATGGTTTAACGTTCTTCAGTAATGAAACCCAATAACAAATGACTCACAGAACTTCATTGCAGATTTATGTGGTATTTAATGGGAATTACTTGATCTTAATACACTGGCATGAAGTGTTATGGTCACAGCTTTGCTCCTTTACCTCTACAACATCCATCATGTGGTCAGTCTTTTGAAGGATGCGTTTTCGTATTAAATCTGCATTTCCCTTGATGTCTTCAAATTCGAACTCTGCCACTCAAACACTTTACATTGAGAAAGTGGGGAAAATTTTTAAAATTCATAATTAAGGGGTTAACTTGCCTGACCAAAAAAAAAATGCAAAAAAATCACTTTATTGATGATAGTAATTGAACGGAGCAAACAATTAGCTTGCAATCTCGTGTATTCAGGCAAGGCAGAGGGTCACTTGGTATCAGGGTATCAGTGTGTTAATATTTATTATATCCCTGCACCATTATTTTCAGCATAGGACTCCTATAGGGTCTGTATCAACAGACGTCTGTGCGTCTACACAATTGTAATTGCTGTTAAAGCGCTCCGATCAGTTTTTATGGCTACACACACACCGCAGTCTTTGTCCCTAGCAATAGCTGATACTCACTCCACAATCATATTACTCTGTGGTCTGCATTATCCCTCCACCTCTAGGCTAACTATCAACATTGTATATCTACTCCCCGACACGTTTCCACATCGCTATAACGTGATGTTTCATCAGGAGTTTTAAGTATTAGATTTTGAGCGCTCCTGATGACGAGCGGCTATGCCAGTCTGACTGCTTGTGTATTGCCGTATTATAGTTGTGTAGACACTCGGATGCCGGTTGACACGGAGCCTATAGGAGTCCTATGTTCAATATTACTGGGGCAGGGATAAAATATATACACACAGACACCCAGTGACCCTCTGCCTTGCCTGAATGGACAAAATTTGTGGGCAAGCTAATTGGTTGCTCTCTTTTAATGAATGTTATCAATAAAATAATTTTTTTTGAGCTTTTTTGTAAGGCAGGTCAACCCCATACAAAGTCGAGGCGTAAATGAAAAATTAGCGGTTAATTGTACTGGAAATTTATTATTAACCCTATGCCTGTTTTTGAAGTACAAAAGTCGCGATTGCGCCAGATATTGTGTGGCCCGTTTCATTCATCCTTATTTATTCTAGAAACTGAAGTAAATAATGACTGAAATCTATGCCATCTTTATGAATCAGGGCCTTAAAGAGGTTTTGCCACTTCAGCAAATAGCATTTATTATGCAGAGAAGGTTTCCATGGTTACGACCACCCTGCAGTCCAGCAGCATGGCCTTCTTGCACACTATAGAAAAAATGACCAGCTTACGTGAGCTCCCACGGTCCCGGCCACAAGAGAGGCTGGCATTCTTTCTTATAGTGTGCAAGCACGACCACCACTGCTGGATTACATTGTGGTTGTAACCATGGAAACGAGCAGTGTATAATGTTATGGAAAAATGAACCAAGCCAGCAAAGGAGATAATATGGACAATCACAATACATTAGTAAGTGCCTTGTATTGACTTTCTCTACATGATAAATGGATGCGGACAGCACACATATAACATTCATGTGTTGTCCACATTTTTTTCCGGCCCCATAGAAATGAATGGGTCCGCATTTGATCCATAAAAAATGCAAACCGAAAATACATTTGTGTGCATGAGGCCTAAGTGTGTATATATATGTACATAGCTGTCAGTCACCGATAATTGACCGGGGACAGTCTTAGGCCTCTTTCACACGGGCGTCACGTGTGAGGGCCGGATAGGATGCAGGTGTGTTGCGGGAAAATGTGTGATTTTTCCGCGCGAGTGCAAAAGGTTTTAATGCGTTTTGCACGCGCGAGGGAAAAATCGGCATGTTTGGTACCCAGACCCGAACCCGGACTTCTTCACAGAAGTTCGGGTTTGGGTTAGGTGTTGTGTAGATTTTATTATTTTCCCTTATTACATGGTTATAATGGAAAATAATAGCATTCTTAATGCAGAATGCTTAGTAAAATAGGGATGGAGGGGTTAAAAAATACATAAAAATATTTAACTCACCTCATACACTTGTTTGCGCAGCCTGGCTTCTCTTCTGTCTTCATCTTTGACGACCAGGAGGAAAAGGACCTGTGGTGACGTCACTGCGCTCATCACATTGTCCATCACCATGGACCATGTCCATGGTGATGAAAGTAGCTGTAGGATCTGCTGTTCTCTGGCAAAATAGAGATAAACAGAGAAAAGTACATTGAAGTATATTATGAAAACCTTTTCTGAATGCTGTGGGCATCAGAACAGGGAAATGATTTACATTTCCTTGGATAGTGACCTAAACAAGACCATGCAGAAGTGGCTTCACAAGTCTGTGAATATCCAGGAGTAGCCAAGCCAAAGTCCATAATTAAACTCCATTGGACATCTCTGTAGAGAGTTGAAACTGTGGTTTGATGCATCACATCCAACATGATAGCTCTTGAGAGGATCTACAGAGAAGAATAGGAGACCATTCTCAAATACAGACAAGCTAGAAGGATCCTACTCTAGAAGACTCGAGGCTATAAAAAGGCAAAGACTGCAAAAGAACTCTCAACATTGTGCTGATTAAAGCTTTGAATGCTTATGTACAGTAAATGTGATGTCCTGTCCTATTCTTGTCCGTTTTTTGCAGACAAGAATATGTATTTCTTTAATAGGCCTCCTGCTCCGTTCCGCAAATTGCGGAAGGCACACGGACGGCTTCCGTTTTTTGCGGATCCGCAATTTGCAGACCGCAAAAAAACTGCACGGTAGTGTGAACGGGCCCTAAATGTGTAAATTTAGCCTAAGGCAGTTAGCCCCTACCTGTGTCTATCCAGCTGTGGTGAAACTGCAACTTCTATGGAGCAACCAATGACATTCCTCCTTTCATTTTTCAAAGGAGCTGTCCAAAATGAAAGGTGGAATCTGAATGCTATGGGCAACTAAGTTAGTTCTACTTTACACCAGTTTGATAAATGACCCCCATATTGTCCTTCATGTTCACTGGTTGGGCTGGAAGCCTACTGCTTTTTGGCAGCTGACCCATAGCTATATGCTGTGAGAGATATCATGTGTTTATAGATTGGCCCCTATCCTATCTGTGTACATATTTCACGTCATGTGTCATGTCAGTACTCATGATTTGCTCTGGGAAATCAGCTTTTCTCTGGTTATTATGCCCTTTTTTGGAAACTTGAATACGTCTTGTCACACTATGTACGTATGTGAAATGCTAAATTTGCCCTTTCACAACCACAAATGCTGGTATATGTCTTGTGCTTTCTTTCTAGCCTTTCCCCTTCATTTTTAAAACATTGTTTTAAGAAAAATATTTGCCTTCAAGGCCACGTGATATAAATTCTTTCCAGATGCTAGTAAGAAATAAACTGTGTTAGATTTCTTTTCTTTTGGGAGAGTTTTTTTTTCCTGGCCATATGTAATGTCATTTCTCCTGTGGAAATTGAGAAGTATCAGCATACTTTGCTTTACTTTTGGCCGCTTGTCTCATACTCAAGAGCCAAAGGGGAGTAGATGTATTGTGGTCTTTCTGAAGGCTATGCTTCTACTTTCATTAAAGGCAAAAGACCTCACTAATAAGTCGTGAATTCATTTACTTGGGTTGTTTCTGCTTTTCTGCTGCTCAGCCATATTTAGCTGCAATACCAGACAAAACCCAAGAATAGTGCTATTTCTGAGAAAAAAAATTAGACCCATTTGTCCAATCTATTGGTTTCCTTTAACATGGAAGGTGCTATAAAATCTCCCTGTGTACTCCTTAATATTGTTTTCATTTTAAACTTACCCTTAATTTGTTATACTCCAGGGCTATGTAATAATGTAACATTATATGTTAAAGGGATTGTTTAGGCCTTTTAAATTGATGGCCTGTCCTAAGGATAGGTCTTCAATATCTGATCGGTGAGGTCCGACACCCCTCACCCCTGCCCATCAGCTGTAATCGGCAGTACCACTGGCTCCCGAAATAGGTGCTGGTTACTGCAGCACTGCTCCTGTTGAAATGACAATTATTGTAATGAGTTTTATTTGTGCAGCATGTGAAAACTTAGGCCTCTTTCACACTACCGTTTTTTTTCCCGTTTTGCGGTCCGTTTTTTGCGTTCTGTATACGGTCCGTATACGGAACCATTCATTTCAATGGTTCCGCAAAAAAAACGGAATGTGTTCCGTATGCATTCCGTATTTCCGTTTTTCCGTTCCATTGAAAGATAGAACATGTCCTATTATTGCCCGCAAATCGCGGTCCGTGGCTCCATTCAAGTCAATGGTCCGCAAAAAAAACTGAACACATATGAAAATGCATCTGTATGTCTTCCGTTTCCGTTCCGTTTTTTCTGAACCATCTATTGAAAATGTTATGCCCAGCCCAATTTTTTCTATGTAATTACTGTATACTGTATATGTCATATGGAAAAACACAACAGAACGGAAACGGAACCACAACAGAAGCAAAAAAACGGAACAACGGATCCGTGAAAAACGGACCGCAAAACACTGAAATGGACATACTGTAGTGTGAAAGAGGCCTTAATGTGAGGGAAAAAAGGAGAAACTTTGTGAGGGTCATAGAGGTTCATGACATTTCAGCTCCTTACTTTCAGGGAGGATCCCAGTGGTCAGACCCTCACCAAAACAATTAGTTTACTGTAAGAAAACCCCTTTAATGTTTTCACTGTAATTTTGTGTCTTTGTAATTTTTCTTTTCTAAGCAGTGCACACATGTATTTTGGAGATAGCCTAGTCACTAGTTATATAGCTACAGAGTGACTACACTGGTTCCTCCACATTTGTGTAGAGATCAGGGAAGTCATCCACAGTCCGGTATAAGAGCTGGTGGTATGTATTGATGGCATGCCAGCCACACAACCACGTCCTGCCTTTCTCAGGGTGAGACAGCTGTCGGTCATTTACTAAGAAGAGGACTCTTTTATTATTTTGATGTAAACTCGAGGTGTAACTGTTAATGCTCCAGTAAATGCTCCAGCAGAAGAGTTTTTCTTTCGACTTCTGAATCTTATACTGGAGCAATAATATGAAAAGCCTCAAGTTTAGTCAAGTTAGTTGTTCTAGGGTTACAAAACCAGACCAGCTGTAATGGAGACGCGTGGGTTTTCTTATTATGTATTTCTATAAGAATGTTACTGGTCATTTTACAGTGCACTGCTAATTACTTATTATGGTATTTGTCTATCAGAGTTTCCAGCATACAACACCAATTGGCTCTGTTGGAAAATGAAGCCTGGCCAGGAATGGCTGAAACGGACAGGGATCGTCTTCAGCTCATCAAGGAGAAGGAAGCTCTCCTTCAAGATCTGCAGCTCATCAGCCAGCAAAGGCGATCAACTGAAGAAGTGGCAAGGTTAGAAGAAGAGAAAAGGCGATTGGCTGATGAGATACAGAGGGCCTACTCCACTACTGCCCAAGGAGTTACTGAAAGGTTTGTAGTGCGCTCATCTGATGGGAGCTTTTATGACATAGTTTTATTAATGGCGTAAGAGTGAAGGCTACCATGTAAGTCCCTTGGAGTCTCCATCAGTTGTTCTTTTGAGGTTTCCATTAGTTTTGAGAACAAGGATGGCAAATCATCAACACCAAAGGCGTCCCTATCCTAATTCAGTGGGCTTCTTCTGTGATCATTTGGATAAGTTGCACAATGGAACAATCATTGCATGATGCCTTTTGTTAAAAACGCAAGTCACAAAGATAGTTTGAACAGGGCTATACTGGATATTAGGAAATGAAGCCTTCTGCTAAGAATGAAAATGGAAGTTGCAGCTGCTAACGTTTTCAGAAACAATAGAAAATGAATGGAAATTCCCCAAAAAATGTAATGTTCGTATGGCACAGTACAGTAAAATAGATGCAAGTGGGGAACTGATAGATCTGAACTAGAGATGAGCGAATTTCATATTTTGAAATTCGTTCACGCTTCGTTTACTGGTAAAAGGTGAGTTGTGTTATGGATTACGTTACCATGGACCATAACTCAATTCTATGACGGAATGCATAACTGAATGCCTTTAGAGTCCTCTCCTGCATGACGGAAACGGGACGGCTCCGTTATGCAGCCCATAGACTTCTATTATGATGGAATGAATAACGGAATGCCTCTAAAGGCATTCCGTCATAGAATTGCGTTATGGTCCGTGGTAATGGAATCCATAAAGTAATTCACTTTTTACCAGTAAACGAATCGCAAACAAATTCCATAACCGGAAATTCGCTCATCTCTAATCTGAACATTTTTTCTAACTTTTCTGACAGTACGGTTTCGGGTATTTGCCTTTTGCACAAGCTATCATTTGATATTTTCCAGCCAAAGATCCTGGTACTGAATTGTTTTCCTGAATAGACTAAGACTAGCTTGAAATAAGTAGGTGATTTATCTTATGCAGAAGAGTGTTAAACTGTTGGTTTAGGAGAACAAATCGTTTTCTGGACGTGTGTGATGTGAAACTGCAGGATTGGCAGCAGGAATGGAATCCCATAATGTATCATGTGTATTCGAAGAGGGAGATCCAAAACAGTCTGTTGCTAGGCTGACCTCTCTTGTGCCTCTCCGGGTAGCTAGGGAGGTCAGTCATCAATTCCTTCTCACCATGCTCAGAAAGAAATGCATCATCTATCCCCGGGGTTTCAGTTGGGATGCTACCCTGTGTACAATTTAACAAACTGCTGATAGATTGTATAATACTAATGCTCTGGTACAAATCATCCATAGCTCTAATATGCAAATATATAGATCGACAGTCTCTACATTGCACTGCATGACCACGGTGAGTAAGGGCTTGAATGAAGAGGTGGTTGTAACCAATGCGTTCTGCTGCATCTTTAATTGTCTGTGGGTCTGACAGAACTAGTACATTGCTTGGCTGTTTCTATTGGACTTATCTACAATGCATTCGGAAAGTCTTCAAACCCTTTTACTTTTTTCACATTTTGTTAGGTTGTAGCCTTGTGTTAACATGTAAAAAATGAAAGTCCCCCCACCCCATCAATCTGCACTCACTCCTCCTTAAGAAAAAACGAAGACAGAATTTTTGAAATGTTAGCAAATTTGGTAAAAAGGGACATAAGTTTTGAGACTCTTTGTTATGTCACTGTAAAATTAGCTCTGCATGCCTTTTATTTCTCTTGATCATCTTTTAAAATGTTTGTACACATTGATTTGAGTCCACTTGTGATAGATTCATTTGACTGAACATGATATGGAAAGACACACCCCTGACTATTTAAAATCTCACAGCTAACAACACATATCAGGGTAAAATCCAAGCCATGAGGACAAAAAACTACCTGTAGAGCCCAGAGACAGGATTGTGTGGAGGCACAGATCTAGAGAAGAGTACAAAGAAATTCAGCTGCACTGAAAGCTCCCAAGAGCACAGTGACCTTCATAATTCTTAAATGGAAGATGTTTGGAACGACCAGGACTCTTCCGAGTGCTGGCTGCCCTACCAAACTAAGTAATCAGGGAAAAAGGACCTTGGTGTGAAAGGTGACCAAGAACCTAATCGTAAGCATGGCTGAACTCCAAAGATCCTGTGTGCGGCTTTATAGCATAGTGGCCAGAATAAAGCCTTTCGCCCAGTAAAGTTGAATGGAGCAAAGTAGTTTCTGCAAGGTACAGAGATATTTTAACGAAAACCTGATCCAGAGTGCTCTGTACCTCAAACTGGGCAAAAGGTTCTCCTTCCAACAAGACAATGACCCTAAGCACACAGCCAAGACAACACAGAAGAGGCTTGGGGACAACTTTGCCCAGCCAGAGTGTTGACTTGAACCCAATCGAACATCTCCGAAGAAACCTGAAAATGGCTGTCCACCAACAGTTTCCATCCAACCTAACAGAGCTTGACAGGATCTGCAAAGAATGGCAGAAAATCCCCAAATCCAGGTGTGCATAGCATCATACCCAAGAAGACTGGATGCCGTATCTGCTGCTAAAGGTGCTTCAACAAAGTACTGAGTCTAAATACTTATGTCAATGCAAGAATTTAGTTGTCTCTTTTCAATAAATTGGAAACGAGTTTGAACATTCTGTTTTCACTTTCTCCTTATGGGGTATTGAGTACAGAATGATGGGGAAAATTTTGAACTTTTTTGTTACTTTCGCACAAGGCCTCAACTTGCCAAAATATGAAAAAAGGGAAAGGGTCTGAAGACTTTCTAAATACACTATACATTTGAATGCAGGGGCAGAGTGCATGTGTGACCAGCCCTCCATTCAAATGCCTCCTCATTGCTATCGTGCAGTGTTTGGTATGTTATTGTATGTTACACAGTATGGTTTCATACAATGTTTCAGGAGTTTGTTGAAGGGGTTTTCCATGACTAGAATATTGATGTTCTACCCTCAGGATAAGTCATCAATATCTGATCAGTGGAGGCCCAACTCCTAGCACCCACAGTGATCAGTTGTTAAAAGGGTGAGAACACTACAGTAGAGGTTTAGAGGCACATAGAATAACGCATTCACTTGAATTATAACCCTGCATTTTATTATTGAAGGTTACTGCTGCAAGAGAAAAGAAATTGCCTCTTAAAGCATCTAGAAGAGTCTACTCGTCTGACTTCTTATCTTCATACTCAACTTAAAAGGTAGGTACCAACCTGCAAACCTAGATTGTTAGACTCCCGTTCCTTAACACTAAGGTTTATTTAATGGACATACAGTGTACCATACATTACTAGTTTACGCCTCAGCTTTATGTAGCACTTCTCTATATTAAACTTTTAATCAGCTTTTTTTTCTATGTTTGCTCTTCTAGCTTCTCTGCCAGCACCCTTACCGTGTCTTCTGGCAGCAGTCGTGGTTCCTTGGCGTCAAGTCGAGTATCTCCAGCATCAAGTCGAGGTTCTCTCAGCTCTATAAGCTTTTCAGACATTTATGGTCTTCCACATTACGAGAAGCCTGAATCTCACTCTGAGTTTTCTCAGCATATGCGCTTTGAAATGCTTCCATTAGATGCTGTTTGCAGAGACAGTCAATACTCTGAAACACCTGGCTTCAGTAAACAGAAGATGTCATTGGACACCCCCCAGTCCTTAGCCTCTCTGTCATCACGTTCATCATTGTCTTCATTGTCACCTCCAAGTTCCCCCTTGGACACTCCATTTCTCTCTGCTTCTCGTGACTCACCACTGGCCCAAATGTCAGAAGGTTTGGAGGACATAATGGGGGCTTTGGATATCATAAGAGGACACGGTTCCTCTCTACCAGATGAAGAGACACATGGGACATCTTCCCATTTGATAGGCTGTCATACAGAAAATAGAAGTCTCAGAGAAGGTGGAGCACAGTTTTCAAGCCTTCAAATGAGAGCTGGTATGTGTTTGTGTCATGTGACAATTTACATTTATGTTTAATCCAAGGAGGAATCGTAAAGCCTTTCTGCCCATGCAGAAAAAATACTGCGGTAACGGTTAGATTGTATGCACACAGTGTTTCAGCCTACCGTCAGGTGGGACTTATATGCCCAGTGGAGGCATCTGTCACGCATAGGGATGCATTGTAAAAAAAACTAATAATAACTATACCACATGGTGAATTTTTTTTTTTTGCAGTGACCGTTTGTGTAGTAACTTGTTGTAACTTTAGAGTGGTTCAAGATGCTTTGTGCTTTCACAATTAGCAAATAATTTGTACCTATAAAACTTGCTGACCTGTTGCTTGTGTGCTTGGCAGCTTATCTGTGTTGGTCCCATGTTTATATCTGATGATGTTTTAATATATGCAAATTAGTCTCTAGGAGCAATGGGGGGTTGACATTACACCTAGGGGCTCTGCTCTGTCATGTAACTGCATGGGTATGAAAAGGAAGACATAGTGTTCCAGCAGGACAATGACCTGAAGCATATGTTGAGATTGGCGAAGAAATGGTTCAATGACAATGAAGTAGAGGTGCTGGATTGGCCCCCACAGTCCCCAGACCTCAACCTAATCGAACACTTGTGGGTAGAGGTGAAGAAAAAGCTGTATTCGGACCCAAGAGAGTCGACCAGTATGCACCAACATTGGGAACATGTAGAAGAGACCTGGGAACAAATTTCGGTCGAGACATGCTTGATTGAGAGCATGCCCAGAAGGATTCAGGCAGTGTCGAAAGCCAAAGCTAGATTTACAAAATACTAACAATAAAAATGTAGAATTTTAGGAGTAAAACAGTAACAATGCAGTTACATGACAAGAATCTGCATAACTAATCATATGCTAATTTATGTATGAGATAGCCAAGATGATTGTCTATAAAATGATGGCAGTCTCAGTTTTGAAGCTGTAGTGGATGGTGAGATATGGAGCCTAAAAGTCAAAAGTTCAAAATATTGTTACCCTTTTGCTCGTCAGTGTATGAACATGGAACCAACACAGATGTCGTCAGCTACCAAGCGCATCAAAAGGTCGGCCAGTTTCATAGGTCTGCTGATAGATGACCTTTAAGGTTTTATAATGGAGGAGATTTATCAAAACTGGCTTAGCTGCCCATAGCAACCAATCAGATTCCACCTTTCATTTTTCACAGTACCTTTGTAAAATGAAAGGTAGAATCTAATTGGTTGCCATGGGCAACTAAGCCAGTTTTCCTTTCCACTTGTCTTGGTAAATCTTCCCCAATATGTTCTGTCTATACTGTACTAAGAAATTTTTTATAAAATTAGGGGACAAGTGGAATGGAGTTGACTACTATTTGCTGATTACCATATAAAAAACTTTTAGAAATGTACAAATATATACATTTGAAGAGGTTGGTTAGCCTAAATTTTGCCCTGTTATTGCTCTTTTGCACGTGATTTTAGTCTGGAACTTTTTACCTCTTAAAAAATGTCATCAATCCTCTAGCCATTTTTTGCATACCACATACATTTTTATGGCGCTGGGAAGGGGAGGTGGGAGAAGGTTGGTTAAAAAAATTTGGCACAAATCTGGAATGTAACTTGTTAATTTATTCTTGTGTATTGCATAGAATAATATTTTTTTTTTTATTCCACCGGAAAAAAACCCGCCAATGGCCAAAAGACGGTGGTGTGCCCTGCATTTCATATTTCTTGTAGACTTCAGCTAATCTGGAGCTGGCGTTTTTATTCTGCAAAATAATGCACCAAACAGCTGGTTCGCACAGCCTTGGGAAGGGGAGGAGTCCTAAAACTGCAAAAGTGCATAGAAAGCTACTAAAAACCTATGTGTGGATATGTTTTTTGCTGCTTATTTTGTTTACTTTTTTCAGGCATTTTTTGCACACAGTGGGGGAAATTTATCAAACTGGTGTAAAGTAGAACTGGCTTAGTTGCCCATAGCAACCAATCAGATTCCACCTTTCATCTTCTAAAGGAGCTGTGAAAAATAGGTGGTTGCTATTAGAGATGAGCGAAGGTTACCAAGACATTTGCTTTGTGATGAATTACTTTGTCACAAGGCGCATTTCTTTGTAAGTAGTGGGTGCAATGACCGGGAAAGGCGATTGCCCCACCCCCTCTCATTGAACCCCTCAGATGACGTGATCATTCCTGATCGTGGCATCAGATAAAAAGATTTGGGCTTTCAGGGGTTAATCGGTAAAATAAAAAAATCATCCTCTTTAGCATGAAGAGGCCACCGCGGCCATCTTGATTGAAGATCCTGTGCCTAATCTTGTGCGGTGCATGATGACGTCACAAGAGTTTGCTCTAGTGTCCTTGGCGGCCTCTTCGCGCTCAAATAGAGGTATGATTTTTTATTATTTTTTTTACCGCCATTTCATGCAAAATTGATTCGTTATCACAAAGCATAAAGAAATTCTGCTTCGCAGCAAATCAAATTTTCCCTGAAATTCGGATCAAAGTCCACTTCGGATACTTCGATACGCTTAACACTAGTTGCGATGGACAATTAAGCCAGTTTTGTCTTACCACTAGAGAGGTTTTTAATGACAGTTTTCCCCTTTAAATGTTTGGGTGTCCTGAGTTTAAAACACGGGCCAAATAGTCACAAAACATGCAAAATTGCAGAAAAACACCAGCAGAAACCTGGTTGATCCCACCCTTACTTTGCGGCATCACATTTCACCCACAAGGTGATGGTATGTTACACATTATAAATGGACTTTCCTACCAATAGCATTTAGGAGTATTTTGTGGCTAGGGTGATGCGCTGCCACCTAGTGGTTGAATATAGAAAGGCACTAAACTTCAGACTGAAATTGCTCTGCATCCCAGGACGGAAAGAAAACCGCAGCATGCTCCGGTATGAGAACGGAATGGAATGCATTTTGGAGCATTCCGTTCTATTCAGTTACGTTTTGTCCCCATTGACAATGAATGGGGACAAAACTGAAGTGTTTTTTCCGGTATTGAGAACCTATGATGGATCTCAATACCGGAAAATATTACCGCTAGTGTGAAAGTAGCCTAAGTGGATCAGTTTTGTCCCCATTCATTGTCAATGTGGGCAAAACTCATCAGGATGCATCAGTTCAGTTCAGTTGCATTTTGGGTCTGGACACAAAACCGCTGCAAGCAGCGTTGTAGTGTCCGGTTTGCAAAAGTGAACAAAGCTGATCAAGCATGAAGATCAATGTTAAGTCAATGGTGCCTGATCCGTTTTTTTTTTGTTTGTTACAATGATTTTCATGACTGATCAGGTTTGTTCAGTTTTGATTTTAATACAACCGGACCCGGCCGAAAGGGAGCCATCAGGATGTATTAAATGGAACGGATCCTTTTAATTCAGGTTTTGAGTTCCTCTGCCTCCGTTTGGCTACTTTCACATCTGTGCTTTCCCTTTCCGCTATTGAGATCCGTCCAATGGGGACAAAACTAAACTGGACGAAACTGAATGCACCAAAATGCATTCCCTTCCGTTTGGTTGCGTCCCTATTGTGGACATCATAAGGCTACTTTCACACTCGCGTTTTGGCTTTCCGTTTCTGAGATCCGTCATGGGCTCTCACAAGCGGTCCAAAGCGGATCAGTTTTGCCCTAATGCATTCTGAATGGATAAGGATCCGTTCAGAATGCATCAGTTTGCCTCCGTTCAGTCAACACTCCTCTCTGGTGGCGGACACCAAAACACTTTCTGCAGCGTTTTTGTGTCCGCTAAGTGGTGTGGAGCAAGACTTACAATGTAATTCAATGGAGACGGATCCGTTTTCTCTGACACAAAAGAAAACGGATCCGTCCCCCATTGACTTACAGTGGTTTTAGAGACGGATCCGTCTTGGCTATTTTAGAGATAATACAACCAGATTAGTTTATAACGGATGCAGACGATTTTATTATTATGACGGAAGCATTTTTGCTGATCCATGACGGACCCAGCAAAAGCGCTGGTGTGAATGTAGCCATGGCACCAGTCATCAGTTATGATCAGTTTGCATAAGGTTGTGTCACTTCCATCAGAGATCAGTTGTCCTGCCGTACGTTTTCTCCTGTCACAAGCTGATCATACCTGATGCTAAAAATACTGCGTAAGTTTTTTTCTTTATTTGTCTGTTATTCTCATTGATCAGAAGAACGTAAAGCTAAGCAGTAATGCTGGCCATGCCTGTGCTGCAGACCGCAAATTGCGATCTGCAATGCACTGGCACCGACTGTGTGCCCGCCATCTGCGGACGCGGAGCCATTCAATTTGAATGGTGTCAGTGATCCTCATCCAGAGGTCCACACCGCAAAAAAATAGTGCATGCACTACTTTTTTGCAGTGCGGAGGCACGGACAGAAAACCCACAGAAGCGCTCCATAGTGCTTCAGTGGGCTTCTGTTCCGCACCGTATCTTCCGGATTGCAGACCCATTCAAATTTTGCAGACCCAAAAATTATTTGCCGGGTTCGCAATGCACATACGGATGCGGACAGCACATGGTGTGCTGTCTACATTTTTTATAGCCCCATAGAAATGAATGGGTCTGCATCCCATCCGCAAAAAAAATGCGGATCGGATGCAGACCAAAAATGCGGTTGTATGAATGGGGCCTAATAGATATTTTTGGTTACTGCCCTTTATTGAATGTGATCAGAACATTAAAGTTACTTCACAAATCTAACGTGATGATGGTTTTACCTTCTCTCCAGCAGGTTTGTGGTCACAGTGCTTGTATGATTAATTGTTGGCGGGGGGTCACATTTACTGGCAGATATTAAACCAATATATGTCTATGTGTTTTGTATCACGTACAGAAATTGCAATCCCTGAAGACTGTGGAATAAGTCTAGAGAAAGCCAAAAGAGTCTCTGCTGGATTATCAGACGACTCTCTTGCAAGTGACAGCGGTGTTTTTGAAGCTTTGTGTAAAAGGTTTGCTTTTTTAGAATTATTCACAGCTTTGCCCTATAGTTTGGAATTGTTCTCCCCCACTATATATTACATCAATACGTACATTATGTATCTATTATATGTGAGCATATCGGAGCACCATGTCAGTGAATTTCAGGCAGTACTTCTAGTATCAGATATTGAGCACAGAGATGAGAAAATCTGGTTGCGGCTTTGTTTCGCACTTTTGTACGGTGTGATATTGTGTTGTGTGGTTAATGATTGTTCATCTTGAATAGGGTATAATGCTCTACAGTTTTTCACATGTAAAATTCATAAATATATTTTGGGGTACTTTCACACTAGCGTTTTTGCTGGATCCGGCAGGGTTCAGCAAAAACGCTTCTGTTACTTATAATACAACCGTCTGCATCCGTTATGAACGGATCCAGTTGTATTATCTTTAACATAGCCAAGACGGATCCGTCATGAACGCTACTGAAAGTCAATGTGGGACAGATCCGTTTTCGATTGTGTCAGAGAAAACGGATCCGTTCCCATTGACTTGCATTGGGGTCTTGCTCCGCATCCCAGGACGGAAAGCAAACGGAAGCGGAACTGAGTGCATTTTGGAGCATTCCGTTCTGTTCTGTTCAGTTTTGTCCCCGTTGGCAATGAATGGGGACAAAACTGTGATGGATCTCAATACCAGAAAACTTAAACGCCAGTGTGAAAGTACCCTTAGGAAATCCTGATTTTGTGCAACATGACTTTCTTTATGGTGTCTCTGTACAGGAATGAGAATGTTGTGAATTCTGGAAGTAAAGACTCAGAAAAAAGAGAAGAACCTCAAGTGTATGTTGGAGTAGTGTGAGTAAAGCTTTTACATATCCTTAGAGAGAGAGAGAGACACACATATATACATACATTGACAAAAAAATAAAAAATAACTATAATAATTCCCAGGTAGAAATGTCAAATTGCTGCAGAAACTTGGCATGCAGTTATGTCTCAGGCAGATATGCAACTGATTACCACAAGAGGGCGTAAAAGTGTTTCTCCTGCTGCCTTATAAAAATGGCTCTCAGAGGTTACTTTTGGCTCGTGTTCTTCTTGGTGAGAGATCTCTGACTTCTAGACATGCCTCTACGATACACTTTAAGACATTTTACCCAGTTGACAGACTGAGAGGGGACACATCTTTGAACTGAGACATTATGGTCGTTTCGGTGACAGCATACACACATGGCGAACAGGCTCTGGACGGCCCATACAGACCAACAGTAGACAGGATCATCTGATTCACCCACAAGCAGCTCCCACTGTTTCGTTGTTCACCATCCAGACACTGGATGCATCTTTATTACACACCTCCTTTTCCATCCAGACCATTTCCGGCTGCAGAAGGGAATTTGGTGTCTCGGCGCCCATTGCCTTCATTTTCAGTGGTGTCATGAACGAGAAAGCAAGACTGCTATGGACTGAAACCATATCATATTTAGTCACAAATCCAGGTTCTGTTTGGAATCCAACAATGATCCGGTTTCAGTATGGAGGCCATATTGGGAGCTTCAATCCTGCCTTTGCCGTGGAGTGACACACTGCTCCTACTGCTGGTGTGATGGTCTGGGAAGTTATTGCAGACAAGTCGGTCACACCAGTAGTAATATGAGGGATGGTTACAGCTCAGCGATATCTGCAGGATGCTGTAGCCACATGTGTTGCCTCTCATGGCAGGCCTTCTAAGTGGAATTTTTCAGCTCACACACAGCAAGAGTTTCCCAGGAATGTCACCTCGAGATTGAAACACTTTGATGGCCTACCCTGGAATTATCTCCAACTGAGCATTTATGGGACCAGCTAGGACACCAGCTTCCGCTGTACAGTTTTCAATAACAGACATATCCCTTCGCTCTAATATTGGAATCACTTACATGCATCATTATTATATTCACGCATAGAACTGATTTGAACAACTCTGTCTTGTTGCGTTTATTTTTTTGTCCGTGAATCAGCCATCCTGTTCGACTCTCTGTAACCTTGATTCTTCTGAATCAAAAGTTCTCTGATTGCCTGGAAATGTCTCTCTCTCTCACTGACCTACAAGATTATATATTACTGTGAGTTTATTTGCTTTTACACTGTGATAAGCGACACCCCTTTCACACACCATGTGTTTTATTGTAGGTATGATTGTGGAAGCGAATGTCTTTTCGTACATGTTTTACAGCTTAAAAATTTTAATGGACTCTGTGTCAAGCAAGGATGCAAAATGTAAGTACAAATAGTCATGTGCTAGACTTACTGCAATGCGGATCTGTTACACATATTGGGGCAGATTTATGATCGAAAATGCACATCAATTCTGGTGCAGTTTGGGCCCAAAAAAAAGTTGTACATGCTTTGCACCGCACTGATAGCTTTAGACACTTTTTGGTTACTTTATGGGGTCATCCCCCCAAACGTATCCACTTCTCATGGTGTTCAGCCACATATACCCTTGTTGAGCCAAGCATGCTGTTTTATTATATGCATCTACATATCATAAAAGCAGCCATGACCTAATGGTTGCAGTTACCTCCATGCTGTCTCGAGCTAGTAGACATTGTCAGTTCAGTCTGGACCATTTAGGAGGCCTGTGGCATGTGACAATGGTGGCAGGCCAAATAATCACACTGATAACACCATTTAAAGTTCATATTTTATAATATCATGCCGAGTTGTAACACACGGTTCGGTTATGTGAATCAGAATTTGCTTTTGTTTTGCTAACAGGGGGCATCTTTTTTTGTGTTGCAGACATATTAGGGTTTATATGCCTTCTCTTGATTCCATAACACCAAGCACTTACTGCTCAAAGGCTTTGGACTTCCAGATGCCTCTGATGTTTAATGAAATTTTTCAAATTCCTATGCAATCCAGCATCTTGAAGTTGAGCTCCTTACAGTTATACATATGTTCTGTGTGCCCTAAACAACAGGAAGAGCTGCTGGTAAGTAGAGATTCTATACCTTGTTCACTGGACGTTGAAAAACCGCCACTACACAGCTGCTTTCAGAGCCATTGCAGTCTACGGTTCTGTTCACATGGCGGTTTTTTTAACAGGCCATTAATAGCGGACGTGAAAAAATAGGACATGTTGAATTTTGGCCATTTTCACAGGCTAACAGCACCATAAAATTAAATGGGGCAATTTTTAATGGACGTTTTTCAGTCATGTATTAAAAAGATAAAAATGACTGTGAAAAAGTAACTGCATCCCTTGTAATTGAGGCCATTATGGTACCAATGGTAAAAAGCAGAGTGCATCCAGCAGGAACTTTATGCCATTATGGCGCATAACAGGTAGTATTTAGTGTTAGGACCCGTCTTACAGAGATCGCCTTGACGTACAGCAGATGGGCTCAGATGGTTTTGTACAAAATGCATTGGCCAAGCATCTCACTTTATAAATAAGTGTAGCATTAGCACTATAATTTGGGGCATTATTGTACTTTACCTTATTTGCAGGGTGCTGCTGCATTGACTTTTTTTCCTCTAGGTACCAGCTTTTTGACACCTAATTGCCTATCCTGTTGATACTGCCCTTTGTGGGACAACCCCTTGAGGGTCTAATCAGAAGTATCATGCTCTTCTGTCTTTACAGGGGATTGCTCAGATTGGCTTGGCTGGCTATGAAGGCGCAAAAGAGATGCATAATCAGTGGTATCCTGTCCAGATCTACAGCAGTGCTGTGCCACACAGGGTTCATGATGGTGCTTGCATTGGAGACTTCACTCCGACTTCTGAAATCATTAACCCAAAAAGGACAGTGAGTACCAATTACAGACCAATTACAGAGACAGAGAGAGCCACTGGGTTATGTGGCGAGGTGACCTAGTCGACTATTCATCCATGGCTGCAGGGCTTAGAAGGGGCAGGCCAGTGTCCTGGTGCAGAATTCTTTAGTAAACCATATTGGTAACTAGTTCAGTTTGTTACAGTAAGTACCTATGATGGTATAAAAAGCCCTTTAAACCATTTTGGCCATTACTCCCTGACAGGGTTCTTTCTCCCACAGAACTAGCACTTCAATAGGATATATTTGACTTTTGTATTGTACATTCTGTACACTGACCCCTAACTGCACAATACTAATTATGCTGTAACTGCTGACTAACTCTCCCTCCCTAGGTTTCTACCCAAATAAAACACCATACAGTTGTTTGGATAAACCCTTTTTTGGTATCTGTAAAGCGGATTTTGAGAGTTTAAAGATGGTGCTGGATCAGGACCTGAGTGGTACACAGCTGACATACCACGGCAGTGTCCGTGATCGAAGTTAACTTCACTCACGGAGATCACGGACACTTATCCCCTCAGTCAGTGGCCATTAGAGAGAGGAAGCTCCCTTTGACCCCTGATCACACTGCCTCCTACAGTGATCAATTCTCATGGGCAGCCTAGTGCCTTGTGAAGGCTACCTGCCTATAGTATAAGCAACAGAACGATCTCATTTTCAAGACCCCTAGGGGGAATACAAATACAATTGAAAATAACTAAAACAAACTTGTTTTTAAAATATATACAAAAAGAATTTATACAAAAAAATAAAAAAAAATAATATCATTAATATCTCCCTTTCTCAATCAAATATCCAATACAAAAAAAACATAATTGGTATTGAAAATATACAAACTCTAAAAATCTAAAAGTACTCTGAATTGCTGTGATTTGACACCTCACATCCTGATAAAAAAAAAACAATAAAATGTGATTTTAAAAAAATCACACCAAAATGGTACAAAAAAACTACAGCTCATTACTTAAAAATCAAGCCTTCACACATCTCTGCAAACAGAAATGTGAAAAATGTTATGGGTGTCAGAATATGGCAACACAAAGCAAATTGCAAAAAAAAATAAAAATTTGTAGTAAAGCATAAGAAAACATCTAGTATATAATTATGGTAGCTTTGTAATCTTACTGATCCACAGAATAAAGTTAGATTTAGCGTACAGTAAACACAGTAAAAAAAATATAATAAATGGACTTTTTTCAATTTAACCCCATAAAGTTTTCAGTGCTTAATATAGGGAATTAAATGGCGCCATTAAAGTCCTCATATGGCTATGTGAAATGCAAAGTAAAAAAGTTATGGCTCTTGGAAGACAAAAAGGGAAAACAAAAACAAAAAAATTTTAATTGTTCACTGCACCAAAGGGTGCAATTTTATTAACATACCACAAGAAGCGTAATCAATAATATGATCAAGGTCATACCATACCCTACTGCCATACAGCAAACAGAAAGAAACTATAAGACAGGGGGAATTATTTAAGCAACAAAATTTGGTGTAAATTGGCCTACATGCAAGATTTGCCAATCCTTGCCAACCAGTTTAACACTAAATCCAAGGGGTCCCCTCCGACCAAAAGCAGCCATGATACCCCAAAAAATATTAAAAGCCTACTCCCACACATACCTGAAATTATTTTAGAAAAACGTGGCAACAAAAACAACTAAAGGAGGTCAAGGCTGATCTCTCTACTGCCGCTGTTACTGTTACTCTACTAATATTGTTCTCTTGCTACCTGGGGAAAGTATTTGTACCCCTCCACTTTACTAATTTAGATACTTTTTGTCATCCTCTGCCTTCCACACTGATCATTCACTCTCAATGCACTGCTAAAGTCCATCTTACTTGACTGAGGAATCAAGTTATATGGTACCAGAGAAATATGGTACTGAGAAAAATTATTGTCTCTATTTTAACTTTTTGTGTTTTGTGTTCTATTTTTTTGGTTGTCTGAATGATTTTTGATTCTTTCAGGATGCTGTATCAGTTCTGTTGGCTCGGACAACAGCCCAGCTAGAAGCAGTGGAGCGTGAACTGGAAGAGGAGAGGGTGAAGCTGGAATATACAGAGGAAGAGATCCTTGAGATGGAGCGGAAAGAGGATCAAGTGGAGGCAACCTCAGAAAGGTACAACTGACCCAGTCTTGTGCTGTCCGACTCCTTCATACACATGCGTGCTCAGCCAAGCATGCATGTGTCCTGAATGTGAAGAAGGGAGAAGGCGGCTTATTTCCCCAAGAACAGAAGGTTTCGGTAGTTGAAATCTAACTGTCCAGTCGTAATCTCCCCTGACATTTGCCGTACGGGGAGAGTCAGGAGGCCACATAGACATTAGATGTTTGGCTGGAGCACATCCGAAGTAGATATGTAACAGTCTAAGCAATATGGTACCATAACGTCTTTTTCAGCACTCGTTTGGAATGCAGCAGGCACAATCCTGCTGGATCATCATTCCCCTTTCACCAACACGTTGAGGCTTTTTATCTTGTAATCAATATTCCAACAGAGTTCCATTAAAACCAGATAAAAGTCTCAACATCTTGATTAAACAATGATGATCTAGCGGGATTTTGTTTGCTGGAATCCAAACGATTGAAGGTTCCTGAAAGAGATGTAATGCTACCACGGTGTGTTCGGATTGTTACATATCTACTTTGGATATGCTTTATTTTCTTTCTGGCACCTGGGACTGCTGTAATATTGGACTACTGTTTCCTTGCACCGATGTGTACAGCGGTGAGATCTCACTGACCTCTGATATTCATCTCAGACAGTAGGCTACCCCAGTTTACTGGTGAATTTCTGTGGTAAGTCTTTTTCAACCCAACTTCCTACAGTAATATGAAAAGTCATCAGAAAGACAAAAATAATCACATCATAGTTACCCCAATTATTTTTTTTAAATATCTGATTCTATATCTGATTCTACTAAATTCGAATTTTGCGTGGTTCAATTTCGGAGAATCAATGAGAGAGAAAGACGGAAGGAGAGACAAGCATTCAGAGTGTTTTCAATTTAAGTCGGATTCACCAAGATATTGGTCTTGTATACTTACAGAATAATACATTGAAATCTATTTATCTTCACCATAATACTCATTTAGTCACAGTTATGGATCAGGATATTAAAAGTAATTAGGGAGCATGCACACAGGGCAGATTTATGTGCAGAAAATCTGCATGAAATCTGCACATAAATCCGCACTAGTTATTGCATTTTGGTGCGGTTTTTATGCAGTTTTTCCCATTGAAAAGGGTGAAATCTGCACAAAAAACTTTTGACAATTGACATGCTGTAGATTTCAAATCTGCACAGCAGGTCTATTTCTGTACTTACATCTTTACATCTTGCAAAAATCCCTTGCTATTTCAGTTGCAGAAATTTCTGCTACTAATTTGCAAATATACACTTCGAATATTAGAACCACACAGAGCTTTTATGTAAGTTTTATGTTTCAAATGCTTTATTGCAAATTTATATAATCAAAAATGCATCATGAGATACCAATGATATGGGTATTTAGTACATATATACAATAGTAACAAAGAAATAAAATAAGATTACTTTAACAATAATCAAAGGGAGATCCTACAGTGGTTATTTGTAAGGAAATGGTGCAGAGTATTACAATCGTACGTGTTCAAGTGGTCTATAGGCCCCGCGTACTTGAGGCCTCCATATAAGGTGCATCAATATTACAACAATATACTTTGTTGTACATTGGCGGAGTAGGAGGAGGAAACCCAGGGCTCCCATAGTTTTTCAAAAGCCTCAAATGTGTCCATACGAATGGCTGAAAGTTTTTCACATAATAAGATCCTATTGACTCTGTCTATAACTGCTTGAAAACTTAATGTATCAGATTTCCATTTAAACGCAATATGGATTCTGGCAGCCGGTAATATATGTTGCGATAATTTGAACTTGGCAAATGTTAGCCAGGGGGGTTTATCCCCTAAAAGACATAAGGAGGGAGTGGGCTGGTAGTTGCATCCTAGTACTGTGGAGATCAGTCTGCCTATTTTGGACCAAAACAGCTGGACATGGGGGCATGTTCACCAGATATGGTAGACTGTACCGTCCTCCGTACACCCTCTAAAGCATAGTGATGATACTTCTGGGTATATACGATGTAGCCTAAAGGGTACTAGATGGGTCCTGTGAAGGACTTTCACAGAAGTTTCTGCCAGTGTAGTTTGCCAGGAATTTTTGGAAGGTCTGGAAACAGAGAAACCACTCTGAGAGTGGGTATTCTTCCTGTATATCCTTCTCCCACTCCACCATATATGAAATTCTAACTCCCCCAGGTAAGGCATCAAGCATTCCATATAGTCTAGACAAAAGTCCCTGTTTGTATAAAGAAAAAGTAACAAAACGCTCAAAGGGAGTAAAATCGAAGCTCAAATCGCCAATCTTCAAAGAGTGGAGGAATGAGAATACTTGATTAGCTGCGAATAACTCACTAGTAGGGAGATCAAACCTGACTTTAAAATCATTCAATGTGATCAATTTTCCCCTGACCAGGAACCTATGCAACGTCATACATTTGTTGTTGATCCACCAACTGAAATTGGTTGCCCTAAGCCCTGGTCAGAAGGCAGGGTTACCCAGTATGTGGAGAAGTGGTGTGCATTTAGACTGTAGGCCTAACTTTAACCTAACAGATCTCCACATCAATATAGCTTGATAAGATAGCAGCGAGTTGGAACGAACTGCCGTCGGTATAGATAGGGTAGTCCAGAGTAGGGCTCTCCACGACCAAGGTGCAAGAAGTGACTGTTCTATCGAGACCCATAAGGGGTGTGTCTCTGGTTTCAAATGCGTCAAGAAAAGCTGAGCTAGTCTAGCTGCTTTATAGTATTTTATGAGCTCGGGTACTGAAAGATCCCCCTGTGATTTATGTCGACACATGGTAGCCTGAGCGATACGGGCACGTTTATTGCCCCAGGTGAATTTCATTACATCCTTTTGTAGGTCATGGAGATCCCGATTCGGGACTGGTAATGGTATAGTACAGAAAAAATACAGGAGCTTAGGCAGGACAACCGTTCTTATTATGTGTATCCTACCTATCCATGATATAGGTAACGTACTCCAGGTTTTAAGATCTTCTCTAATTGCTCGGTATAGGGGAGTATAGTTCAACGTATACATCATGTGAGGTTGGGTGGGCACTACAGTACCCAAGTATGGGATATAGTTAGGTAAATATTGGAACTGGAAGTTTTGTAATAGGAGTGACTTTAGTGATGGGGAGGCATTGCATAACATAAGCTCTGATTTTTGATGATTTGGTAGGGAAATAAGAGGGTTTGTAAGGGATAAGAGGAGGTCATCCGCAAACAAGCTCAGCTTGTGTTCCGTGCTTCCTACCCTAAACCCCGTAACATTCTGGTCATTCCTGATATAAATGGAAAGGGGTTCCATTGCTAAAGCAAAGAGTCGGGGAGAGAGGGCACCCCTGACGCATACCCCTGAGTATTTGAATGGGAGCAGGGTTCCTGGATGGAAGCTTAAGGTAGGCAACCGGAGTGGAATAAAGAGCCCTGATTGCCTGCACAAATGGCCCCCTAATACCCATAGACTGAAGGACTTGATGTAAATAATCCCATGTGACAGAATCAAAAGCCTTTTCTATGTCGAGAGCCAGGACAGCTAACGGAGTTGTCTGTTTATTTGCAACCTGGATCAGATTAAGGATTTTTCAGATGTTATCTGGGGCTTCCCTACCTGGAATAAATCCAACCTGGTCTTTATCAATTAGACTGGGGAGAAGATTCAGTCGCTGAGCAAGGATGGATGTGAGAAGTTTTGTATCCAGGTTCAATAATGATATCGGCCTATAATTAGACGGGGATAGGTGATCTTTCTTGGGCTTGGGAATGACCATAATGTTGACAGCTAGGAAGTCAGGGTGAGGGGTATTACCTTGCATTATATGGTTACAAAATTTGGTGATATGGGGAGTCAACAGGGAAATACATTTTTTATGGTAAAGGGCCGATACACCGTCTAGGCCAGGTGCTTTACCCAATTTTAAGGCCTTAATTGTGAGCTCCACTTCCTCGTTCACTATTGCTTTGCTTAAGTCACTTACTGCTTCGGAGAAACCTGATAGAATTCAAGAAATTACTATCCACTTGTCCCTGTCTACTACCCGGCTTAGCATAAAGTTGTTGGTAAAATGCGTGAAAGGTTTGGTATAGGGTTTCTGGGTTGGAGGATACCTGTCCGGACCTTGAGCGAATCTGAAACACCTTTTATGTAAGTTTTATTACTAGAATACAGAGTCTCCATTGCTTGCAGATTCCAGTATAGGAGTTTATACATCTCTTCAATGGTATACCGCAGATTTCAAGCTCTAAGAAATTCTTAAATATAACAGTTCATTCTTTTTCTTGTTTGCATCTCTCATTGGGGCAGGAGCTGGCAAGCGGACTCTGTCGACAGTGGTTGTCACAGTAACAGCACGCCATTGAGTCCTCATTGTACAGAGAATATATATGGTGAAGCCATGCACGGGCCGATGTGTACAGGGCAGGCAACCCTGTATGATTCAGGGAAGAATGACTGTGAGCCGTTGAAGGTAAAATATTGCTCTACTACTATAAAAGGTCAATCCAAATACCTGCCAGGAGGAAGGATTTATTTTATAGGTTCTTCATTTCTGTATAATTAGTTTAATTGTTTATTTATTAAAGATGATCTTTCTTCTCTCCTAAAACATCTGTTTTAGCAAATAACAACTTAGGCCTCACTTACCAGTACAGTGATCATGGAGCCTGTGTAAACTATGAAGCAGTAGGAACTCCACGTGCCGCCTCAAAGAGGTCATCCTTGGGTCCATCGAGAACTGTACCACCATAGTGTTCATGAGAGATTGCAATCCGGGTTACTGTATTTTAATAAAATGTATTTAGTTAGGCTGCTTTCACACTAGCGTTTTTGCTGGATCCGGCAGGGTTCAGCAAAACTGCTTCCGTTACTGATAATACAACCATCTGCATCCGTTATGAACGGATCCTGTTGTATTATCTTTAACATAGCCAACACTGATCCGTCATGAACTCCTTTGAAAGTCAATGGGGGTTGGATCCGTTCTATTGTGTCAGAGAAAACTGATCCGTCCCCAATTGACTTGCATTGTGGGTCATGACAGATCCGTTTTGCTCCGCATCCCAGGACGGGATGAAAACGGAACGGAATGAATTTTGGAGCATTTCGTTCTGTTCAGTTACGTTTTGTCCCCATTGACAATGAATGGGGACAAATCTGAAGCGTTTTTGTTCCGGTATTAAGATCCTATGACGGATCTCAATACCGGAAAATAGGAACGCTAGTGTGAAAGTAGCCCAAGTTATGTTTCTGTGCTCAAGGCCAAAAATGAATAGTTGCAGAGAGTTCCTAGAGACTGCGGAATATACACTTTCTGGTAAAATCTATACTTTCTGGTTATTGCTGATCAATGTGTTTTTAACATGATTCTATGGCACTTACTAATATAGTCTTTGTTGACATTTTGCACCATTTTCTATATTTCATAAGGTATGCCCCTTGTTTACTAAGACTTTTGTGCTTTTCACACAAATGTCCTGCCGATAAAATGGCTCTGATGGATGCTCATGTGACCAGGCAAATCGCCTCCATGTGATGTCTCCTCCATTCCTGTCATCTGCACTGTTATGAGTGTTGTGCAGGCGCAGTGTATTTGAATGGAGGAGACATCACATGGAAATGATTTCCTGGTCACATGTTCCTCCATCAGCAGCCATCTTATGGACAGGACCTCTGTGTGGACAGCACAAAAGACTTTGTAAACAAGGGACATACCTTATGAAATATAGAAAATGGTGCAGAATTTCAACAAAGGCTATATTAGTAAGTGCTATATAATCATTTTACATACGCATTGGTCAACAGTGACCAGAAAGTGGCCAACCCCTTTAACAAATGTTCTTCTATAAAGACAAATAATAAACCAATATGTATGGAAATATTTAATCTGTCTATAGAAATTACAGACAGCAGTGACCAGACACAGCATTCCCACACAAGTCCTTGAATTCTCCTTCAAGCCCATGTTTTCACAGATATTTCCCATGCTATTAATATGACCCACTGTCCATTAGCAGTTCTATACTTAAGCATATTTATATGTACACTGACAAAAGTCATCAAATATACCAACTGATAAGCATGTAGGAGTTCCCTGACTCATAAGCTTCATGGCCAAAGGGCTTTCCTACCATTTAAAAAAAAATCTTAATAGTATACAAATTCTGCATTGATCCATATTTCACGCATACTCACCAGGGGCCAAGTGACCAAAAATCTGGCATTTTTTAAATTATTTTTATTACTTTGTTTACTGTGCAGGATAAATACTTTTAATGGTTCAGACATTTATGAGCATATACTATTTTTATAAACTATTTTTTCGCTTTTTATATATATTTTTAGTCCCCCTAGCCCAGTGATGGCTAACCTTGGCACTCCAGCTGTGGTAAAACTACAACTCCCAAGATGCCCCCCTTGCTTGGCTGCTCTCAGAACTCTAAAGAAATAAATGGAGCATGCTGGGAGTCGTAGTTTAACCACGGCTGGAGTGCCAAGGTTAGCCATCACTGCCCTAGCCTAACATCGGATCATAAATTGTAATACTATAGTATTGTAGTCTATGGTGATTGCAACTTTTTTCTACTAAGCCCTGCCACTAGGGTTTAATAGGAAGGTTACAATGTCAAGCCTGGAAGCCTTTACAAGGCCAGAGGCTGCCATGACAGCCAGTGATCACTCCATGATTTCGCCATGGAGGTGGGGGGAGCCCCCTTCTTTTGACTAACCACTCAGAATCCATGGTAGCTGTTGAGCATGTCATCTGAGAGGTTGCGTGTCCATGATTGGAGTTATCTCTGATCTCAGACACTGTCTGTGGGTGTGTAACACGGTGCAATTTGCCAAGAGGTTAAAGGCTATGTACATCTTCAGAGACAGAATTTTTTTATTGCTAATTAACAATGCATGTATCTGGTGCTAATAAACATTTTTGTTATAGATTTTTAGTAAAAAATATACACCATTTGGCATTTACATCTGCTAGGTTTCACATCATAGCAGCTTCGAAAAGCTTCACTGTGATAAATCCATCATACTGGCCAATTGACAGCTTGTTCCCCCGTACCCTTCTGACATCAACTAAATCATATTCTGAACTGATTACCAAAGTTTAACCTTGGTAATACAAAAATGGTGACAAAGTATCCATACCCTTTTAAACTACAGTGAAACCTCTCCAAATGACCAGCTTTTTCAAAAGACCACCCCTTTTCCATGCCGGAAACTGACCATCTTACCCACACAAGACCACTTTGTTGAAGACCTTTTTTAATGCAATACTTGGTGCTCGTCTCAAAGAATTATCACTGTCTATGCAGGGTATTTGGAATTCTGTATTAGACAAAATGGATCTATAAGCATTTTGAAGATATATTTTAAATAATTAGTCAGCACAGAAAATGTGGACCTATTAAAACATAATGGTCAAAGGTGGAAGCTGTAGCAGTGAAATTACAGGCCATTCTGCAGACAACATGTCATCGAGCTGGAGGTGCTGAGCAGACTGATGGTTTTGTAAGAAGACTCAGTATAACTTGTAAGTTATTCATTTTAATTCTGCTCATTCTGAACTGAGGAGTCCAGTGGGCAGTCCTACTGAGTGATTGACAGCCTTCATATCTGCATTGAGCTTTCCGTTCTTCTGATCCTTCAGAAGAATAGAAAAATGAAAAATAACCGATTCGTTTAGAGCGAGTTCACATCACTGTGATCCGTTCTTCTAATCCATCAGAAATTTAAACGGATCTGTTATTCTGAGCATCAGTTATGATAAAATTGCATCCTTTCTGACAGAGATCAGTTATTTTTGACGGCATGACGCATGACTGACCTGTAGCCCGATATTACAAATTTTTGGGGGGTTATCTTACTGAATAAGAAATAAAGGTTGCCTTTTATGTGGTAGGCGTTCTGTGACTTTGAACAGAGTTTGAAATGTATTAAGGTCTAGCAGATGACGGTTCAAGATACACTGACATTGTTTTTTTGAACCCTTGACAGGTAGATAAAGAGACCAACACAGAAGATGTATTTCCGGAAGATGTTCTTAAAAAGGAGAGATCCTGCCGCAGGTCTTGCGGGTCTCCTTTCGTCCGTAGCAGCACAATTGTCCGCTCCCAGACCTTCTCTCCAGGAGCACGGAATCAGTATGTTTGCAGAGTAAGTGTAACATAAAATTAATGAACGGTTCCATTATACGTAATTTTTATCTGCAGTAAATTTTTTCCTTTAAAATATTCTTCTAATATACGGTTTGAGTAGTAGTTATCTACATGTAGTAGCTATGCAAGTCATCTACATGCTTGCATCTATTTGTAGTCTTGATTTCTGCATAGGCTTAGAGAGATTTCATCCTGAAGACCACATTTTTCTGCTAATCACTCAAGCAGGAATGGAATTCAAGGCTTTGTTCCTCTCTGGTCGCAGTTTATCCTGCTACTCAGGCCTCATGCACATGCATTGTGTGGAACTGTAAAGGAGCAGTTCTAGAGGTATAAGGGGCTCTACTGTACCTCCAGTTATATACGGAGCACACAGGGACACACAGGTTTTTACTGAATATGCTTTTGCTCCATCAGACACTGTATAACAGAGCTATTCTCTATGACAAAGCATTACTGCTAGTGGAAAATAGCCCTGTAAACGGAGGAATTCACAATATGTCTCCGTCACAGTCAGTATGTGAAACAAAGGTATTGCACAAAAGGCCTAAAAATTGAAGGCAGCATGGTGGGTCAGTGGCTTGCACTGTTGGTTTGGAGTGATGTGGTTCTGGGTTGAAACCTGACTAAGACCTCACACACATAACATGACTGAATCCATTTTGCAGTCCACAAACCTCAGATCCACAAAATACGGATACCAGCCGCGTGCATTCCACAGTTTTCTCCCTCCCATCAGTAGACATACCTATATTTTGTCTGCAAAACAGATAAGAATAGGACATGTTCTATAATTCTGTATTTATTATGGACCCACAGAAATGAATGGGTCCGTGTGCGATCCGCAAAAAAAAAAAGTGTATGGTCGTGTGCATGAGGCCTAAGGGAAACATCAGCATGGAGTTTGTGTATGTCCTCCCCAGGTTTATGGGCGTTCCCTCCCACTCTCTAAAAGACATACTGATAGGAAATCTGGAATATGTAATATTGCTATATACGGAAGAGAAATAAATAATTATATAATATATATTAATCTATACACAATTCCTAGCCCTGTTACAAAATCAATGCCAAAATGCTAGATATTCTATAGAAGAAGTAGGCATTCTATAAAGTCCCTAGTTTCTACCTTGTTTCATCCTAGGCTTTCTATACAACAGCTTCATTTCACACCCTGCCTGTAACGTCTCCATAAAGAGCCTCATATCAGATCTCTCCATACCATGTCAGCTGCTCAGCTTGTAAACACTGGGCACAGTAACAAGCCTTGTATAATGTGATTTGTTTTTTCATTTAGCTATATCGAAGTGACAGTGATAGTTCAACATTACCAAGAAAATCACCTTTCATCCGCAATACACTGGAAAGGAGAACACTGCGCTATAAACAGGTAGGAGCATCATTTTAGTGCTTCTTTTGCTTTTCATTAATTTAATATTTCATATTTTGCTTTATTTCTTAGAAAACCTTGTGCAGATGGGTGCTTTCTTTTATTTTCATCAGATGTTCGTTATTGGTTTTGTAAACAAAATAAACCAGTCCACTGATATATCATACCAAAGCTCAGTATAATCATTTTCCAATACTGAAAGTACAGAAGAAAGTACAGTCGGTGTACAATGACATAATGAAGGTTGGAGAATAGAGATGGCCTTGCGGTTCGCCCGGCGTTCGTTTCGTGTCAAACTTTGCTCGTTCGCGATTCGCAGGCGCTATATTATTTTACATTGTGAAGAACTTTGACCCATGACACATCCATCAGGTGGTACAGGACAGCCAATTAAGACGTTTCAGCACATGGACATCCCCCCCTACCTTATAATTAAACCCGATCTGGCCGCCATTTTACATTCAGTCTTTTGTCAGTGTAGGGAGAGGTTACTGTGGGGAGAAGGGACAGATTGTTAGGGACACCAAACGCTAGCTAATAGGGCCACAAAAGTACTTTTAAGGACTGGTATAGGTGTGCTATCGATAGGTGTGATACACAGAGGGGTGTGATATACTTATAATATACTTTCTAACATAGAAAATATATTATAGTGCATTTGTATTGTGCAGCAGTTGTGTGCGGTTCTGCTGCTATACTGCAGCTATATAGAGGGAAAAACGCTATTGGAACAAATAATTTCTACTGGTGTGATATACCAGTTGCCCCCCCAAAAAACTGATTGAAGCAGGGTTGTGATATAAAAGTAATATATGTTCTACATAGTGCATTTAGGTAGTGCAGCATTTGTTTGCGATTTAGCGGCATTACCTCAGCTACAAATGACATTGGAACAAATAATTTCTACTTGTGTGATTTATCTACTGGCCTTATGCCTATCCCATGCATGCTTAAACTCCTCCACTGTATTTGCAGCTACCACTTCTGCAGGAAGGCTATTCCATGCATCCACTACTCTTTCAGTAAAGTAATACTTCCCGATATTACTTTTAAACCTTTGCCCCTCTAATTTAAAACTGTGTCCTCTTGTAGCAGTTTTTCTTCTTTTAAATATTCTCTCCTCTTTTACCTTGTTGATTCCCTTTATGTATTTAAAAGTTTCTATCATATCCCCTCTGTCTCGTCTGTCTTCCAAGCTATACATATTAAGGTCCTTTAATCTTTCCTGGTAAGTTTTATCCTGCAATCCATGTACCAGTTTAGTAGCTCTTCTCTGAACTCTCTCCAAAGTATCAATATCCTTCTGGAGATATGGTCTCCAGTACTGCGCACAATACTCCAAATGAGGTCTCACTAGTGCTCTGTAGAGCGGCATGAGCACCTCCCTCTTTCTACTGGTAATGCCTCTCCCTATACACCTAAGCATTCTGCTAGCATTTCCTGCTGCTCTATGACATTGTCTGCCTACCTTTAAGTCTTCTAAAATAATGACCCCTAAATCCCTTTCCTCAGATACTGAGGTTAGGACTGTATCACTGATTTTATATTCTGCTCTTGGGTTTTTACGTCCCAGGTGCATTATCTTGCACTTATCAACATTAAATTTTAGTTGCCAGATTTTTTTACCATTCCTCTAGTTTTCCTAAACCCTTTTCAATTTGGTGTATCCCTCCTGGAACATCAACCCTGTTACAAATCTTTGTGTCATCAGCAAAAAGACACACCTTACCATCGAGGCCTTCTGCAATTTCACTGATAAAGATATTAAACAATATGGGTCCCAGAACAGATCCCTGAGGTACCCCACTGGTAACAATAACGGAACTACAAATGTAGACAGTGTATAATTAAAGGGTAACCCTTCAGAAATTCGGTTCACAGGGAACTGTATACCCTCGATATTACTGCTCACACTGCACCAGGTCCTGCTGCTAGATCTAATACAAAATGAGTCACAAACCTCTTTGTATAGCCAAAGCATGCCGCAATTGCAAGAATTTATAGAAATTTGGCATTGGGAGCCTAAATTCCTCCTGTAGTTGTTGAAACAATTTACGGGCTGTTCTGGTATATAAATGTGGCACCTTCCAAAACGCCCTCCAGACGGAGCAGATGGGTGCTTTTTAATCCATGACCTGTCACATCTGTTTTAGGCCTCGTCCACATTACCGTTTTTCACTGACATGTGCTGTCTGCATTTTCCACAGAATAGCTTCTCTTTTTTTTTTTTTAACCACAAAGTTTGAACTGCTGTCTCATTTTTTTGGACTATAGATAGATAGATTAATATGAGATACGCCCATTGACAAAAAATAGCACACAAAGGAGTTGTTGGAATCGAAAGAAACTTTCAATGTGTGAATGTAATGATACATGCCAGCAATTACAATATTAGAGCAAAAAGTTTATTGGTGAACATTGTACAATTGAAAGGAGGCTGTAGTACCTTGTTGGGTCGCCTCTAGCTTGGATACAAGATGAGATGCAGTTGGGCACGGAGACATACAGGTTCTGCATGGTATTCTGCAGCACATTTGCCCACAGATGTTGCAGCTGGGTCTGTAGTTCCTGCACACTCATAGGTTGCCATAGATGGTGTCCCATAAATGCTGGATTGTCAATAAATCTGGCGAATGGGCATGCCAAAGAGGTGGCACAATCTGGCACAGACATTTCTGGGAAACTTACTGTTTGTGGGCAAGCATTATCCTGCTGAAAAATGCCAGTTGGAAGTCCTGCCACGAGAGGCACCTTATGTGGCCGCAGGATCCTGCACATATCGCTGAGCTCTTAGTGTCCTTCTTATCACTAGTAGGTATGGTTGACTGTCGTATGTGATAGCCCTGAATATCGCACCAGCAATTGGGACAGTGTGTCGCTAAACAGCAAAGGCAGAATTGAAGCACTAACCACTAGGCCTCCATACTCAAACCTAACTGTTGTCAGATCCGATACATTTCCAGTCCGTAGCAGTCCAGGTTTTCTCCTTCACAACAACACTACAATCGGAGGCGATGGTGGCTGGCTGGCAATAGCAGGACACATAATGGCTGCTGGGATACCAAATTTCTCTATGCTAAGCTCCTGGAAATGGTCAGGGCAGAGACAAGAGTGCGTAGTGAAGGCGCCACCGTTGTGTGCATGGTGAACAATCAAACTGTAGATGCTGCTCCTGGTTGTCGGCTGAGAAAATTATCCTTTCTTATGACTGTCTCTCTGGGCCAACCTGTTTGCCTTGTGTGCCTGTCTTCATGTAAACACTGCAATCAACACCTCCTAACAACTAGATCAGAATGGCCAAGATGGCAGGTGATTCGTTGAAATGAACATCTGGCTTTTCTCAGTCCTATGATGTGCCTCCTCTCAAAGTCTGTCAACTGGTCAAGATGTCTTCAAGTGTGTTGCAGCGGCATGTCTAGCAATTAACCATCTCTCATCCAGAGGTACACTACTCAAAAGAAGCTTCTGAAAGCATTTTTATAGGGCAGTGGGAAAAGCACTTTTATGCCCTCGTGGCAAGACCCATCGTCTAATCAAACCACACCTGTAATCATTTACATATCTGCCTGAGGCATAACTGCATGCTGAGTTTTGCAGCAATTTGACATGTCTGTCTATTTTTGTCAATGAGGATAGATATATTACACTGAACAAAAATATAAACACAACACTTTTGGTTTTGCTCCCATTTTGCATGAGCAAAGTTATGAAACATTTTCTACATACACAAAAGACCCATTACTCTCAAATATTGTTTACAAATCTGTCTAAATCTGTGTTAGTGAGCACTTCTCCTTTGCCGAAATAATCCATCCTTCCTCACAGGTGCGGCATATCAAGGTGCTGAATGAGCATGAATATTGCACAGGTGTGCCTTAAACTGCCCACAATAAAAGACAACTCTGAAATGTGCAGTTTGATCACACCGCACAATGCCACAGATGTCGCAACATTTGAGGGAGCGTGCAGTTGGCATGCTGACTGCAGGAATATCTACCAGAGCTGTTGCCCGTGCAATGAATGGTCATTTCTCTACCTTAAGCCGTCTCTAAAGGCGTTTCAGAGAATTTGGCAGTACATCCAACCGGCCTCACAACCGCAGACCACGTGTAACTACACCAGCCCAGGAAATCCTCCACTTCAACATCCAGCATGTTCACCTCCATGATCGTTTGAGGACAGCTGCAGCTACAATCGGTTTGCATAACCAGAGAATTTCTACACAAACTGTCAGAAACCGTCTCAGGGAAGCTCATCTGCATGTTCGTCGTCTTCATGGGGGTCTGGACCTGACTGCTGTTCGTCGTCGTAACCGATTTGAGTGGGCAAATGCTCACATTCGATGGCGTCTGGCACGATGGAGAGGCGTTCTGTTCATGAATGAGTCCCGGTTTTCAGTGTTCAGGGCAGATGGCAGCCATCGTGTGTGGCGTCGTGTGTGGCGTCGAGTGGCCCATGGTGGCGGTGGGGTTATGGTATGGGCAGGCGTATGTTATGGACAATGAACACAGGTGAATTTCATTGATGGTATTTTGAATGCACAGAGATACCGTGACGAGATCCTGAGGCCCATTGTTGTTCCATTCATCCATGACCATCATCTCATATTGCAGCATGATAATGCATGGCCCCATATTGCAAGGATCTGTACACAATTCCTGGAAGCTACAAAAAACATCCCAGTTCTTGCATGGCCAGCATATTCACCAGACATGTCACCCATTGAGCATGTTTGGGATGCTCTGGGTCAGCGTATACGACAGCGTGTTCCAGTTCCGGACAATATTCTGCAACTTCGCACAGCTATTGAAGAGTAGTGGACCAACATTCCACAGGCCACAATCAACAACTTGATCAACTCTATGTGACGGAGATGTGTTGCACTGCGTGAGGCAAATGGTGGCCACACCAGATGCTGACTGGTTTCTGACCCCTCCCAGTAAGGCAAAACTGTGCACATTTCAGAGTGACCTTTTATTGTGGGCAGTCTAAGGCACACCTGTATTCATGTTGTCTAATCAGCACCTTGATATGTCACACCTGTGAGGTGGGATGGATTTTCTCAGAAAAGGAGAAGTGCTCACTAACACAGATTTAGACAGATTTGTGAACAATATTTGAGAGTAATGGGTCTTTTGTGTATGTAGAAAATGTTTCAGATCTTTGAGTTCAGCTCATGCAAAATGGGAGCAAAACCGAAAGTGTTGTGTTTATATTTTTGTTCAGTGTAGATAAATACTATATATAGATATATTAGATAGATAGATAATAGATAGATAAATATGAATAAATTGAGTGCTAGGTACTTGATTGAGCAAGAAATCTTTCTGTTGTAATCTACATTAGGTTATTGTCTTTATTGTTTATTATACTCTTCACATTCACACTGATTTGTGTTTCCTTTTTACAGCAAGCATGCCAGTCTTCCATGGCGGAGATCATGGCAAGGACATCTCTTGACCTGGAGCTGGATCTCCAGGCTTTCAGAACAAAGCAGAGGCAATTAAATGAGGAAATAAATGCTCTTAAAGAGCTCAAGCAACATCTGGAGGAAGTTCAGCTTCGGGGTCAGAGTGACCTTCCTCAGTGGGTTCTGCGTGATGACCGATTCCGTAGTTTGCTTTTAGAGGCAGAAAGACAGGTAAGTCTTATTTGATCAATTTATTTATTTTTTCTCATAGGTAAATGTCCAACTTCAAAAATATATTATTGTAATCATGTAATAGGATCGCTGTTTAATTGAAACTGCAACCATGCCATCAACAGTGGACGCCAGGCTCCCACAAAATTGCAGAGACGCGGCCGGACGAAAACTGCTGGGTGCAACTGTAATTGTTCACCCGCTCCTTGGCATATTTGCCGGATTGCAGCCGGACCTCCGCCGGTCCCCATTAAAGTGAATGGGGCTGGATGGTATCTCGGCAGCGCACGTTAAGAGCCCTGGGAACAGCATGCCGGATCTGTGAATACCGAGCTCTTAACATGTGCTGCTGAGAATCTGTTTACCGCAAATGTGAAACAGGCCTAAGATGTTTGTCAAACCATTGGTGCCTGTGGGTTAGGCCTCATGCACACGACCGTTGTGTTTTGCGGTCTGAAAAAAAAAAAAGTTTGAATTATGGTTGTCATTGGTTGGAGTATTTTTCAGAATTCCTGAGTTGCTTTTAACTTTTTGATATGTTGACAATAGATTTTGTATTCTTGTTTCCAATATCCAGACAAGACAGACCAAACTTGAGCAGCACCAAGAACAAGCAGCAGAGAAAATGCTTAAGAAAGCCTCTAAAGAAGTATTCCAGCTCCGTGGTCGAAACCAGAAGGAACCTTTACAGGTGCAGACCTTCAGGTATGATGAAGTACAATGTGCTGTTAAAAACTAATACTGTGGGGAATGGTCTTTTTGTCAGCAAAAATAAAAAAATACATGAAGCTGCAGCAAATTTAGTAATCATGTAAAATCTGAACATTACAAATTGGAGGAATTTATTACTGTGCATGTTGTTTGTTAAATTTGGTTTAAACCTAAGTCAGCCTTTCCGTTCTCCTGCTCCGTTTAGGGGCAGGAGAACGGAAAGGACGGATAAGCACATAACTGACACCAAACTGAGTCAACGGAGCCTGAGGACCCCACAGACTATAATGGGGTCCGTTATGTTTCCGGTCAGAAGATGATTTTTAGGCGGAGACAAAAGTTGTGCATGCAGGACTTTTGTCTCCGCTTAAAAATCAACTTCTGAGCGGAAACATAACGGACCCCATTATAGTCTATGGGGTCCTAAGGGCTCCGTTTGACTCAGTTTGGTGTCAGTTATGTGCTTATCCGTCCTTTCCGTTCTCCTGCCCCTAAACGGAGCAGGAGAACAGAAAGGCTGACTGGTAATGTGAACGAAGCCTAACACCTACGCAACTCTACTACAGGAGTGAGTTTGCATTTTTTTTTCCAGTTTCAGTGATAAATCTGAAGTAAAACTAATTAAAGGTTTTTCCAGTTTTTATTATTTTAATTTATTTGTTTATATAGTAGGAAATCATACAGTTTTCTAATATACGTGTATTTATAACTTCTGCATACATACCTTTCTTATATGAGGCAGTTGACCCCTATGTGCAGTAGAATGGTATAGCCCATGTATCAGTCCTATGTAATATATCTATGACCTAACTGAAACATGGCATTAGTCATGTGACACTCTTATCATCATATAACCCTGGACATTCAGTAAGAAGCAGCGTTACATCACATACATGTGCTGGGTCAGCCAAACATTCCTGTGATAAGTAAATTGGACTAGTATTAAAATAATGATTTTTATTGTAGTTATAACAGTAATTACATCATTGTGTGTATTTACATGGCTACCTGTCACTAGATGCTGAAGGTAGTAATAGTGTATATACTGTATATGTTCTTCTCCACAATACACTACTGTTCACTTGTTAAATAGGTGGGCAGTTAACTGAAAGCCAGGTCACATGGTACGTGTGAGGGTCACATGACTGCTCACATGACCGACATCATGTTTAGCCCTAGCAGGCTCTCCTATGAATGCATTTTACAGGACTAAAATGAGCCGTGCAATTTCTTTTTTCTTTAGGGGTTGGCTAGCATATGGAAATAGATGTATATTAGAAAATTGTGCAACATCCTATTCTCTAAATAAATAAATGTAGTCATTAAAACCGGAATACCTCTTTAACATAGCTAAGTCCACTTTCCCACCCACTTTTTCAAGCATAAAAAGGCAAAAAGTTGCAACGTTTTGTACAAAACAGCACCTTCAACAAAATCTGTGACTTATTACCGCATGTGCCTGGTCATACCATGAACGTGGTTATGGTACAGTAGATGTCAACTCGTCCACTTGTATATAAATCAATTCTAAAACACAATTAGATTATGAAGGCCAAAGTCTTCTCCCATCCTCACCCCCCCCCCCAAAAAAAATGATATTAAATGATATTATACCTATTATACTATACGTATTATATATACCAAACATGGCATTAAAGGGGTTTTCTGGAAGTATAATATTTTTCTGGAAGTACTCAGGATAGGTCAGCAATATCTGATCGTTGGGGATCTGACTCCCAGCACCCGGTTAATCAGATGTTCGAAGAAGCCGCAGCATACCAAGCACAGCACCGTTCATCATTGTATAGCGGCTGTGCTTGGTATGACAGCCCAGGCCCATTCACTTGAATGGTACAGAGCTGCACACGGACCAATGAATGTGACGTCATTGGCCTAGAAAGAGAGTGCAACTCTCACAGAAGTGCCACAGCCTCTTGAAACAGCTGATTTGCAGGGGTCCCAAGAGATGACTGAATTTACTTTTGGTCACGAAGTACATTCAGATGCAAAGGTACCAATACACTGAGACTTACAATTCCTTTTTTAATAGTTTTTATTCTTTATTTATTCTTGTTGTTAGTCTTTTCTCTGTATTGCTTCCCTATGACATTTATTTTATAACAAATTTCTTCTTTCGCAATCAAATTCAAATATTCATGTGCACTGTCCACAGGGAGAAGATCGCATTCTTCACAAGACCAAGAATTAACATACCTCCTCTTCCAGCTGATGACGTATGATGTGTTTTTTCCAGTATAAAGTATCAACCCTTCTGTTCGTATCTTTATGAAGTTATTAAACTGGTGAAGTTTAATATTATGTTTTCAAAGTTATTCGTTATTTTGTAAAAAAGAAAAAAAGACAAACAGAAGCATATATACATATATAAATATCTATGATTATCTATTTTATAATATGACTGCAGCGAGGCTTGGTTTTTCCTTGCTGTTACACTGACACTCTTGAAGGCAACCTCCATTTTATAGATTATCTACTCTGTCTAGACAAACGTGTACAGTTTTGATGCTGTTTTATGTGACTTTAATAAAAGGCTGGAGATCAGAATTAAAGCAAGTTCAGGCAATTCACTGTATTGTAATTTATTTATAGGTCTTTATTTTCCTTGAGGGAAAATACCTTGCTTTTAAGATGTTTAGACTGAATTTATGCTTCCAAGTGTGTTGTCATACAGCTGAATTGAACGGTGAACTCGCTTTCTTTCTGTTACCTGAAATGAAAATACTGTTTGCAAACTATCACCTTTTAGTAGCTTTTTGTGACCTTTTTTTTGTCTTTTTCCTTCATAATGTATCTCTTATCCTTTTACACCATCTCTGTTCTGTATTGAAATATTATCACTGCAAGGATTTTAATTCTGATTAAAGATGGCATTGCATTTTTGAGAAATCCTGTGGTTATTATTTTTATTCCACCTACAGGGGGATTTACCAATGTCCTACGTCAGTGTTCTGAATATTTGTGAGTAAGCGTCATTTTGCACTAAATATTTAAAGGGGTTTTCTATTGTATTATTTACTTGTTAATAAAATAGGAAATTATGCAGTCTTCTATGCAATCTTCTAATATACACACATTTAAAATTCTGAATACATGCCTTTTTTTTATCAGGCAGTTGACCCCTATATGACATCAGCCATGTGACATCCTACACATCATGTATTTTCTGACCTTCAGTACGCAGCAGTATTAGACGACGTACATGTGCTGGGTAAGCACACAGAGCACATTGATGTGATAAATAAAAGGACTAGTGGTGAAATCATGATTTTTATTGTGGTTATTATAGTAACTACATCATTGTGTGACTGTCTTTAACCCCTTCAGGGACACAGACAATTTTCACCTTCAGGGCACAGCCTAATTTAGCACATCTGACCAGTGTCACTTTATGTGGTAATAACTTTAAAACGCTTTTACGTATCCAGGCCATTCTGAGATTGTTTTCTCGTCACATATTGTACTTCATGACAGTGCCAAAATTGAGTCAAAATATTTCCTTTTTCATTTATAAAAAAAAATAGCAAATTTACCGAAATTTTTAAAAAATTAGCAGTTTTTTAAATGTCTATTTCTCTGCTTTTTAAACAGATAGTGATCCCTCCTAAAATAGTTCTTACTTTAAATTTCCCATATGTCTACTTCATGTTTGGATCATATTGTAAATGACATTTTCTTTTTTTGGGACGTTAGAAGGCTTAGAGGTAAATCTTGACATTTTTCAGAAAATTTCCAAAACCCACTTTTTAAGGACCAGTTCAGGTCTGAAGTCACTTTGTGATGCTTACATAATAGAAACCACCCATAAATGGCCCTATTTTATAAACTACACCCCTGAAGGTATTCAAAACTGATTTTACAAACTTTCTTAACCCTTTAGGTGTTCCAAAAGAATTAAAGAAAAATGTAGATGAAATTTCAGAATTTCACTTTTTTTGCAGATTTTTAATCAATTTTTTTCCAGTAACAAAGCAAGAGTTAACATAGAAACATAGAATGTGTTGGCAGATAAGAACCATTTGGCCCATCTAGTCTGCCCAATATACTGAATACTATGAAAGGGCCAGGGGCTAATCTTATATGAAGGATGGCCTTATGCCTATCCCATGCATGCTTAAACTCCTTCACTGTATTTGCAGCTGCCACTTCTGCAGGAAGGCTATTCCATGCATCCACTATTCTCTCAGTAAAGTAATACTTCCTGATATTACTTTTAAACCTTTGCCCCTCTAATTTAAAACTATTTCCTCTTGTAGCAGTTTTTCTTCTTTTAAATATTTTCTCCTCTTTTACCTTGTTGATTCCCTTTATGTTATTAAAAGTTTCTATCATATCCCCTCTGTCTCTTCTTTCTTCCAAGCTATACATGTTAAGGTCCTTTAATCTTTCCTGGTAAGTTTTATCCTGCAATCCATGTACTAGTTTAGTAGCTCTTCTCTGAACTCTCTCCAAAGTATCGATATCCTTCTGGAGATATGGTCTCCGGTACTTAGCCCAATACTCCAAATGAGGTCTCACTAGTGCTCTGTAGAGCAGCATGAGCACCTCCCTCTTTCTACTGGTAATGCCTCTCCCTATACACCCAAGCATTCTGCTAGCATTTCCTGCTGCTCTGTGACATTGTCTGCCTACCTTTAAGTCTTCTGAAATAATGACCCCTAAATCCCTTTCCTCAGCCAAACAAAACTCAATATTTATTGTCCTGATTCTGTTGTTTACAGAAACACCCCATATGTGGTCGTAAAGTGCTGTACGGGCACACGGCAGGACGCAGATGGAAAGAAACGCCATATGGTTTTTGGAAGGCAGATTTGGAAGGCAGACCCCCTGATACACCCCTAGAGTAGAAACTTTAAAAAAGTGACCCCATTTTGGAAAATACACCCCTCAAGGTATTCAAAACTGATTTTAATAACTTTGGTAACCCCTTAGGTGTTCCTCAAGAATTAAAGGAAAATGTAGATTCAATTTCAGAATTTCACTTTTTGGCAGATTTTCCATATTAATCCATTTTGTTCAGTAACAAAGCAATGGTTAACAGCCAAACAAACTCAATATTTATTGCCCTGATTCTGTAGTTTACAGAAACACCCCATATGTGGTCATAAACTGCTGTACAGGCACACGGCAGGGCGCAGAAGGAAAGGAATGGCATATGGTTTTTGGAAGGCAGATTTCACTGGGATCATTTTAATTTGCCATGTCACATTTGAAGACCCCCTGATGCACCCCTAGAGTAGAAACTCCCAAAAAATTACCCCATTTTGGAAACTACGGGATAAGGTGGCAGTTTTGTTGGTACTATTTTAGGGTACATATGCGTTTTGGTTGCTCTATATTACACTTTTTGTGAAGCAAGGTAACAAAAATTAACAGTTTTGGCACCGTTTTTATTTTTTGTTATTTACAATGTTCATCTGACCGGTTAGTTCATGTGGTATTTTTATAGAGCAGGTTGTTACGGACGCAGCAATACCAAATATTTTTTGGTTGTTTGTTTCAGTTTTACATAATAATAAAGCATTTTTATTTTTTTTTATTTTTTTTGTGTCTCCACATTCTGAAAGCCATAGTTTATTTTTTATTTTTTGGGCAATTGTCTTATATAGGGGCTCATTTATTTATTTGAGATGATGGTTTGATTAGTACTATTTTAGGATGCATATGACTTTCTGATCGCTTGATATTACACTTTTTGTTATGTAAGGTGACAAAAATGGCTTTTTTTAATTTTTTTTTTTTTTACGGTGTTCACCTGAGGGGTTAAGTCATGTGATATTTTTATACAGCAGGTTCTTACGGATGTGGCAATACCTAATATGTATTTTTTTTTAAAGGGAACCTGTCACCGGGATTTTGTGTATAGAGCTGAGGACATGGGTTGCTAGATGGCCGCTAGCACATCCGCAATATCCAGTCCCTATAGCTCTGTGTGCTTTTATTGTGAAAAAAAAAACAACGATTTGATACATATGCAAATTAACCTGAGATGAGTCCTGTCCCTGACTCATCTCATGTACAGGACTCATCTTCAAGGTAATTTGCATATGTGTCAAATCGTTTTTTTTTTCCACAATAAAAGCACACAGAGCTATGGGGACTGGATATTGCAGATGTGCTAGCGGCCATCTAGCAACCCATGTCCTCAGCTTTATACACAAAATCCCGGTGACAGGTTCCCTTTAACACAATAACAGCATTTTTGAAACAAAAAAAAAAATCATGTTTTAGTGTCTCCATATTCTGAGAGCCGTAGTTTTTTTTATTTTTTGGGTGATTGTCCTAGGTAGGTCTCATTTTTTTGTGGGATGAGATGACAGTTTGATTAGTATGATTTTGGGGTGCTTATGACTTTGTGATGCAAGGTGACAAAAAAATAGCTTTTTTTACACCATTTTTATTTTATGTTTTTTATGGTGTTCACCTAAGGGGTTAAGTCATGTGATATTTCTTATAGAGAAGGTCATTACAGACATATCAATACCTAATATGTATACTATTTTTTTTTAAGTTTTACACAATAATATAATTTTTGAAACATTAAAAAATCATGTTTTAGTTTCTGAGAGCCATAGTTTTTTTTATCTTTTGGGCGATTGTCTTAGGTAGGGTCTCATCTTTTGAAAAGACGGTTTGATTGGTACTATTTTGGGGTACATATGTCTTTTTGATCGCTTGGAATTACACTTTTTGTGATGTAAGGTAACAAAAAATAATTCGTTTTTCAAATTATTATTTTTTTTTTTACGGCGTTCACCTGAGGTGCTAGATTACGTGACATTTTTATAGAGCACGTGCGGCAATGCCTAATATGTCATTTTTTTATATGAAATTTTTTTTTTAAACACTATTTTATGGTGAGGGGGCCTTTTTTTTTTTTTACTTGAAACTTTAATTTTTTTATTCTAAAAAACCCACACCTTTTTTTAAACTTTTTTTTATTTGTCCCACTGTGGGATTTCACCTTTCCAGGATTTGATCCCTGTTTCAATTTAGTACAATACATTCTGTACTGTACTGAATTGAACTATCAGCGTCTTACACAGTAAGACACTGACAGTTGCCTAGGAGACCCAGCCTTCAGGATCTCCTGGGCTGCCATGGCAACCATCGGCCCTCTGTCAGCGCAGTGCGGGGGGCCCAGGGAGCCGCAGCATGTGAAAGGCGATGCGGGCGGGTGCAGCAGGGGCCTGGCTATCAGTAACAGCCGGCCCGTTCTGCGGATTGGGCACGTGCAGCTCTTGCATCCGCCCGATCACATCACGTACATGCACGTGAGGATGCGGTAAGGCACTGCATTCCTCCACGTACATGTACGTGATTTTGCGCAAAGGGGTTAAGTGATGTCATGCTGTTAATAAAGTTCCATGAAAAATTTAAAAAAAACAACACACACAGATCTGCTAGTAATACTGTATATGTTCTGCTCCTCCATACACTACTATAAGGGCCCATTCACACGACCACATTTTTAAGTCCGCATCCTTTCCGCAATTTTGCGGAACGGATGCAAACCCATTAAGGCTACTTTCACCCTGGCGTTTTGGCTTTCCGTTTGTGAGATCCGTTCAGGGCTCTCACAAACTGTCCAAAACGGATCAGTTTTGCCCTAATGCATTCTGAATGGATAAGGATTCGCTCAGAATGCATCAGTTTGCCTCTGTTCCGTCTCCATTCCGCTCTGGAGGCGGACACCAAAACGCTGCTTGCATTAAACTGAGCCAAACGGATCCGTTCTGACACACAATGTAAGTCAATGGGGACGGATCCGTTTTCACTGACACAATCTGGCACAATAGAAAACTGATCCGTCCTCCATTGACTTTCAATGGTGTTAAGGACGGATCCGTCTTGGCTATGAACGGATGCAGACGCGAGTGTGAAAGTAGGCTAATTTCAGTGGGGCTGCAAAAGATGCGGACAGCACCCCGCACTTCCATTCAGTGATGGACCATGTGATTGGAGCATGTGATCTGATGTCACCACAGGTCCTAGCCGGTAGTTCATCATTAAAGAAGTAAAGAAGAGACCGGGAACTACGCGATCAAGAGGAGAAGGTGAGTTAATTTTTTATATTTTTTTTAACCCTCAATTGATCACCTACTAATCATTCTCTATTCGGAATGCTATTATTTTCCCTTATAACCATGTTATAAGGGAAAATAATAACATCTACACAACACCGAACCCAAACCTGAACTTCTGTGAAGAAGTTCGGGTCTGGGTACCACAGTCGGTTTTTTATCACGCGCGTGCAAAACACATTGCAACTGCGCGATAGAAACTGAACATCGGAAAGCAATCGCAGTTAAAACTGACTGCAATCGCCTACCTAATCGCGCGGGTTTGCCGCAATGCACCTGGGACGCATCCTGAGCCAAAACGTGAAGCCCGTGTGAACCCAGCCTAACATATTTTTCATCAGACCTCATATCAGAGCCTCGGATCAGACCCCTATACAAATCCTCAGATCAGACAACCAAATCAGGACTTCACATCAGACCCCCATATCGGGAACTCAGTTCAGATCCCATATCAGGACCTCACATCAGACCTCCATCAAACCTCCATGCCAGACCCCCATCAATCTTCTATGTCAGACCCCCATCAGTTCTCAGATTAGACTTCCATGCCAGACCCCTATCAGACTTTCATGTCAGACACCCATCAGACCTCAGATCAGAATTCCATATCAGATCCCCATGTCAGACCCCTATCAGACCTCAGATCAGATAAAATAAAGAAGTTCACTTACCTCTCCTGATCCGCCACTTCTCTCCAGGTCTGGCGATCGCTCCCCCAGCTCGGCCCTAGGGAAGAAGACAATGGAAGGCGAGCACTTCACCCGCTCCCCGCACCTAATGCATACTAGTAAGCGCGTCCTTAATGAGAGCACTGACTAGTATTCGCTTTATAAGGCGCACAGTGTTTTTTTCCACTTTTGTCTTATAAGAAAAATACAGTAATCATTAAAACCGGAATAACTCTTTGACTTTTTAAGATTTTCTATCTCTCAAATCAACTTAAAAAAAAAAAAGTAAGGAAAGATATGTGGGGCCTGGTGGAAAGAACATGGTCCCCATAATTTATGCCAGGGAGCTGGTGTCAATTATAACTAAAATCTACGCGAGCCCATTGCCACCAAAGATTTCAGTTTGTGGCGAATAGACTGGCCAAAGATGTGCTTATGCCAGCTGACTTCTTTATTCTTATTAGTCTTATTATCTTACAGTAACTGTCTTCTTATTAAAGGGTAACTGTCATGTTTTCATAAAAAAACTATTTTAGCAGCATTATGCACAAAGCAATCTTTAGTTTCTTCACATACAACTGTTTTCCTTGAGTTTTTCCCCTTAGGCTACTTTCACACCTGCGTTAGGTGCGGATCCGTCTGGTATCTGGACAGACGGATCCGCACTTATAATGCAAACGATTGTATCTGTTCAGAACAGATCCGTTTACATTATGAAGAACAAAGTCCAAACGTATCCGTCCTGACTTACATTGAAAGTTAATGGGGGACGGATCCATTTTCAATTGCACCATATTGTGTCAGTGAAAACGGAGACGCTCCCATTGTCTTACATTGTAAGTCAGGACGGATCCGTTTGACTCCGTATCGCCAGGCGTTTGTGTCGTTTTGGTGTCCACATCCAGAGCGAAATGGAGGCAGAACGGAGCCAGACTGATGCATTCTGAACAGATTATTATCCATTCCGAATGCATTGGGGCTGAACTGATCCGTTTTGAACCGTTTGTGAGATCCGTTTCAAGGATCTCACAAACGGAATTCAAAACGCCAGTGTGAAAGTAGTCTAAGTTACGGCTGTTAAAACATTTACAATATGATGACCTTCTCAAGATGGCTCCTCTGCCAGTTCTCTGAGGCTAAAACTGCTTTCCCTCACTTCCCATACACACTTGCTGTAGCCAGCAGCTCCCTGCCAGCCAATCAGATTTGATTACTGAGAGACACACCTCCTCACTCTGAAGCCTAACGCAGGCATGCAGTGTGAAGGACCGCCTCTCCGTATATCTGTCTTATTAACCGGAGACAGAAAAGCCCTAGTAACGGTCTTTTAAGGGAGCAGTGGAAAGGGAAAGAGGACATTAATGAAAGCTGTTATTTTAAGGTAATTACAGATCTTTTAACAATCATTGACAGGGCCGTCTTTAATATTGATTGGACCCTGGGCAAAAATTTACTTGGGCCCCCTGGATCCCACCTTCCCACACCTTAGCAGGCAATCACGCCCTCCACCACAACACACACAAAAAAAATCCACACATCTGGTAGAGTACAGTGAATGACTGTAAATACTTCCAGTTCTGAAGACTCCAGCGGCTCAGGATCAGTGTTCTGGGCAGCTGGGCTCAGGCTGGAAGTGGGCACCGCTCTGCAGAAAGGAGACCAGGGCTCGGCTCACCCTAGTGTTACAGTGCACCCCAGCACCCCACAGTATGCAGTAAAGCACCCTATAGTATACAGCACCACACAGTATGCAGTATAGCACCCCACACTATACAGTACCCCACAGTATATAGTAGAGCAGTATAGCAGCCCACATTATACAACACCTCCCTGTATACAGCCCCCCACACAGTATACAGCTCCCCCACACAATATACAGCCCCCCCACACAATATACAGCCCCCCCACACAATATACAGCCCCCCCACACAGTATACAGTCCCCCCACACAGTATACAGTCCGCCCACACAGTATACAGCCCACCACAGTATACAGGCCCCTACACAGTATACAGCCCCCCCACACAGTATACAGCCCCACCACACAGTATACAGCCCCCCCACACAGTATACAGCCCCCCACACAGTATACAGCCCCCCACACAGTATACAGCCCACCACACAGTATACAGCCCACCACACAGTATACAGGCCCCCACACAGTATACAGGCCCCCACACAGTATACAGGCCCCCCACACAGTATACAGGCCCCCCACACAGTATACAGCCCACCACACAGTATACAGTCCCACACAATATACAGCCCCCCACAATATACAGCCCCACACAGTATACAGGCCCCCACACAATTTACAGCACCCCACTATACAGTAGTTTACAGTATATTAACATAACAGCCCCTGTCGCAACACTCCTGATAGGACCTGTGATGACCTCATAGCCATGTGACCAGTAATTGCTAGGTTACTGGTCACATGGTGATGATGTCATTAAGGTCCTAGATCACAACGTTAAAGTACACAGACAGCTTGACACCTGGGCAGTAGCTAGCAGGGCTCAAGAGGCAGCTGCCTTGGGCCCCCCAGTGAATGCAATGATGTGGAGATGGCAAATGTCAATATTTTATTTGTAATAGAACGTAGATGACAGCTCAAACGTTTAATTCGAGTAAATGTATAATTTTAAAGGAAAAATACGTTGATTCAAATTTTCACGGTGTCAACAAATCCCCAAAAAGTCGGGACAAGTAGCAATAAGAGGCTGGAAAAAGTAAATTTTAGCATAACGAAGAGCTGGAAGACCAATTAACACTAATTAGGTCAATTGGCAACATGATTGGGTATTAAAAGAGCTTCTCAGAGTGGCAGTGTCTCTCAGAAGCCAAGATGGGTAGAGGATCACCAATTCCCACAATGTTGCGCAGAAAGATAGTGGAGCAATATCAGAAAGGTGTTACCCAGCGAAAAATTGCAAAGACTTTGCATCTATCATCATCAACTGTGCATAACATCATCCGAAGATTCAGAGAATCTGGAACAATCTCTGTGCGTAAGGGTCAAGGCCGTAAAACCATACTGGATGCTCCGGGCCCTTAAACGACACTGCACGACAAACAGGAATGCTACTGTAAAGGAAATCACAGAATGGGCTCATTAATACTTCCAGAAACCATTGTCAGTGAACACAATCCACCGTGCCATCCGTCGTTGCCAGCTGAAACTCTACAGTGCAAAGAAGAAGCCATTTCTAAGCAAGATCCACAAGCTCAGGCGTTTTCACTGGGCCAGGGATCATTTAAAATGGAGTGTGGCAAAATGGAAGACTGTTCTGTGGTCAGACGAGTCACGATTCGAGGTTCTTTTTGGAAATCTGGGACGCCATGTCATCCGGACCAAAGAGGACAAGGACAACCCAAGTTGTTATCAACGCTCAGTTCAGAAGCCTGCATCTCTGATGGTATGGGGTTGCATAAATGCGTGTGGCATGGGCAGCTTGCATGTCTGGAAAGGCACCATCAATGCAGAAAAATATATTCAGGTTCTAGAACAACATATGCTCCCATCCAGATGTCAGCTCTTTCAGGGAAGACCCTGCATTTTTCAACAAGATAATGCCAGACCACATTCTGCATCAATCACAACATCATGGCTGCGTAGGAGGAGGATCCGGGTACTGAAATGGCCAGTCTGCAGTCCAGATCTTTCACCTATAGAGAACATTTGGCGCATCATAAAGAGGAAGGTGCAACAAAGAAGGCCCAAGACGATTGAACAGTTAGAGGCCTATATTAGACAAGAATGGGAGAGCATTCCTATTTCTAAACTTGAGAAACTGGTCTCCTCGGTCCCCAGACGTCTGTTGAGTGTTGCAAGGAGAAGGGGAGATGCCACACAGTGGTGAAAATGGCCTTGTCCCAACTTTTTGGGGATTTATTGACACCATGAAATTTTGATTCAACATATTTTTCCCTTAAAATGGTACATTTTCTCAGTTTAAACTTTTGTTCAGTGATTTATGTTCTATTCTGAATAAAATATTAGAAGTTGGCACCTCCACATCATTGCATTCAGTTTTTATTCACGATTTGTATAGTGTCCCAACTTTTTTGGAATCCGGTTTGTACAAAGAAGAGAACACTTCTGGGATGCAAAAGTTTCAGCTCTCCTGACATGTCTGTTTTAGTATTTGTACCGTGAACTTATTCTGGAGGAACTTTTCAGCATTTTGCTATTTCTCTGATATTCCTACTGTTAGGGCAAAACCCCTACTTCTATGATCTTCTGGGGTCCAAATCAGATAAAAGTACGATTATACTCGGGTGAGATAAATGACACAGGCTCAAGGTTGTATCAGAATGATCTCTCTCATGTTTATTGGGCGGATACAAAATATTTATACCCTTTTTCTAGAACTCAAGCCAAACACAGATATTGTCATTTTACGTAAGCATCACATGATTAATAATAATAATAATAACTTCTTTTTGATGCTTGAAAGTCAAGCACATTTGATTACAAAAAACCTTATCTTAGCCTTGAAAAGTACCTAGTACCAGTTATACTCCCAGAACATCAGGCACACATACTTCTGAGAACTAATAAGCAATTAACTTTGTTTGTCTCAAATAAACACGGCTCAGCATTTCTCAATTCTGACCTAAAATAAACCAGCAAAGTAAAATGGAACCCAGGATACAAAATGAAGGTGCAATCACTCACACTACCGGCAATCAATGAATAAGTTAACAACAGGGTGTTACCATTTCCCTGGCCAATAGGGTGTTCACACACTGTCTATCATTGCCCAATCAGTGTCAAACTGTATAGACACACAACCCTTTGACGAGAGGAATAGTAACATAGAAACATAGAAACATAGAATGTGTCGGCAGATAAGAACCATTTGGCCCATCTAGTCTGCCCAATATATCTGAATCCTATGAATAGCCCCGGCCCTATCTTATATGAAGGATGGCCTTATGCCTATCCCATGCATGCTTAAACTCCTTCACTGTATTTGCAGCTACCACTTCTGCAGGAAGGCTATTCCATGCATCCACTACCCTCTCAGTAAAGTAATACTTCCTTATATTACTTTTAAACCTTTGCCCCTCTAATTTAAAACTGTGTCCTCTTGTGGTAGTTTTTCTTCTTTTAAATATGCTCTCCTCCTTTACCGAGTTGATTCCCTTTATGTATTTAAAGGTTTCTATCATATCCCCTCGGTCTCTTCTTTCTTCCAAGCTATACATATTAAGGTCTTTTAACCTTTCCTGGTAAGTTTTATCCTGCAATCCATGTACTAGTTTAGTAGCTCTTCTCTGAACTCTCTCTAGAGTATCTATATCCTTCTGGAGATATGGCCTCCAGTACTGCGCACAATACTCCAAGTGAGGTCTCACTAGTGATCTGTACAGCGGCATAAGCACTTCACTCTTTCTACTGCTTATACCTCTCCCTATACATCCAAGCATTCTGCTTGCATTTCGTGCTGCTTTATTACATTGTCTTCCCACCTTTAAGTCTTCTGAAATAATTACTCCTAAATCCCTTTCCTCAGATACTGAGGTCAGGACTGTGTCGAATATTCTATATTCTGCCCTTGGGTTTTTAACACCCTGCAAATTCCCTTCACAGGGGTAGGAACCAGTCTGATACCATAGCATTTTTCTACCAGTGTGAAAACCTATTTAAGTCAAAATTCTGACATTGTGAGGGGCTTTTACTAAAGTCTTTCACATGCCATAAAAAAGTCACAAATTATGGTGCATGCAATATTTTCCCAACAATTAGCAATTTTTTGAGCTTTAGAAAAGTAGCGAGAAAAGGGAAGGGTCTTAGTGAGAGGCGGTGCACTTCGCAAGGACTACCGGATTTACTAGTACTTATGCCAAAAACTGGTGTAAGAAATAGCTGAAGTCTACATCAGCCCCCGTCTGGCGTAGTCTTCAGTTTCTGATGCAACTAATTTATTAAGAGACATCTGCCTACTAATAAATTAGGCACATTTCACTCTAGCACAGGGGGATCTAGGATGGTGTATGGGAACTCCAATTTTGATAAATGTCCCTGTCTTAGAATTTTTACTGTTTATCTGTCTTTTATAATTGTCTTATTTATTAAATGGTCCTTGTTATGCAAAAAGTCACATGCAAGTCACAAAGCTGAGACTTTGAATACTTTCACAAACGTGATACTACAGAAGACTGCACAGTCCCAACTAAAAAGTTAAAGAATGCAATATTTTGTCTGTAGGGAACCTATGTCACAAAGTTTAGATTTCAGCTTTTGGAAGTGCTTTGTGGTCTAACCGGACACTACTAAATAGTCCCTGGAACTGATCAGAAACAGTGAGACCCTCTCATCTCTGTGTGGCCAGGAGCAGTAATTAAAATCACGTGAATTTGTCATTTTCCAGAAAGGCCGCTCTAAGGAACTGTAGAGAGGTCTTAGGACATAAGTATGTGATGGATAAAAGATCCTGGCCATGGCTCCTCAGGTGCCTGCTCAACCTGTCTCCACAGTTTCTGAAGATGCTACAGCCACAGAGAAAGGCCAATTTTGGACATAAAGGCATTAGACACATTTTAATAGATAACTAAAAAGATAACAAATAGTGAGCATTCGAGACTACATTGGTTTCTTCTGTAAACATGGTCTAGCGCATACAGATGTGTCCATTATTAACCTTTTATCGATAGCATTAAAGGGGTTCTCTGGGAATTAACAAAATTAAAATACTTATATATTAATTTATTATAAATATATTCCCAAATACTTTTCATTGGTTATAATGGCTCGTTTTGTCTGGGTAGGAATCATAGGAAATAAAATGGCTGCCATTCTATTAGTACATACGAAAACCTGTCCTAATCACAAAGCAGGACAAGTTATTTCACAACACTGAGTTAAAGAGCTGAATTCTGAATACAGCTGATCTTTAGCTGAATCTGTATAGGAATGGAGTTCATGAGGAGACATGAAGTACAGAGAGGATGGACAGAGAAGAGACTGCATATGCAGCGGGCGCCTCCCCCAAGGGCCCTTAAAGGTACTAGTACTTGTTTTGTGACGCCAGTTGCAATGAAGCAACAAAGGCACAGGGCCCCTTTTAGTAATACTGTGGATGGTACCCAGGTGTAGGAATGCCAGAGTGGTGTAGGGTGGCCTAAATGCCCGTTAATGTTGGTGCACGTTTCACGGTGCTTCTACCTTGATTCGCTGGACCCCAGGCATTGGCCCCGAAGCAATTAAAGGGGGGTTGTTGATGAATGGGATGATGAAATAAATTGAGTCCAGACCTTGTAATGAAGTTCAATAACAGCTTTACTTTGCATAAACGTTCCTCCAACAGTTTCAGGCTTTGTCTTCGTTCCCAGCAGGCTTTAGCATTAACTCTGGCAGGCAAACTAAACTCTGCTACATCTGGTGCTCTCTGGCACTGCTGTGTTGACTTGCTGACTGAATAACTTTGCTTTAGCTGTCTGCTGCAACTTCTCTCTGTAGTCTGACTCTAGATTTGTCCAGGGAAAATTCCTCCTGGCTTCAGAGGCTCCAAGCTGTGGTCTCCACATCCAGCAGAGCTGAAGGTGCTCTAGCTGACCTAGACATAGCACGTCCAGCAGGGACATGCAACTAGTTATGGACGAACTGCGCATTTGTGGTGTGCCCCATTTACTTTAATGGCAGGCAAACCTGAAAAACCTTCAGGTCATATTTGCAGCCAGCAAACACTTACTAGAAGTAAACAAATAGTCCCACAACATGGACAGTGATATACCAGTGGGGGATCATTTGCAAAAATTCCCTAAAAAAAGATGTATTTTAATCAGGGGCCATTTTTATTCATCTTAAAGGTAAACTCTCAAAAATGTGCCCTGCTGAGAGCCTAGAAATTTTTTATTTCCTATCGGTTTGATGTATACAGCACTCCACATTTTTGTATCCTGCAGAGTCCATAAAAAAAAATGCATACGTTAACGTAAATTTTTTTCCTACCATGGAACTGTATGGTGAATGGATGCCACTGTACAGCATCAGTCTGAGGCATCTGTTGACGCATACATTTTTGGTATGCATTAAATGGATGTCAAAAATAGGATGTGAACCCAGCCCTGGTGTCAGAATAAGCACCAGCACACAGCGGAGCAGTGTGGTGGAGAGGGGAGGCCACCATGTACTGACAGAGCACTACCTGGTCCTGGTGGTCAGGGATGAGGACTGTGTTTCCCAAGGATCATTTTCTACTGGGAAAAACAGGGCATAGTATAATACACTAGAATCTATATAATATAAAGATATTAGCCCTACCCCCGAATAATAATACAATTAGGTGGTCATTTATTATATAGAAATACGTCTATATTAGGCCTATTTCTGACACAGATTGTGGCGCAAAGGTCCTTAGCACCGCAATCTGCATATTTTTCCAGCTCATGCCAGGTCTAAAAAAGGATGGCGTGGGCAGGGAAAGGGATACAGTTATGGCCATCCAGTTATTGGATACCACGCCATACATTGACCGGATAACACCACCATACCATGAGCGGATAAAAGGGTATAAGAGGGCACAGTACAGGCATGACTAGGGTTACTGCACAGGGTGTGGTAAGAGGGCACATTGCAGGGTAGGGGGCATATGACCCAGTGACATAAGAAGGTCTTTATGGTGAGAGGCAGAGGAGTGAGACAAGGGTGTGATTATGTGGCTAGAGATAAAAAATGGAACTGTCGGCCAGTACAAGCCCCAAAAATTAGGCAATAGCCATTCACTTGACAGCAAAGAACTTTGGATTCTGTGGCTGGAGGTACATTAGGCGGTCACAGGATAAATATGTAACTATCGGCCAGTACAGACCCAAAAATTAGCAAATAGGCATTCACCTGACAGCAAAGAACTTTGGATTCTGTGGCTGGAGGTACACTAGGTGGTCACAGGATAAATATGTAACTGTTGGCCAGTACAGGCCCCAAAAATTAGGCATTCACCTGACATTAAAGGACTTTTATGCCGCTGTATATACATAAGACAAGGACCATTCTTTGTTCTGGGTGATGGCTGTTATGTGTGGGCTAGCATGAAGAAATTCAATTACACGTGGTCATCACAGGTGTTGAATTCCTCCAAGATCTATGCCTCCTTCATTTTTAAAAACGTGAGGTAGTCCACACTGTTGTGAGCAAGGCGAGTGCGCTCATCGGTCACGATCCCCCCTGCTGCGCTGAACGTCCTTTCGGACAGGACATTCGTCAAGAGGCAAGCCAAGAGTTCCATGGCAAATTGTGCCAGCTCTGGCTACAGGTCAAGCCTGAACTCCCAGTAGTCAAGAGTTTCCTCGCTTCTCAGAGCATCCACATTGGCCATTAACCCGATGTAGTCGAACACCTGTCGGTCTATGCGTTCCCTGAGACTGGATCCAAAAGGCGGCTGTCGATGGGTTGGCTGCAAGAATGATCTAATATCTAACACATCTTCAAATCGCCCTCTTTTTGAAGGCACTGTAGGATTGGTACCCGCACCTGTTTCACTGTGGGTGGAGCAAGGCCTGGAAAGGCTGCATTCTGACAGTCTTCTGTGATGCTGGTAACATGTCCGCCATTTTTTGTTTGTACCGGGGGTCTAAGTACGTTGCCACCCAGTACAGGTCCTTGACCTTCAAACACTGGAGCATGAAGGCCCCCATTTTCACTAAATTGGAAGCGGTGGAGGGCCCTGGCTCCTGCTTATCGCCCAGGAGAATGTCGTCCTCGGTCTTTTCCCTCCCAGCCATGGACAACACCAGGGATCCCTGAAAAGTTTAAAGCCTGCTCTTCTTGCTCCTCCTCCTCCTCCCAGCCACCATCCTCTGCCTCCTCCTCTTCAGACTCCTATTGACTTGTCTCAGATAGAGTAGTCCCCCGCCCCCCGGGAATTCATTCAGCATTGCGACTTCCTCATCTTCCAGCTCCTGCTCCTCAAGAGCTTGATCAATGACATGACACAATGCAAGCCTCAGAAAGAATGCATAAGGTATGATGTTACTGGTGGCGCCCTGGCTGCGACTGACCAGTTTGGTGATCTCATCAAATTTCCGCAGAAGTCTGCATGCGTCACACATGAGCAGCCACTGGCGTGGTGAAAAGAAACCAAGCTCCCCAGAACCTGTCCTGCTGCAGAGTTTTTACAGGTAGTCGTTAACGACACGTTTCTGCTGGAGTAGCCTATCAAGCATATACAAGGTGGAGTCCCAGCACGTCGGGCATTCAGACGTCTGATGGGCAAGTGGTGTTGTCGCTGAACGTCAGCAAGGAGAGCCATGGCCGTGTAAGATCTTCTAAAATGGCCAGAGATTTTCCTGGCCTGCTGCAAGACATCCTGGACCTTGGGGTATTTTGCAATGAATCGCTGCACGACTAAGATTGGCATCGTTGTCGCACACCACTTTACCAACTGTCAAATTGAGCGGGGTTAGCCACTGATCGGCCCGTGACCGCAGAGCTGAAAGCAGTGCAGGACCGGTGTGGCTCTTGGCTTCCAGGCACAACACCCACAGCACAGCATAAAAAAGTCTCAACTGGCACGTCGAATAGGTTCTGGGGAGCTTGTGGGTTCAGCGGAAGAGGCAGTAGCAGTGGAAAAGGAGGAGTCAGCCGAGGAGGAGACGGAGGAGGAGAAGAAGAGGCAGGCCTGCATGCAATCCGTGGTGGTAACGCCAAATCCACACGGGTGCCATGGGTTACATGCTTGATGGCCGTCAGAAGGTTCACCCAGTGGGCAGTAAAGTTATGTACCTTCCCTGCCTGTGTTTGCTAGACCACATGTCTGTGATCAGATGTATCTTGGCACCGATACTGTGTGCCAGAGATATATTAACTTGCCGCTGAATGTGGCCATATAGTTCAGGGATGCCCTTCTGGGAGAAATATTTCCTTCCGGGGACCTTCCAATGCGGTGTGCCAATGGCCACAGATTTTCTAAAGGCCTCCAGAGTCCAGCAATTTATATGGCAGTAGTTGGCGGGCTAGCAGTTCCGACAAGCCAGCGGTCAGCCGTTGGACAAGCAGTAATTTTGTCGATGCAGGTATATGAAATACCTCTATCACTATTTTGTGGAATCTGATAGATCGCAGCCCTCAATCATTATTTTCTGGAAGCATACAAATGCACTATAATATGCTTTATATGTTAGAAAGTATATTATGAGTATGTCACCCCCCTATGTGTATCACACCTATGGATAGCACAACATTACCAGTCCTTTAAAGCACTTTTGTGGCCCTATTAGCTAGCGTTTGTTGTCCCTAAGTTCCTAACAGCCTGTCTCTGCTCCAAAATGCAACCTCTCCCTACACTGGCAAAACATATAATGTAAAATGGCTGCTAGATCGGGTTCTGTTATGAGGTTGGGGGTGTGTCCATGTTCTGAAACGTCTCAATTGGCTGTCCTGTAAATGTAGCTCTGCCATGCTAGCTGCCCCCTTCTGATGAACAAGGTAAATTACCGTATTTTTCGCCCTATAAGACGCACCGGCCCATAAGATGCACCTAGGTTTTAGAGGAGAACAATAAAAATAAAAAAATCCTTTAAACCTCAGGTCAGACCACCAATCAGACCCCCAAAGTTAATCAGACCTCAGCTTACAGCCCCCAATCAGACCCCCAATGTCAATCAGATCTCAGATCAGACCCCCAATGTCAATCAGACCTCAGATCAGACCCCCAATGCCACAGATCAACCCCCCAACCTTCAGTCATCTATCAACACCCATATGTCAGCCATCTATCAGCCCCCATATGTCAGCCAGCAGTCCCAATATGTCAGCCAGCAGCCCCATATGTCAGCCATCAGCCCCTATGTCAGCCATCAGCCCTATATATTCAGCCATCAGCCCCATATATCAGCCCCTATATGTCAGCCATCAGCCCCCATATGTCAGCCATCAGCCCCATATATCAACCCCTATATGTCAGCCATCAGCCCCCAGTGCAAATAAAATAATAAAACTCAGCGCTCCTGGACACCACTGCTCCTCACCATCGCGATCCTCTTCATCCTGCTGTCGGCTGTGTATTACAGTGCACAGTGTGAGGTCACAGAGCGCCCTAAAGCTGTGCACAGCCGATAGCCGAGCTGAAGACCAGGAAGCGGTGAGTACAGAGCCTTCACAGCTTCCCGGTCCTCCGGTACTAATGAAGCGCTTCCATAGTATTCACCCCATAAGACGCACCCCACTTTGGAGGGGGTGAAAAGTGCGTCTTATGGGGCGAAAAATACGGTACATGAACAAGAACAGTTACCAACATTACAAATACACAGTGTTTGGACCTGATATAAATACATATGATGACATGAGGTTAACCAATAAAGACAGTATCGGGGTGTAGAAGTTGTAATGCCACTCTGGGTCGTTACACATACAAACGCTGCTGCTCACCAGCCACATCCCCACCTCCTCTCTGTACTTCATGTCTCCTCATGAACTCCATTCCTACTGAGATTCAGCTGAATATCTTATCATCTGTATTCAGGATCATAATCCCTGACAAGAAGCTCAGTGTTCTGAAGTAACTTGTTCTGCTGTGTGATTAGGACAGGTTTTATGCGTACTAATAGGACGGCGGCCATTTATTACTCCTAATGATTGCTCCCAAAAGGAACTATTATAACAAATGAAAGGTATTTGGGAATATGTTTATATAATGGAATATTTTAGTATTTTTATTTTCTTATTACCTGGAGAACCCCTTTAAAGGGAACCTGTCACTTCAAAAACGCATATAAAACTGCCAGCATTACCTCATTGTAGCCCCCAGTCTGTTAATAATCATATGTTTGATCCGTTAGTCTGATGCTCCATAGGTTCAAAAAATGATGTTTTAAGCACCATCAGCGTTATCTTGTCGGTCAGCTTGAAGTCAAGGGGGCAGCGGCCTCCTTGCTTCAAGTCAAGGTAACCACGCCCCCTAACCGTCCCCTCTTTTGTTAGATTGACAGCCTGCAGTGCGGCCAGGATCGTATAAGTCTCGCGCATGCGCCGTGCGCTCCTTGGTAAGATTAATCTAACAAAAGAGGGGCGGTTAGGGGGCATGCTTACCTTGACTTGAAGCAAGGAAGCCGCTGCCCACTTGACTTCAAGCTGACTGGCAAGATAGCGCTGATGGCGCTTAAAACAGTTTTTTGAACCTATGGAGCATCAGACTAACGGATCAAACATATGATTAACAACAGACTGGGGGCTACTATGAGGTAATGCTGGCAGTTTTATATGCATTTTTGGGGTGACAGGTTCCCTTTAAGTTGTTAATTTGCTGTATTACCAATTCAATACAATTAGAGATGAGTGAATTGATGCTGAACAAATTGTATTAGTTATGAATTTGACAAACATTCTGCGGCCAAATGAATCAGTTTTGGCAATTCACTTAGTATAAATCTTGCAAAAACATATGTCATTTTACTGTGAATATCGGTGGGGAAAACAACAGGGAGGATGAAGATGAAGGATCAAATGACCCTGAGAGGGAGGAGCTTGCCCTCATTAACTCAAAGGCTGATAGCTTGTAAGCCAACAAGGGGCAGGATTTTGGCAGGTCCTTCAGTCTCTGTGCTTGAGAGACACCATTCTGAGTGGAGCTTGCGGTCTGAGAGCATGTAGCTTGGATGTGCCTAGCAAAATGCAAGAGTAGTAGGGACAGTTTAGGGACATTTAAGTAGATTAAATTAATAGGTAGAAAAGTCAGGGTTTTATAAGGAAGAGTATAGTGTGGTCACTCAGAGTTTTGTGTGTAGTGGCTGGCTGCAAGTGGAAAGTTCATGTATGAACTGCCAATTATACAATCACCAAAATCCTGCACAACCAAATTTTCTGTATGAAGAGCAAGCCTTATTTAACAAAAAACAAACAAAAATGAACTTTCATTTGTTCATAAGTGTTTTATAGGCTTTTTCCACAGCACCAGCAGCATATATTTTACTGTAAATGCTGCACAATCTGCCCATTTTTTCCTAAAAAGCACTTTCAATTTTGCAACCATTTCTAATTAAGCATTTCAATGAATTTAAGTGTGTCAATAGAAGGGGTTCGTAGAAGGGGATATACAGTATAATTGCGGCTGCCTCTTTTAATTACCAAAAAAAAGCTGCAAATTTGCTGCAATTAGCCGTTCATCACATTTTATGATTGTGTCCGAGCAAGACACATTTAACCCTTTCTCTAGAAGCATCGTACATGTATGTCGCTGGAGCGATGGGTAAATATGGCGCCCGCTCGCATGTGTAGTAGGTGCCTTGGCCGGTGGGTCTCTGCTGTTTCAAACAGCAGAGACCCACAGCTAATGACCGAGACTGGCAATTAGCCTTTAGATACTATGCCTCCGGACTTCTTACCGGCATCCCCTGTGGCCAATGAGGATCCCGGTAATTGAATTCAATACTCTGGGTCTATCTAAAGAGACCCAGAGTATTGAAGCTGCAAACTTTTTTGGCCAGCAGGTGGCAGCAATATTTCTGATCACTGTCATTAAAACCTTTAGATGCCGTGCCCCCGGGCTTCTTACCGGCATCCTCTGCGGCCAATGAGGATCCCGGTAAATTAATTCAATACTTTGGTTCTCTTCAGAGAGAACCAGAGTATTGAAGCTGCAATTTTTATTTTGGCCAGCAGGTGGAGGGCCAACATGAGAAATTTGCAATTCTAGTGCGAATATGGATCTATAAGAAATAATAATTGATTATAAATATATATAATAATTGATTAAAAATACATATAATAATTGATAATAACAGATTTCCGGCCCTGCTGTTATGGGAGCACTGTGTATGGCACTTGGGGTCACTGGAAGCTCTGGGGGCACTGTGGATGTCACTTTTATGGGGGCACTGGTGATGTCACTGTTTTGGGGGCGCTGTGGATGTCACTTTTATGGGGGCTCTGTGGATGTCACTGTTAAGGGAGCACTGTGTGTGTCACTTTTATGGGGGCACTGTGGATGTTATTGTTATGGGGGCTCTGTGGATGTCACTGTTATGGGGCACTGTGGATGTCACTGTTAAGGGAGCACTGTGAATGTCACTGTTATGGGAGCACTGTGGATGTCACTGTTAAGGGAGCACTGTGAATGTCACTGTTATGGGAGCTCGGAATGAGTTATAAGGCTCATGCAAATGGCCGAGATCGGCCCAGGAATCAGTCCTGGTGTAGGTGACTTATTCCAGGCTGACTGCGGCTTCTCTGACCTGCACTGACTGTATGATAGTAATTTATTATACAACCATTCTTTATCTGAACGCAGGGCCATTGTCGTGCACTCACCTCATCATATGTACATACATCACGATCAGATAGAGACTGGCTGTATCATACATTAATGTCATACAGTCAGTTTAGGTCAGGAGAGTTCGTGGCCTGGGAGATGCGTCCAGCACACGGACATGTTTCCTGGGCTGATCGTGGTCATATCACACGCTGTATCACACATGAAAGTCCAAGCTAAACACTGCAGCAGGCAGGAGCAAAAAAAGATAGGATTAGGCCTCATGCACACTACTGTATCTGTTTTACAGTCTGCAAGTCACGGATCTTCTAAATACGGATACTGTGTGAAATCTGCATTTTTTTTGCAGACTCATTGACTTCTATGGGTTCGAAATTTGCATTGTGAGGACTGAAATAGGACATGTTCTGCACACAGACATTATTCTTATTTAGCAGATCCATGACTTGCAGACCGCAAAATGGATAAGGTCATGTGATTGTGGACTATTTATTGCACATGATAAGCTTAGGTACACACCACACCCGACAGTATAGTACAAGATGGGATTAGATACACAGCTCAGCAGGCAGTATCCCATGCAATAGGATATGTATCAGGCACAGCAGGCTGTATGGTACATGATAGGATTATGTCTGTGAAGGCTCTCATTTATCCAGGTCATGGTATATATCTGTAAAAAATAAAGGATTTTTAATAAACATCACATTCCTGTTTGCTTTAAACCCAGCAACACACTGAGGCAACAAATGGTTCACCCCAAAGACCCAACGCCTAAACACAAGATGGACAACATTGTGTACGCAGTCCAGTGCCATGAGGAATGCTCAGAACTGTATATCGGCGAAGCAAAACAACAACTACATCAGCGTATGGCTCAGCATAGAAGAGCCAAAACCTCTGGTCAAGATTCAGCCGTGTACTTACATCTAAAAGGAACAGGTCACACTTTTGAAGAAAGTCAAGTACGTGTTTTGGATAAGGAGGCCGATTGGTACAAACGAGGCGTAAAGGAGGCCATCTACGTAAAAATGGAGAAGCCAAGCTTGAATATAGGTGGGGGGGGGGTTAGACATCTATTGTCTGCCACATACAATGCTGTCTTGACACCTTTTTCTGGGAAGTCTTTATCACCTACTGACTCCAATTAGGATAATGGAATCAACACCTTTGACCCAATGCTGGGTATAATTACCAGATGTGGATTCAGTTACATATTTATTCCCAGAATTTTTGTACAATCACTCAGAATTGAGAAAGCTCGTTGG